>NC_065447.1:166169359-167369359 GCF_917563875.1 Diabrotica virgifera virgifera
TAACGTTCACTAATCGAAAAGATACGTGCCCAACCGTCTCATTAAATAATCAAGTACTACAACAAAAGGATGATGTAAAATACCTAGGTATGCACTTGGTCCGCAGACTAACGTGGAAGAAACACATATTCACGAAAAGAAAACAGTTGGGTCTGAAACTCAACAAAATGTACTGGCTGATAGGAAAAAGGTCACAACTGAGTTTGTACAATAAAATTTTAGTATACAAGGCAGTGATTAAGCTAATATGGAGCTATGGTATCCAACTGTGGGGATCTGCGTCGAGATCCAATATCGACATCCTGGAGAGATTCCAATCGAAAACCTTGCGCATTACCACAAATGCACCGTGGTACATGCCCAATGAACTCATTAATCGTGATCTCCAAATGAAGGCTGTCAAAGAAGAAATTGCCAGTTACGCCCAAAAATACGACATCCGACTACACAAACCACCCCAACAGGCTAGCGAAGAACCTAATGAGACCCGAGCCAAACAGAAGGCTAAAGCGCCACACTCCAAGCGATCTACGAACAAGATTTTAAATTTTAAATTTTCAAAAATATTTTATTTATTATAGAGTTATATTTATAGGGTTTTATTTATTAGTCACAAATAATTTTGTTAAGTACTAAAATTATGATTTCATAGGTTATTGTCACTGGACAGTCTCCTGCAAGTCTCTTTTAATTGTTCAACAATTTACTTATTGTAATCATTATTACAGATTGTAAATAAATAGGATGTTAAAAAAAATTTTTTGAACGAAAAGTTCGACTTTAACCAAATTTGGCATATGGGTTCTTTATTTGATATATAAGATCGAACTCCTGAACAGGAAGAATCGGTTTACCAAAAGTTGTGTTTTTCTTGTTTTTTTTTTATGTAAAACAATGTTGTTTTTTTCAATTCTTTTACCCTGCATATATTATTTTTTCAAAAAGGTAATACCGGCGTTGAAAAGAGCGTAAAAATATTCTTTACGAAATATTTTGAACTTTTTAGTTGCGTTAATTACCATTTAATAAATGCATAACTTATTTTCACATGTACCTATGTTCGACAGATTCATGCAAATATTATAAGAATTATTGTGCATTTAACGGTAAAGGCATATAATTTGCACCACATATACTACCCATACAAAAGTTCAAATTTCGATATGAGGCCATCTCAGATTTTGAGTTTTACAAAAATGACGGGCATTCAAAATGGCGACTATACATATGTTACTAATAGCTAATAACTTTTGAATGAAAAGTCCGGTTTCAACCAAATTTGGTATATAGGTTCTTTTGTGATGTATAAGATCAAGGTCTTAATACCTAAGAATAGTGTTGTGTTTTTCCAGATTCTTTATGTAAAAATATGTTGTATCTTTTTCAATTTTTTCACCCTGTATATATTAATTTTTCAAAATGGTGATACCGGCGTTGCAAAGAGCGTAAAAATATATTTTATAAAACATTTTGAACTCTTTAGTTATGTTAATTACCAATTAATAAATGCATACGTATCTTCACATGTACCTATGAACCTATTTGCGGCAGATTCGTGCAAATAATAGAAGAATTATTGTACATTTAATGGTAGAAGCATATAATTTGGACCACACACAATACCCATACAAAGGTTCAAATTTAGATATGGTGATAGCGGGCATTCAAAATGAATCTGCCGCACAAAGGTACATGTGAAGATACGTTATGCATTTATTAAATGATAATAATTAACATAACTAAAAAGTTCACAATATTTCCTAAAAATATTTTTACACTCTTTTCAATAGCGGTACCTACCCTTGTACACCCTGTACAAATAATTATGTTAACGTTTATATTACTGAATAGAGAATTAAATAACCTTTCAAATGAGCTATCACACAACCTCTACTCTCATTTAAAAAATCATCGATTACGTCATCACACCCAGGTGGATGACGTCACTAGTACTATATATGCCAAAAAGTCCTAATTCAAAAATAAAAATCGACCTGTCGGAGCGATTTTGCTTCAAATTTGCCCATTCTAGAGATAATGAATTTATGCAAACTCAAACGTCCTGACTTACAAATTAAAAAACAAAGGGGTGTTCGATATTGTATTGTAAAAAACTCTTCGGGATTTCATCAATCGATGTTTAAAGAATATCTACCCACCTTGGCAACTGTGAAATTTTCAGTTAAATGTCCAATTCAAATTTTTTTAAATATTTTATCGCTTATGTATCAAACACTATCAACCTAAGAGAAAAGTCACTAAAGACCTTTTCTGTTGGGAACGATTTAAAAAACCTAAAAAAACTTTGTTCGATGCAAAAAACATAATTTTAGGAAAAACCCCTAATCTTTCCCCTCGTCTGGCAAGGTCTTATGCTCTTCAGAATCGCCTGTCATTGCACACATTTCTTCTAAATGACTTACTCAAACACATACTTAAATTTAAACTTTACAGGAGAAAGTTTATTTTACCCCATAAATTTGCACTTTTCGATTCACGTGGTAGATACACATGCAGGGCTGATGCCTACCAGGTCATGGTTTTTAGCCTTGGTGTGCTATGACTTATAACTATACAAATTTCTAGCCTTACAGGAAGACCGTTAGTCGGAGGGTTCACTAGCTCTTAGATTACTGTTTATTTTTTAACCAAGAGGAGTGATTCAAATTTACCCCGCCGTAATCCTTGTTTCTAATTGGTCCAACCGCAGGCAAGTTTACTCCATTGTTATTAAATTTTGACACTAATGACATTTATCAAATTTTGGCACCTCTGTCATTTTATAGGTTAATTAAGTAAATCGGCGATTTTTTATGTTTTCTGCATTATTCCCTTAATTTTTAGATTTTTAGTCTACTTTTATATAAAAACAGTTGTTTTAGAACTCTTAGCGATGGGTTAGTATAATATAATATGTATGGATTATCATCGAAAGCTGATAATATGATCAACGAAAAAAGAAGATGAATTTGGTGACTTTTCTAGTAACTTTCTTGGGTGTGAATCTGTCTTTTTAATTTACTCCTCTTGGTTAAAAAATCAACATAAATGTGGGTTACCACTAATAAAAATGTTTATTTTGTTTGAGTTTATTTTATTGCCCATTTCTTCTTCTACTTCATGAATAGGATCAAGCAGAATTTGGAGACCTGCAATATTTTTTGATATAATTACTGTATTGTTCGCGTATCTAATTACATTAATTAGTTCCTTTCTAATCCATATCGCTGTCTCAATAATGCCTTTTTAAATAAGTGACCCGAGTAAACATTGAATAATGTTGGAAACAAGATGCATCTTTCTCTGACTACCCGATGTATGGAGATTTCGTCGGTGTAATTATCAGTAGTAATTGCACAAGAGCTCTAAAATTATTGAATTTTTCCCGAGTGTCACTTTGGCAGTTTTAATTTCACGAGCCGAAGGCGAGTGGAATTATGTCAAAGTGTCACGAGGGCAAAAATTCTATATTAATTTTAGAGTTCGAGTGCAATTTGTTGCGATTATTTCATGAATAAAACTGTTCAAAACCAAAATTTTATTGTAATTTATATATGTAAGTACCAATTAGTGAAATTAAACACACAGTTGTTATAAATATGTATTTGACGGTTGAAAGTCATCACTTTTATAATTTTTAAAACATTTGTCATTAATGTCACTGAATGTATTTTTTCGTAGCAACGAAGGGCATCTGACGTAATATGCTTAACGACGGGAGATTATCAAAAATTATCACCTTAATTTGCATGTCTGTAGCTTTCTATTGGTCAGAATCTCCTATGAATGAAATAATCATCTCCAATTTTTACGATAGCAGTATGATTCTAGTACACATTTTTAATGACACGAGTATCTTTGTCACCTATTTCTATATTTCTTATCATCTTCGTTAATTTTAAATGTTGTACTCTATAAGATGTCCTTTCGAAGTTAGCAAAGCATGCAGATACATCTTTTATTTGATTACGGCTTTTTTAACCTGATATTTAGCGCCAAAATAGTTCCAATATCATTTCTAAAACCAAATTGGGTACCTTCGAAATCTTTTTTATATTTAGGTCTAATTTTATGGTGTAGTATTTTGGTAAAATTTTAAGGATGTGGCTCATTAGTCTAGTTAATCCATATTTTGAGCATTTTCTAGCATTGTGTTTATAGTTTTTGCGACAAATATGGACTTGAGCCATTTTGTATATAGGAAATACTCCAGTGTTATATTCTGTGGTGTTATGGCCGAAGTTGATATGTCAAAAAAATCGTGTTTCTGGTTTTAAATTGATATGTACTCTAAAAAGGATATTTAACAAGGTGGCATAAGTAGATATGTGCCTAAGTTAAAAATGAAGATGTTAAATGCAGTGGCATAAGTTGATATGTCAAAATTAAGAAAAGTTTAAGTAGCCAGAACATGATATGTTACATATCACGTGATAATGATAATGAATAATTTGTAAATATTGATACTAATAAGTTTTATTTTTATACTATCTACTTACTATGTACCAATGCAATATATTTGTTTTATTAAGTTTGGAAATCATTTTGTAATTGTTACCAATCTCCTTATTTTGAGATGTCCTACCAAAATTAAAAAAAAGGTGGCAAACGTTGATATGTTTTTCTCCCTTTGTATTAAATAGTGTGATGTTAATGTATTCTGGTTCTAATTAATTAAAAAGACTAAACACGTCTTACTATACATTATATTTTATTCACTGGTATCCAATATCTAAACAATAACATTAATGATTCATAGCGCCTTACTACATACTAACGTCTAATAATTATTTGTATATCTATATCTGCATACTGATTGTTCAGCGTGTTTTTATACCTATCTGAACCATAACAAATATAGTTCAAGTTCACTCGTAATAAACATGTGATACAAACTATAAGCTATTGTTTTTATGTATGTTCAATACCCTAAAGGTTAATAACATCATATTTAAATTATGATTTATACAGAGGGTTCATAATATACCACATCTCTGCCGTTTTTAAAAAAGAAAGTCCTAAGAAGAGAAGAAGAATATCTGACGGTATATTCCTCTTTCCCTTTCACAGAGTGTTTATGATTACCTAATACTATTTTCAAAAATTAAATTTCCTAACTATCCTAACTAACTGTAACCTGGTACATTTCAGATCAATCGATTTTTCCCTAAACATGTATATTCTTTTTCCTATTTTACACAAAAGTTCATATTTTCCCTATACTAAAACTGGTATTTTATAACCTATTACTAGTTCACGTACTTTCACGTCGTGTCTTTTCGTCCTTTTTTTTTTCGTTCACTAATTCACTTCATCAAAACAGTGTCCACAGTGAATGAAATTGATCCTAACTTTTAAATAGTCTTTTAGTGCCTATGAGCCGTAACTAATCTAATTGTAATAAAATCTCGACTTTAATACTTCCTAAGCTAAGCTAAATATTACCTAAACTTCTATTAAATGGTATATAAAAAAAGAATTTAACGTTACTTTACTATTTCATCTTATTATTTCAGTCTTATTTTGATTTATTTATATACGCCTTACTAACTTTAAAATATTGTACCTATAATAAAAATGTAATCTCTCTAAACATTTCTAATATTTCTCTAAACTTCTAATAACTCTTTTGTAGCTATAATAAAGATTTAATCTCTCTAAAAACTTCTAAAAATGTCTCTATAAAACTTTCAATATCTCTCTTGTACCTATAATAAATATTTAATCTATGTTTCTGAATGTCTAAAAATTTCACTTTCTGTGTCCCTTTGCTTACTATCTACTAACACTTATTGTAAGATATTGTCTATCCTTAATTCAAACACTTCCATTTTCCGCGAAAATTTAACCTGAATTCATTATCTACATTTAAAAATAAGTTATTTATAATTTACGTTACTTTAGAGAAAAAAAATTGACAGCTTTAATTCTTAGACATATTTCAATGATTAGCTACTTATTTGCTTAGTATCTTCTTAATTTTGCTTGTTTATTTTGGCATTTTTTATGTTTCTTCTTTCATTTTTCCCACGTATTTTATTAAAAATTCTCTTTTTCTCTCTTCTTCTTCTTGTCTGGTACTATAACTATATTTCTTCATTTTTCTCCACATAATAACACTTCTACAGTGTACATAATTCATCTTTATATAACAATCATTTGTCATTTAATCATCAATATATCATTTCATAATATAACATCATAATAATCACTTCCTTTACTTATCCCTCAATGCCTACGTTCGACTAATCAAAGTGGCTTTACTCGAGAGAAAAGTTCCAATTCTTCTACATATTCCATATAACAATCATAATACTCAATACTAGCCACGAAACCTCTACAATCTACCTTAACAGAAGCGGGTATAACATCGTTGGCTAGATCAAATTCTTTTACAAATTTCACAACCTCAATCCCTTGCTTTGAGGCCGTTGTTTATTCACGAATAATCATGAATAAAATAGGTACTCTCAAAACACAGAGTGGGTCTCTAATAAGCTTTCAAGCTTCTATAAATCATTAGTACCTTCCTAATTTGACAAGAGCAGTGGGTTTCTTATTGTCTCTAGTTGCCTCATAATATTTAGCTTATAATATTGTTAGTTCTTCTGCTTATTTATATAGTTCTTCTTCAAATTCCTTATCTCGACTCATCAGGTCGGTTCGTTAAAAATATATCTCTTGCTTATAGCAATGTTTGTTGTATGTCATCCCTAATCATTATTCATTAAAAAAAATCATTTATATATCATTAGTCACACAAAAATTATTAATTCAGGTTCATATCATACAAAATTTAACACAAAATCGATAAAAATGTAACTTAAAGATCAATAACAAAAACAACTGCTAATAAAATTCAATAAAAATTCAAAAATAGTATATGCAAAAGTTAGATAAAAATATTCAAAATAAGTTTATATCTCAAACTTCGATAGAAATTTTTGAAAAAAAAAATTCGATATTCCATAAAATATTCAAAAATAACCGTACTAAAAATCGAAATCGGATAGATTTTTCAAATAAATTCAATAAAAATTCAAAATTCAATAAAAATTCAGTAATAGCATATATATTAAACTTTGATAAAAATATTCAATTCAAAAATCACTTCATGTTTCAAAATTCATAGATATTCTAAAAAAAAATCGATACTTCATAAATTATTCAAAAATCAGCAAAGATAAATATTCAATTTTCAATAATAATATAAAACGAGGGAAGCATTTTTAATAAAGATAGACATTCTTACTTACATTTTATCACTTGTGTCTTTTTTCACTGGGTTCTCTGCATTCTTCCTGTCCTGGTCTGGTCCATTTTCCGCCGTCGGTGTTTCCAATCTGGTGCCGCCATCTTTGTTCCTTACAGAAGATTCTCCTCTAATCTGCAGGATCAGCCATGTATTAAATAGTGTGATGTTAATGTATTCTGGTTCTAATTAATTAAAAAGACTAAACACGTCTTACTATACATTATATTTTATTCACTGGTATCCAATATCTAAACAATAACATTAATGATTCATAGCGCCTTACTACATACTAACGTCTAATAATTATTTGTATATCTATATCTGCATACTGATTGTTCAGCGTGTTTTTATACCTATCTGAACCATAACAAATATAGTTCAAGTTCACTCGTAATAAACATGTGATACAAACTATAAGCTATTGTTTTTATGTATGTTCAATAGGGTGGAGCGAAAAAATCAACTTTTAAAATTTAAAATGCCTGTATGCGGAAAAGTGGTCTGCATATTTGTTGTAATACCCTGCAAAATTTCAAATCGATCGGACTTCGTTTAGCGGTGCCCCCACTACTTCGAAATTTGAGGCTATTGGCCTCCCACTAAAGTAATGCGCCGATGCGCCCGCCTTCGTTAATACTTACTTGGTTAATTTTGGTAGTAGTTCGATTCGAGAGCAAACTGCGTTTCTTGTATTAGTATCAATTTAGATGCAATACAGTGAACCGTTGTTTTATTCTGTGTTGTTAAACTGTGTCCGTGAGATCCGTAAAAAAAGAAAACATGCCTAAAACACGAACAGACGTCGCTTGTTGTGTTTTTGGAGCACCAAGGAAGTTTAAAGACAATATGTTACCGACCTGTGCTGATGTTATCAGAAACTTTTTGTGTATTCGCCAGTTTATGAAAGAAGCTGCAGCAAATAATGCTGAACCAACTGTTAGTGACATTAATGAAATTCTTCTTGTTGAATTAAAATTGCTGTGGGTTAAAGCATCCATTCCGATAATATCCGATCAACAAATTAAATCTAAATTAAAGGAATTACATCAAAAATACAGAAATATTAAAAAACCTATGAAAAGTAGAAACTCAGCCAATATGCAAAGAAAGGTTAAAGATTTTAGAGATTTATTGGAAAAGAAATTGTTTGATATTGCATCATGCAAATGTTCTGACTATTTATTATGCAAATGCAAAAATAAAATACCGGCTCGAGAGCATGACTTCATTAAAGATCAGAGGCATGATAGAAAAATGGTAATTGGTTCGGTGGATAAAGTAATTACCAAAAAACTAGAACGCTCTATTTACCGGAAAATTGTGGAAACACAATCTCCAATAGCTACATCTTCTTCATCAAGATCCGAAACACATCTTCCAGTAGAACAAATTATAAGTGAGTCTTCAGATGAAAGTGCCACAAGTGTCTACGAGAAAAATACAAAAACCGGAACAAAAGACGATTTACCGAATACAAAAAAAACAAAACAAATGCGAATTAGTTTGCCAAACTTAGCTCAAGCATGCGATCGTACAGGAGTATCTGATAGAGTAGCATCCATAATAACAAACTCGGTGTTGCAAGATCTAAGTTTCATCTCGGTAGAAAGTCATGACAAAATCATAGATCGGAGTAAAATTAGGCGGGAGAGAAAAAAAAGGCGCAACCAGATTAAAATTGATGATACAAAAATTTTTAAATTTCTTCATGGAATCTATTTTGATGGTAGAAAAGATAGAACTCTACAAAATGAAATGAAGGATAATAAATACTACAAAACTACCATATCTGAAGAACATATTGTCTTAGTCTCTGAGCCCAAGTCAAAATATATAGGACATATTAGTGTATCGTCGGGTAGTGCAGAAGAAATCAGCAAGACAATGTTGGACTTTCTAAATAAAAATGTAGACCTTGATAATTTGGTAGCTGTTGGATGCGACGGAACTGCTGTCAATACAGGTATTCACAATGGTGTTATCCGTAAAGTAGAACTTGCAATTGGTCGATCAATGCAATGGTTTATTTGCATATTACATACCAATGAACTACCTCTGCGCCATCTAATAAAGCACTTGGATGGAGAAACTACCGGACCACGTGAGTTTTCAGGACAAATTGGAAAAGGACTACAAAACTGCGAGCATCTTCCTGTAGTTAAATTTGAGCAAATTCGATCAGTTTTACCCAAATATGATGCAAAGGAAATCGAGAAGCTTAGCACGGATCAGAAATATTTATTTGAAATTAGTAATTCAGTATCTAACGGTAAAATCTCGAGTGACTTAGCAAGAAGACAACCGGGAAAAATTTCACATGCTAGATGGCTAACAACTGCAAGCAGAATTCTTCGTCTTTACGTAGCAACAGATCCTCCTTCGGAAAACCTAAAATCTTTGGTATGCTATATACAAAACGTATATGCCCCACTGTGGTTCGAGATTAAAGCAAGACCATTTTGTTTTGATGGACCAGTACATTTATTTAATTTAGTAAAAAGGACGAGGTATTTGTCACCTGAACTGCAAAAAATAGTGGACAGGATAATACAAATTAATGGTTATTTTGCACATCCTGAAAATGTGTTGATAGCAATGCTTTGTGATGAACGGCAGCATATCAGAGAGTTAGGTTTGCGGCGAATCTTAAAATCCAGAAACTCCCATGAAATAAGAAAATTTAAAGTCCCAGAAATTAACTTTAACGCAAATGACTACATTGAAATGATTGACTGGCAACAATTAGTGATAAGCGAACCTCCAATGACAAAAAAAATTTCAACAGAAGATCTAAAACAGATGATTAAAGATGTTCCTGAAGAAATGGAGATACTACGTTTTCCCTGTCACTCCCAAGCTATAGAACGCTGCGTTAAGTTGGTAACAGAGGCATCCTTAAAAGTATGTGGGCCTGAAGCAAGAGATGGCTTCATAAGGTCCCAAATAGTTTCCCGACAAGCATTACCTAAATTTAACACAAAAGTTGAGTTTTTAGCTAATCTCAAGCATTAAATCATAAACGTTTTAAAGGTGGGTGGGTGGGTGGAACTCGAATTGCAGCCACCTCCTCGTGGTGAGTTCTGGGTTGTTTTCACGGAAAACAAGCGAAGAGCTGCAAAAAAAATCACTTTATTTTAATTTTTAGGTGGCTCGGGGCACCGGAAAAAATTATCGCATCAAATTCATTTTTTGCAAGCTACTTACACTACACGTGAGACCACTTTTCCACATACAGGCGAAAAAATTTGAGAAAAAAAAATTTTTGTTTTATTTTCACGTTATCTTAATTTTTAGGTGGCTTGGGGCACCGGAAAAAATTATCCCATCAAATTCATTTTTTGCAAGCTACTTACACTACACGTGAGACCACTTTTCCGCATACAGGCGAAAAAATTTGAGAAAAAAAAAAAATTTGTTTTATTTTCACTCCACCCTAATGTTCAATACCCTAAAGGTTAATAACATCATATTTAAATTATGATTTATACAGAGGGTTCATAATATACCACACCTTCGATTTTAATCCTTCTATGTAATAAATTGTATTTGAAAGTAAAAAAATTACATAATGCTATCCATATATTTTTTTCTAATACCATTTGGTTCACATATTCGAGTGCAACGATTTTATATTAACAGGACAAGTTGTTTTTTCAAATTAAAAAAAAAAAGATGGCAAAAGTTGATATGTTTTTCCCCCTCCTATATAACATATTTTAGTTGAAAGTCGAACCCGCTTATTGGAATAGCCTTCGTGCCAATAAAAAGTATTCTCATAACCTGGATATTCTAATAACCGATCGTTGGTAGCTAGTAGAAACGTTTCGGGACCTGAAATTTCTATTCCTTATACCGGGATATTCCTATAACCAGTGTTCTAATAAGCGGGTTCGACTGTACACACTTTATACAGAGTGTCCCAAAAGTAGTGGAACGGTCGAATATCTCGCGAACTAAACATCGGATCAAAAAACTGAAAAATACGTGTTCAATCATTTTCAAAAATCTATCCAATGACACCAAACACCAACCCCCACTACACCCCCTGGAGGTGGGGTGGAGGGTAACTTTAAAATCTCAAATGGAAACTCCTAGGTTTTCTTGCAGATTTGGATTTGTTACGTAAAAGTAAGCAACTTTTATTCAAGACATTTTTTCGAACTGTGGATAGATGGCGCTATAATTGAGAAAAACGATTTATCCTGATACCATAGGTAAATTATAGAAACGGTCTAATATCTCGAGAAATACACTTTCAAATGAGAAACCAAAAAAAGGTTTGTAATACTTTTCGAAAACCTATCGAATAACGCTAAACATGACCCTGTAACACACCCCCTGGAGGTGGGGTGGGGGGTAACATTAAAATCTTAAATAGCAACCCCCACTTTTTATTACAGATTCGGATTCGTCATGAAAAACTAAACAACATTTATTCGAAACATTTTTTAGAATTGTTGATAGATGGCGCTTTAATTGGAAAATACGATTTATTAGCGCCATCTATCAGCAATTTTAAAAAATGTTTCGAATAAATGTAGCTTAATTTTTCATGACGAATTCGAATCTGCAATAAAAAGTGGGGGTTGCTATTTAAGATTTTAAATTTACCCCCACCCCGTCTCCAGGGGGTGGGTTGGAGGGTAATTTTTGGTGTTTATCAATAGGTTTTCGAAAAATATTAAAAACGTATTTTTTTGGTTTCTCATTTGGAAGTGTATTTCTCGAGATATTAGACCGTTTCTATAATTTACCTATGGTATCAGGATAAATCGTTTTTCCCAATTATAGCGCCATCTATCCACAGTTCGAAAAAATGTCTTGAATAAAAGTTCCTTACTTTTACGTAACGAATCCAAATCTGCAAGAAAATCTAGGGGTTTCCATTTGAGATTTTAAAGTTACCCCCCACCCCACCTCCAGGGGGTGTAGTGGTGGTTGGTATTTGGTGTCATTGGATAGATTTTTTAAAATGATTGAACACGTATTTTTCAGTTTTTCGATCCGATGTTTAGTTCGCGAAATATTCGACCGTTCCACTACTTTTGGGACACCCTATATAATGCTGTCCATATATTTTTGTCTAATACCATTTGGTTCACATATTCTAGTGCAACGATTTAATAATAACAGGACAAGTTGTTTCTATCATTTGCCAACAAATAGCAATTTAGACATATCAACTTTTGCCATAACGCCACAGAATATTGCATTAAAAAGTTTTAAGGATTTATTACTATGTACTTGTATGTTACCTTCATCTGTAGTATCTAGTAGCTATAACAAGCAATGACATCTTTATCAAAGATCTTTAACAAACATATTCAGATTCAAGTTTTTATATAGTAAAATATTATCTGAAATCATAAAATGGTTCCGAAACCCACCATACAATGCTCTATTCCAGTAAACAGTATATTACATGAAACCTGAATACAAGTATAATATACTGGATTATTTGTGTTCTTTTAGACTTTGGAGTATATTGTGTAAATTTCAATTACCCCGTAAATTTAGAGTATAATAGAACTGGAAATCGACATTGTAGCGGACAAAAGATAATGTATAGAATTAAATATTAAACATAAACCCCGTTGTTTGTTAAAAGTAATTTATCAAACCGACAAGACCGAGTTATAGAGTTACACAGATGATCGTATAGCATGCCAGAGTTCCAATGTTGAGAAAGTGTGATCATTATGAAAAGTATAATATATAGTATAATTTTATTAAATATTGCGTATTATATATATTATAATTAAATAAAACGAACAAGGGGCCAATATAATAATATGTTTAAATGTTAAATCAATAAATTAAGATGGATAAAAACGTATATCGGTGTAAGTATATCGATTTTTATAGAATAACTGAATAGACTATTAAAGGAAACAAAAATAAATGAAAGGCCAGGGGGAAGAACGAATGCCTATCTGGAAGCATGCTCGGTAAAATGAGAAACAAAGTTAATATTCATTGTTTTCCTCCTTGCGTCCAATCTTGTGACGTGTTTTTAAGACGATTCTCATTGTTATTTCCTTGGCAATTCACAGGTGGATAGTACTCTTTCTAAGCTAACAGATTGCACAAAAATCGCAAAATGACCAAAAATTGACATTCATCGTTTTTCCCTCTGACCCTTCAAATGTTTGGGGCATTGTTAATAATAAAGCCGGGGTTATGTTGTAACTTATAAAATAAATATCGTAGTATATCTAATAAAGTAAATGTTAAGTGAGTATTGTTTAAAGCTTTTGTAAAGTTAGTGTATGTAAATAAAATAATACAAAGTAAGTTTTCTGTGTAAAAGGTGTATTTATTTTAAAACCCCAATAAAGGGCTACAATTACAAAACAGAACGTTTTCGCTCTAAAGAGAGCATCATCAGTGTTCTTTGCCTAAAATAGGTATTACCATAATTATTGAAGACAAAGGTAAACATTTTTAAAGTTAACCAAGGTAAAAAATGAGGTTATACTCACAAGCTCTACACGCTAAGCCACCAAAATTACAAGGGTTAAAACCCTTAAATGATATTTAAATGTTTTAACCCATGTATTTTTGGTGGCTTAGCATGTAGAGCTTGTGAGTATAACCTAATTTTTTATCTTGGTCAACTTTAAAATTTTTTACCTTTGTCTTCACTAATTATGGTTATATTTATTTTAGGCAAGGAACACTGATGATGCTCTCTTTAGATCGAAAACGTTCTGTTTTGTAATTGTAGCCCTTTATTGGAGTTTTAAAATGAATATACCTTTTACACAGAAGATTTTCCTTCAATTTTTTGTAATTAATATTATACAGACAGCTACAGGAAATTTTTCCTTATGGATTACAAAGTAAGTTTTTTATTTAAATAAATATAAGTTATCGTTTAAATATAAATAAAGTAAAAATAAAATGGTAAAATCAGTGGCGTAACAATACAATATATAGTGTTGTCACAGTATAAAGAGGGACAGTAAAACCTCTCCCATGACGGCACTTTGATCTCAAGAAGTAATACCGGCAGTACGCAATTGGTAATTCACCAGTGGTGGATTATTCCTGTTAAATTTAAATTTAATTTAAATTTTAATTTAAATTAAATTTAAATTTCCTGTTAAAACCCGTACGTCTCTATGCATGCTCTAGCAATGAGAGAGTGGGGCAAAAGCGACTGGGAACATTGCGCGGTCGCCCTGCGCGACTAAAGATTTTACTTCCAATTTTTCGGAGAGTGGTTCTACTGTCCCTCTTTATACTGTGGTGTTGTATAGAAAAAAACAAAGTGACTAATGATAGAAAAGTGTTAAATCTCGTAATATTGCAAACATTATACATATTTGAAATCTCCATACTGCGTAATAGGCGTATTCCGGTTTTCGTACAATTCGGACGATCCATTTAAGAGATAATTAGGCGTTTCCAGACTTTTGGTCCACTCTGTATTATCTTTATACAGTGAGGACGTTTGAGTTGGAATATATTCATTATCTCGAGAAGGGGCGAATTTGGAGAAAAATCCTGAGACAGGTCGATTTTTATTTTTATATTATGACTTTTTGGCATATACATTATACTAGTGACGTCATCCATCTGGGCGTGATGACGTAATCGATGATTTTTTTAAATGAAGTAGGTATTGTGTGATAGCTCATTTGAAAGGTTATTAATGCCTGGTTGCACCAACAGATCTTAAGCTCCAGCTTACCTAAACTGTACTTATAGATAGGGCCTCCTTTAGTATCACTTACGTTGCACCATAATTTTAGATCCTTACCTTATCAATTATATCTATTATTATATTATGGTATTCTTATTTTAATATATTATAATTATATTATATTAATTCTTATGATATTCTAGACTTAAGCTTAAGATCTGTTTGTGCAACCGGGCATTAATTCTCTACTCAGTAATATAAACATTAACATAATTATTTATACAGGGTGTACAAAAAATATTTTTTTATTAAATTAATTTACACAAAAGAAGAATGTAAGCAATTTATTTAATTCAAAATACATGTTACTGCTGTAAGAGAAACGGGTAATTATGTTTATTTGACAAATAAACATTGCTTTTCGCTTAAAGTCAATGTTAAAACTGCTGAGAGACAGGTAATTGGCAGTTTTAACATTGAATTTAAGCGAAAAGCAATGTTTATTTGTCAAATAAACATTTCTTTCTGTTTTCTGACCGCACTCAAATATATTTTGAAATAAATGAATTACATACATTCTTCTTTTTGTCTTAATTAATTTAATTTAAAAAATATTCTTTAAACACAATGTATAAATAATTATGTTAACGTTTATATTACTGAATATAGAAATAATAACCTTTTAAATGAGCTATCACACCACCCTACTCTCATTTAAGAAAATCATCGATTACGTCATCACGCCAAGATGGATGATGTCACTAGTACGGTATATTTGTCAAAAAGTCATAATTTAAAAATAAAAATCGACCTGTCTCAGCATTTCTCTCCAAATTCGCCCCTTCTCGAGATAATGAATTTATTCCAACTCAAACGTCCTCACTGTATATTGATACACTAATTAGTAGAAACTGCTTTATAATAACCATATTTAAAATGAATCTATTGAGACCTTAATGTCGCAATATAAATGCAACCTACTCCAACGTCTCATGGTTTACCATAAAAAAGAAATTAATCACGATATAAAATTCAAATGGCACGTGTACACGTGGACATTAAAGTTAAAATACTTCTTTGAGTAACGAACAACGCAGGAAATTGAAAGAATGCTTCCTTATTCGAAATTCTTTTCATGTCGTTCACTTCTGATACACATGACGTACGGCAGTCGTCAGCACGCAATTCGATCAAGACTTTTTACCGCAACATTCTTTATTATATTATAAAAGCCTACCTTGATGTTTTGCACTGGTCCAAGATTCATTCTAAAAAACTGTGGTATTAGGTACATTTAATACAATTAGTATGGTATTCTTCTTCTTCTTCAAGTGCCGTCTCCTAATCGGAGGTTGGATATCATCATCACTATCTTTACTCTATCCACCGCTGCTCTAAAGAGTTCTATATAACTGCATCTAAACCAGTCCCTTAAATTCTTTAACCATGACACTCTCCTTCTTCCTATACTCCTTCCGCCTCTTATCTTTCCCTGTATTATCAGTCTTAGCATTTCATATCGCGGTCCCCTCATTACGTGTCCCAGATATTGTAACTTTCTTATTTTTATTGTGTTTATTATTTCGCATTCTTTACCCATTTCTCGCAGTACTTCCGTGTTCGTTTTCCTCTGTGTCCATGCTATTCTAAGCATTCTTCTGTAACACCACATTTCAAATGACTGTAGCTTATTTATGTGTTCTTGCTTTAATGTCCAGCTTTCAAGTCCATATTGTAGTATCGAGAACACGTAGCATCTCAAAGCTCTTGCTCTCAGTTCTAAGCTAAGGTCTTTGTTTCAGAGAACTGTTTTCATTTTTACAAACGCATTTCTTGCTATTTCTATCCTGGTCCTTATTTCTGTTGTTTGATCATTTTTCTCTGAAATCCAGGTTCCTAGGTATTTGTATTTATCAACCCTTTCTATCGGTACATTTCCCAAATGTATGCTTGTTTATATGTTTGTTTTCTTAGTTATTATCATGTATTTGGTCTTTTTTATATTCATTTTTAGTCCATATAGGCCAGGAACCGAAGCTTTTCACCTCGCAATTTTTACCGAATGGATCGATTTGCTTGAAATTTTGAGAATAAGTAGAGGATAGTCCAAGGATCAAAATCTATATGATTCCGAAAGGCGCTTTTACCATGGGGGTGGTTTCCACCCCATCTCGGTGGTGGAAATTTTTTATTATACTTTAATTGCAAAAGTTGATAAAAACATTAATTCTAAGCAAAAAATGTTCCATACATTTTTTTGATAAAATTAATAGTTTTCGATTTATTCGTTATCGAAAGTGTTAGTTTTGTATAGAAAAATCAATGATTTTCGATATTACAATTCACTCAATTTTTGCCGTAGAAAAATTGTTTTCAAACCAAGTTGTTGGAAATTAAATTACCTAAAATTTTATATCGAAACATTTTTTCGTATCTCTGATGGTAATCTTTATATTCTGAAGAAAATATAATTTTTTACCAAATTACAAAAATTCGTTATTCGCTTTTAACTCCAATTGTTTAAAAACGAAACCGTCTAAGCCAGTCAAACTTCTAGAATCTATTAATAATATATAAATAAATAAGAATTAATAAGGCCAATGACCAAAAACACCGCAAAGTTACTTTATTATGTTTCCAATTAGATTTCTCCTTTTTTTTTTCAAAAAAATATATTGATTTTTTAACCGTAACTTTTTTGTTTTTTATCTTAGAAAGTTTGGTAAAAAAATAATTTTGTAGATTTTTACAAGATCTATAAGACTATTAATATTAAATCTTTTTAAAATCCTCAGTCGCAAAAAGCGGTGACTTTGAAAGGGTTGGTAAAGGAAGATTTTGCATGTTATTACAAGTTTTAATTGTCAATAGCTCACTCAACTTTTGCCGTAGAAAAAATTTTTGCAAACCAGGTTCTTGGGAATTAAATAATCTACAATTTCATACTAAAACATTTTTTCGTATCTCTGATGCTAATTTTGCTATTCTGAGGAAGAGGTCATTTTTTTCCAAACTACAAAAATTCGTTATTCGCTTTTAACTCGCATTTTTTTAAAAAGTAATCATTCTAAGCCGGTCAAACTTCTTCAATATATTAATAATACATAAGTAAAAAAGATCAATAAGGTTAATGACTAATTTTAATTAGGGTGGTGATTACGGGGTTGCTTGCCATCACTTTTTCGCTGAAAAAAATGGGGACTAAAATTCTTTTCATTATAAGTCACTTAATTTTTGAGATAGAGACTTTTTTTATTTCTGGTGATATACTTTTTAAGTATTTTAAATTAGTTTGAACAAGTTGTCCTCGAAAAATGCATAGTTTTCCCGTCTTTTGACATTGAAACTAAAATATTTAACATTTGACGAAGAAGAGCCAACATATAATAAAGTATAGCTCGATTACTATTGGTCCAAAAGGTAATTTAAAAAAACGGTTTTGTTTATTTTTTCAAAAGGTACATTTTTGTTAAAAAAAGTTGTGTTGATAAAACGAAAACTTTTGGAGTTATTAGCCGAAAACTTATTAAAAACATTGATTTTTTTCATATAAAACTAACACTTTCGATAGCGAATAAATCGAAAACTATCAATTTTATCAAAAAAATGTATAGAACCTTTTTTGCTTAGAGTGAACGTTTTTACCAACTTTTGGGAGTAAAGTATAATGAAAAATTTCCACCCCCGAGATGGGGTGCAAAATCACCCCCATGGTAAAAGCGCCTTTCGGCATGATATAGATTTTGATCCTTGGAGTATCCACTACGTATTCTCAAATTTTCAAGAAAATAGATCCATTCTGTAAAAATTGCGAGGTTTTGTACTACTTTAAGCTTTATTACTTGGACTAATATTCTTTACAGAAATTGTTTGTTTTGTTCAGTAGTAGTTGGAGTTGTTCAGCAGAGCTTGCTGTAATCACGGTGTCATCTGCATATCTTATGTTGTTAATAGATCTTCCGTTAATTATTATTCCTTCACTTTGAGATAGCAATGCTTCTTCAAAAATGGCTTCACTATATGCATTAAAGAGTAATGGAGACATAATACATCCCAGCCGAACTCCTCTCCTGATATAAATTTCTGGACTGGGTTCGTTATCTATTACAATTTGTGCTCTTTGATTCCAGTAAAGGTTTGTTATTATTCGTAAGTCCCTTTTGTCTATGTTTTTTGTCTTTAGAATTTGGACTAATTTTTCATGTCTTACTTTGTCAAAAGCCTTCTCAAAATCAACGTAACAAACATGCACATCCACATTCATGTCCATGCATCTTTCAGCTAACACATTAAAAGCAAATAACGCCTCTCTGGTTCCTAGTCCGTTTCTGAACCCAAACTGACTATCATCTATTCCTTCTTCTAATTTTTTGTTTATACGACCATGTATTATTTTCAAGAATAATTTGAGAATGTGACTTATTATTGATATTGTTCTGTATTCACTGCAATCTTTAGCGTTTGTATTTTTAGGGATAGCACAAAAGGTTGAGAGTAACCATTGTTTTGGTATGTTTCCTGTTTTGTACATTGTGTTAAACAAGTCTACGATAATGTCTAAGGTTTCATCATTTATACATTTTAAGCTTTCTACTGGGATTTGGTCTGGACCTACTGCTTTACCATTTTTGCTATTTTTTAATGCCGATTTAATTTCTTCTTTTAATATCTTCAAAACCGTATCATCTTCTACTTCGACTTCCATCTGCTCTGTTCTATTGTCTTTGAACAATTCATTTATTTATTCTGTCCATCTCTTTAATTTTTCGTTAGTACTCAACACAAGTTTCCCATCTGTATCTTTTAGTATTCCCGGTTTTCTTTTTCTGTTGATCTGCGTTAATTCCTTAATTTTTTTATGTGTGTTAAAATTATCATGTCTTTTCTGGTGTTCTTCTATTTCTGCGCATTGTTCTTTTAACCACGGTTCTTTAGCCTGTTTAATTTTGGATTTTATTTGTTTATCCACATTTTTGTACATCTGATTATCTTTGTTTTTATGCTGACGTCTTTCTTCCATTAAATCTAAGATTTCCTCCCTCATCCATTGTTTCTTTTTGTATCTGGTTGGTGTAAGAATTTCTTTTTGACATTTATCTATTTCTGTCTTTATTAATAACCATTTTGTCTCTGTTTCAGTATTTTGCTGGATTTGTTCTTTAACATTCATTAAACGGTTATTAATTTCATCTGTCAGGCGTTGTTTTATGAGTGGGTTTCTTAGTTTACTTGTATCGATTTTTACATCTGTTGTTCTGCGTTTTATTATTTTCATTTTGAGCCTAATTTTGGTCACTACTGGGTTGTGATCTGATCCTATGTCGGCACCTGGATAGGTTTTTGAAGATATAATTGCGTTCTTGTATCTTTGTCTAATCAATACATAATCTATTTGGTTTCTTACAATTCTCCCTTCTTGATCTGCTGGTGACTTCCAGGTATATAGTCTTCTCTTTGGCATTTTAAACAATGTATTAGTTATGACAAAATTATTGTTTTGGCAAAATTCGATAAGCCTGTCACCTCTTTCGTTTCTGTTGCCAGACCATATCCTCCTGTACATTCTTCTACTTTTTCGTCTCCAACCTTTGCGTTAAAATCTCCCATTATAATTGTAACATCCTGCGTTTTAATGGATTTTAAAATATTGTCTAGGTCTTCGTAGAAAGTTTCAATATCGCTCTCTGGTTTGTCCGCAGTCGAAGCATAAACTTGTATTATGTTTAATTTGGGTTTATTCTGATTTAATTGTAAGAGGATAATTCTGTTGGAGTATGGAATGAAATTTACTACAGCTTTATCCATGTGTTTGTTTAGTATTATCCCGACACCATATCTGTGTGAACCGTCTTGACTTCCTGAATAGTATATTGTTTTATTGTTGATTTTCATCTTTCCTGAGTCGGGCCATTGGACATCGCTGATTACTAAAATGTCTATATTCAGCCTTTCCATTTCATTAACGGCATTATGTACTTTTCCAGCTTGATGTAGACTTCTAAGATTCCACGTCGCTACTTTGCAAGGTTTTCGCATGTTGACGACCGGGGAGGCCTTGCAGTCTTGTGAGTTTCCTCCTCTGCCGGATCTTGTTTTCCGAATTTCATGATCAGTAGAGTGTTTGGTTATGTTGTTAGTCATGATGATTAACTAGGGATGCTCTATGAGCCTTTAATGCATTGGTTTCCCGTTGCCTTATGCATCTCCACGCCGTTGACCATGCCTGGTTCGTCCGCCTTTAGAAATGATTTCTCATTTCTAGGACAAGAAGGTGCCCTTCCACTTACCGACTTTTCCACCCGAAGCTGTTGGTCAGTAAGTGGGGGATTGCTTATACCGGCAATCACTCGGACGTCAGCGCCTCGTTTGTTATCTAGCAGGATGTACCGGATGATCATGATTGAGATCATCTCACGGGCAGGTGAGGTTGACATTTGAATAGGAGAGGCTATGTATTGCGCATCACTATCCCTTACATCCCATCCCTTAGTATGGTATAACTAGACCCAAACCTAGACATCCAAAGTGAAAGTTATCCTCCAACACCAAATTGTTCTATATGGTCCACAGAATGTTCAGAAAAAAGTCACACCAATTTGAGCATCGGGTTTGGGAGGGGGGAGAGGGGGAAATCGGTAAATTCGTAGTTTTTTAAGTTTTTCGTTAATATTTCTAAAACTATGCGGTTTAACATGAACAACCTTCTATACAAAAATGTTCTATATTAAATTTGAAATAAAAAAGGTTCTATGCATAATCCTTCTAAATTGAACGGTTTAAAAGTTACGAAGGTAGTATACAATAATTATTGATCCAAAAAAAGGCCTAACAAAGACATCCAAAGTAAAAGTTTTCCTTCAACACCAAATTGTTCTATATGGTCCACATATTGTTCAGTAAAAGGTTACACCATTCCATTTTGAGCGTTTTGTGAAGGGGGGGGAAGTGGGGGAAAAGTTGGTAAATTAGTAGTTTTTTTACGTTTTTCGTCAATATTTCTAAAACTATGCTTTAGCGTAAACAATGTTCTATACAGAAATGTTCTACGTGTTTAAAACAAAAAGGGTCCTATACATAATTGTTATAAAATCAACGGTTCCAGAGTTACGGAGGGCGAAGACTGGAGGTTTTCGATACTTTTTTTATTCTTTGAGCAATCTATAGAAATTTTCTTTTATCAGGATTGTGTTTTGTAAATAAAATTTGCTATTTCAGTGGCCGATAATATGTTAGTGATAAGCACTTGAAGAAACGTCAACCTCACCACCCAAAATCATCATCAATTGCCCAGATAATATAAAAAGTATCGAAAACCTCCACTTTTCACCCTCCGTAACTCTGGAACCGTTGATTTTATAACAATTATATATAGGACCATTTTTGTTTTAAATTTAATATAGAATAGTTTTGTATAGACCATTTTTTACGCTAAAGCATAATTTTAGAAATATTGACGAAAAACGTAAAAAACTATTAATTTACCGATTTCTCCCCCCATCTGCCCCCCAAACCGGACGCTCAAAATGGTGTAACTTTTTACTGAACAATAGATGGACCATATAGAACAATTTGCATTGGAGGAAAACTTTTACTTTAGATATCTGGGTTAGGCCTTTTTTTGGACCAATTATACTATACTACCTCCGTAACTTTGGAACCGTTCATTTTAGAGGATTATGCATAGGACCTTTTTTATTGAAAATTTAATGTAGAACATTTTTGTCTAGAAGGTTGTTCATGCTAAACCGCATAGTTTTAGAAATATTGACGAAAAACCTAAAAAACTACGAATTTACCGATTTCTCCCCCTCTACCCTGCAAACCCGACGCTCAAAATGGTGTGACTTTTTTCTGAACATTATGTGGACCATATAGAAAAATTTGGTGTTGGAGGATAACATTCACTTTGGATGTCTGGGTTATGGCATTATTTGGATCAATTATATCATACTAAATAGGGCATTCCAATATTCTGTCAAAATTAAATCAATATGGCGGCTGGGTGGCAAACATAAATGTTATTCTCAGTTCTTAATGTGTTTTAGATCATTTTAGTTGCGTTTCTTTGTAATTCTGTTTTGGACAAGGATTGATTTAACATTTTCACTGAAAGAATTAATTTAAAAGGATAATGTGGCTCATTTCTGTTATGTTTTGAAGTGTGGAATGCGAAGTAATTATGATAAAGTTTAGTATTATCGTATATCATCAGTGCTACATTTTAAGCATAAAACAACTAAGTTATCATCTGAGAGAAAAACAATGGTTAAGTGCTATAAAACGTATTATAAAAATTCTAAATAGTCCATGTTACTAACACTTAAACTTTCTTCACCGTAAGTTGACTCAGACCCACAGAGGGAAAGTGGACCTATATTATTTATTTTGCCAATCTTTTGCTTGTACCTACTAGCAACATTTGTATAGTCTACCAACAACTTTCGAAAATATTTACTCTATGTTTCCTGATTCACTGCTTAAAACTAAATAAAAAGTCGTTCCAGAACTTTTACCAGTGGCGGACGGTCAGGGTCGGCAGGGTCGGAAGTGCCGACCCACACATTTATAGATATAGATCTTTTTAATATTTGTATCTGTGAAATAAAAAAAAATCTGTCAGATACTACAGACTAAATTTTATTCATGGTTTTTAAAAGTATTTGATCAATCCGAGCGTTAAGTGATCCCTGCGCATAACAGACTTCTCAAAAAATGAATGATCCGAGCCATTCATCTGACTTTTCGGCTAGCCGTCCCCAACTCATCCGTAGCTTGACGATTTACACGTAAAACTCAACGAAATAACAAGTCGATGAGCAAGCGAACATTACATTCTCTCCGTGGACAAGAGCAGATATGGCATGGCAGGTTAAGCGGCAGGTACGGCACATTTCGGTCTGCCGGTCGGTGTTTTATTTGGAAGCATGCATCCGCAGAAATTGTCAAAAATAATCACACCGTTTTACGTTGTTTAATTGATACTGTAATGTTTTTAATTTGCCAGGAATTATCATTTAGTGGACATGATGGATCGAAGCATTTGTTAAAAATCAAAGTAATTATAGAGAATTAATAAAATTGTTTTAGAAATACCGGTTTACTTTCTGATTCGAAGTGTATTTGTAATACAGAACGAACTATGTAATACATATAATCAAATAGATACATTTTGAATAACGTTGTTGAATCTGAGATTTAGAAAACCATTTGTTTTTCGCTGGAAGTAGATGAAACTTCTGATTATCATGTCATTCACAATTATCAATTATTATTGTTCGATACGCGTTACGTGGTAATATTTATGAGAGGTTTTTAGGTTTTAGAGATGTGAGTAAAAGTAATAAGGCAGAATATATTTTTGGCGTTTTAAAGAACAGATTTAAATTTTTTGATATCAAAAATAAATTGGAAGGGCAAACTGGGGCAATCTTATGACGGCGTTGCTGTGATGAGTGGTGAATTGAATGGTCTCCAGGCAAAAGTTAAAACTATTTCATCACAAGTTTTATTTACTCACTATTATGCGCATATAATGAATTTAGTTTTACATGATACGTGTAAAAAAATAAATAATATCGCCTTTTCGTGCCAGTTTAGCTCACCTAAACGGATTACAGCTTTAGAACAAATTTGTTTCGAAAAAAAGCGAATAGTTTGTCATACGCGATGAAATTTCAAATCTCGGTTAGTTTTATCCAAGCAGATTATCTCTGGTAGTTTTAGTATCTGTAGCAGATTTTCGTGAACAGCTTTTGGAAGTTTTTGATTTTATTATCGAAGGCGATGATTTTGAAAGTGGCGATACCTCGATCCGTGAAGCAATCGGTTTGAGAACTTTATTAAATAATAATTACTCTTTTAATATTCTTTTAAATATTTTTTAGACAGAGTTTGCCCAAGATATTCCTTGTTGTTCAAAATCAGTCAACTGACATTATTTATTCCAAAAATAGAATACGAAAGCTGGTTCAAAATCTCAGATATTTTCGTAATGATAGTAGTAGTTTCCAATATACGCAGTGACGTTTTGGATTCGCTTGATATTTCCGAACCATCCCAAAAAAGACAACGACATGATACATATCTCGAAAAACGAGTAAGTATATCTTGAAATTTTGGATACCTACTATTATATGCAAATAGATACTCGTTTTTCGAATTTTGAAGATTTGCAAATTTTTGACCTCTTTGACGATTCAAAATTTAAAAGTTACCTTCGCCAAAGAATTTCCAAGATATTTATTATTACAAGTTAGATACTTAAAAATTATGCCAATCCAAATATTTTCAGAGAGTGGTAAGTACTGCAATTCATTACAACAAACTGTTCATCAATTTTCTTATTACCACCAATTTCTGCCTCAAATAAACGGGATTTACCTTGTCTCAAAATAATCAACACGTATTGTCGAAACACCATGAAACAAGAGAAACAAGAAACAAATACATCAAATAAAAAAAAGCAAAAACCAACAAAATCTCTTATGATGATTTAAGCCTTTTAGTTTGATGGTATACCTATATGAGGAGACAAAAAAACCTTGCCAACCCTGTCTCCAAGGCCACGAGCCGCCACTGACTTTTACAACTAAAACTACACAAAATCTACAACAAAATGTTAGCAAAATACCACTAATAAACTGTTAGCGGTAAAAAACTTAAGAAGCAATGTGGTACAAATATAAACAAATACAATGTTTGACAGTTTAACGCCCTGCGGTTTCATAAACGTCAAAGTCTTGAAATGCTCTATGAGTCCAAGTGTGCTATACGCTGTGAGCTCGTACGTAGAGGGGATATTTACAAATTCGCGAGCGTCAGTAGTGGCAAGTCTGTAAACGTTTACCGGAAATTTGACATAAATGTCAAAGTGATTAATTTAAAATTAAAATTAAAAACATTAATTATAAAAAATATTAGTTGGTCAAAGCTGTGGTATATATTTTTATCTTAAATATACTTACGTTTTAAATACTGAATTTAAGTTTTTTTAATGTTCCGTAATATGTAATTATAAATTAATGTATTAACCTTGGCGCCATCTACACGATAATTGTGAAAGTATCCGAAGTAAGAAATTCATATTTTATCAATAGAACGTCAAAATGATTAGTAAAATCTTAAAAAAATCGATTACAATTTAGTTACTTTTTTGCGTTGTAAATATTAAGCGATAACAATTAAATAATAAATTTAAAAATTACCGGTGAAATTTGAATTAGTAATCCGCCAGGAGCGACACCAGCGAAGCTCAGAGCGTATACTTCCCGAGGAGAATTAATTTATTAGAACAACGGCTAAAACTTAACTTTTCATAAAAAGTGCTTAAAACTATGTTTTGGTATGTACCTTTGTTATGCATCTTGATTAGCAAATATAGAGAAAAGCCACAAATCAAAATTCTTGTTTTTTTTCAGAAGAACCATTTTATTTTTTTTTTATTTGGGATAAGTTGGTATTTTTAAATAAGTTAGTATAGTATAATATAGTTGATCCAAAAGATGGCATAACCCAGACATCCAAAGTGAAAGTTATCCTTCAACACCAAATTGTTCTATATGGTCCACACAATGTCCAGAAAAAAGTCACACCATTTTGAGCGTCGGGTTTGGGGGGGGGGGAGAGGGGGAGAAATCGGTAAATTCGTAGTTTTCTAAGTTTTTCGCCAATATTTCTAAAATTATGCGGTTTAGCATGAACAACCCTCTATACAAAATTGTTCTACATTAAATTTGAAATAAAACAGGCCATATGCATATTCTTTCTAAAATGAATGGTTACAAAGTTACGGACGTAGTATAGTATAACTGGTCCAAAAAAAGGCCTAACCCAAACATCCAAAGTAAAAGTTTTCCTCCAACACCAAAATGTTATATATGGTCCACATATTGTTCAGTAAAAAGTTACACCATTTTGAGCGTCCGGTTTGGGAGGGAGATGGGAGAGAAGCCGGTAAATTAGTAGTTTTTTTAGGTTTTTCGTCAATATTTCTAAAACTATGCTTTAGCGTAAACAATGTTATATACAAAAATTTTCTACATGAAATTTAAAACAAAAAATATTCTATACATAATTGTTACAAAGTCAACGGTTCCAAAGTTACGGAGGGTGAAAGTCGAGGTTTTTGATACTTTTTATATTTTTTGGGCAATATTTATGATATAACTATACCAAAAACCCAGACATCCAAAGTAAAAGTTATTCTCCAACACCAAATTGTTCTATATGGTCCACGTAATGTTCAGAAAAAAGTCACACCATTTTGAGCGTCGGATTTGGGGGGAGAGGGGGGAGAAATCGGTAAATATAAAAAGTATCGAAAACCTCCACTTTTCACCCTCCGTAACTCTGGAACCGTTGATTTTATAACAATTATGGATAGAACCTTTTTTGTTTTAAATTTTATGTAGAATATTTTTCTATAGAACATTCCTTACGCTAAAGCATAATTTTAGAAATATTGACGGAAAACGTAAAAAAAACTACTAATTTACCGATTTCTCCCCCATCTCCCCCCCAAACCGGACGCTCAAAATGGTGTAACTTTTTACTGAACAATATGTTGACCATATAGAACAATGTGGTGTTGAAGGAAAACTTTTACTTTGGATGTCTGGGTTACTTTTTTTGGACCAATAATACTATACTACCTCCGTAACTTTGGAACCGTTCATTTTAGAAGGGTTATGCATAGGGCCTTTTGTATTTTAAATTTAATGTGGAGCAATTTTGTGTAGAGGGTTGTTCATGCTAAACCGCTTAGTTTTAGAAATGTTGACGAAAAACGGAAAAAACTACGAATTTGCAGATTTCCCCCCCTTTCCCCCCAAACCTGACGCTCAAAATGGTGTGACTTTTTTCTGAACATTATGTGGACCATATAGAACAATTTGGTGTTGGAGGATAACTTTCACTTTGGATGTCTGGGTTTGGGTCTAACTATACCATACTAGTATTGGTTTCTAAAAACTCCCGAAATATCCAACAGAGAATTCAATTTAACAACCATAACTTTGAGCAAGTCAAGAAATTCACATATCTTGGATCGCTAGTAAACGCAATAAACACGACAAGCGACGAAATAAAAAGATGCACAGCAACAGCAAACAGAATTGTTCAGTCTCGAGAAACATTTAAATAATAAAAATATATAACGTGCAGTAAAGCTCAATATATTATACAAGACCTTAATAAGACCAGTTTAGGTATGGCGCTGAAACGTGGACCTTATCTCAAAATGATGAAAGACTTCTTGAAAGACTTGGTATTTTTGAGAGAACAATTCTTAGAAAAATTTTTGGGGCCGTAAATGGAAATGGGTTATAGTGCGGCAGATTCGTGCATACATTATAAGAATTGCACATTTAATGATACAAGCATATAATTTGATCCACTTATACTGCACATATAAAGGTACAAATTTAGGTATGAGGCCATCTCAGATTTTGCCTTTTACAAAAATGGCGGTAATTCAAAATGGGCGACTATACATAATATGTGACTAATAGCACGATACCTTTTGAATAAAAAGTCCGATCTCAACCAAATTTGCTACATAGGTTCCTTTTGTGATTTACAAGATCGATATCGTGAACTGGAAGAATCGGTTTACCAGAAGTTATGTTTTATCTGGTTTCTTATTTAAAACTATTTTATATTATGTAAATAATTTATTTTCAATTTTTCCACCCTGTGTATATTAATGTGTCAAAATGGTAATACCGGCATTAAAAAGAGCGTAAGTACATGCTTTAGGAAATATTTTGAACTTTTTATTAGTTATGTTAATTACTATTTAATAAATGCATAACGTATCTTCACATGTACATATGTGCGGTAGATTCGTGCAAATATAAGAATTATTGTGCATTTAAGAAGCACATAATTTGGACCACATATACTGCACATACAAAAGTTTAAATTTAGATATGAGGCCATCTCAGATTTTGCCTTTTACAAAAATGGCGACCATTCAAAATGGCGGCTGTAGATATGTGACTAATAGCACGATAACTTTTGAACGAAAAGTCCGATTTCAGCCAAATTTGGCACCAAGGTTCTTTTTTTGATGAGTAAGGTCTAGGATTTGAACCGGAAGAATCGGTTTACCAGAAGTTGTGTTTTTACTGTTTTTTATGTGAAAATATGTTGTTTTTTTTTCAATTCTTCCACTTTGTATATATTAATTTTTCAAAAAGGTAATACCGCCATTGAAAAGGGTGCAAAAATATTTTTTAGGAAAGATTTTGAACATTTTAGTTATGTTAATTACTTTTTAATAAATGCATAACGTATCTTCACATGTAGCTATATGCGGCAGATTCATTTTGAATGCCCGCCATTTTTGGAAAAGACAAAATCTGAGATGGCATCATATCTAAATTTGAATCTTTGTATGTGTAGTGTATGTGGTCCAAATTATATGCTTTTAGCATTAAGTTCACAATAATTCTTATATTATTTGCACGAATCTGCCGCACATACGCTCATAGGTACATGTGAAGATTACGTTATGAATTTTTTAATTGGTAATTAACATAACTAAAGAGTTCAAAATATTTGCTAAAAAATAGTTCTACGCTCTTGTCAACGCCGGTATTACCTTTTTGAAAAATTAATATATACAGGGTGAAAGAATTGGTAAAAAAACAATATGTTTTTACATAAAAATTAGGAAAAACACAACTTTTGGTAAATCAATTCTTTCGGTTCAAGTCCTTGGCCTTACACATCAAAAGAAGAACCTATATACCAAATTTGGTTGAAATCAGAATTTTCGTTCAGAAATTATCGTGCTATTAGTCACATAATATGTATAGTCGCCATTTTGAATGCCCGCCATTTTTGTAAAAGGTAAAATCTGAGATGGCCTTTTATCTAAATTTGAACCTTGATGTGTGTATTATGTGTGGTCCAAATTATATGATTCTACCATTAAATTCACAATAATTCTTATAATATTTGCACGAATCTGCCACACATAGGTACAAGTCAAGATACGTTATGCATTTATTAAATGGTAACATAACTAAAAAGGTCAAAATATTTTCTACAAAATATTTTTACGCTCTTTTCAATTGCGGTATTACCTTTTTGAAAAATTAATACATACAGAGGGAAAAAATTGAAGAAAAAAACATGTTTTTACATAAACAACCAGTAAAAACACAACTTTTGGTAAACCGATTCTTCTGGTTCACCACATCCGTCTTGTAAATCAAAAAGAGATCCTATATACCAAATTTGGTTGAAATCGGACTTTTCGTTCAAGAGTTATGGTCCTATTAAACACATATGTATAGTCGCCATTTTAAATGCCCGCCATTTTTGTAAAAGGCAAAATCTGAGATGGCCTCATATCTAAATTTGAACCTTTATATGTGTAGTATATGTGGTCCAAATTATTTGCTTGTATCATTAAATGTGCAATTGTTTCACATATCGGCCGCAGTACTATGGCGATAAAATATTAAATATGTGTTCTATTTTTCTGTCAGAAATTTTTAACATTTTAATCCTAATTTTATTTACTCCCGGACATTTATTACTTTTTGGTTGGTTTTGGAGCATTCTTATTTCAGAATCAGTTATTTCCAGTATTTCTTCTGACCCGGTGTTAATTATAGCCCATTTAGTACGTTGTTGTTGCATTTGTGTTTTCACTGAGTATAATAATTTGGTGTAGGAATTTTTTTTCTATGGCTTGACTTATTTCCTTTCTGTCTTGGAGGGTGACGTTTTCCACCATTCCTTCCTTTTATTTCCATTAATTTATGCGCCACTTTGAGATTTTTGCTTTCATTATTTTCATGTTTCAGTTATTAGTCCAGGTTAATAAGGTTTTTTTTCATGACACTTAAACAGCCAGGGCACTGAAGCGTTTTTTCGACAGGTAGTACCTACAAAAGCATATTGTAACTATTTCCTGCGTAGGATCTAGAATCTTATGGTTTTTTTAGTACAAATATCTTCGAGATTATGGAAAAAGCTTTAAAATGACATATTACAAAGTTTGATATACTTGTTTGATATAATTGTTAATATAATTGCGACAAAAGTTAGGAATTGCAAAAGAAAATATTTTCTCAATAACTGTTGTAAAAATTAGTGTACAGCTTTGAAATTTTTGTCAAATAAGGATTCTTTGGTGCTTAATATGTGATAAAAATTTCAAAGCCATTCATTCAATTGTTTAAATTTTATTCAAAGTGTTTATCCTAGAGAGCATTTTTTTGCAATAACATAAGTCAGAAGAAAATGACGTTAGAACCATTCCACAGGTGTCAAATGAAAGAGAATGAGCTATATTTTTAACTTGGTTTAAAAAAAGTGAATAAAAAAATGCATTTATTAGTAATAAACAATTACGCAAAAGTATCGTAAATCTTTCCGTATAAACTTTTTATTTTGTTATTTAAGAAATTATACATATTTATTACAATTTTTTACCAATTATGATATAGATAACATTACTTGGTAGATGTGCACTTAAAACAGGGTAAAAAAGTTAATTTTTTTGGAAAAAGTTATTCAAAAAGTGTATAAAGAAAAATTGGCGATACTTTTGCATAATTATTTATTACTAATAAATGCATTTTTTATTTACTTTTTTAAACCATGTTGAAAATGTAGCTTATACCTACTCTTTCATTTGACACCTGTGGAGTGGTTCTAAAGTCATTTTTTCTGACTTATGCTATTGCAAAAAAAAATGCTCTCTGGGATAAACAACTTGAATAAAATTTAAACAATTGAATGAATCGCTTTGAAATTTTTATCACATATTAAGCACCAAAGAACCCCCATTTGACAAAAATTTGAAAGCTGTACACTAATTTTTACAACAGTTATTGAGAAAACATTTTTCTTGCAATTCCGAACTTTTTCGCAATTATATTAACAATAAATGAGTATATCAAACTTTGTAATACGTCATTTTAAAGCTTTTTCCATAACCTCGAAGATATTTGTACTAAAAAAATCATTAGTTTCACTGTTTTCCGTTTAGTCCAGAAAGCCACTGCGCATCCGCTAGGAAAAATATTCTAATTCGGATTTTTTGCACAATCTTACTCAAAAAGGACTCCTTTTAACAAATTTGCATGTTGCCAGGACCAAAAGGTGGTCAAAAATTTTTTAAACGTTTTTTTTTTGATTTTTTCCTAAAATTATTTTTGTTTCATGGAAGATAGTTTTTTTAGGTTTTTTGGATCATTCCAAACAGAAAAGGACTTTGGTGACTTTTCTCTAAAAATGATAGTTTTTGACATATAAGTGTTTTTTTGTTATAAGTATTTTTAACCTCAAAAACTATATGAAAAACTTAAAATTTGAATGTTGCCAAGGTAGGTAGATATTCTTTAAACATTGACTCATGAAATCCTGAAGAGTTTTTTGCAATACAATATTCAAACTCCTTTGTTTTTTAATTGATAATCAAGCGTGCGCGACACTATTTTCCACCGACAGTATGGTGCAAATGAAAGGAATAAATTCGTTATTTCGTAAACCGGCGAATTTAAGGAAAAATCCCGAAACAGGTCGATTTGTATTTTTGAGTTATGATATTATGGCATATATGGTATACTAGTGACGTCATCCATCTGGGCGTGATGACGTAATCGATGATTTTTTTAAATGAGAATAGGGGTCGTGTGCTAGCTCATTTGAAAGGTTCTTCAATTTTCTATTCAGTAATTTAAACATTTATATAATTATTTTTACAGGGTGTCGTTCTTCTTCTTTTTTTGTCAAATAATTTAATTTAATAAAAAATTTTTGGGCACCCTGTATAAATAATTATGTAAATGTTTACATTACTGAATAGAGAATTGAAGAACCTTTCAAATGAGTTACCACACGACCCCTATTCTCATTTAAAAAAATAATCAATTACGTCATCACGCCCAGATGGATGACGTCACAAGTATACCATATATGCCACAATATCATAACTTAAAAATAAAAATCGATTTGTTTCGGGATTTTTCCTTAAATTCGCCGGTTTACGAAATAACGAATTTATTCCTTTCATTTGCACCATACTGTCGGTGGAAAATAGTGTCGCGCACGCTTAATTATCAATTAAAAAACAAAGGAGTTTTGAATATTGTATTGCAAAAAACTCCTCGGGATTTCATGAATCGATGTTTAAAGAATATCTTCCTACCTTGGCAACATTAAAATTTTAAGTTTTTCACATAGTTATTGAGGGTTAAAAATGGCCGATTTCGCAATTTTTCAATTTTTAATCGCTTATATGTCAAAAACTATAATTTTTAGAGAAAAGTCACTAAAGACCTTTTCTGTTTGGAATGATCCAAAAAACCTAAAAAAACTTTGTTCGATACAAAAAAAATAATTTTTGGAAAAAACAAAAAAAAAACGTTTAAAAAACTTTTGACCATCTTTTGGTCCTGGCAACATGCAAATTTGTTAAAAGGAGTCCTTTTTGAGTAAGATTGTGCAAAAAATACGAATTAGAATATTTTTCCTAGCGGATGCGCAGTTTCTTTCTGGACTAGTTGATTTGAAAAAAAAGGGAGAAAGTGCCATTTTTTGACAGTTAATTGTTTATAAATAAAAATGACCGCCAGATCCTACGCAGGAAACAGTTATAATTTGTTCCTATAGATATTACCTGTCGAAAAAACGCTTCAGCACCCTGGCTGCTGAAGTGTCACGAACAGGGTATATTTTTGTCTTATTACCCTGGCCTATATCTCGCAGTGTATCTTTTATTATATTGCTGGTATAGTTTCTATGAACGTTACTAATTTCTCTATTCTCGTTCTTGTTTAAAATTTTGAGGCTGTCCAAAGTTCGATCTGTTGTGGCTTGTCTTACTTGGAGTATTTTAATTGTATTAGGTTGGAGGCTTAGAGGTTTTGGCTGTTTTCGTGTTTGAGCATATTCTATTAACCGATGTTGTTACGATTACTTTTAGTTTGTTGACTAGTCCATTTATATCCATTTGTTTTAGTGTAATTTGCATAATATACAGGGATCGGCATAAGTCAGGCAACAAATTTGCATTAAGAGAAAAAAATACACAGTAAAATTAATTTAATTAAAGAAATTACAAAAAGGGTTCAAAAAAAGTTACTGTAAGTGTGCAAAATGATACCCATCTTAATTAATGCATTTATTGCAATGTTTCACAACGTAGGGGCAGGTCAGGCGAAGCAGGTCGAGCTGTCCACGAAGATTTTCAAATTCTTCTTCAATTGTAGTTCGGAGGTCGCGAAAGGTGCGTAGTCCTCTTGCAAAAACGTGGTTCTTGAGAAGGCCTCCCAGGAAGAACTCACAGGGTGTCAGGTCACATGACTGTGCGGGACACTCAACGATTCCTTGTGTAGCCCGATCAAAGGACACAAAACTTTACGAAAATTTCAAAAAAATAAAGGAACGATGAAAATTTCGGAATAGGTAGTTAAAATTTGTCTATTGTTATATAAGAAATAGTTTACAATTCTACATCCCCTCCATTTTACAGAAATGGAGGGGTACATCCCCTTCCGGGGGGGTGAAAAATATACATTCAAAATAAGTTCGGAATTGGACAAAAACGACTAATTCTAAGCAATAATTTTTCTTCTATAGAGCTTTTTTACTAAGTCAATTCTTTTCGAGTGTTTTGCGAGCGAACATGTTCATTTTTAACAAGGAAAAAATAAATTTGTAAGGAATTAGAAAATTTAAAATGTTTTTTCCCAACAAACCTTAATATTAATGTTTTAATATTTACAAATGATATTGAAATTTTTAATATCATCTATCAACATGTTAAATTATGTAAATACAAGTTGTAAACTAGGAATAATTTGTTAATTTGGTTTGAAAAAATTAAAAAAAAAATAATATATTAAAAAAGAACAATAAAATAATAACAAAAAAAAAGAAGTAAAAAAAGTGATTACCACAGATTAAAATATACATTAAAAAAATATAATATAATATATGTTGTATCAAAAAAATAATATTGTAGTACCTACTTACGTTATGAAATAAGAAATTTATGGCTATGAATCTGCAATTAATCACAAACAAGTCTGGGTAATTGGCTCTGTCAAAGCCATTTTTCAAGCAAAAGAAAAACAAGGCAAAACATGTTTTTTACAATTTTTCGCAAATAACTTAAAAAATAAGTATTTGTCAAAAAAAATGTTCTTTAGCAAAAATATGGCCAATAAAAAAGTGAATAAAATGTTGTACGCATGAAGTCTGTAGACCCAGTAGAAGCAGAGTTGTAGCTAACCAAAAGTAGATTCTTTTTCGTCAAATTAAAAATCTAATATTTCAACGTGAAATAACCAAAAAACGGCGCATTATTCGGGGAAAACTCATTACAACTTTTTTAAAGTTTATTTAAAAATATTTATTTTTGGTTTTTAAAAAAACTTCAAACATTAAAAGTAAGTGAGTTACACTCAAAATATTGTTGGTCCTGTTTATATTTTGGTAAAAGAATAGCGAAAATGACCCCCTAATTAGCATCCCAAATAAAATTAATCGTTACCGCTTCACAAGTTATTTTGCTTATTATGTATTTCTTGTATGATGTTTAAGTTTCATCGTTTCAACGTGCTTATTTTTGAAAACGCTGTAGTTAAAATTGCTTGAACGAGTCACTAATCACGAGTTTATGCAAATTTTGAACAGGCATAGCATAACCAATTTTTGTCTAAGAGGAAAACAAGAAATCCAAAATATTCAGAAAAGCAAAACAATAATTTTATTACTCTTTGAGATTTTTGGTATTACTAATAGTTTTTAAGTTATTTTGAACAAAAATTGGTATTTTTTCAAAATAAATTTTTTTTTAAAACCAATTTTTTTCTAAAAGGGGCACTTTGAACCAATGAAACTTATAGATCATATAAACAATACATAAGTAACCTGTGAAGCGGTAACGATTAATTTTATTTGGATGCTAATTAGGAGGTGATTTTGGCGATTCTTTTTACCAAAAAATAGAAGGGACCAATACTATTTTGAGCGTAACTCACTTACTTTTAATGTTCGAAGTCTTTTTTTAAAACAAAAGTAAACCTTTTTTAAACACTTTAAAAAGTTGTAATGAGTTTTCCCCTAAAAGTGCTCCGTTTTTTGGTTATTTCACGTTGAAATATTCGATTTGAAATTTGACGAAGGAGAACTTACTTTTAATTAGGTACAACTCTGCTTCTACTGGGTCTACAGACTTCATGCCATTTTTTTACTTTTTTATTAAGCTATATTTTTGTTAAACATATATTACCTATAAAATACTTATTTTTTGAGTTACTTGCGAAAAATCGTCCAAAAACATTTTTTTCTTTGTTAAAAATGAACATATTTACTCGCAAATAACTCGAAAAGTATTGACTTAGCGAAAAAATGCTATAGAGCAAAAGTTGCTTAGAATTAGCTATTTTATCCAATTCCGGACTTATTTTGAATGTATATTTTTCACCCCCGAGAAAAGGGTTTACCGCTCCATTTCTGCAAAATGGAGGGCGTGTAGAATTGTAAACTTTTTCTTACATATAGACAATTTCAACTACCTATTCCCAAATTTTCATCCTTCCTTTTTTTTTGGGTCAGATTGTTCTTTGATCCGGCTAGTGTGCCTATCCATTCTCCAAAATGAACATTACGGTACTCCTGCACACATGCCAGCCACGTATGTAGTTCGACGCCCACCTTCTATCATGACACCGACACAACTGTCTGAAGCACAAACATGCTTTTCTTAACCTTTTTTTTGACAGCTTTGCCAGACTCATAAGCGTTGCCAGACTTATGACGACCTCCTTATAATATCGCCAAAAAAATATTAAGGGTAATCACTAGAGCTCGGGAAATAGGCAAAATGCATATTAAATGCATTTTTGCATATTTTGGATAAATTTTATAAGTACATATATTTATTAAAAGTGCATATTTTGAGTAATTTATGAAAAACCGCTCTAAAACATGCAGTTTTTCACGAAAAATAAAAATCTTTGATAACTTAAAAAGTATTGATTCATTTTAATAACTTTATATAACAAATTTTCCTTAGAATTTGTCCCTCTATCTATTTGTGGGGCTATTTTTAATAAAGTAATTTTCAGCCCCGAAAATGGGGTGGCATCCACCCCCAGGGTAAAAGCGCAAGTTGGCACTACTTCACTCTTGTTTATTGAGGTATCGTCTAACCATTTACCAATTTTCTTGAAAATCGATGGAGGTTGACTTAAATCGAAGGTAATAGTTGATTTTTTCCTTCAGTGACGGCACTATAGAAAATACATTGCAATTCAATAATCGAAATGCGCATATTTTGCAAGCTTATAAATTAGTAAACGATATGTAGTCGCAAAATAATTAATTTTTTTAATTGTAGGTACAATTATCTCTTGAGCCGGGAAGATGGGGAGGTTTTCTTGCGAAGGGGTTGTAGTTCAATAATCGAAATGCGCGCATTTTGAAAGTTTATTCTTATAATTTATACACTATACGAATTATATTCTCGATACCATACGAGTATATTTTAATTTTTCTCGACATTTTTCTCTTGAGTTGAATCAATTAAAGTGTTATTCGAGAGTTAAGGGGATAAGCTCAAAAATCTAAGCTATGTCACTTCGAAAGCTCATAAATAGCTCGTAATTCCGCCGCAAACATCAATTCAATATCTCTATTTTTACGTAGTGGGAGGTACCCCCACAAAAATGATAAATTTCTGCCCAGTGTAACAAGCCCGAAATTTTTAATTTACGGTGTATGAAATCTCATAATTACCTCGTAATTTAGCGCTATTTGTATTTTAATCTCTACAAGGTGGAGGCCAGCTACAAGGGTGAAATATAAAAAAGTTTTTTCGCGTATAAACAATTATTATCAGATAGCAGATAAACGGTACACTTTTTCTCTAGAAAATTTAGAAAATCATTTAATAATATAGTCTTAACTTTACTAACAATATAATAAGAATGATGATGATGATGATGATGATGATGAATATAAAGAATACACAAATATAATGATGTCGAAATTTCAATAAATATTTTTGTGACTAGCATAAAATAAATTAAATACTTGCAATAAAAATATTGCTGCGTTTTTATTTATATGCATTACATGCATAAAGTCATATTTTAGTGCATATTTCAACTGTTTTTTGTGCATATTTGCATGCATATTTTAGGGTTTTTTAAGTTCATATTTCCCGAGCTCTAGTAATCACAAACAAAGTACCTATTTGATTTGAACATTGTGTACAGTACGAAAAATGAAAGAATACCCATGAACGAACATATAAAACACGCTGTATTTTCCTGTCACCGTGTCACACAAAAAATTGGCCAGCGCAAGTACATGTAATAATTATTGTTACATGTACTTGCACTGGACAATTTTCTTTGTGACACGGTGACAGGAAAATACAGCGTGTTTTATATGTTCGTTCATGGGTATTCTTTCATTTTTCCGACTGTATTACAGCTACAGCACATTATTGATCACCCCGAAACGTAAATTAAACACTCTACAATAACAGCATAAATCCGTGTTCAAGAAAAAAGCGTAATTATACACCAGTGCTATTAATGAACTAATTTATTTTTTGAATATGTCCTTATATCGCCCCGAACGGAGAAAAATTAACAAAAAGATTTTTCGCTTCATTGTTTCTACGTCTCGTTTCAATTTGTTCAAATGCCAGTCGTATAATAAAACGACTCGAGGGAAAATTAAAAATATAGCCCCTTATTGTGCCTTTTTAAAAGGGGTGTATTTAGATAGAGAATGCTTCAGCAATTATAACAGCTTCGTGCTTATTTGAATTTTTGTAGAGATAAGTGGCCACTTAAATACATTTGCAGCATTTAACGCAACTTTCGAGTACTACATAGATAATTGAGTTTTTTAATTACATCCACTTGTGATAGTTTTTACTCTAAATAATATTTAAAGCGTTTTATCTAGAAAGCCCTTTAAAGCAGGATTTAGTTATAACCAGTCAACTAATTTTCTTTTGTGTTATGATCCTCGTGTACTAAATGTTGTTTAGTAATAACCGCATCAAAATTTTGTAGTAGTTATTTTGTAATTTTTTATTATTTTCATTTAAATTAAGTTAACTACATAGTCCAATCATTTGGTAGTTTTACGTGGAGAGTTTTCCGGGTGTTTTGAAAATTGGTAGTTTTATGAATTTCAGTATGCTCTTTTCGAATTTCAACTTTGCTACCACGTACCTTTGCCGCTCGCGCCGCCATATTGAAAAAATGGCGCCTAATAACAGTTTTTTGGGAATATCTCCTTTCCGACGCATTTTACGAAATAGTTATTTTCCTAACTAGTGCGAAAAGTGATACTTTTCCGCACGAGACTGCCGATGACCCGAACGACGCGATAGCGGAGTTCGGGTAAGCAGTCGAGTGCGGGAAAAACACTTTCCGCATGAGTTAGGAACAATATTTTTTCTAGGGCCGTACGTTTGGAAAAGAGCCACAACAAATAGAGTTATATCAATTTTTTTAGGAGTAAAAATACACAAATTTATTTTTTGACAAGGGATTTTTCTTCGTTAGAAGCCCCCTTTGGATTCTAACATTTTTGCTGCAATTGGGCACTTGCTCCTGTACCTATTGATCCTTACCCAAGATAAAATTCCACCTTTGCCTAACTTGGCTATACCGTACTGATGACGACTAAGTAGTCAGAAACACGTGTCTGCGGTTGCATTACGTCATTTTATATATTTTTGTGTATTTTTATTCAATGTTGCGAGCATTGCCCATAATTTTTTCGTTATCTATACCTATAATCTGAACTCGCATTAATCAACATTCTTTTTATGTTTTAAACATCTTGGCGTTCCTTTCCTCAGGTAACTGCAACTTCTTAGTGTGGCTGTGTTAGTTGTAGCGCTTAATCCAACGGGGTAACATTTTTGCCGCAATTGGGCACTTGCTCCTGTAGTGATCCTTCCCCAAGTTAAATTACACCTTTTTCTAATTTGGCGTTTCATATATTTTTGTTTATTCTTTATTCAATGTTGCCAGCATTGCCAATAATTTTTTCCTTATATGTATACAATTTTTCACCTAGATGTTTCAAAATTAAACCCTTTAGGCTTTTTGAAAATTTTGTGTAAAATCATTTGGGAAATTTTTATCTGCAATTAAATTTTAAACTTTGTCAATTAGCTAAAAATTCTGAGCATGCAATTTTGCATTAACTAATGAATCCATTTCAATTCCCTATCAAAACCTGCATACAAAAAATATTCCCGAAGCTACAGTGAGAGTTAATTTACACATCATATATACATACTCAGATTTGACTGACAGAGTTTCAAATACTGAAACAAAAGTGGTCAAATTTTATTGCATTAAATATGATATAGTAGCGTGTTTTGTCTGTTTGATTGAATACCATCTCAAAACCTATAAATTATAAATATGAGTTTCAAAATACATTTACATCTTCTTAATCATTTACTTAATTGTGCGCTGCACAATTTTCTTTTTTCGTTTTTCTTGGTCTATGTTCGAAGTTTTAATTTCTAAGATCTATGTTCTATCGAAAGTTGGAGATCATCATGGCTATGCGGACTCTGTTGACCGTCGCTCGAAGTAGTGCTGTACTACTGCATTCAAACTATTTCCTTCTTAAGCCTGGATATTCTTCGTCTTGCCACATTTCGGTTTGCTCGAATTTTGACTTGCATAATTAATTGTAATAGTAAGTATTTTTTCCCTCTCATCACATGTCCTAAGTACTCAAGTTTCCGTCTTTTAATAGCTAATATGTTTTCCACTTCATTTCCTATCCTATTCAAGTCAGTTCAAAATTATATCTACGCCTCTATATTTCGTTTTCATAGATCTCTCCGAATATTTTACGTAGTACCTTTCTTTCACAAAACGATAGAAAGGATTCAACTATTTGCCCATGGGTTAAGGTCCATGACTCTGATCCATATGTGAAAAGGGAGACTATCATTGTTCTATACAGTCTTATACGAGTTTTTTGAGACAGACGTTTGTTAGCTAATTATTTTGATTGACCATAACAGCATCTATTTTACAATTATGGAGCTTTTTATTACCCTTGATGTGCTATTACTAGTGTTAACCAATGTCCCTAGATATTTTAACTTTTTGACCACTTCGAAGTTTTGGCCATTGAAAATTTAGATCTACTTCGATATTTCCGGCTCTCGTGTTTGTGTTACTTAGCATGAATTTTGTTTTATTTTGATAAAAGTTTTATACGTAGCTGTCAACAACTTCAATTTCCACGTCATCTAACTTAACACTAGAAATGCTTGAAATGCTTGAATGCTTGAAATGCTAGAAATGCTTGAATTAGCAACAGCACTAGATATGGCAACATATTCTTAAAAAAAAAGAGACTCAACTTATTACGTACAAAAGTGGACAACATCAATCCCAAATGACTATTTCATGATAAGGAAAGAAGACATACGTGAATGCAAGGACTGCAAGGTAATAGTTAGTGAGACAGTAAGCCAACAACATAAGCTGCTTGTTCTGGACATCCAAGTAAAAAGTGAAACTAAACTAAAATATCGGAGAGGACCACAAAAAATCAAGTGGTGGATGCTAAAAGATGAGAAAGAAGGTCTATTCAGAGAAAGAATAGTAGAGAAAATATGTTGGAACATGAAAGCAAGCCCTACTACAATTAAAATGGCCAGAAAATTGGCCAGTAGTATTAGATAAACTGCTATTGAAATACTGGGGAAAACGTCAGGAAAAAGTTTGAGGATAAAGAGACTTGGTGGTGGTCAAACGAAGTTCAAGGAAAAATAAAAGAGGAAGGAAAGGTATATAAAAAGTGGCAAGAAACCAGATACAACACAGATCTTCAAAACTATATGGTCGCGAAAAAGGAAGCGAAAGTAGCAGTAGCAAAAGCTAAAGCAGAAGCGTATTCAAACCTATACGATCAACTTGATACCAGGGAAAGCGAAACGAAGATATATAAAATAGCCAAATAGAGAGCAAAAAAAGCAAAAGATTTTAATCAGATTAGACATGATAGGCAACGGTGTGGTATTTCAAATTTAGAACAGGCCACAGAACACTAATTTCGCTTGACAATGCGGGGTTGCCACATCCTCTTGACCGCGTGAAATAGAAATTGCCGATTTCGATCTAACCTGCTTACGATGTGAGTTACAGAATGCCAATCCAAACACGAAAATGCACGATAGATATCAAAAATTCCGATTTCGGGTAATTACGATTCGACTTGGACATTTCTATTCGATTTGTTAAAAGTTACAGAATAGGGCTGAATGCAACAATTTTTCGAAAATTTGTTGCCTGGCAATAGACACGAGAGCCCGGAGGACTCGAAAGACTATTGCCGATTGGAAATGGGTTTAAGAAAAAAATTGGAGCATTATTTTCTTATTAATTCTTACCATCGTGTGATATACGACAGATTATTTTTCTTACTACTTATATTACAAAATTCAAGTCTTTCTATAAAAATATTCAGTGAAAATTATCCCAATTAATGTGACACTAATTTTTCAACTTATCAAAGTAAACAGCACAGTTTAGTAAATATTCAGACAAAGATATCAATAAAATATCGCTTAAAATTATTTATAAATACAGTCGACAGAAGTACAGTCGAGCGCTTAAAATTAAAGCTTTGTGATACCGTCGTGATAATTTGACAATAGATGCAGAACTAAAAGTTTATTATGGTTCATTTTCTTAAATGTGACAATTTTCAAAACTAGGAAATTCATTGTAAATAAACAAAAACAATCTACCTAAACATATTCTCATTATAATAATCTAAATAGAAAATTCCCACTATAATAATAATCTGATTAGACAGAATTAAACACGTGATGAAAAATCTTACTACACGAATAAAAATTAAAATCATTAAAACATCATCTACACGGTGATTGATTAGTAGGGTAAAGCTCAATAGCTCCGCTATAGTAATATAATATAGCAATAAAAGTTAATAACAAAAATTTTAGCCACCTTTGAGCTTCACATTACAAAATTAGTTAGAATGTTACAGAATGTTCGATAACACAGTGGCAGACCTAACTTATGTTTTTTTAAATGGAACACCCTATATTTTATTTTATACTCGAAATCCTGTTAACTTCTCCATCACAAAAATATAAAGGTTTGTAATGTTATACAGGGTATTTACAAAGTTATAACCAATTTTGTATGAAAATCGTAACAAGTTCAACTCCCTGTATAAATAAAAATAAGCACAACAGCAATGGTTTATTAATGCCATATTTTTCTATTTATTGTCAAAATTTTTAAGAATTATTGATATTGCTAATTTTCTTTATATCAAATACAGGCTGAGTCAAAACGCAAGTACATCATTTTCTCAGTAATGTTAAATAGAACACCCTGTATTTTATATCATTATTGAAAAGTAACATTAACGTACTTTAATTTTTATATAATATTCCCTATGCCCAAATTTATTAGTTTTCGAGATATTTTCATTTTTCGGAGCAAATTATTTTAGGTGTAAAAATTTATCTAAATTTTAAGTAAGCCATGACTGAATTGACAATTGAAGATTACCGATTATCAATCCGGTAATCAATGTAACACTGTAGCAAATAAAGAATAAAAATAATTTATTAGTAATACATTTTACAAACAAAAACACAACCACTACATGCAACATTTTTGAAACAATTAAAAACTATCTTTTTATGTAAATGCAACAAATAAACAAATAAAATTAGTAATAAATTTTACAAAAAAACACACAAACACAAAATACAATATTTTGTGAAGACAATTAAACACTACTTTTGTATGTATATATAACAATGTAACAAATAAAGAACGAAACATAATTTATCAGTAGTATATTTTGAAAAAAAAACATGTTTGAAAAAATTAGAAGCTACTTTTAATAAAATATTTTTAATATTCAATTACATAAGATGTTCAAAATTACCTCCTAACACATTTATGTACGCCTAAAAACGATCATTGAATGAGCTACTTACTCTACAAAGCATTTGTTAATTAACACATCGAAATACAATTTGTATTCTATTGTTCATCTCATCCCTTTTTGTTGGAGGTATTTTATAAACTTCATTACTAACGTAACCCCAAAAAAATCAGTCCAGTTTATTAAATTCTGGTGATTTGGGTGGCCACGCTACTGGTCCATTGAAAAATGAAAATATCTCGAAAACTAGTAAATTTAGACATAGGGAATGTTATCTAAAAATTAAAGTACGGTAATGGTACTTTTCAATAGTGATATAAAATACAGGGTATTCCATTTAAAATTACTGAGAAAATAATGTACTTGCGTTTTGACTCACCCTGTATTTGATATAAAGAAAATTAGCAATATCGACCATTCTTGAAAATTTCGACAATACGTTAAAAAATATGGCATTAATAAACCATTGTTGTTTTGCTCATTTTTATTTATACAGGGAGTTGAACTTGTTACGATTTTCATATAAAATTGGTTATAACTTTCTAAATACCCTGTATAACATAACAAACGTTTATATTTTTGTGATGTAGTAGGTAACAGTATTTCGAATTTAAAATAAAATATAGGGTGTTCCATTTAAAAAAACATAAGTTTGGTCGGCCACTGTGTTACCGAAAACCCTGTAACATTCTAACTAATTTTGTAATGTGAAAGCTCAAAGATGGCTAAAATTTTTGTTATTAACTTTTATTGCTATCTATTACTATAGCGGAGCTAATGAGCTTTACCCTAATAATCAATCACCCTGTATAAATGTTATCCGTCCGTAGATATCCGCATTCGGTCTGCAACGCTATTAACTAATTCTTCGATCGATAAAGGATAGTCTCACTAAAATTTTCATTATAATTTATTTCTACTCTAATATTAACAACATGACCTGGCTTTGGGTCAACAATTTATATAAAACCTACGCTTGTGCCAAGTCCCAAACATTACTTAAACTGTCTCACTTTGTAGAGACTGAGAAATTGAAAAATATCACTTGGCTCTTCTATAGGGAAGGTATCAACTGACTTGATTTATATGTTTTCGAATCAACGCTTTTAATATTGTATTTTGGTTCACTGGTTTCTAATGTAACATTTTTGTTTTATTTTTGTTCGTCTTTTTTATACGTATAACGTACCTCAGGGATCCCTTTCATAAACTTACTGCAATAATAGCAAAATAATTTTATCAAAGGAACAAGATCTCGATATTTTGTATATCAATTAATGGGGAAATTATTTCTCTCGCCCTTTTAAGAATACGAGACGAAAATAACTATTGATGTTAAACATTTTCATGCTCGTGTTATTGGCAATTCATTTCCTCTTCTTCTTCCTCTTGCATTAGGTGTCTACTCTGGATGATGCCGATCTACATGACTATTTGCCCTTTCGAAATTACTGCACGGACTATTCGACCATCATGGTTATCCCGACTGTCCTTCCAAACCATTCACGAAGATTTCGTAGCCAAGAAAGGACCAGGCAACACTCCTTATAGAAAAGTGGTCCCGGTCAAAGTTGATGAAAGTTTGGTCAATGATACTTCTTGATGTGTAGATTAAAAAAGTCCATGGCACCTGGGTCTGAATAACTACTATTCTCGAGTTATAGCCTTCTGAAGTTATTGGATCCGAGTGCTCGGTTTGCGTTAAGTGCACTAATTTACGGTCAAGTGAACGAAAATATTTATTATTAGAAGAAGAGAAACTCATGTTCTTCATATATACTTGCGTGTTGTATATGAATTCGTGGTCAAAAATAATTGGATCGTATTTTAGTCTTCAGAAAACCTCCGAAAAGTCTTCAGAAAACTAAAGAAGTGCGGTATAAAAGGTGCTGCTAGATCGATATAAGCATTATCATGTTTTCATGAATGCTTCTTAGTTATGGAATATCAGCAAAACTACAGTTTCGTCTTATCTTTAGAAAACTGCTGAACAGTGGCGGATCTAGGGGGGATGGGTGTAATTCCACTCGTAACATGTTCCAGAATAAATAAAGAAAAAATTTTTGAAACAAAAAAATACATTAGTTGACCTGAACTTGTCCCGGATATCAGATATAAGACAGGTAGAGAACATGGACTTGATTTCAATACAAAAAAAAACAAAGTAAATGGTAGTTTGTAAATGTTAAATATTAATTACAGTTGTCTATGGAAAAATCGGGTTTAAATCATCTTCGACTATTCGTATGTTAACATTTTGCTGATTTCGGTTAGATGCATCATACGTCGTGTTAACTAACGACCTATCAGTATACTTAACATTGGGTTTATGTCTTGCAAAGCCTAAAAACCATAACACACTGGTGATATGAGCACAAATACCTACAGTTCTCGCACCAGATTGACAGGTACAGTAGTACCCGTTAATCGGTTCTCCTACAGGCTCACCTTCATCATTATCTTCATCAATCGTTTAGGAAATGAATACTTGGTGTTTTGTAGCTTGCCGAAACCTAGAAAACATTCGAACTCTTATGAATCCCGGTTTATCCATATTCTCATCAATTTGAAAGTCTTCGTCATTTCCTCTTATTATTTTATCTTGTATGTAAGATGGTGCCAGTTTAATTTGATATATCCCAATCGTAAGGTCTTTTAGGTAGTCTAAGTCGAAAACAGGAAAGTTAGCAAAATCATCATTATGAAGCCTTCTCCATTGACCATTTCTTCTATATGATTATACCTAAGTATGAATATTATAGTTGTTATAAAAATAACCCTACAAAATTATTCTCCATATTATTTTGTATTAAAAAGCTCATCATTGGCTGTAGAACCCCTGGTGGACCTCGGTTTGTTCGAGAATCAGCTTCCATTCCATTCTATCCTCCGCCTTGGTTTTCAAATTTCGTACTCTTAACACCCGTAACTCATCTTCTCTGGTCCTTAAATCGTACTCTGGGCCATGGGCGCCCATACACATGGGCAGAGGGGGCCGTGACCCCCTGGCTTTTCGGGTGCTTTGAATTATATATGGTTATTCAAAGTATACAAACTATAATGTGCAACATCTTCACGTTTGCCACCCCCCTAAAAATTTTTATATGGGCACCCGTGCTCTGGGCTTACGTCTTTTCGTCACACTATCCGCTCTTTAGTTATAAATGTGTTTTGATGGCTCCATCTCGTTCATTTTCGTTAAATAAAGTTATTTCATTAATTCTGGAACATGTTACCGGTGCAATTACCCCTATCCCCTAGATCCGCCACTGTTCAGTAGTTTTCTAAAGATAAAGCCGAACTGCAGTTTTGCTGGTATTGCATAACTGAGAAGCATTCATGAAAATATGATAATGCTTATATCGATCTAACAGCACATTTTATACCGCACTTCTTTAGTTTTCTGAAGACTTTTCGGAGGTTTTCTGAAGACTAAAATACGATCCAACTATTTTTGACCACAAATTCATATAAAACACGCAAGTATGTATGAAGAACATGAGTTTCTCTTCTTCTAATAATAAATATTTTCGTTCACTTGACCGTAAATTAGTGCACTTAACGTAAACCGAGCACCCGAATCCAATAATTTCAGAAGGCTGTAACTCGAGAATAGTAGTTATTCAGACCCAGGTGCCATGGACTTTTTTAATCTACACATCAAGAAATATCATTGACCAAACTTTCATCAAATTTGACCGGGACCACTTTTACATAAGGAGTGTTGCCTGGTCCTTTCTCTACGTCCCATGCTTCTTCATCCAACTATCTTTCTTTGCATTATAAGAAGCTCGTTTTCTCGTCTTTACAGTAAATATAATTTTAGGTTCAATATTCGGTCTTTCCAGCACTGCCTTATTTCCCTGTCCACTGTCCTGATAATCTGTCCAGGACACTCTGAGAATGCGTCCACATTTAAACCATATTTTTAAGGCGTTACTTATAGTAGACGATCCTATGTAAGGTCGATCTGCACTGATCTGTTTAATGGATAAAAATTATTGTATTTAATTTATTATGTCAACAAATATAAAAAAACAAGGGGTGACCGATTTAATTTTGTTCTGACTATAATTATTAATTAATAAATAAAATATGACTTTTTTTATAAAATAAAAAAAATTCGACCCGAGCCGATATTATTTAAGATTTTTTGAACTATATATTTACAAAAAGGTCTTTTGCAATTTTTCTCTAAGTTAATCGTTTTCGAGTTATAGACAATTTAAAACTCAAGAAGGGTCAAAAGCATAAGTAAAAAATATTATTTTTGTAATTATTAAGTATCTAAATTCAAATTCAAACCTTCTTCTATCAGGTCCCGATATAGTGCAGCCAATATGTGAAACAATTGTGCATTTAATGATAGAAGTATATAATTTTGACCGTATACAGGGTGTAACAAAAAATACCGGTAATAAATTTAATCGCATATTCTAGGACCAAAAATAGTTCGATTGAACATAACTTACCTTAGTAAAAAAATGTGAACATAAAAAGGTTACAACCCTTTGAAGTTACAAAATGAAAATCGATTTTTCCCAATATATCGAAAACTATTAGAGATTTTTTATTGAAAATGGACATGTCGTATTCTTATGGCAGTAGTATTTTAAGAAAAAATGATAATGAAATTTGGACACCTCATAAAAATTTTATGGGGGTTTGGTTCTTTAAACCCCCCCAAACTTTTGTGTACGGTATAATTTAATTATTATTGTAGCGCTATCAGTTAAACACAAGTTTTTAAAAACTTTTTTGTCTCTTAGTACTTTTTCCAAAAGTCAGTTTTTATCGAGATATTTGAATATTTGTCAAATCCACCACATATTTGTATATGGTAAAGTACGATTATGGAGACTTTGTAATAATATGAAAATTTATTTATTATGATTTACATTTTTAAGTATATTTTGAACCATATTAAAAAAGAAGCCCCATCTCGATAAAAGATGCTTTATCAAAAAAATACAAAGAGGCAAAAAAGTTTTAAAAACACTGTGCTTAACTAATGGTACCGCAGTAATAGTTTAATTGGAACGTACACAAACATTTGGGAGGTTTAAAGGAACAAAACCCTCATAAAATTTTTATGTAAACATATTAAAAAAGAAGCCGCAACTCGATAAAAACTGCCTAATCGGAAAAATACTAAGAGGAAAAAAAGTTTTAAAAATATTGAATTGAATTTAACTAATGGCACCACAATAATAATTTATTTGGAACGGACACAAAAGTTTGGGGAGGTTTAAGGGAACAAAACCCCCATAAAATTTTTATGGGGTGCACAAATTTCACTATAATTTTTCTTTAACATGTTCTTTCCATAAGAATGCCACATGTCCAATTTCAACAAAAAATCTCTAATGGTTTTCGATATATTCAAAAAAATCGATTTTCATTTTGTAACTTCAAAGGGCTGTAACTTCTTTTGTGTGCATATTTGTACTAAGGTAAGTTAGGTTCATTCGAACTATTTGTGGTGCTAGAATATGTGGTTTAATTTATGACCTGTATTTTTGTTACACCCTGTATATATTACACATATAAAGGTTCAAATTTAGATATCAGGCCATCTCAGATTTTGCCTTTTACAAAAATGGCGGGCATTAAAAATGGCGACTATACATTTGTGACTAATAGCACGATAACTTTTGAACGAGACGTCAGATTTCAACCAAATTTGGTACATATGTTCCTTTTTTTTATATAAGATATAAAACATAACGTCTTAAACTGGAAGAATCGGTGTACTAGAAGTTGCGTTTTTCCTAATTTTTATATAAAAATATGTTTTTTTTTCAATTCTTTCACCCTGTATGTATTAATTTTTCAAAAAGTAAATACCGCCATTGAAAAGAGCGTAAAATACTTTTTAAGAAATATTTTGAACTTTTTAGTTGTGTTAATTACCATTTAATAAATGCAAATGCATAACGTATCTTCATATGTATTCTACCTTTGTGCCGCTGATTCGTGCCAATATTATAAGAATTATTGGGCATTTAATGGTAGAAGCATATAATTTGGACCACATATACCTACTATACATAATATAAAGGTTCAAATTTAGATATGAGGCCTTCTCAGTTTTTGTTCCTTTTACAAAAATGGCGGGCATTCAAAATGGCGACTATACATATGTGGCTAATAGCACGATAACTTTTGAACGAGACGTCAGATTTCAACCAAAGTTGGTATATAGGTTCTCTTTTTGATGAGTAAGCTCGAGGTCTTGAACCGGAAGAATCGGTTTATCAGAAGTTGTATTTTTACTGTTTTTTATGTAAAAATAGATGTTGTTTCTTTTTCAATTCTTTCACCCTGCTTATATACATTGTTCAAAAAGGTAATACCGCTATCGAAAAGAGTATTTTGAACTTCTGAGTTATGTAAATTACCATTTAATAAATGCATAACGTATGTTCACATGTACCTATGGGCGGCAGATTCATTTTGAATGCCCGCCATTTTTGTAAAAGACAAAATCTGAGATGGCCTCATATCTAAATTTGAATCTTTGTATATGTATTATGTGTGGTACAAATTATAGTTATTATATTATTATCTGCACGAATCTGCCGCACCTAGGTATCTGCATGTGAAGATACGTTATGCATTTATTAAATCGTAATTAATATAACTAAAGGTTCAAAATATTTTTGTTCAAAATATATACAGTGTGAAATAATTGAAAAAATAAACAACATATTTTTACAAAAAAAATCAGCAAAAACATAACTTCTGGTAAACCGATTCTTCTTTGATCTTATACATCAAAAAAATAACCTATATACCAAATTTGGTTGAAATCAGACTTTTCGTTTAAAAGTTATCGTGCTATTAGTCACACATGTATAGTCGCCATTTTGAATGCCCGCCTTTTCTGTAAATGGCAAAATCTGAGATGGCCTCATATCTAAATTTGAACCTTTGTATGTTTAGTATATGTGGTCCAAATGATATGCTTTTACCATTAAATGCACAATAATTCTTATAATATTTGCATGAATCTGCTGCACATAGGTACATGTGAAGATAAGTTATATTATGCATTTATTACATGGTAATTAAGATAACTATAAAGTTCAAAATATTTCCTAAAAAATATTTTTACGCTCTTCTCAATGCCGGTGTTATCTTTTTGAAAAATTAATATATACAGGGTAAAAGAATTTAAAAAACAACAACATATTTTTACATAAAAAACAGGGAAAACTCAACTTTTCATAAACCGATTCTTCCGGTTCAGGAGCTCGATCTTATACATCAAAAAAGAACCCATATACATACCAAATTTGGTTGAATTTGGACTTTTCATTTAAAAGTTATCGTGCTATTAGTCACATATGTATCGTCGCCATTTTGAATGACCGCCATTTTTGTAAAAGGTAAAATCTGAGATGGCCTCATTTTGAACCTTTATATGTGTAGTGTATATGGCCCGAATTATATGCTTCTATCATTAAATGCACAATTCTTATAGTATTTGCACGAATGTGCCGCACTAATAATATGTTTTGTCATGTTTTATGCTAAAATATATTTTTATTTGTTACTCAGGCCCCTTATGGGAAAACAAATTATTAACAGCTAAAAACAATACTTTAAAATTAAACAAGTCTAAAAGTCTAAAATACTTATCATAAACTGATAGAATAAGGTTTGAACTTGAATATAGGTACTTCGTAATTTTAAAAATTATATTTTTTACTTATGTTTTCGAGCCTCGAAAATCGTCATATTTCGTTCTTTTTTCAATTTTAAACTGTTTATATCCCGAAAACGATCAATTTAAGAGAAAAATTACAAAAGACCTATTTTGTTTAGAATGATTCAAAAAATCTGAAATAATATCTGCACGGGTCGAAGTTTTTTTTTTAATTTATAAAAAAGTAATTTTTTAATTATTAATTAATTATAGTCAGAACAAAATTAGATCGGGCACTCTTGTTTTTTTTATAATTGTTACAGATCGTACAGTGTTACAGATGATTTTATAATTGTTTTATATTGTTTATAAACAGATCAGTGCAGATAGATCTTATGTCGTATCTTGGAATATTATGCTGTTTCACATTATAAGAATTTTGAACGTGCGAGGGTTTTCTCGTGCGGTAGTTTTGACGCACTTGTCCTTTTCACACAATAAGAATTGAGTCGCACGTAGATATTTTGCTGTGTTGTTTGGTATATTAGTTTTATTTACACTTTGTGGCTGAGGTCGGTACATGATACGATGTCTGATATGTATCATTAAAATGTATCATTACAGATGGGTATTTTGTCCATACTTTTGTCCCAATGTACTGTAATGCGTTTTTAATTCATTTGCAATTTCTATTTTGTCAGTTATTATTTCTTATGTTTTTAATTAAAAGTCTTAATTTGTTTTTATAATCGTTGTTCTACTAATACTCTGGGCTAATTAGCAAAATTCATGGAAAAGTTATTTACCAGCAATTTTATTGCTGGAATCGAATTATAAGATCCTATATATTAATAATATAGGTATGCAAAGTCCGCAGATAGTGTGCTACTTTTTTTATAAACAAAATGGCGCCGACAAATCGTATTTTTTTCAATTATTGCTCTATAACTCCGAAGATTTTAACTTTACAACAAAAACACCCAAATAAAAATTCACCGAAATTAAATTCTGCATAGAGACATGTTTTTCACGATTTGTTCCGACTAAAATTTTCCTCGGAAAATGCGGGTTTTCCTAACAAAAACTATAATTTTCAAATAAAGTTTTAGGTAAGTAATTATTAATCGATAATTAAATAACTTAGTGACATCAAAGATTTCTTGGTATAGATTGTAATTCCAGAAGCCGGTGAAAATTAAACGAATATTTTAGCAACAATTCAATTGTTAATTAAAAATTTACGGTCGCAATAATAACCAAAATAATCATGATACATTGATCAAACTTATAAAGATTATAAAGATGAGATGCTTGTTTAATATTTTATCGACAAAATATAAATTTTTCTTTTTTTTTGCATAATCTTTAAATTTTGAAAAAAAAAATAGTTATAACACGTTGGTCTAATTAGTAAAGTACAAAGAAAGGTTATTTACCAGCAATTTTATTGCTTTAGTCGAATTATAAGATCTTATATATTATTAATATAGGTATGCAAAGTCCACAGATAGTGTGCTACTTTTTTATAAACAAAATGGCGCCGACAAATCGTATTTTTTTCAATTATTGCTCTATAACTCCGAAGATTTTAACTTTACACCAAAAATACTCAAATAAAAATTCACCCCAATTTAATTCTACATAGAGGCATGTTTTTCCCGATTTGCTCCGACGAAAATTTTCCTCGGAAAATGTGGGTTTTCCCAACAAAATCTCGAATTTTCAAATAAATTTTTTGGGCCAGTAATTATTTATCAATAATTATATAGCTTGGTGAAATAAAAGCTTTCTTGATATAGATTATAAATTCAGAAGCCGGCTAAAATGAAACGAATATTTTAGCAACAATTCAATTGTTAATTAACAATTTACAGTTGCAATAACAACCAAAATAATCATGAGACATTGATCAAAATTAGAAAGATTATAAAGGTGTGATGCCTATTTAATATTTTGTCGACAAAATATAAATTTTTCATTTTTTTGCATAACTTTTAAATGTTTAAAAAAAATTGTTATAAACAAATTAACATTTCTTAGAAATTGTTTATTATATTCTAATTTTAAAAAATACTTAAAATGCGTATTTCATAGGTCTTGAAAATGAATGCTTTAAAAAAAATTTCCAACCATTTGCAAAAAAGTTAGGAAACAACAAAATAAATATACGATATATCCATTGTTTATAATTTGTTTTAATGGTTTCAAAGCTTAAAAGTGAGTCTATGGTACAATCTAATTACTCACAAAAAATGTCAAAAATTAGTGCAATAGTTATATTTTAATCAAAGATTAAAAAATCTTTTTTTTATAATTTTTAGCGCGAAAGTAGGCTTGATACAGAGCCGGAGATAAAATGTTCACTCGAAGCGACTGACACGCTTAAACTCGCGCGAGTTGTGTATGTGGGCGGGTAGCTACGGTACTGTATTATTCTACTTTCGCGCGTGTAAATTACAAAAAAATATATTTATAATCATTAATTAAAATATAACCATTAAGCTGATAATCGATATTGTTTTATAAATAATTAGCTTGTATGTTGTTCTGAAGCTATTTTCTTGTGGCATTTTTACAATTTTAACTATTTAGAATGGGAAATAAGCCACAATATTATTAAAAAATGATTTTTATTAACGTTTCGACGCCCAAATCGGGTGCCGTTGTCAAAATACAAAATACTATTAATATAAACAAAAATGTTGTTGCTTAGTAAAAAAATTCTTCTAATAATTTATTTAATTTGACTCATTTATATCGGCAATTCAGATACATATGATACATTTTAAAGTAGAAGACTTTAAAATGATATTGCCAATATTTATGAGTTGCGTTCCTGGGACGACTTTACTGAAAGATAGTTCATTCGATTACATGAAATCAACCCCAACTCAAGAATATCCGTCACAAAAAAAATCATAGCATGTGATCTGTCTTTAAAAAGACAACCACATGCAACGGTGACATTAAAATTCTCGCGTGAGAGATCTCATAGTAAATTAGCTTGTACTTTAAACTCACTTCTACGCTTTGAAAGAATTAAAAAAAATTATTAACACCGTAGTAATAGTATGTTAACTTTGCTGTTTCATAACTTTTTTGCAAATGGTTGCAAAAAAGTTTTAAAGCATTCATTTTCAAGAGATTTGAAATGCGCAGTTATTTTTTAAAATTATAATATAATAAAAACTTTCTGAGAAACGTTAATTTGTTTATAACTATTTTTTTTAAACATTTAAAGATTATGCAAAAAAATAAAAAATTTATATTTTGTCGACAAAATGTTAAACAGGAATCTCATCTTTTTAAGATTTCAAAGTTTGATCAGTGCATCATAATTATTTTGGTTATTATTGCGACTGTAAATTATTAATTAACAATTGAATTGTTGCTAAAATATTCGTTTAATTTTCACCAGCTTCTGGAACTATAATCTAAACCAAGAAGGCTTTTAAGTCACCAAATTATTTAATTATTGGTAAATAATTACTTATCTAAAACTTTATTTGAAAATTAAAGATTTTGTTGGGAAAACCCGCATTTTCCGATGAAAATTTTCGTCGGAGCAGATCGGGAAAAACACGTCTCTATGCAGAATTTAATTATGGTGAATTTTTATTTGATTGTTTTTGTTGTAAAGTTAAAATCTTCGGAGTTCTAGAGTAATAATTGAAAAAAACACGATTTTCGGGCGCCATTTTGTTTATAAAAAAAGTAGCACACTATCTGAGGACTTTGCATACCTATATTAATAATATATAGGATCTTATAATTCGATTCCAGCAATAAAATTGCTGGTAAATAACTTTTCCCAAAAATGGCCTATTCTCCGATAATCAGCCCAGACTATAAGTTATTTGTGGGATCTTGGATTAGCTCATCTAATTAGTTCATACAATATATGTAAAAAACTGTTCTAAATGGGAAATAAGACACAATTGAACTAAAAAAATATTTTATTAACGTTTTGACATCCGATTTGGGCGTAGAAACGTTAATAAAATCATTGTTTAGTTAAATTGTGGCTTATTTTCCATTTAGAATAGTTTATTACAAAAATGACACAAGGAAATAGCTTCAGAACAACATTACAATCTATGTTTTTTATGTACAGAATTTAAAAGTCATCCCCTCGTTTTTAAAATTTGTTCCCCTCGTTTTAAATGTTGGTTTTAGATAATTGCACGCAAGACGCGACGGCCGCCCTATTCCAGTCTTCCGAGTCGTTTACCTTATAAAACTAAATATAATTTCGTAGAATAAAAGGTATAGTTATATTATAAGGAGCGAAATCACATTACAGCGTTGTGGTTACTTTATTGTCGAAGAAAGAGAAATAAGAGGAACCGAGTTCATTGGGCCCATCCTATGAACGCAAAAAGATACGATTTATAGATTTTTATATTCACACATATTGATGGAACACCCGCTATACTCAACGTTAATTGCAACTATGTAAAATAAAGTTAATTATAATTTAGCAGTTTTAATTACTGTTGTTATCAGTAACAAATAATTAATTTTTTCTTCAAACGTCAAATAATGATGACATTACTTATCTAACTTGATCCTGTCAAAGTTTGATGTCTCCGCCGGCAGCAGTTTTTTTCCCATTTCTTTACGGCGGAGGGAAAAATGTTGTCATGGCAACAATATAAAACATGTCACAAAGCAACAATACAAATGTCATTAACAACAATTAAACATCATTTTTATTTATAGTAATATTAAAAGTACAATTAGTTAATGAGGCTTTTTCAAAATTGAAACCGTGCAAAAATGTTCCCGACTCTTGATACGCATTGGTAATTGTTGATGATACTGATTGTCGAGCACAACTTTCAGCAATCATTCCCGATGTTGGCGAATCATGAGGGTTTAAAATTTTTTGAGCATTATCGTTCTTATTTCTTATTGAATCCTCTATATATCCTTCGGCAACCGTGGTTGATTTCCAGCCCCCATGTCGTTTGAGGCATTCTAGATTTCCGCCTCCATCAATTAAAAGTGTTACTGAAGTTCGTCGTAAAGAGTGACCCGTGTATGCGATTGCATCGTTTAAATTTAAATAACTAGCGACTTTTTGGGCTACTGCGCTGATCGAATGTATTCTCATGACGCTTCGGTAACACTTTCCATTTTGGTACTTGATAAAAAATCGGTTTTCTGTGAAATTTTCAGGCCGCAGTGATGCATACTTTTTATACAGTTTAATGTAGTGTTGACCAATTATCGTAAAAGATCTAATTTGTCGTGTTTTACTGTCTGGAATTTTGATAATTATTACATTTTTTTATCCTCAATGTCCACAGTCTTCATTTTTACCCTTTCGTCGCATCGACAGGCGCCGGTAACCCCAATTAACAAAGCAATCTGAAATATTTTTATAATTTAGTAGAGTATACTACATGCTTTGCAATATAATTTTTTTTACCTTTAATCCTAAATACAACTTATCTGGCGCATCAAACAAAAATTTATCAAACTCGTCTTTAGTGGAAACTTTAGACTTCTTTGCAGTATATCCTTCGCTTGTCTTTTTCAGAAAGGCACGTAACTTTAAAAATTTGCTTATATCCACATTTTTTTAATAACTAACTCGGATTTTATCATAGAGTATCGTGACCGCATTGTAGAAGATTTCCATTTATTTTCATTTTCCATTATATTAAAATATGCCAGTAAAACGTCTTCGGTAACTTGCCGTACTCCTCTTGTATCGCACCACTCTTGGAAGTGCTTGTACGCTAACCGATACTTTATTCCGGACTTGGAGGGCCCCAAACGTGCTACTGCATCATTACCCGCGGACTTAATTTCGTTTAGGTTTTCCATTCTCGCACTAAATTTGCGCTTGCGGTTGCAACAAAAATAAGCTGTCTTTAATAATTGCAAATAACTGTCAAACAACTGTAACCAGGGAGACGCAAATCCCACCGACGACTTAATTATTTTAATTTCTAACATCTAGACGACTTTGATAGTTGTCACAGTTAATTTCGAGTAAAAATAGCTTATAAATTGTACTATTTATGGTTGAAAATTGCTACGTTTAAAGAAAAAATAGTATACTTTATTCGGCAAAGAAGCGACTTTTCTTGACTTGCCCTCTATTACGCGCCTCACTTCGTTCGGCGCGTAATATCGGGCGCGTCAAGAAAAGTCATGCTTCTCCGCCTCATAAAGTAATATACTATTGCTGTGCTTACCGAAAGTGTTTTTTTCTTTATAACCTAATTCGTCAAATTCACTGTTAAGTGCACGGTATACACCATTCCAAGCATTTCTCGTCAAGTTTCTATCTTTATATATTTCTATATAATAATATAGTGTTAATAAAACTAATATACCAAACAACACAGCAAAATATCTTCGTACGACTCAATTCTTATTGTGTGAAAAGGACAAGTGCGTCAAAACTATCGCACGAGAAAATCCTCGCACGTTCAAAATTCTTATAATGTGAAACAGCCCGTATGATTACATGAGCCACCATTGGAATGTTGTCGTGCGTTCTAACCCTCGCACGTTTAAATTCTTATAATGTGAAACAGCAGTATGGAACACATACGGTGCTGTCAACAGTTTTTTTTTCTTTGACGAACGCAAATCGTGCTTATTTAACGTGTGATCGAATTTAATTTCTTCTGAAGATTGGTTGGCCTCGTTAACAATACTTCCAAGATTTTTGTACTTAGAAACCCCCACAAAGACCTGACTATTTAAAACTAATATCCAAAATTTTTGTTAACTTTTTTATAATCCATGCGTCATACTAACCATAGGTATTTTATCAAAAGTCTTAGAATACAATAGAAATATGCTTTATTGTCACTGAAAATTATACAATTTTATGGACAAAGCTTAATAACATAGAGTCACAAAAAATATATATAACAATAACAAATACAATTTTCTGAAATTAGATAAATCGTCAATAAAAAAAATATAAACAAGTTAAAAAATGAAGCAAAGAACAAAACCAATATATTGCAAAATTACTATAAATTGCAAAATTGAACATACAAGATATAATAAAACACAAACAAGGGAACTGATAAGTTTAAGCTGCTGTATGTGACACCCAAATATATATAAATATACTTTAGTTACTTGTACATTACTGTAATTTTTTAGTTAGTCATTAAGAAACTCTTCTACTGAATAATATGGTCTTTTAGATAAATGAGCATTTGTCATTTTACGGAACTTGTGGAAAGATGTTGCAGATTTAAGTTGTAAAGGGAGATGGTTGTATAGTTTTTTGTGGAATATATTATAGATTTCTTTACTAACTCAGAAGACGGGATCGGTAAATAGACATCAAAAGTTGAATTTCTGGTGGAGTAGTCATGATAAGGCCTTGCTGGAAAGACATGCAGGTGTTTACGAATTAAGCAAACAGTTTCTAAAATATACAAAGATGGAAGGGTTAAAATTTCGTGATATTTAAAGTAACTTCTGCAATAGGTTGTTCTTCTGAGGCCAAACAGATATCTTATTGCTCTTTTTTGTAATTTGAAAATAACATTAAATTGGGCAGCTGTACTAGACCCCCAAAAAGGAAGACCATATCGAAGATGAGACTAGAACAAAGAAAAATATATGTTATTTTAGAAGATGCTAAATTAAGTTCCTTCGAAACAGATCTTATGGCATAGCAGGCTGAGGCGTTTCTTACTTAACAAATCGATATGAAGGGACCATTTGAGCTTGCTCTCTAAAAGAATACCAAGAAATTTTACAGAATCAACGGTAGAGATCTGGCTGTTATTCACAAGCAGGGGTTGAAGAGCACCTTTATATGATAATGCTACCGTTTTATCCACGTTAAAAGAGAGTAAATTAGAGTCAGACCAGGTTTTTATCGTAAGAAGATCAGAAGTTATAGTTGCATGAAGAGTTGCAATAGTTGAGTTGCTCCAAGTGATACTGGTATCATCAGCAAAAAGAAAAATTTTTCCATCGATTTTTAAATTAGTGATATCATTTATAAAGATAAGGAAAAGTAGAGGACGCAATACTAAACCTTGTGGTAGTCCACATACAATGTTTTTGAGACTAGAGTAAGTATCATTTGCTCTAACCAGTTGTTTCCTATTATCTAAGTAAGATTTGAACCAATTTAAAGAAATACCTCGAATTCCATAGAAATTTAGGTTTTTAATCAAAATGCCATGATTTACACAGTCAAAAGCTTTGGCATAGTCACAGAAAACAGTGGCAGCATAAAGATTATTCTTTAGTGCTTGGTAAACCTCGTGAAGTACAGAAAACATGGCATCAGCAGTAATTTATTAGTTAAAAAGCCGAACTCATTTTGTGATAAAATATTGTTATCAAAGAGAAAGGACATATAGTATGGTATAGTTAGACCCAAACCCAGACATCCAAAGTGAAAGTTATCCTCCAACACCAAATTGTTCGATATGGTCCACATAATGTTCAGAAAAAAGTCACACCATTTTGAGCGTCGGGTTTGGGGGGAGAGGGGGTAGAAATCTCCAAATTCGTAGTTTTTTACGTTTTTCGTCAATATTTCTAAAACTAAGCGGTTTAGCATGAACAATCTTCTACACAAAATTGTTCTACATTAAATTTGAAATAAAAAAGGCCCTATGCATAACCCTTCTAAAATGAACGGTTCCAAAGTTACGAAGGTAGTATAGTATAATTGGTCCAAAAAAAGGCCTAACCCAGACATCCAAATTAAAAGTTTTCCTTCAACACCAAATTGTTCTATATGGTCCACATATTGTTCAGTAAAAAGTTACACCATTTTGAGCGACCGGATTGGTGGGGAGATGGGGGAGAAGTCGGTAGATTAGTAGTTTCTTTAAGTTTTTCGTGAATATTTTTAAAACTATGCTTTAGCGTAAGAAATGTTCTATAGAAAAATGTTCTACATAAAATTTAAAACAAAAAAATTCTATACATAATTGTTATAAAATCAACGGCTCCAGAGTTACAGAGGGTGAAAAGTGGAGGTTCTCGATACTTTTTATATTTACTGATTTCTCCCCCCTCGCCCCCCAAAACCCGACGCTCAAAATGATGTGACTTTTTTTGAACATTATGTGGACCATATAGAATAATTTGGTGTTGGAGGATAACCTTCACTTTGGATGTCTGGGTTTTTGGTATAGTTATATCACATACAGTATTGCCCAAAAAATATAAAAAGTATTGAAAACCTCGAATTTTCACTCTCCGTAACTCTGGAACCGTTGATTTTATAACAATTATGTATAGAGTATTTTTTATTTTAAATTTCATGTAGAACATTTTTGTATATATATCATTGTTTACGCTAAAGCATAGTTTTAGAAATATTGACGAAAAACTTAAAAAAACTACTGATTTACCGGTCTCTCTCCCATCTCCCTCCCAAACCGGACGCTCAAAATGGTGTAACTTTTTACTGAACAATATGTGGACCATATAGAACATTTTGGTGTTGGAGGGAATCTTTTACTTTGGATGTTTGGGTTAGGCCTTTTTTTGGACCAGTTATACTATACTACCTCCGTAACTTTGGAACCATTAATTTTAGAAAGATTATGCGTAGGGCCTTTTTTATTTCAAATTTAATGTAGAACAATTTTGTATAGAGGGTTGTTCATGCTAAACCGCATAGTTTTAGAAATATTGGCGAAAAACTTAAAAAACTACGAATTTACCGATTTCTCCCCCCTCTCCCCCCCAAACCCGACTCTCAAAATGGTGTGACTTTTTTCTGGGCATTGTGTGGACCATATAGAACAATTTGGTGTTGAAGGATAATTTTCACTTGGGATGTCTGGGTTATGCCATCTTTTGGATTAACTATACTATACTAATAAGTCGGGTTTTTATGGGCCTCTCAATAATTTTGGAGAGTACCGGTAGTAGGTCAATTGGTCTGTAGTTGCAGGCATTAGATTTTTCGCCACCTTTATGAAGAGGAATAATAATGGCTGTATTTAGGCACTCTGAAAATTTACCATTTTCAAAGGAATCATTGATTAGTGAGACGAGGAGTTCTAACATATTATCTGTGAGATTTGAGAAGATTTTTATGGATAGTCCGTCAGTACTACAAGATGATTTGCTTTTGATACTATTGATCGTTTGGATCAATTCAGATTTATATATTGGTCTTATAAAGAATGAATTCGAGACAATTCCTGAATTAGGGAGAAAGGAAATGGGATCTTGTTGATTTATATATAATTCATATTTATATATTGGTCTTATAAAGAATGAATTCGAGACAATTCCTGAATTAGGGAGATAGGAAATGGGATCTTGTTGAGACTGAATAGTTGATGTTAGGGATGGGAAAAACCTACCGGTTTAAACCTAAAACCGTTTTTTTTACTTTGCAAAAAACCAGTTTTACCGGTTGTTTTTGTGTCCCGGTTGTAACCGGTTTTTTCTTTTTAAAGTAAAAACCGGTTATTAGGTTTTTACGGTGATTAGGATTAGGTTAGGTATTATTTTGGATCCCAATCATAATTATTATTCTCAAGTAATTATTCCAAAGAAAACCATAATTCAAATTTTATTTTATTTTATAAAATACAGGTTTTATTATAATATTTCTTTGAAAAGGTATTTTTAATCATAATATTTACATAAGAAGTGATCTGGTTGAATTAGACGCAAACATCATCTATTTTTCACACTTAACTCTTGACATTAAAAGTGGGTGAATGACTTTTTCTGATTGCCAAAAATAATGCTCTGACTATGAATATCGAATTACTGATTACGAATACGAATCTCCAAGAATTTCGCTACGTTTTCAAAACGATACACTCATACAGGAAGTATTAAATGAGTTAAAATGTACCTATTCTACAAATATACAAACGTGTTAAAAGTAATACATGTTCTTTCGATAGTACTAATTTTGATCATATTGATATCGAGTCGAATGGAGTAGGTATCGCAAACTAAAGTGTATTGTAAATGTGACTTTGTAACCTATTGGATTAAAAAAAACCGAATTTTTTGGCCGGTTATAACCGCCAGGTTAAACCGTAAGAAAAAAACCGGTATAACCGAAAACCGGTGTTTTGTCATAAACCGCCATCCCTAGTTGATGTTATATTTTTACTCACGTTAATGAAGTATTCGTTTAGATTTTTAAGGTTTAAAAGGGTAAATGTTTGAGCTGCGTGGGTTTTATTTCGAAGATCGTTTATTATGGACCAATAGTAGGCTTTTTTAGCTGATTTTATGAGTTTTAGGTAAGTGACTCTATAATTGGTGATATATTGAGTGACAGAGACGTTGGTAGTAAATTTCTTGATATACAGTAGTGAACGCATATTTTTGGCTGATATGCGGATACCTTTGGTAGCCCAGGGTTTGCGATGTTTGGGCTTAATCGTAATTAAAGGAAATGCCTTATTGAAGATACAGACAAGCTGCTCTAAAAAATCACTAAAATTATTGTCCACGTCCGTAGAAGGAAAATGCTAGTCAGAAGTTAAACATAAATTTTGGAATTTATGAAATTTCCGAGCAGAAAAAATCCTACCTAAACGTCGGGTTTTCGAGGAGAGTTTGCTGAAGATGTTTAATTTCGTATATACTGCCCCATGATCCGATAGTTCCGCATTAATAACTGTAGAGCAGACATCAAGGGGTGAGAAATCGGAGACAGTATAATCGTTTATGGTAGATGTAGTTTTTGTAATCCTTGTAGGAGAATTAACGTGCATTGAGAGACCATATGATTCAAATATGTTGACCAAGAACATTTGGGTAGCACAAGCAGCAGCATAATTTATGTTGAAGTCTCCGCATAGAATTTTTCTGCTTTTGTGAGTCAAGTCATCTAACAAATTTAGCAGGTTCTGAAAAAATAGTTCCACGGAAGAGTCAGGTGATCTATAGATGCAAAAAATGTAAAGATAAATATTTTTTTTTGATCTTTGGATATCTCTCAAATGGTTGGCTGTTATAGTTGTATCGTCAATATCTCTGATGTTTTGGATAAGAATTTCATTTATCCATATTTCAACTAACTCATCTTCCAATGCTTAACGGAAAACATATTCACAATATAAATTGAATAGTATTGGAAGATAATACATTCCTGTTGTACACCCTTCTGAATACTTATTTTCGTTGACAGGAAACCTTCGAATTTTATTCTTGCCGTTAATACCAATATAATCTTTATATTATTTTCTTTATACATCTTGATAATCAAAGTTTAGTTCTTTTAAGATTTCCAGTCGCTTCCCGTGCCTAACATTGTCAGAGGCCTTAGTATAGTCAAGAGAGCAGGCATACATGTTGGTTGACATCTGATTAACTCTGTGCCAGTACATTAAAGACAAAAAGGTCTTATCTGGTTCCGAGATCGTTGCGGATCATTCTGTTCGACTGAGTGCGTTGTATCACAAAGATAGCGAATGTTCGATTTGGAAAATATCACCACGGACATGGTGTTCATTTTTTTTCAATCCTGGAATTACTAATAATAAATAATTTTGAAGAATTTAATCGCAGGATGAAAGATTACATCATTCAGACGATAAAAAGTCTCTTAGAATAAACAAACAGTTTTTTAAGAGATTTGAAATTTAAAGTCACACTCAATTTTCTCTTCTTTTTTACCTCTCTATCTTATTAAAATAAGTTACAGAGTAAAAACAGTATAGAAGTCCCATAAAAATAGTCCCCACGGTCCGCATCCGGACCGTGGGCTAGTTTTGTGCGGACCGTTAATAAATTCAGAGTATACCTAGTGTTTGGCAATTTTGAAAATGTTTTGCCATGAAATTGTGTACTATGTTTAGCTCAACTTATGTGTGCGAAGCCGCTTTATCAAGAATGAACTTTATTAAAAATCGGTAGAGATCTCACTTAACAGATGAATATCTCAACTCCCTAATGACACTCACTTGCACTAATCTCACTCCAAACTTCAGAGAGTTTGTACTTAAAAAAATGTCATTATTCTCTCTGATAATTTAATTTTATAAAGAGTTTTTTTTAGTAAGAATGTATTCTTCCTAATCATTAATTTTGAAATTAAATAAACTGTAATAAAAAATTGGCATGTGCATTTTTTTATAATATTCATTTTCTCTCTACTTTCAGATGTGCATTTAGTTAAAATAATTTTCAGATTTAATAAGTTTGCAACAAACACCTTGCATTGAAACTAATGTAGAAAAGATAACATGTTAATTAGCATTTTGTACTATGATTATTTATTTTAAATTCCTCAGTTTCCTTTCTACAAAATTGAAGATGTCTAAAAACTGCATTAGCATTCAAAATATAAATTGCTAACTTTTAAAATATTTCCAGTAACAATTTACAATACTGCTGTTTTCAAAATATACTGATACAAAGTAACATCAAAACATTACACAATGAATTTATATTTTATTTGTTGTATCAGGAATACTTACAGAAAAGTATACAGTAACCAAGAAACAATCAGATATTATTAGATTTCCTTTCCATATTAGTCCATGTGTGAGGACACTTTCGTATGAAAAATGATTCTGACTTGATTTCTTTGCGGATTCCTATTCAAAAATGTCCCCTTTAAACAAATCAGAAGGGTGCCGGGTGAAACAATTTTTTAAGCAAATTCAAAATTACTTTTTTGCCTCGAAAAATGTATTCTTAGATTTCTTGGGTAATTATAAACAAAAAATGTCTCTTGTCATATTTCTGAAAAGTTAATAGTTTTCGAGTTATAAGCGATTTAAAATCTGAAAAATGCGAAAATAAGCATCTGAGATGCTTGAAAACCCTTAAGTTTTAATAAAATGATAGATCTTTTTTGTTTAAGATGGCCCATAAATGCTAAAAACTTATTTTCGGGGACAAAAAAGGTGATGTTTTGAATTTGTTAAAAAAAAATGGTAAAAAATTTCTGCCCAAAAATTTCGCCCGGCACCCTTCTGATTTGTTTATAGGGAATATTTTTTAACAAGAATCCGCAAAGAATACGAATCAGAACAGCCAGATACAGGCAGTATAAATCCGGACCCCGGAAGTGTCATATGTTTTCGAAACTGACCCTCAGGGGAACTAATTGTTGACCCCTGGTCTATGATATTAATTCGTTTTCTCAAGATTCGAAACAATGCATTTAAAAAGAATTGGAAAGAAATTTTGCGCCTTAGCTCTTAAGACATAAACTGTAATCTATGTACCAGAAAAAGTCATTACAACAATAAATTTATGAGTGCACGTGAAAAAAGCTTCAATTGAAATATAGAGAAAAAAATGTCATCTATTCTCTTTCATATTTTCCTAAATGACCATTGAAACAGCTAACCGGTTGCTTTATTATCTTGTGTATCTCCCACAAATGTGATTTAAATTTGCAGCAGTTATCTGCACAATCCTGCAGAATTTACTAAATACACAAATAAACCATCATCTACATTTTGGTTTTAAAAACATGAAAAAGGTACAGCATGTGACAAGTACATATTAACCGCTTTCATTTTACATCCGCTCATCATGTAATTACCAGTCTGTTTTTCTACTGCTATTTTTTTATGCAACCCGTCAGAAATTCTTGCAAAACGACTATATACGAGAAAATGAATTAAATTTTTTACTAGATACATAGGGAAATAATAAAGGTGGGAGTTCTATAAGTTATTCTGGGAACTGTTACTAATTAGATACTTTATGTAAATTCCCTAGGCTTATCGGGGGATTAATTTTAACCACTTAAATACTTTAATAAACTTGCGGTTAATTTAGTTTATGATTTTTAGTTATTAGTCAAAGTAATGAAGCTTAAAATAGGACAAAACCTTGCAATTTTTACAGAATGGATCGATTTGCTTGAAAATTTGAAAATAAGTAGTGGATAGTCCAAGAATCAAAATCTATATGATGCCAAAAGGCGCTTTTACCATGGGGGTGGTGGCCACTCCATGACGGGGGTGGAAATTTTTTATTATATTTTGACCACAAAAGTTGCTATAAACATTCATTTTAAGCAAAAAACATTCTATATATTTTTTTGATTAAATTAATAGTTTTCGATTTATTCGCTATCGAAAATGTTGTTTTATATAAAAAAAATCAATGTTTTTAACAAGTTTTCTGCTAATAACTCCAAAAGTTTTCGTTTTACCAAAACAACTTTACTTAACAAAAATGTACCTTTTGAAAAAATAAACAAAACTGTTTCGTTTTTATTTTCATTGAGACCAATAGTAATCGAGCTATACTTTATTATATGTTAGCTCTTCTTCGTCAAATGCTAAATATTGTAGTTTCAAAGTCAAAAGACGGGAAAACTATGTATTTTTCGAGGATAACTTATTCAAACTAATTTAAAGTAGTTAAAAATATCTATCTCCAGAAATAAAAAAAGGACTCTAGCTCAAAAATGAAGTAACTTACAATGAAAAGAATGTTAGTCTCTATTTTTTTTTCAGCGAAAAAGTGATCGGAAGTAAGCACCTAATCACTACCCTAATTAAAATTAGTCATTGACCTTATTTGGTCTTCTTTATTTATGTATTATTAATAGGTTCTAGGAGTTTGACCGGCTTACGAGAATGATTATTTTTAAAAAAAATGGAGTCGAAAGCGAATAACGAGTTTTTGTAGTTTGGAAAAAATGGTATTTTTTTCAGAATACATAGATTAGCATCAGAGATAAAGAAAAATGTTTGAATAAGAAATTGTAGCTTATTTAATTCTCAAGATCTTGGTTTGCAAAAATTTTTTCTGCGGGAAAAATTGAATAAGCTATTGACAATTAAAACTTGTAATATCATGCCAAAAACCATCTTTACCAACCCTTTCAAAGTCACCTCTTTTTGCGACTGAGGATTTTAAGAATATTTAATATTAATAGGCTTATAAGCCTTACACCTAAAGGTAGAAAGACTTAGGTCTAAGTAAAGTAATAGGCTTATAGATCTTGTAAAAATCTACAAAATTCTTTTTTACCAAACTTTCTAAGATAAAAAATAAAGAAGTTACGGTTAAAAAATCAATAATTTTTTTTGAAAAACAAAAAGGGAAATCCCATTGGAAACATAATAATATAAATTAGTGCTGTTTTTAGTCATTGGCCTTATTTATTATTCTTTATTTATGTATTAATAATAGATTCTAGAAGTTTGCCTGGCTTAGAATGATTAGTTTTTAAAAAACTGGAGTTAAAAGCGAATAACAAATTTTTGTAGTTTGGTCAAAAATCCCATTTTCTTCAGAATAGAAATATTAGCATCAGAGATACGAAAAAATATTTTAATATAAAATTGTAGATTATTTAATTACCCACAACTTGGTTTAAAACATTTTTTTCTACGGCAAAAACTGAGTGAACCGTAAATGAGTATATATCGAAAAACATTGATTTTTTCGATATAAAACGTACACTTTCGATAGCGAATAAGTCGAAAACTATTAATTTTATCAAAAAAATCTATGAAACATTTTTTGCTTAGAATGAATGTTTTTATCAACTTTTGCAGTCATGATATAATAAAAAATTTCCAGATGGGGTGGCAACCACCCCCATGGTAAAAGCGCTTTCGGCATCATATAGATTTTGATCCTCGGACTATCCACTACTTATTCTCAAACTTTCAAGCAAATCTATCCATTCTGTAAAAATTGCGAGGTGAAAAGCTTCATTTCCTGGACTATATGTATTGAGTGCCATTATAAAAATATTTTTTTTGTCAAAATTATTCTAAATTTATCAAAAAATGTTCTTTAACGGCGATACAATTATTTCAATGCTTTTATAATTTTATGATGGCGCCTTTGTATTTATATTTGCTTTGTAACTTTATTCAAAGTAATCTTTAGTTTTCTTGATTACTTCCTCGTCGAAGAGATATCTTTTGCAACCGGGCAATTTTTTTAGATCGGTTATTAATAATCTTATTAATTATTAATAATGGACTATACGGTTGGTGCGAAAGCAATTTTTGCCATCGTTGTCATCGACTTATGACACTGTAGGTACACTACCTATTTCGGTGTTCAAATGCTTCAATAAACCAATGTAGTAGTCGATGTTGATTGCTTTTTCATGTTTCAAATAGTTTGTGAAAATAGTTTCTAGCAGGTTCCAAAATACAGAGGCCACAATCTTTTCGGCGGTTTGTTACGAGTTTGGTCTCTTTGGACAGCTTTTTCCTGATGCTGTCCACTCAGCTGACTGCTGATTTGATTCCGAATTGCAGTGATGTATCCACAGTTCATCCATTGTGATACTGACGTAAAGAACCTCGAAATAATATGTATATTACAAAAATAATATTATTTCAATAATTTGTTTTAGAACAACTTTAACACCGTTGCATCAGTGCTGGACAGGTGTCACTAAGTATCTACAGTAGGAAAAATGAAAGAATACCCATGAACGAACATATAAAACACGCTGTATTTTCCTGTCACCGTGTCACAAAGAAAATTGCCCAGCGCAAGTACATGTAATAATAATTATTACATGTACTTGCACTGGCCAATTATTTGTATGACACGGTGACAGGAAAATACAGCGTGTTTTAGATGTTCGTTCATGGGTATTCTTTCATTTTTCCGACTGTATATGCTAACATATTTTGATTCCTTTGAGAAGTGAGAAATAAAGTAGAAAATGCTAATCAGGAAGCTTGAATAAACACTATAAGCCGAAACTTACACGTTAACTTTGCTGCTAGGTTAATAATGTATAAATCCACTGTAAGATTAATAATGACGTCTGAATTACAAACAAGAAAGAACATATTCAAAACATACAGTCTGTTGAAAAGAGCTGATATAAGAAAAATAATAAGACGTTAAGAGTTCCAAATAAAATGTGTTGTATAGGAAATAAACTAATAGGCACTAAAGAAATTGGAACAACATGAAATATACAGATAACATTATAGTACTTTCGGACAACCTAGAACCTAAAAGACCTACCAGTCCTTATAAAAAATCACGTATTAGAGTCAACAATATGGACTTAATATTAACGCAAAGATGACAAAACTCTTGATAATTAGCAAGAAAAAGATAACCGAAAGTCAACTGTACGTCAACCAAACCCCAGTAGAAAGAAATTGTAGAATAAAGAATTTATATAAGAAAATCCCAGTTTAATAAATATAATTGACCCAAAACCAAGATAATGGAGCGCGCAGCGGAAAAGCTAGATCCAACTTCAACTGGATGAGGGCCTTTGGGATGAGGGATGACATTGCGTTGCTACGTTTTCTCTGTCCTTTTTTATGATATTGAATCGTGGACCTTGAACGAAAATATGCACAGAAAATTGGAAGCATTTTAGATGTGGCTATATAGGAGAATAGTTAAGATCCTGTGATCTCACTAAGTCACAAATAACGAATTCCTCAGAAGGCTGAAGAAGAACCGAGAGGTCGTGACCACCATCAAATCTCGAAAGTTACAATACTTTGGACACATTATACTCAGTTAATCCAGATATGCCCTCCTCCAAGCCATGCTGCAAGGAAAAATATTTAGAAAGCGAGATCCAGGAAGAAGAATATCCTGGTTAAAAAACCTCAGAACCTGGTTCAATAGAACATCTGTGTATTAGTGCACTTTCGCTCTGATAAGATGAGGACTACCATGATGATCGCTAACATTCGTCACGGATACGGAAACCAAGATGAAGATAGCTTTATAGTCCATTCTTTTACGGTTTTTGCTCTAAATTTTAAAGAACGGCTTGGATTGACATGAAATTTGGCATACGTATAGCTTACATGTCAAAGAAAAAAGTGATATGGTGCCGGTTGTCCTGGGGGTGACTTTCACCCCCTGTTGGGAGTGAAAAAATATATGTCCAAAATAAGTCCGGAAATGGGTAAACTGACTAATTTTAAGTAACTTTTGTTCTATAAAGCTTTTTCGCCAAGTCAACACTTTTCGAGTTATTTTCAAGTGAATATGTTTATTTTTCAACAAAATAACCACATTTTTATACGGTTTTTCGCAAATAACTCAAAAAGTAAGTATTTTGTCGAAAAAAAAGTTCTTAGCAAAAATATAGCATATAAAAAAGTAAAAAATATGGTGTACGCGTTAGGTCTCTGGATCTTGTAGAACCAGAGTTATAGCCAATGAAAAATAGATTCATATTCACCAAATTTCAAATAGAATATTTCGACGTGAAATATCCAAAAAGTTAAGCACTTTTTGGGGAAAATCTATTATAACTTTTTTAAATTGTTTACAAAAAGATTTATTTATGTTTTTACAAAAAGTTTCTAGCATTAAATTTAAGCAAGTTACGCTCAAAATACAGTTGGTACCTTTTGTTTTTGCAAAAAAAAGATCGGGAAGACCACCCCCTAATTAGCAACGTAAATTAAATTAATCGTTACCGCTCCACAAAATATTTTACTTATGTTGTGTTTATATGATCTGTAAGTTTCATCGATTCAAAGTGCTCATTTTTGAAAAAATTTGGTTTCAAAGTAAAATTTTTAAAAATTTAAATTTTGAAAAATATGCTTTTTTTCAAAATAACTCAAAAATCTTTAGAGATACCAAAAATCTCGAAAAACAAAAAAAGTCAGATTTGCTTTTCTGAATATCATGTATTTTTTTGTTTTTCTGTTGGACAAAAATTGATTAAGATTTGGTGTTTCTAAATTTGCATACATTCGTGATCAGTGACTCGTTCAACCCCTTTTAACTACAGCCCTTTCAATAATAAGGACTTTGAACCGATGAAACTTACAGATCATATAAACAATATATACATGAGTCAAGAAACTTGTGAAGTCGTAACGATTAAGTTCATTTAAGATACTAATTAGGGGTGATTTTCTCGATTTTTTTACCAAAACCAAAAGGGACTAACTTTATTTTGAGCGTAACTTGTTTAATTTTGATGCTAGAAATTTTTTTTATAAAACAAAAATGAAGCTCTTTTAAACACTTTAAATAAGTTGTAATGAGTTTTCCCCGAAATGTGCTTCATTTTTGGTTATTTCACGTTAAAATATTCCATTTGGAATTTGACGAATATGAACCTATTTTTCATTAGCTATAACTCTGCTCCTACTAGGTGTAGAGACGTGATATATACACCATTTTTTTTAATTTTTTACAGGCTATATTTTTGCTGAGAATGTTTTTCGACAAAATACTTACTATTTGAGTTATTTGCGAAAACCCGTCTAAAAGCGTGGTTATTTTGTTGAAAAAATGAACATATTCACTGCCAAATAACTCGAAAAATATTGACTTAGTGAAAAAACTCTATAGAAAAAAAGTTACTTAAAATTAGCCAGTTTATCCATTTCCTGACTTTCTTTGGACGAATATTTTTTCACCTCCAAGAGGGGGTGAAAACCACCCCCAGGCAAAAGCACATATCGGCACAATATCACTTTTTTTCTTTGACTTGTTAGCTATGTGTATGCCAAATTTCATGTCAATCCAAGCGGTTCTTTAAAATTCAGAAATTTTGCAATATTTTACCGTTAAAGAACGGACTATTATTATTTTTAAGTCGTTTAGATTCTTTTATTTATTCCATTTTTCTGCTTATTATTGGCTCTGTTCTGACTCAACTGTCACATGTATTACTCTTTTTCTTGTATCCAAAAATTTCTTGAATACATTTTTCTTTGTTTCCATTTTATCATTTATGCGTACCTTTTAAAAGTGTGCCATCTTTTCTTTCAAAAAATGACGAGTGATTCACATTTTATCTGTTATAACTTTGTAATACTCCTATTTGATTTACATTTTTATTTATATATAAAGATATGGTGTTTCTTTTATATTGTGTTTTAAGGGGGTAAGCGCAAAATCTTGGTCGAATGCTATTTGAATGCATTAATTTTTTTAGAATCCTGAGAAAACTAATAAGTATTTTTGAAAATTTTAAACGCATAATGAAAGACTGCATTATTACCGAGCGCCTAAAGTACCTTGAGTTAACCAAAAAGTTTCTTTTGAATGAGATATTTGAAATTAAAAATCACAATAAATTTTCTCTTTTTTTTCACCTCTGTAACTTATTAAAATAAACATTATTGAAGTTTTCAGGGATTTTCAGCCATCGGTAATAATGCGATCTTTCATTCTGCGTTTAAATTTTTCAAAAATACTTATTAGTTTTCGCTGTATTCTAAAAAAATGCATCTAAAACACTTTTCTGTTACCAAAGTTTCCCATCTTGTTATTTATGCACTACTTTAGTTTTAGCCTCTGCATATTTTCACTTTTCTTGCGTAATTTCTCATTTGTCACCCATGAGTGAATTTTCTGTTTTATGTCTTTTTTGAGTTATTGTTCAGTATAGCTACCAGGAGTATTCAGAAATAATATCTCTGATATTGATGAAAAAGTTACCCTTCTAGAGCTTAGATATTAATGAACTCATATTGATAACTATTTAATAACTATAGTCGGTTCTCTCATCTCAGACACAACTGTTTAGTAATTTTAGTAATATTTTTTTTGGGAAGTTAGTTACATTTTAACAAATTAGACAAGGCTGGAAATTACTATACAACCAAGCATATTATGCTCATAGACAATATTAACAGTAAACCAACATAAATAACATAAATCTTACGTCAATCAATAATGATTTATTTGCCCCTGTATTGAAAACAAATACGAAAATTATTTATAGTACAAAATAAAAATACCTTGAGAAAATAAATTTCACAAAATTGGATAAATTGTATGAGTTGTATGAGTTTTGTATACAGTCCCACTAATTCCAATAATTCTTTTTTTTTAATAAAAGAGTATCTAAGTTTATTAAATCCACAAGGAAAAGAAAGAATTTTTCCTCTAGCTGGCTGTATACCATCAATCAGAAAAATTGAATGGACAATCTTTTGTAGAAGGTATAAATTTTTTTTATAAAAATCCCTTTAAGGGCTAGTAGTGCAGTCACTGAAGGTTTTCGCCTCCGATTTCGTTGAACCTCCATTGATTTTCATGAAAATTACTGAGTAGTTAGAGAATACCTCAAGGAACAAAGGTGACATAACGCCAACTTGCACTTTTATCCTGGGGGTCGATTCCACCCCTTCTCGGGGGTAAAAATTATTTTATTAAAAATAATACCATAAATCGATAGAGGGTCAAATTCTAAGCAAAATTTGTTATATAAAGTTATTAATATAATATATTATATATTAATATATTATATGTTACATATATATTATATATAAATATAAAAACTTTTTGAGTTATTAAACATCAAAAATTTTAATTTTTCGTGAGAAAAATCCACGTTTTTAACCGATTTTTCATAAATAACTCAAAAACTATAAGTTTTTACAAAAAAGTTTTAATTACCAAAACTGAAGCTAATCAAAAACGAAATAAATTCCTAGCTTAAGAAACTAAACTAATGTTAATTGAAAGTGAGTTAGGGGTAATTGAATGTATATGTTTTTAGGCGAGTACTCAAATCTAAGTATTCAAGCTTAAATAACGGGAAAACGATCCATTTTATAAAATGTACGTGTTATACACTTATTAAAGCACTTCGGAATACCTATCAAATAAGCTCCAGGAAAAGTTAATAGCATCAAAATTAAGCAAATTATGATGAAAATAAGAGAGCCCTTTCGAATTTTTTAGGGAAAAGTGAAAAATAAAACATACGCCATTTCCACAAAAATTAAAATTTATAGTAATCCTTACTATAATTTCTTTATATTAGCATAGTAATGATTTAAATAATTTTGACCGGTTTCGAATGCATATTTTTGAAAAAAAGATATAATTTAAGAAAATCAGAATTTTTAAAATTATTGTAATTTTCATTTTCTTTTGATAATAACTCCAAAAATACTCAATATACGTAAAAAATGATAATTAATCAAATTTTAGTTTTTTCTGTACCAAATATTGTACCGTTTTTACTATTTCCCAAATAACCGAAAATAACCGAGATAGAAACATTTAAATCTTAAATTTTGCTGCGACAACCATGTAATCGGGACTATTTAACCTTTTATTTTAAAAAAAGTAAGAGGGCTAAAAGTATAAGTTTGACTTGGTTTATTATCCCTTGAAATTAGCTTTCAAATGGTTTTTAGGCGAACTTGATATCGTAAAAACTGACAGAGTTATTAAAAAAAAACAACACCATTTTTTGGAAAAATTTTTAAAAGGTAAATTTTGAAAAATTTTTAGGTGCATAAACTTTTAACGCTATCAACTTTTTGGTGGACTCATTTGATAGATATTTTTAAGTAATTTGACAAATATTTATTACTTTATTTTATAAAATGCATAATTTTCCCGTTATTTCAGATTGAATATTTGGATTTGGAGACTCGCCGAAAAAATATACATTCAATTACCTATAACTCACTTTAAATTAAAACTAAAATGTTTTTTAGTAACTCATTTATTTCATTTTTTATTAGCTTCAATTTTGATAATTATAACTTTTTTCTAAAAACTTACACTTTTTGAGTTATTTATGAAAAATCGGTTAAAAACATGGATTTTTCTCACGAAAAATTAAAATTTTTGTTGTTTAATAACTCAAAAAGTTTTGAATTATTTTAATAACTTTATATAACAAATTTTACTTATAATTTGTCCCTCTATCGATTTATGGTATTATTTTAATTAAAATAATTTTTACCTTCGAGAAGGGGTGGCATCCACCCCAGGATAAAAGCCCAAGTTGGCATCACGACACATCATGTTCCTTGAGGTATTCTCTAACTACTCACCAATTTTCATGAAAATCGATTGAAGTTCAACGAAATCGGAGGTAATAGCTCATATCCACCTTCAGTGACTCCTCTATAGGTCACAGAAGGTTTTCGTTTTTTACTAAAATTATCATCAGTATTTAGAATTGGTTGATCACAAGCTGAGCCACCACAGAAATATCAAGGTATGAACCCTTTAAATGGTATAAAAGTTTGTTATAATAGCATCTTTACTCAAAATTCCTTAGGATGGATAACATTTAAAAAGAACTAAGCCAACGGGTACAGCATGACTCCCCCATCACGTTGGTTGCTAAACAAGTAGATATAATATGTCTCTACATACAGACTGTTAGATGGCAACTTAGTTTATTTGTGCTCTTAACAGTGTCAGGTAGGAATTTTTGTCCCGTAGGTTTTCTACTCTAAGGGCCGGTACTTTATGTCTCCGTTAACAGCCGGTTAGTTAACCGGGGTTTAATCGGGACAGAAATATATGCATAACATAGACATAAACGCAATTATACTTATTATTATATTCATAAGTAATTATAATGATAATTATAATTGCTTTTATTACAACGCAAGAGGCTCTATGAAGTACTTTTCTGTCCCGATTAAACCCCGGTTAGCTAACCGAGGTTTAACCGGGACATAAAGTACCGGCCCTTAATCTTTTAAAATGCGTCTGAGTTGAGCGAACGGACTTTAGAATGTAGACAATACATATGTGCAGCCGATATGTAAAACAATTGTGCATTTAATGATAGAAACGTATAATTTGGACCACATATACTACACATTTAAATGTTCAAATTTAGTCACGAGACCATCTCAGATTTTGCTTTTTACAAAAATGGCGGGCAGCCAAAATGACTATACATATGTGACTAATAGCACGATAACTTCTGAACGAAAAGTCCAATTTTAACCAAATTTGGTATATAGGTTCTTTTTTTGATGTATAAGATCGAGGTCTTGAACCGGAAGAATCGGTTTACCAAAAGTTGTGTTTTTCCTGGTTTTTATGTAAAATATGTTGTTTTTTTTTTCAATTCTTTCACCCTGTATAAATGAATTTTTCAAAAAGTTCATAACACTATTAAAAAGAGCTTAAAAATGTTTTTTAGTAAATATTTTGAACTTTTTAGTTATGTTAATTACCATTTAATAAATGCATAACTTATCTTCACATGTACCTATGTGCGGCAGTTTCGTGCAAATATTATAAGAATTATTGTGAATTTAATGGTAGAAGCATATAATTTGAACCACATATACTACACATACAAAGGTTAAAATTTTAGATATGAGGCCATCTCAGATTTTGCCTTTTACAAAAATGGCGGGCATTTAAAATGGCGACTATACGTATGTGGTTAATAACACGATAACTTTTGAACGAAAAGTCCAATTTCAGCCAAATTTGGCATAAATGTTCCTTTTTTGATGAATAAGATCGAGGTCTTGAACCTGAAGAATCGGTTTAGCAGAAGTTGTGTTTTTACTGTTTTTTTTTATATAAATGTATGTTGTTTTTTTTTTCAATTTTTTCACCCTGTATGTATTAATTTTTTAAAAAGGTAATCCCGCCATTGAAAAGGAAGTAAAAATATTTTTTAGGAAATATTTTGAATTTTCAGTTATGTTAATTACCATTTAATAAATGCATAACGTATCTTCACATGTACCTATGTGCGGCAGATTCATTTTGAATGCCCGCCATTTTTGTAAAAGACAACATCTGAGATGGCCTCATATCTAAATTTGAATCTTTATATTTGTAGAGTGTGTGGTCCAAATTATATGCTTCTACCATTAAATGCACAATAATTCTTAAATTATTTGCACGAATCTGCCGCACATAGGTTCCTAGGTACATGTATAGATACGATATGCATTTATTAACTGGTAATTAACATAACTAAAGCGTTAAAAAAATTCCTAAATAAAAGATATAAGCTCTTTTCAACGCCGGTATCACCTTTTTGGAAAATTAATATATACAGGATGAAAGAATTGAAAAAATAAACAACATATTTTTACATACAAAATCTGGAAAAACACAACTTCTGGTAAACCGATTCTTCCAGTTCAATACCTTGATCTTTTACGTTAAAACATAATCTATGTACCAAATTTGGTTGATATCAGACTTTTCGTTCAAAAGTTATCGTGCTATTAATCACATACGTATAGTCGCCATTTTGAATTTTTGTAAAAGGCAAAATCTGAGATGGCCTTATATCTAAATTTGAACCTTTGTATGTGTAGTATATGTGGTCCAAATTATATGCTTCTACCATTAAATGCACAATAATTCTTATAATATTTGCACGAATCTGCCGCACATAGGTACATGTGAAGATAAGTTATGCATTTATTAAATGGTAATTAACATAACTAAAAAGTTCAAGATATTTACTAAAAAATATTTTTACGCTCCTATTAATGCCGGTATTACCTTTTTGAAAAATTAATATATACAGGGTGAAAGAATTGAAAAAAAAAACAACATATTTTTACAGAAAAAATCAGGAAGGACACAACTTCTGGTAAACCGATTCTTCCGGTTTAAGAGCTCAATCTTATACACCAAATAAGAATCCATATACCAAATTTGGTTGAAGTCGGACTTTTCGTTCAAAAGTTATCGTGCTATAAGCCACATAATATGTATCGTCGCCAGTTTGAATGCCCGCCATTTTTGTTAAAGGTAAAATATGAGATGGCCTCGTATCTAAATTTAAACCTTTATATGTGTAGTATATGTGGTCCAAATTATATGTTTCTATCATTAAATGCACAATTATTATAATATTTGCACGAATCTGCCGCACTAATAATAGTAATATGATATGTCGCGATAATTATTAAGAATTTAAATTATAACACTTAACGAATAAAATATTAATTTTAAATAAAAACATTTCGAAGTCAAACATTTCGAAAAACAGATATTATTACACTTACAGCCTTCTATTTCTTGTGGTATATACTTTTTCATTTTTTAGGGGTAGTTTTCTAGACTGCGTAAATTTATTTTCTTCACTAGTTTTGATATTTTACCGATGTGATTCACGTGATTTATATTTTCTAATCATCTGTAATTTTTTTGATTTAGTAGGGCCTGTTGTACACTACACTGTACTTTTTACCGCTTTCATCACTACACAAAAACTTTATATTAGTAAGGAGGTATAGTTATTTTTTACCATCAAATTGCCCACCTCTATCCTGCTGCAAATAATCCACAGCTTATTTTTATATTGTTGGAAATTCTGATCCGTTATTATCTTTACAGTAACGTAATTTATCATCCTCCACCCAGAAAATAAGGGAATATATAATGTCGGGATATTTCCATACGCCCTCAGGGGCAATTTTTTATTTTAATTTTTCCTATTAGACACTTGCCCCTGGTTTAAAGGATTCAGCGATTACTGCTTTGATATTTTTCGTTTAATACTGTGACATTACTTTTAATTTAATTGATAAATATGTAAAAAATAATTAACTACGAACGTTGATGAGATAACTTTAGGAGAGGGTAGAAGATGATGAGATAATTAAAAAATAATATATAAATTTATATGAATACGACTATTAAAGGTTTTATACTACGCTTGAGGGTTTTATACTACTTAATATACAAGCTACGCGAAGATAGAATTCAAGACACACAGTTTGGATTCACGAAAGGCGTAGGACAAGAGATGCACTGTTTAGTCTACAGGTATTATGTATTTCAAAGATGCAGAGATATGACTTGCGATATTTACACCTGCTTTGTGGACTACCAAAAAGCGTTTGATACAGTTCAACACCGAAAATGATGGATGTTCTAACAAAAGCACAAAGGGATGATAAAGACCGACGTATAATACAAAATTTATACTGAAATAAATCAGCCACGATAAGAACAAATCTTGGAGATGAACCAACGGAAGCGATCCACATTCTACGAGGCATTAGACAAGGATGTATAGTTTCGCCTATATTATTTAACCTATATTTAGAGAAAATATTTAGTGAAGCCTTGGAAAATTGCAAACATGGAATACTCCTAATTAAAATGGAAAACGCCTAAACAAGATCCGCTATGCAGACGACACAGTTATTTTTGCAGACGGTTTGGACAGTTTACAGCAACTAATACAAACAAAGTGAATGAAGTAAATGAAAGATTTTGACTACAAGTAAACATATCCAAAAACTATATTTATGGTCATCAGCAAAAATAAAATTAGAGACGCTCAACTGCTCATCAAGAATACACCAGTCGAGCGAGTGAAACAGTATACCTATCTTGAAACAATAATAAACGAACAATTCTTCTTCTTAAGGTGCCGAGACCGCTTGTCGATCGTTGGCTCTCATGTTGCGCAGCATATTAACAATCATTGTCTTATTTACAGCCGCACGAAATAGTTCAGTGCTAGTTTTCCCAAACCATTGGCGTAGGTTTTTAAGCCAAGAAGTTGTACGGCGGCCCACACTTCTTTTTCCCATTATTTTACCTTGCATGACAAGGTGAAGTATGTCATATTTTTCTGGGTGACGCATTATATGACCAAAGTATTCCAATTTGCGCCTTTTAACCGTGTTCACTACTTCGCAACTTTTATTCAAACGTTGCAAAAACCCTTTCGTTTGTGACTCTTTCTACCCAACTGATCTTCAGAATACGGCGGTAGACCCACATTTCAAATGCTTCTAGGTTTTTTAAAAGCGATTCTGTCAGTGTCCATGCTTCAACCCCGTAAAGTAGTACTGGGAATATATAACATCGGACCATTCTTATGCGAAGTTCCAAATTTAGATCATGACTGCACAGGATTTTCTTAAATTTCATAAAACTTGTTCTTGCTTTGGCAATTCTACTTTTTATTTCTGTACTAGGGTTCCAGCTTTCATTAATATGAGTACCCAGATATACAAGATTACTTACTCGTTCAATTGAGTCATTACCGATTGTTACGTTATAGTTATTATTATTTACGGCTGCCTGTTTACTAATAACCATATACTTTGTTCTTCTTGCGTTGAGTTTGAGTCCATATATCGCGCAGAATGCCACCATTCGATTCAATAACGCTTGAAAATGTTCAATTGATCCAGTCAGCAACAAGGTGTCATCTGCGTATCTGATATTGTTCATAAGCATACCATTAATGAGTATTCCCTCTTTTGCGTTTTCCAAGACTTCATTTAAGATTGTTTCAGCGTAAAGATTAAACAACATTGGTGACAATATACAGCCTTGTCGAACTCCGCGCTTGATTTTTACTTCTTCAGAGCACTGATTCGCAACCCTAATACATGCAGCCTGGCCCCAATACAAATTTGCGATTATTCTAATGTCCCTACCGTCCAGACCGGTAGTTTTGAGAATATGTAGCATTTTTTCATGGCGAACTTTATCAAAGGCCTTTTCAAAATCAATCGCGCACATGAAAACGTCATGATTTACATCTCTGCATCTTTGAATTAAAACTTGGGTTGCGAATATTGCAACACGCGTTCCAAGGCCACAGCGAAAACCGAATTGAGTACTTGAGATTCTTTCCTCAATTTTTCTATATGTTCTTTGATGAATGATTCTAAGAAACGTTTTCAATACATGACTCATTATGCTGATGGTGCGATAGTCGCTGCATTTTGTGGCTCTGTGTTTTTTTGGTAGTACAACAAATGAGGATTTAAGCCAATCTTTAGGAATTTTTCGACAAACATTTTTTTCAAACGAACAATGGGATCACTCAAAAGAAGTAAAATATATAATAGAGAAGGCTAGGAGTTCATTCCATAACATTGCCAAACTCTTTAACAGCCACAACCTTAATCTGGAGATAACAGTAAGGCTACCACGAAGTTATATCTTCTAAATATTACACTACGGAGTTGAATTCTGGACACTCACTGAAGCGATGGAGAAAAAACTTGAAGCCTTCGAGATGTGGCTATACAGGCGAGTCCTAAGGATATAATGGACGGACGGACAAGATAACCAACGAGACCGTATTACGAAGAACGTATACCAATAAAAAGAGAAAGCTGGAATATCTCGGACACATAATGAGAAACGGCACTAAATACAGATTATTGGAGGTAATTCTTCAAGGGAAAGTATTCCCAAAGCGAGGAATTGGGAGATGAAGAATATCATGGTTAAAGAACGTAAGGAAATGGTTTTCCACAACAACAACAAATCTATTTAAAGCATCAGTTAATAAAATAATTATAGCCAGAATGATCGCCAATATTCGAAACGAATAGGCACCAAAAGCAGAAGACTACGCTTGAAACTTATCATAGCTGGGAATCCCCAACCTAATGTCTAATAAAAGAAGAAACGATACGAACAAAATGGTCTGAAGCGGCATTAATACTAAATCCAAAGAAAGGAAATAATAGAATTTTGCAAAATCTACCCAATAATTATTCTGCTCTGTGTAGTATTCAAAATTTTTGCAAGATTAGTGAAAAAAGGATTGGCAGATACATATACAAAAAAAGCTGTCGAGGACTATCAAGTAGGTTATACAATATCAAAACCTATGAATATAATTTTTATACGTGTATGCTGTACTCATAGTCTCTAAATAGGTGTATGACAGGATTCAGAAAATCCAATTATACATACGAATGAAAAACTTAAGTATACCAAATAAAATCATAAGAAGTAGAAAAGGAAATAATTACGAATAATTTACGAAGGGAAAACGGTAGAAGAAATATGTTCGAGAAGGTCAGTCAGGAAAATTATGCAATTATTATAAAACAGCCAGTCATTATAATACTTCCGGTGCTGACAGTGCTGATTAGAAACATGGACTACCTCCAAGACAGATAAAACACCTCTTATTTTTATTTGAATGAAGCATTCTAAATAGAATATTCGGTGGTATTTCTGAAAACGGTACTTTGGAGAAGGAGGTACCGCTATAAGAAGTCACAAAAACAAACAGATATCTGGTAGTAAAGATGTATACTCGGGGCTAATTAGCAAAATTCATGGAAAAGTTATTTACCAGCAATTTTATTGCTGGAATCGAATTATAAGATCCTATACATTAATAATATAGGTATGCAAAGTCCGCAGATAGTGTGCTACTTTTTTTATAAACAAAATGGCGCCGACAAATCGTATTTTTTTCAATTAATGCTCTATAACTCCGAAGATTTTAACTTTACAACAAAAACACCCTAATAAAAATTGACCGCAATTAAATTTTGCATAGAGATATGTTTTTCACGATTTGCTCCGACGAAAATTTTTCTCGGAAAATGCGGGTTTTCCTAACAAAAACTATAATTTTTAAATAAAGTTTTAGGTAAGTAATTATTAATCAATAATTAAATAACTTAGTAACATCAAAGATTTCTTGGTATAGATTGTAATTCCAGAAGCCGGTGAAAATTAAACGAATATTTTAGCAACAATTTAATTGTTAATTAACAATTTACGATCGCAATAATAACCAAAATAATCATGATACATTGATCAAACTTATAAAGATTATAAAGACAAGATGCTTGTTCAATATTTTATCGACAAAATATAAATTTTTCTTTTTTTTTGCATAATCTTTAAAATTTGAAAAAAAATAGTTATAATACGTTGGCCTAATTAGTAAAGTACAAAGAAAGGTTATTTACCAGCAATTTTATTGCTTTAATCGAATTATACGATCCTATATATTATTAATATAGGTATGCAAAGTCCACAGATAGTGTGCTACTTTTTTTATAAACAAAATGGCGCCGACAAATCCTATTTTTTTCAATTATTGCTCTATAACTCCGAAGATTTTAACTTTACACCAAAACACCAAAAATACTCAAATAAAAATTCACCCCAATTTAACTCTACATAGAGGCATGTTTTTCCCGATTTGTTCCGACGAAAATTTTCCTCGGAAAATGTGGGTTTTCCCAACAAAATCTCGAATTTTCAAATAAATTTTTTGGGCCAGTAAATATTTATCAATAATTATATAGCTTAGTGAAATAAAAGCTTTCTTGGTATAGATTATAAATTCAGAAGCCGGTTAAAATGAAACGAATATTTTAGCAACAATTCAATTGTTAATTAACAATTTACAGTCGCAATAACAACCAAAATAATCATGAGACATTGATCAAACTTAGAAAGATTATAAAGGTGTGACGCCTATTTAATATTTTGTCGACAAAATATAAATTTTTCAGTTTTTGGATAATCTTTAAATGTTTAAAAAAAATTGTTATAAACAAATTAACATTTCTTAGAAATTGTTTATTATATTCTAATTTTAAAAAATACTTAAAATGCGTATTTCATAGGTCTTGAAAATGAATGCTTTAAAAAAATTTTCCAACCATTTGCAAAAAAGTTAGGAAACAGCAAAATAAATATACGATATCTCCATTGTTTATAATTTGTTTTAATTGTTTCAAAGCTTAAAAGTGAGTCTATGGTACAATCTAATTACTCACAAAGAATGTCAAAAACTAGTGCAATGGTTATATTTTAATCAAAGATTAAAAATACTTTTTTTTTGTAATTTTTAGCGCGAAAGTAGGCTTGATACAGAGCCGGAGATAAAATGTTCACTCGAAGCGACTGACACGCTTAAACTCGCGTGAGTTGTGTATGTGGGCGGGTAGCTACAGTACTGTATTATTCTACTTTCGCGCGTGTAAATTACAAAAAAATATATTTATAATCTTTAATTAAAATATAACCATTAAGCTGATAATCGATATTGTTTTATAAATAATTAGCTTTTACTTTAAACTCACTTCTACGCTTTGAAAGAATTAAAAAAAATTATTAACACCGTAGTAATCGTATGTTTATTTGCTGTTTCATAACTTTTTTGCAAATGGTTGCAAAAAAGTTTTAAAGCATTTATTTTCGAGATATTTGAAATGCGCATTTTAGCTATTTTTTAAAATTATAATATAATAAAAACTTTCTGAGAAACGTTAATTTGTTTATAACTATTATTTTTTAAACATTTAAACATTATGCAAAAAAATAAAAAATTTATATTTTGTCGACAAAATGTTAAATAGGCATCTTAGCTTTATAAGATTTCAAAGTTTGATTAGTGTATCATAATTATTTTGGTTATTATTGCGACCGTAAATTATTAATTAACAATTGAATTGTTGCTAAAATATTCGTTTAATTTTCACCAGCTTCTGGAACTATAATCTAAACCAAGAAGACTTTTAAGTCACCAAATTATTTAATTATTGGTAAATAATTACTTATCTAAAACTTTATTTGAAAATTAAAGATTTTGTTGGGAAAACCCGCATTTTCCGAGGAAAATTTTCGTCGGAGCAGATCGAAAAAAACACGCCTCTATGCAGAATTTAATCACGGTGAATTTTTCTTTGAGTATTTTTGTTGTAAAGTTAAAATCTTCGGAGTTCTAGAGCAATAATTGAAAAAAAAAAACACGATTTTCGGGCGCCATTTTGTTTATAAAAAAAGTAGCACACTATTTGAGGACTTTGCATACCTATATTATTAATATATAGGATCTTATAATTCGATTCCAGAAATAAAATTGCTGGTAAATAACTTTTCCCAAAAATAGCCTATTCTCCGGTTATCAGCCCAGACTAGTAATAGTTCTCAAAAAAATAGTAATACTATAATGTGCAAGATATCTTTCAAGATAGCAGCAGAACAATCCTCCTAGGTGAATCATTATGTTACAACCAGTGGAAAGTAGACGAAAAGGTAGGCCAAAACTTAGAAGGAATGATGATGTAGATGCTAGAAAAATGGGTACAGCAAAACTGGTAATGGTTGGCAATGCATAAAACTGATTTACGAAATAGAGTTGTGAAAGTTGGAGTTCTACTGTATCCTTGTAGCACCAGTGCTCATAATACTAACACTCCGTCTATAACGTCGCAAATAAAGAAGCAAATAATAACTGGACATGCACAAAGACTCTCAAAGAAAGGGCAAAACAGAACATATTGAACAGGAGTCTAGCAGGATAATGAAGGCAGGGAAGAACTAGAAGAAAATACTAGAACTAGACCAGACGACAAAGCCATGGACAAGAATTGGCGGAGGAACATTTTCGTCCAAGGATTAGTTTAGGCCTGTTGAGCTGATATACGTTTTTCAATAAGAAAACGGAAGAGGCGCCAAATAGAGGTCACCGTAACCTTTTGATTTCTGGTGGGGAAACTCAACGGTTTCGTATGGATTTTTGGCGACTGATTACGAATTTTTAGGGTTAATTTCGATCCGAGTGGACAAAAAATGGTTATAAACAATTTAATTATTTATAAATGGTTTATAAGACTCTAGCTCATAAACTAAAAGACATATAATAACATTTTCAAATAAAATTGGTCCTTAACAAAAAAATAAGAAAATGGCGTTTACCAAACTTAAATCCAATAATTAGAACTCAAGATATTGTAAATTAGTGCCTAATTCAAATTGCAATTTTCAAAATAATTATTTTTCGAAGCTTTTTTGATTGTAATTCGGTTAAAGTTATACTCGTTAAAGAAATCGAAGAAAGAGTAAAAGTGATCCGAGGCACTTTATGATGATTTAATTATAAGAAATATATGACAAAAATGTATTACACTCTAATTGATGGATTCGACCGTTACTTGATGGAAGTTCGTTTTATCTCACAATAAAACACTGAAAAACGTTTGTTTTCTATACTTCCACAAAATTTATTACAACTATGTTATTACTACAGCTGTTTCGGCAAAGTGCCTTTCTCAAGTGATATATTTTACAATGTGTTTGCCTTTTTAAGTTTTAACTGAAGAGGTTGAGGAGTGGGGAGCTGTTTGTCTCGAGTTGGTCATTCAGAATTATATCTGTATTTTTCAATTTATTAATTTCCATTGATCCTAAAAGTGATAGCTTAATGCCTTTATTTTGAATATGTAGAATTTGAAACTCTTCATTGAAAGAATGATTATGATCTAGAAGGTGAAGTGCGTATGTAGAAGTGTCTGTTTTTCTATTGTTGAAAGACCTTTTGTGTTCTGCTACCCGTTTGTCAAAAGTTCTGCCAGTTTGACCAATGTAAGTTTTCGGACAGTCACCACAAGTTAGTTTGTACACACCACTCTGTAGTTGCTTTCTCTTTCGGCTTTTATTGTTTTTAATATGTTTGCTTAAGTTGTTCTTATTTCTGAAAGCTGGTGTTATTCCTTTCTTTTTTATGTATCTGGCTATTTTTGTTGTTATTTTGCCAGTATATGTGAGAGAGCAGAAGGTACTGGGTTCTTTCTGTGGTGGTGGATACACTAAGGCTTTCAAGGCTTTCTTATGAAGTTTTTGGTTTAAAATGTTGTTAACTGTTTGTTCGTTATAGCCATTGTTTACTGCTATTTGTCTAATGATCACTTGAGAAAGGCACTTTGCCGAAATAGCTGTAGTAATAACATAGTTGTAATAAATTTTGTGGAAGTATAGAAAACAAACGTTTTTCAGTGTTTTATTGTGAGTATTACAATCTTCCAAAATGAAAAATGAAGATAACGTATACGTATATAAATTATAATTTGTAGGTTACCGAGAGGTTACCTACCGCGCGAACCTTTTCGCTGTTCTTGAGCCGATCTTGGGCCTTAGAGCGCGCTATTAGTCTAGTCGCAACATAGGGGGTCCCGTGGGAAATTCTAGCTCGCCGTGATTTGATGGTGGTATTATAGGTTTCTTGGGTCGGTGAATCCAATGGAAGTGGTCTGGAAGCCCAAATATGCTGCGTTTAATTGTTATTAACAAATTATGGTAAAATTAGGTATTTTTCAGGTAATATTAAAAACCATGTAAAGAAATTGATAGTGTTAAGGTCTTCTCTGGTGTATTTACACCCTCTATAAAAAATTATGTTATTATTGAATGAGTTGCATATATGAGTCCATATTAAATGTAGTAATGAAACACAGACTTACTCACAATCATTTAATTATACTTTGACGACCGGTTTCGATCTCTACATTATTCAGATCATCTTCAGGTCGGCGTTACAAGTAGTTAAATCGGCATCATTTAACTACTTCTAACGCCGACCTGAAGATGATCTGAACAATGTAGAGATCGAAACCGGTCGTCAAAGTATAATTAAATGATTGTGAGTAAGTCTGTGTTTCATTACTGCAATTATGTTATTGTTTATATTACTGAATAGAAAATTAAATACCCTTTCAAATTAGCTATCACACTACCCCTATTCTCATTTAAAAATATCATCGATTATGTCATTACGCCCAGACGGATGACGTCACTCGGATGATATATATTAGGTATGTCCAAATATCATAATTCAAAAACAAAAATCGACCTGTTTCGGGATTTTTCCTTAAACTCGCCGGTTTACGAAATAACGAATTTATTCCTCTCATTTGGACCATACTGTGTATGATACCAACACAAAAACAAAACTCAGCTTACAATTAACGACAAAAGAATTTGGCATTCCGCTTCCACCTTTCTAATCGGTGGTAGTTGCAGTTCGGTCACAATCAACGCAAATCACGTCATCTATATTCAAACCTTGACCCTCTAATTGTGTCTAAAGTCGTAAACTAAGTAGGAATTTCCTTTGTACTGTAACGGCGATGAGTCCTAAATAAATTGATCTAGCATCTGATAAAATTTTTACATGTATTTGTGTTGATAACGGTCACGATAATATTTTTTCATTTATTAGTCTTTTGTTTTCGTCCAAAAAAACTAAGTGATTCTTATAACAATATGTCCAATATCTTTTGTACAATACAATACCAATCAGATGTACAAAAATGTGGATAAACAAATAAAATGCAAAATTAATCAGGCAAAAGAACAATGCACAGAAATAGAAGAACACCAGAAAAGACATGATAGTTTTCACACACATAAAAAAATTAAATATTTAACTCAGAACAACAGAAAAAGAATACCGGGAATACTAAAAGATACAAATGGAAAACTTGTGTGGAGTACTAACGAAAAATTAAAGAGATGGACGGAATACGTAAATGAATTATATTGTTCAAACACAATAGAACAGAGCAGATGAAAGTCGAAGTAGCAGATGATATGGTTTTAAAGATATTAAAAGAGGAAATTAAATCGGCATTAAAAAACAGCAAAAATGGTAAAGCATAATTTGATGGATGCAGACCAAATGCTAGTAGAAAGCTTAAATTGCATTAATGATGAAACTTTAGACATTATCGTAGACTTGTTTAACACAGTGTACAAAACAGGACACACACCAAAGCAATGGTTACTCTTAACCTTTTGCGCTATCCCTAAAAACACAAACGCTAAAGATTGCAGTGAATACAGAACAATAGAATTAATAAGCCAAATTCTTAAATTATTCTTGTGATATAATCTTGTGAAATAATGCGTGGTCGTATAAATAAAAAACTGGAAGAAGGAATAGATGATAGTCAGTTTGAAGGAACCAGAGAGGCTTATTTGCTTTTACTTTGTTAGCTCAAAGATGCATGGATATGAATGTGGATATGCCTGTTTGTTACGTTGATTTTGAGAAAGCATTTGACAAAGTAAGACATGAAAAATTAGTCCAAATTCTAAAGACAAAAACATAGACAAAAGAGACTTACTGATAATAATAACTAACCTTTACTGGAATCTAAGAGCACAAATTTTATTAAATAACGAACCCACTCCAGAAACTGAAATCAGGACAGGAGTTAGGCAGGGATGTATTACTTCTTTATTACTCTTTATTGTATATAGTGAAGCAATTTTTGAAGAAGCAATACTATCTCAAAGTGAAGGAACAATAATTAACGGAAGATCTATTAACCACATAAGATATGCAGATGACACCGCGATTATGGCAAGCTTGACTGAACAACTTCAATTACTACTAAACAAGACTAACAGTTTCTGTGAAGAATATGGACTAAAAATGAACACAAAAAAGACCAAATACATGATAATAACTAAGGAAACAAACATACAAACAAGCATACTTTTGGAAAATGTACCAATAGAAAGGGTTGATAAGTAGTATAAATACCTGGGCACCTGGATTTCAGAGAAAAAATAATCAAACAACAAAAATAATGACCAGGATAAAAATAGCAAGATATGTATGCATTTGTAAAAATGAAAACAATTCTCTGCAACAAAGACCTTAGATTAGAACTGAGAGTAAGAGCTTGAGATGCTACGTGTTCTCGATACTGCAATATCGAAAAGCTGGACATTAGGGTGGGCCGAAAAAAGCTTTTTTTTTATTTCGTGTTGCTATACCGCGGAAAAGTGGCTACTAGGATAGAGTTTTAAATTACAAAAAAAAATTTTCAAATTGGTTGATATCTTCCGCTCGCGCATTGGTCGTAAAGTTTAAAAAATAGGTTGTTTTTGAAATTTTTTTAAAAAACACAAAAATATTTTATCCCGTTTTGCTATACCGCGTATATCTTTCCTTGAGGGGTCAGGATTAAAATAAAGCAAAGAAAAAAAATATATTGACATATTACGGTCTCGCATCGTCCATGAAATATTAAAAAATATCGTTTTTTTGCTATTTTCTTCTTTGAAAATACAACGCATTTGATAACATAAAACTTATTTAACGGCCCTACTTTTCATGTTCCAGACACAAGACTTAAATAAAAAAACTACTGAATTTCAATATTACAAATTGGTGGATGACCTGCGCCCCCCTCCCACTCCGCCTTACCTTGCTACTCTCTCAAACACATCACACCATCCGTCCAGTCTGCCACGCCGTTTTGAGCAAGCTTGTCGTGTAAACTCTAAAGTGCATTTGTCTAAGTTTTATGTAAAGGATTTGTGTAATGGATTCTTCCAGAAAGATAACACGTCAGACATTTGAGTGTCCTATATTTGGCCATCCAAAAGACTTGCCACCAAATAAGCTTCCGACTCACGTAGATGTTTTAAATTGCTGTTTTTAACTTAGCGCTGGAATCTAACAACAAATTTGTAAGTTTTTTTTAAAGTTTCTGCTAGCGTAGCTAATAAAGTCAAAGCAGTATTTGAAAAAGCTTCCTTACCTACTGTGTCAGAGTACAGAATTTTTCAACTAATAAATACTATTCATGATAATTACTACAAACTACGAAAATATTTTAACCGTGACAAAGACAAGGCCATTATTCAAAAGAAAACTTTCAGAATTTAAAGAAAAATCGGCTGAAATCTTTGATGTTTTGTGTTGCAAATGCAATATTGTCGTGCAATGCAGTTGCCACAAGACTCCTGACTTATGTGCGTGTACTTTGATATATGAATGCACTTGCGAGAAGTCCAAAAAAATCCCCCCGTTGGAACTTAGATTTGTATACTTACAAAGGAAATATGGGTTGAGTAAGATTGGAAGTGTGGACATTAAACAGACACAGAAACTGGTCTAACGAAAGAAAAGAAGAATAACTAGGCTGAAACACACTCAACCGATACTTTCTCTTGATGTATCGCAACCTTCATGCTCAAAATCAAATGTGACATCAAACAAAAACAGTGACTCATCCGAAGAACTTGATGGAGATGTAAGTGATGAAGATGATAAATATGAGCCTCCTGCAAAATCTCCTTGACAGATGCGAGTTAAATTAAAGTCCACAGCCTTAGTTAGTGACCGTTATGGAGTATCAGACCGTGCGGCCGCAGCGATTGCATCGAGTGTTTTGAAAGACGTTGGTGTGATTTCAGAAATTGATAGCAGTGATAGTTTATATGTGGTGGATAAAAACAAACTTAGACGGGAAAAAGAACGTAAACGCAGGCAACTACAAGATGAAGGTAAACGTTTAAGTGCACACCTGCCACTGCAAGGACTCTATTTTGATGGCAGGAAAGATAAAACACTTGTCGTTGATCAGGTACAGTTTAAACAATATCGAAGAATCAAGAAAGAAGAGCACTACTCACTAATTCAATAACCGGGTTCGATATATGTTGGACATTTTTCACCCTATTCAGGTTCAGCTCGTGAAATCGCTAACTGTATTATTTCTCATTTGTCTACACTTAACATTTCCTTGGATGAATTGGATGTTATTGGCTGTGATGGCACAGTAACAAACACAGGCTGGAAAACGGGTATTATTCGCCTAATTGAAGAGCATTTGAATAGACCATTGCAATGGGGAGTGGGTCTTTTGCATTTTAATGAACTGCCATTTCGTCACTTATTTCAAGTTCTTGATGGTGAAACATCCAGTCCCAAGTCTTTTAGTGGTCCACTAGGAGTCCAGCTAAGTGCGTGTGAAAATATTCCACTTGTCAACCACTGTTGAGAGTATTGAATGTGAAATTCCAGATATAGACCGGAAGCTGTTGAGTAAGGATCAACAATATTTGCTTGACATTTGTACTGCAGTGAAGTTGGGTACTTGTCCAGCCAGTGTATGTCGTCGCGATCCTGGACTTCTTTCCCACTCAAGATAGCTAACCACAGCAAACCGTATTATGCGACTTTACGTGAGTAAAGCAGATCCTACTCATGGACATAAAATTTTAGTTTCGTTCATTATGAAGTCTTACATGCCTGTTTGGTTCAGTGTAAAGAAAAGTAAATATTTCACAGATGGCCCGAAGCACGTGTTCCAGGCAATACAATCTTCAAGATTTTTACCTGAAAATCTCCTGCAAGTTGTTGATCCCATCATAGAGAGAAATTCGTTTTTTGCTCATCCTGAAAATTTGCTTCTAAGCATGCTTGTAGATGATAGGAAGCATATCCGAGAACTAGCTCTAAGAAGGGTAATAAAAGCGAGAAACACAACAACAACAAGACCGTTACCTAGGAACTTTGTTACTCCAAAACTTATTTTCAGTATAACTGACTACACAGAGATGATAGACTGGGGCACATGTCAGTTATCGTCCCCACCCCTACTGCGAAGATCAACTGATAAAGAAATTTCTTCAATGATAACATCTGGAAATGTTGGTAAATGGAAATTTGATAAGTTTCCATGCCATACGCAAGCTGTGGAACGTTGTGTGAAGCTTGACTGAGGCGTCGAAAAAGGTCGTCGGTGCTAACTACAGGGATGGATTCATCAGGACAACACTTCATTCCCGTTCTTCCATGCCAGACTACACACACAAGTCACAGTTTAAGTGAACATCGACTAGTAGACCTACCAGTTTGTTTAAAATAAAGACTAAAAGTAAAAGTTAAATTTAACAATTAATAGGTTTATTCATAAACACATTTGTTTTGCATATTACTCTGTAATTGTACTGGAAATGTATGCAATTCTACATGGAATTTACAAATAATAATATAGTGTGTTTCATTGTTTGAGCTATTTTTAATTGTATTTATTAAGAAGCCTAAAATCCCATTAGAAGTAGAACTACAGCATTCATTTTATATTATGAAATACGTTGTATTTACAAAGTAGAAAATAGCCAAAAAACGATATTTCATGGATTATGCGCGGCCGGAACATGTCAATAGATCTTTTTTTCTTTGTTTTATTTTAATCCTAGCTCCTGAAGGAAAGATATATGCGGTATAGCAAAAAGGGATAAAATATTTTTGTGTTTTTAAAAAAATTTCAAAAACAACCTATTTTTTAAACTTTACGACCAATGCGCGAGCGGAAGATATCAACCAATTTGAAATTTTGTTGTTGTAATTTAAAACTCTATCCTAGTAGCCACTTTTCCGCGGCATAGCAACACGAACTAAAAAAAAGCTTTTTTCGGCCCACCCTACTGGACATTAAAGCAAGAACACATAAATAAACTACAGTCATTTGAAATGTGGTGTTACAGAAGTATGCTTAGAATAACATGGACACGGAAGAAAACGGAAGTATTGCGAGAAATAGACAAAGAATGCGAAATAACAAACACAACAAAAATATAAAAGTTATAATATCTGGGACACGTAATGAGGGGACAGCGATATGAAATACTAAGACTGATAATACAGGGAAAGATAAGAGCCGGAAGGAGTATAGGAAGAAGGAGAGTGTCATGGTTGAAGAATTTAAGGGACTGGTTTAAATGCAGTTGTATAAAACTCTTCAGAGCAGCAGTAGATAGAGTAAAAATAGTGATGATGATATCCAACCTCCGATTAGGAAACGGCACTTAAAAAAGAAGACAATATCTTTTGAAGCTTCTGCCATGCCTTTAGATAAAGCACTGCGTATCGATAAATTAAAGCCAGAAACCAACATGACATAAAGCTTCATGAGGACCTATTGGGTTGTGAAGAGTAGGTCCTAAAACCAAAAAAAGTTAAGTTATTTTTCCATTTTTATTTAATTTTCCATTGCCAAAAATCGTTTTTTTCGATTATAGCGTTATTTATCCATAATACGAAAAAATGTCTCGAATAAAAGTTACTTATTTTTACGTAAGGCATCCAAATCTGTACTAAGAAATGAGGCTTCTAATTTAAGATTTTAAAGTAGTCCCTAACCCCACATCCGTGAGAGGTCGTGTTTGGTGTCATTCGACAGATTTTTTCTATATGATCTTTTTTTCAAATGTTCATTTCGCGAAATATAGCATGGTTCCGATGCAGTCGTTTCATCAATATAGTTTTTTCGTGAACATCAACAGCTTTTATAACAACTATTTTCCTGTATTTATTTTATTCAAGAAAAAATCTGTCCTTATAATGAAAGTTTTTTTTTTAGATTTTAAACACTAACGACTAAGGTCGAAAATTTTCTCAAATGACTACAATAAAAGATTTTTGTCCAAATATTCTTAATTTTTTCATAATTGTTCTTGTGATGTGATATTTGTTTTGGTGTTTTATTGTTATATAAGATATTATTCAATACTCATTTGGGCCACGATTTTTTATTATACAAAAATATTTTCTAATCTTTTTTTTTGAAGTGTGTATAGTATGTGAAGTATGTGTGTATAGTATGTGTGTGTATTGAAGTGTGTGACCTAGGTATATGGGTGATTCGCCAAAATAGACGGCAATTTCGAGGTAGAGAAATTTAATTTAAAACATGGTTTAGAATTAGTTCATTTTTAAATATTTTTTATAAAATGAGCTCTTCAACTTACCGGTGATACCAGCAGAGATCCTTTTTAAATATTTTCCGACAAACGGAAATGTGACTTCGGAGTTGACTAAGTGTCCACGGTGTTGACGTAATTCTCTGTTAATTGAAATTTATGATCGTAACAACTAAATAAAAATTAGTATGTAAAAAAACTACACAAAATACTTCCATTTTGATATAAACTACTACAGAAAACATGAAAAATTGGTAAAATATCAATTGCGTCGGAGTTGATTTAGACCGGCCTTCGTGTTGACAAAACTTTCCAATATGTAGCCGTGTCTTCTCCCTTAAACCTCAAAAATCTAATCTGCTTTGAACACAATCTTGGCATTTCCTTTCTATACATTCTTATGTCCTCTCCATTTTCTCCATGTCAACATAATGATTTGTTATCCATTTCCACACATGAGCTCCATGTTTTCACATAATGTGCCTACATAGACAGATGTCTCTTTTATCAACATTAGAGAAGACTACCCAAAATGGTATATTCTTACAGAAATAAGCATAGCTGCAAAAATATTGCTTTCTTTCATAAAATCTTTTTTTAACGATTTTGGGGGCTTCCGCGTTCATTTTTCCGTGGTACTCGAGTGTATACGAGCCAGCTATAAAAAGAAGATAATTACCAAACCGACCGAAACATCTTGAGGGCTTACCCTGTAACCCTTTTCCTATATCAGACTAAATTTAAATTGTATTTTTTTAGTTTAAGAATGACCACCCACACACTTTCAACAACTCCGAGGTACGACTGGGCTTCGGAGTTGATTGCTTCGGTGTTGATGATTTCATACATGTTTAATTCTACTTTCTACAAATATTAAAAATAATTCTACTTTATTCATCGTGTGTCAAAAAAACTTTATACCGCATACTAAGAAGAAAAACATATAATATTAAAAAATTAGCAAAATTAAGTTTTTACGAAGGCTTCGGTGTTGACTGTATAAAAACATACGCTAAGCTTAAGACACTTTGAAAAATTTTCTATCGCTTAACGATATTATGTTCGTCCACTTTCTTCCATAATTTGGGTTAGACTGAAGCGTTCCTCTCTTGTCAAGCTGCCTGCCATACAGTATAGTGCAGTTTGGCCTAAATTTTCATATATTTTCATGAGGCCTCGGTGTTGATGCACAAAGTTGGTTAAAGTTATTAGTAGTAGATTTTTATGGTTTAATTTTAAAAATGAAAGTTATTAATTTGACAGTTTTAAATTACATTGGCTTTTTAATTAATTATTGATAAAATAATCTGCACTTTTGTAACTTTTCAGTGTGTAATACTATAAAACCAATCAAAAAACAAGGTGGGTTACAGCCTCGGAGTTGATATTTTGACATTAAAATTGCATAAAATGCTTGTAAAAATACTTTTTTTTAAAATTAATGTTAAGTGGCGTACATTCATCTATTGTATAACTTAACTTTGGTAACACAATTTGAAACACAGTATGTAAAGGACTTAAGAAAAAAGCGAGTTACACAATATGCCGCTTATTTTGGCGAACCACCCATATATACTTTTAGACACTTTCGATATCACTTCCATCTAAGTCGATTGTGATATATTGATTTGCCATCACTTTTGTTTTGTTTGTTTTTGTCCTCTGTCCAACTTCTCTCTCCGTTCTTATTTTGCTTATTGTTAGACCTTTTGATACATTTATTTGCATAATTGCATTGTCGTATATGTATTTGAGGAGTATTCTGTAGCTAGAATCAATCCTTGCGTTATTCATTCCTTCTAATACGGACCAGAGTTCTATGGAATCGAGTGCCTTTTTGTAATCCACAAATACCAAATAAAGAGGTTCATTGTATTCTTTGCACATTTCCATAAGTGTCGTTATTGTCTGTAGGTGTTCTATGGTACTATGTCAACAGGCTGGTAACTATCGAATTTATTTGATAGCCTGTTAGTAATTATTTTGGTAAGCATTCTGTTTTCATTTCTGTCGGCACTCCCACGAGTGCCCCAATTTTGTTTTTTTATTTAGCAAATGCGTCGACAACTAATTGCCATTGGCATGGTGATGGTACCTACTGTATGGTTTTTTCCAATTAGGTACCTAGTGTAGTGTGTATTGTGTGTTGAGTAAGTGTCTTGTTACTTTGCAAAGTCGACGTCACTGTCTTTGCAAAGAGACGCTAATTGTATCCGAACGTCTGCGGTCCCTCCGGTGAATACCGATCTTACAAGGATAGTAAATTACTTTCATTTATTAATTTATAATAAACGAAAAATTATCTACCCTGGTGATATTCGATTATCTAAATCTTGTTTTCTTACAATGAAGAAATAAAAAAAATAATACCTTATAATTTTCGTTAATAATAAATTACTTGTTTTGAGGGAAGGACTCTTAGTTCTTACTTAATATTGTTGGAAGTTTGTAAAATAATTTAATTACACTGCAAGTAGATAAACAACTGAAGTTAATAATACTATTTTAGTATTTTTTTAAAAACAAACAATTTAAGGTTGGATTATTAGGGGAGTCGATAGAGTTTTTACTTATGGAAAAAATCAAACAGGATAGAACTTTTTGTAATTTCATTAAGAAATGTTTAATAAACAACATATTAAAAAGTTCTACTTCAGAAGTGGGTGCTTTATTTTTTATTAAACAAAGGAACTGCGAAATTAGTTTTTTTTTAAATACCTACGAAAATATAAATTTTAGAAAAAATTGACTTGGCCATTGAAAAATTTAGAAAACCTTACACAAAAAACTTTATAAAAATATTTTTCTAAAATTAAATCTATAGCTTCTATAATGTTTTATTTATAACGCTAAATTCACCCATCTCCCTAACCTTTGCGTAGCGTTTGGTGAAGCGCAAGGTTGAGTTATTTTAATATATTCTAATAATTCTTTAAATAATAATCCGATATTCAGTCCGGTATGGAAGAAAAATGACGTAACTGCAAATTCCTGTTTATTGCGCAATTAACTTCTAAAATACTATGTAAAGATGATACAAAAAGACCGAACTGTAAACATGTGCTGAGTCACTATAGGGTAGGGCAGCGTTTCCCAAACTTATTTTTCCGTGGCCCGGTTATTTTTGTGTTTATCCTACGTGACCCACTAATTTTTTTGCATACCCTGGTGTGTGTGTACAAGAAAACATATTTAAATATTTATTACAGTTATATTTTAATAAAGAATCATTAGCTCAAACAATGTGTGTTTTGTATTTTATTGGCACTGGTTTTTCACAACCAACTGGCCAGTTTAGCTCAAACAAAAATATAATAAAAAAAAATAATAAAAATCAAATACTTTATTAATGAGAAATATCGTTTTTCGTTAAAAACTTCATTTTTGGCTTTCTAACCGGGCTCTTTCCCTGCATTCTAGCATTTAGTGCTCTTTTTGGTAGCCTATCCTCTCCCATTCTTATCACATGTCCGGCCCATTGCAATCTTTGCATTCTAATGAAGTCTGACAGGGGTGCTTCCTTATAAAGATGATAAAGTTCGTTGTTGTATCGACTTCTGAAGATTCCGTTTTCCCTCACAGGTCCTAGTATTCTCCTCAGTACTTTCCTTTCGAATGTGTCGAGTTTGTTTTTGGATGTTTCTTTCAGGACCCAGGCTTCCCTGCCATAGCATGTTATTGGTCGAATTATAGTTTTATATATTCTCATCTTTGTATTTCGGTGAACACTTTTAGACCGTAATATATGGGAGAGAGCAAAATAAGCTCTGTGTGCCAGCCTTATTCTCTTCCGTATTTCTCCATCTTCTGATCTGTCGGCATATATTTCTACTCCCAGGTATGTAAACTTTCCAACCGTTTCAATGTCATCTTCGTTGAAAACCCTGCCTAACACTTATAGGTCGTAACAAAAAAAATTAGAAACTATCGCTTTTTCTGCTAAAACTTGGTACTCCTGGTGGCAAGACAGCCAAAAATCTATCAATGGTATTTTGTCAAGTATGTCTTTGAGTGCCCTGTCACACGATAGTTCAGTTATACTGACTCAATATTTATATCCGGAAGTCTTGTCTCGGATTCTACGTCCATTGTAAATGGATTCCCTATCCATGCTTTGTTGCTGTGGATAGGGGGAAAATGTTCCTTCAGATTTGCCCCAGTCCTAGCAGGTGTTCCTTGAAATCTCATCCGGCAATGATTCACATTATACTCTTTTTGTAGTTCTTTTAGCTTTGTAATTTCCTGCTTCCGCGCAACGTGTCCACAAATTAAGTCCACCTTCCACCGACGTGTCCACCTTCTCTGGTACTGCATTGCTACCTTGTAATGGCATATTTAAATTGTTCAAGAAGTCAAAAATATACCAAACAGAGGCTACCTTGATTAACCAATTGACATAATGAAAACTGTCTTTAAATTTAAATATTGTATCCCTAGCCGTTGGTGGATGTTGTTGTAAGAATATTGAAATTTCTTCCTTCGATTCAATTAAAGTTTTTTTAAAGCATTTCATTTGGATAGCCAACGCACTTCGCAGTGTAAAAGAAGATGTTCATGTGAAACGGAGAGGCGAGGCGACCCGGCGTTTTGCTTTCATGGCCCGGTACCGGGTCGCGACCCACCATTTGGGAAACGCTGGGGTAGGGTATAATAATAATAATAATAATAATAATATTTATTCATCCTTTAAGACATACAATGTATAGGACATGTCATTAGTTTTACAAACAAACAAACAATACAATTAATACATTTATAAATTTTATAAACATTTAGGTAATATTTCTGTCCGAAACAAACTCTTCCACAGTATAATAACATTTGGTAAGCAATAAGCTTTTAATGGATTTCTTAAAGAAATATTTATTCATTGTTCTATATTTTTTTGGTAAAACGTTAAACAATCTAATGCTCATATACTTTACTGACATTTCAAATTTACTCGATCTATGACCAGGTACACTCAGCAAGTCGCCACCTCGCGTCGAATAATTGTGGAAACTAGAATTTCTGTCATACATATGAATATTATCAACAGCACCTAGTAACATTCTGAAGATATAAATACATGGAAAACTTAAAATATTATTCTTAATAAATATGGGCTTACAGCTCTCAAGAGATCTAATTCCAAACATTTTTCGTATTATACGTTTTTGTGTTATAAATATTCTGTCACTATTGACTGTATTCCCCCATAAAACTATGTTGTAACAAAGTCTACTATAAACAAGGCTATAGTATACATTTAACAGCGCAGAGATGGGCATAATATTTTTAATACGGGATAATGCATAGTACGACTTATTAAGGGACTTACTGAGCATGTCTATGTGAACTGACCATTTTAATTTTGAGTCAAGATGGATACCTAAAAATTTTGTATGATTTGAGGAATCCAGTAGTACATTGTTAAAACTTAGGTGTATTACAGGATTTACAGAATTTAAGTTATTAAAATATATTACTTTTGTTTTGTCTACATTTAAAATTAGGTTATTATGTCGACACCAGTCATTAAATCGAGCTAAAAAACTATTGCAAGTAGATGCCAATTTCTCATATGTCTGTGCTGAGACCACAAGTGAAGTATCATCTGTAAATAACGTCAGGTCCAAAACATCAAACTGGTTAGATGCATCGTTAATAAACAACAAAAAAATCAGGGGTCCTAATACAGAGCCCTGTGGAACTCCCAAATTAATAACACGTTCCTCTGAAATAGCTTCATTGATTTTAACACAAATTATCCTATCTGATAGATAACTGACTAGCCAATCTAAAAATATGCCTCTAAAACCAATATTATACAGTTTATTGCTAACAAAACGGCTATCAAGACAATCAAAGGCACGGGTTAGATCAAAAAAGAGACCTGCCACATATTCACCTGCATCCAAAGATCTGTAGACCCTTTCACAAAATCTGCAGGCAGCAGACTGAGTGGATCTACCGGTACGGAAACCATGTTGACAATCACTTACAATTTTAAATCTACCCAAAAACTCAGACATACGGTTATACACAATTCTCTCAAATACTTTGGAAAGTACACACAATAAGGAAATAGGTCTATAATTTGAAATGTCTTCCGGATCGTCTTTTTTGTAAATAGGAATAACGATTGCTTTTTTTTAGAATACTTGGAAAGACTCCTTTACCTATTGATAAATTTATCAAATATGCAATGTGGTTTATTATATAAGATGACATAGCCTTTAATACTCTTATCGAGATAGAATCAAGTCCAGTGCTTTTTTTATTTTTTAAATTATTGATCACATTCATTACCTCATTACCAACAACAGATCTAAAGAAAAAACTGTTTTTAAGAATAGTAGAAGATGTACAACTATTAGATCGAGAATTCCCAAAATGATTTGACAGTTTCTCTTCGGTTACTGTAGCAAAATAATCACAAAAATCTTCAGACAAGTGCTTAGAATCAGTACAACTTTCACCATCTATATTTAATGCTATTTTTTTTTTGGATAGACTTCCTGCCAATTTTCTGGTTAAAAAGATTCCATACAGTTTTATTTTTATTACTTGAATTATTTATCAATTGATCATGGAATTTTAATTTAGATTTTTGTAATAGTTCCGCGTGGTCTTTCTTAATTTTGGTATAATTTGCAAGATAATTGGCATCTTTTAGTTCCTTATTAAGCCAGTAAGCATTTTTTAAATGAACACTAGACTGCTTAACTTCCGGAGTAATCCATTTTTTATTGCAAGTCTGCTTACTGATATTATACCGTTTTACTGGACAGCAATAATCTAATACATATATTAAACTACTTATCAAATTTTCAAAGGATTTATCAACATTATCGGTTAAATAAATATCGTCAAAGTCAGTTACAGATAGCACAGAAGAAATTTGTTTAAGGTTGTTGTCAGACAAGTCTCTAAAATATTTATAATTAGGCTGGTCATTGGATTTAGTACAGCTACTATTAATGTCTACTACAAATTCCAAACTAATTGTTCTATGGTCACTTAAATGCGCTTCAAAAACATTAGAATTGTATTGAAGTATGTTAGTTGTATTGGTTATAATATAATCAATCTTACTGATAGAAGTTTGGTACAAACAATTTGTCGCTACCCTTGTGGGAACCATAGAGGTTATGCTAAGATTGTAGCTCATTAGAACATCGTTAAAAAGAATTTTAAATAAACTATTTTCTAAATAATCAATGTTTAAGTCACCACAAATAAAAATATCGTCAACATACCTATTACAGAGTTCAATTGTATAGGAAAACTGCTTCAAAAACAAATAAAAGTCTCCACTGGGAGGCCTGTAGATACTGATGACTGCAACTTTTCTTTCACAAAACATTATTTTTACCGCACTGCACTCATAATGCATTTCCACAGCGAACTGGCACACATTGATAATCTGATATTCATACCCACATTTCACATACAAAACCGATCCGCCATGCTCATGGATAGGTCGACAATAACTGGTTACAAGATCGTAACCCGGAGTTACCATTAGAGATATTTCATCCTGCTTACACCAGTGCTCCGCAATACTGACGACAATGGGATTTTCTTGGTCAAGCAGAATTTCCAACCTTTCAAGTTTGTTTCTAATGGACGCTGTATTTAACTGTATAATTTTAAAAATTGCTGTATGTTTTGTTTCATTGTCGATAGATACTTCTACTCGATTTGCTCTTTCTTTTTCCTCAATTGAAAAAAATTTCGTACACAGGCTTTTTTGGCCAAATCTAGGCATCCAACGCCTTATTCTAGTTTGCTTTCGAGATTTCCACTTTGAAAGAAGAATATATATCAGGTATTGCGTCGTTGCTGAAATACGCGTTATGTTAGACCTTGTTTCAGATGCATAATGACGCAACTGTGGATAGGGTTGAAAATGGGGCAAATAAATTAAGATAATGAAATTCGAACCAATACCGATGAAAATAAAAGCCATCGATGTCAAAAAACAAACGCCATACCGATGCTCCTGGACGATTACTCTTTATTTAATCCCTATTTTAAATATTTAAAAATCGTTTTTTTGCTCTTCTGAAGAATTTTGCATTTTGCGGTTGCGTCTTTCTTCTTCTGGATCGGCGAATTTGTCCTGAAACAACTTCTTGGGTCTTTTCTATATATAATATATGCTTAGGGTTCTAAGTTTTATAGTGGGGAGAACGGTCAAAAATAGATTAATAATAGCGTAGGAATGTTAAAATCATAATAAATTGTATGAATAAAAAATATTAAGATAAAAAAGTAAGCCTAACCTTATATTTTTATCGTATCCCTATGGGCATTCGAGAATTTGGTCAAGTTTGGAGCGCTGTAAAACCTAGATAAATAAGTAGAATTAAACACCTTTATAGTGGAAATTGTTCGCTGAATAACCTTCTACAAAATTGCTATAATGTTATTTTATTGTAAAATGAACTGATAAAAAGTTATAATCCCCAAAAGGAAACTTGTTAAAACATTTTTACTTATTTTTGTTTATACCTTTTAGGTTAGTCACTTGGCGATAAAAAGCAATAGAAACAGAATTGTAGTAAATTTAATTTGCTACATTTTATGTTGTACTAGATTTTCCGTAGAGTAAATAGTTTACGTGATATAGCGCAAAACCCCTTTGCACCCCTTTTCCAAGACGGCGCGGCGGTCGGGGGACAAGGGTGACGACCCCAAAAACTTGAACTTAAGCTTCTACTGATCCTCCTACACATTAAAAAAATAAAATTGACTCCTCTAACAAATTCAAGGTATGGCCTAAAAAATGTAACATTTCAACGGACTATGAATGAAGTTAAGAATAACGATTAGTTCAGAAGGTTCATTGGAATAATTTTTGAAGATTAGTTCAGGCTGTTGGGAATATAATGTATTTTCTAGAAAATCGCATATTTCATTATAATTTAGAATAAATGCGGGTGATCTATTATTTATTTTACCTTTTATTGACTCCAGAGAAAGAGTAAGTTCTTCACGGGAGGTTTTATCTGATTTTTTGTATTTTGTTTTTGGTTTGTTTAAAGTAGGAGGCATAAAAGGTATAGTATTTTTACTACAAAAACGTTATTACGTAGGTCAAAATTTTTGACGTAAGAGAACTGTCAAAACATTAGAATGTGACTTTTCATTATTGCCGTGTTTATAATAAACATAGCAATAATGAAAAGTCACATTCTAATGTTTTGACAGTTCTCTTACGTCAAAAATTTTGACCTACGTAATAACGTTTTTGTAGTAAAAATACTATAGTGTGTTAGTTTGTGCATTATTGTCAATGATATGTGGAGAGAAAGATATTTGTCTTTTAACTTGATTGGTTTTACTGGAATATTTATAGAGGATGGAGATGTTTCTACTTCTAGAATTTGGTTAGAATTATCTGAAACTGATGATGTACTGGGAGGACGGTTTTGGTTTGTGTTGTTTATAAGTGTTACTAGTATAGAGTCAGATTTCATTGTTAAATTTGTTTGCTCATTAGATTCCTGGACTAATGTTTTATGTTGGATAGTTTCTAGTGAAGGGTTTAATGGGGTCAGATCAGTTCTATGAGAACATTCTGTTTCTTTGTGACATATAGTTTTAAAATTAGAGCAGTTTTATCCATCTATGGAAAGGTACCAACCATATAGGGTGTTGCATGTGTTATATTCAAATAATCAGGGATACACATATCCATATTTTCTAGAGGACTGAAAAATATTTGCCGTCTGAAACTGAGGACATGGCTGTACTCTGTTTCCGGCATACCTACTATAGTCATCTTAGACACGGCAATGATACCCATCTTTTGTAGATCTGCTTCTATAATGTTGCTAGGAATTGTAGGGCATGCATTAGATACTACGAGTCTATAGGCTGGAGTAATCAATCTTCTTATTTCTATCTCTGACTCTTTTATGTTTACAAATTTGTACAGTTTTTTGAGAAAAGCTAAATACAAATTCGATTGATAGAGATTATTGATGCAAAAATGACATTACGTGGTCGTACTAGTGATCCTACTGCTATGATGTAGTCGTGAATTTTGGTATTATCCCTTATACTAGACAGGATAATAGCCTGTTCTTTTATTGGATGTTTAAAAGAATTTATTACACTGGAACATGAGATTGGTGATAAGTTTTATGTTTGATTCATGTTGATTGAAGTAGTGTTATTTAAAATAATATCGTTAGTCATTTAAGATGCCGTAAGTCCGGCCCTGTCGCCAGTTCGAAAACTGGTCTTCGTTCTGGACACAATCTTGTTTTATCAGTATTCTGCAGGTTATATTTCTGATAATATTGTTTATAATAATGTAATTTCAAGTACTCACAGCTGTCTATATTGGTTGGCACTTGTGTTGCACTAGAACTTTTATGCACATGTGAAACAACAATTTTTAAAAGGTAATTTACCATTCAAAATAATTTTATTATTAGGACGGTTTGAAACGTGGTATATTGTACTATAGTCAGGACCGTTCCTCTATAATTTTTATATATTGGTGATTAAATTGCATTAAATAAAATACTGTGTGACTTCCTATATTGTTTTTTTAATTCGCTTGAAATAATAAGAAGTAGCAGATGATTCCATATAAATTTGGTTGTCTGTACCTGTATTTTTTGGATATTTTGGTAAAAAACTTACATGTATATGAGCATAATATTTCCTTAATTGTTTTGTTCATATTTGATCATATTTAATCATGAGTTTTAAAAGAAATAATATAAACGTTTATGTTTAATTTCGAGGTGAAAATGTTGTTATGTAGAAGTAGCTAAATTATTAACCCAAATCTTTAAATGTCACACCCCACTCCAAGAAATTCTTAATGGCCCGTTATATCATATCCGTTTAAGGATCGATATATTCATTATTCATAACCTTCTCCGTTATTATTCCTACAAAACCAAAACAACGCAAAGGCCAATAAACCTCCCTTGAAAACTGTATTAATTCCAACAGCGCAGTGTAGTCGCATAAACCAATATTGTCTTCATTCCTCTAATTATTTCGTGTTTTCGTAATTAACTGAGGATGTTAAATTGCTTCGACGGGTCTTTTGCTGTATTAGACTCGAATTGACCTCGGCGTAATGTTATATGGATACACATCACTGATCATTGCAAACAGTGTATCATATAATATGGAGATAGTGTTTCGGTTGTCACACGACTACGATTGGATTAGTGTTTGTGAATGTGATAACTATTTCAAAATTATTAATGTAAGGATGCAATTGGGTTGTTACGTGTTAATTGGGTGGATTCGGTTTAGAGAGATGAGTTGTTAACTTGAGACGTTGACATTAATTATTTAAAGGCAATTATTGGAAACATTATTAGAAATTCTCTTAGATATCACTACCAGAGAAAGCAAAAACATGTAACTAAAAATGAATATAAATAAAATCAAATTCATGGTGATCTCAAAAAGTCTGTCGACAACATACGTCTAACATTGGAGGGTAAACTGCTAGAGAGGGTCGACAGGAAAGTATAATATCTCGGAGCAATTATAAACTGACAGTTAGATCAGGATAAGGAGACAAAGGTCAGAATAGAAATAGCTCAAAAAGAATTTATAAAATACAAGTCAATGTTCAGAAATAAGAAATTGAGCATGGCCATCAGATTGAGGTTCGTCGAATAATATTTTTGGTCGCAACTACCATATGGGGTAGAAGCTTGGACTCTAAAAGCCCAATCCGTAAAAAAATTGGAGGCATTCGAAATGAGGCTATGTAGGCGTATTCTGAAAATTCCTTGGACTGCAATAGTCTCAAACGAAGAACTGTTACGACGAACTGGACATCGCAAAAAGCTTAAGACCATAATTAAAATAAGAAAAACATCGTATCCTGGCCACATACTACGAAACGATAAATACTCTCTGCTACACGTTATCATGCAAGGTAGAGTAGAGGGGGAAAGGCTTGGGAAGAAAGAAAAAATCTTGGCTGATAAATATCAGAGATTGGATTAACCTCAGTGTTGAACAGATATTTCACGTTGCAAAAGATAGAGAAGCGTTTAAAAAACTGATCGCCAACCTTCGTTAGAAGACGGAACAAGAAGAGATTGGATACATATTCACAGTGACTTAATTTAAAGAAAATCTTTTTACTGTATATAGGTCATAACATTTTATGGTGAACATGTCATGAGGATGGTTTTAGAAGGATGGGCGGAGTAACAGTAGCTGGTAGGAAAATCTTCAATTTAAAATTTGCTGATGACACTACACTTATAGCAGCAAATGAGCAAGAAATGTTTGATCTCCTGCAAAGAGTTGAGTACGAAAGCAATAAAGTTGGTCTAAAAATCAATAAAGCTAGGACCAAAATAATGGTGGTCGACAGATTCAACACTATTCAACTGACTAACATGTTACAAGAATACCAGATAGTAAACACCTTTGTCTATCTCGGGTCTAATATAACTAAGGATGGTAACTGTGAAGCAGAAGTTCGGAAACGTATTGGTATGGCAAAAAATGCGATGAGTCGCCTAAAGTTTGGAAAGAGAGATCTATCTCTCAAAATATCAAGATGAGACTGGTGAATGCCCTTGTATTCTCAATATTTCTATACGGAGCAGAGACTTAAACTCTTCGAGCATGCGAGCGCCAAAAAATTGATGCCTTTAAGATGTGGTGCTGGAGAAGAATGCTGCGCATACCTTGGACAGCTCATAGGACAAACGTTTCCATTCTAAACCAACTCAAGATTAAAAAAAGGCTGTCCACAATATGTCTGCAACGAATACTGCAATTCTTTAGTCAAGTGGTTCGCAGAGGTGACTACAGTTTGAAGAGAATAATTGTTTCTGGAAACGTTCCTGGGAGAAGACCAAGAGGACGATCACCAACTAGATGGTCCGACCAAATAAAGAATTCAGCTAGAAACTCATTCTGCGAAGCTCTTAGAGCAGCTGAGGATAGAGACCAATGGAGGAATATTGTTAGGAATATTGGAAGAAATCACGATCCTCAGTAATAAGGAAACGACAAGAGAGAGAGAGAGAGAGGTCATAACTTATTAAGACATACAAGATACATTACCAGTGTAGAAACGTCAAAACTGAGATCAATACCGTAAAGTTTAAAAGTTTAATTGAGATAGGTACGTGCTCAGAAAACTTCATATGTTCCATTATAGTCCTGTCGCCAGTGGGGGTACAACAGCCTCCTTAATTCAGATGGACTTACCCAAGTTTTTTTTATGTATTTTGACCCGTAGAACACGAATTTTTTGGGTAACGGTCGATCCGGATGTCGATAAGATTGTTATAAACAAAGAACTTGAGGAATCACATAACAGAGATTTTTCGCAAAACAAAACATTGTTTTGTATTTTTTGGGTCATTCCAAGCAAAAAATGTTTTTGCCAGTTTTTTCGTAGGATGCATAGTTTTCGACGTAAACGCGGTTGAACTTTCAAAAAATCCAAAAATTGCAATTTTTTAACCCGAATAACTTTTGATTGAAAAATAAAATAGCAATTCTGCTTGCCGCATTTGAAAGTTCAAGTCAAATTCTATCGGTTTTGATTACTTTCATTGCTAAAAATTAATTTTTTTATTGTTAAACAAAGCTATAAACACACAGTGATTGAATGATGTTTTCAATGCATTTCCCATTTGAAATCGAACGAGTAGGCGATGTACAGACCATTTTTACGTAGATTTTTTACATTAAAACGCATGCATTGGGCACGGGAAACACTATGTGTTTATGGCTTTGTTTAACAAATGAAAACTTAAATTTTAGCAATGCAAATAATCAAAACCGATATAATTTGACTTTAACTTTCAAATGCAGTAAGCAGAATTACTATTTTATTTTTTAATCAACAGTTATTCGGGTTCAAAAATTGCACTTTTTCGATTTTTTGAAAGTTCAACCGCGTTTATCTCTAAAACTGTGCATCCTACGAAAAAATTTGTAAGACCATTTTTTGCTGAGAATCGCCCAAAAAATGCAAAAAAAATGTTTTGTTTTGCGAAAAATCGCTGTTATGTGATTCCTCAAGTTCTTTGTTTATAACAAACTTATCGACATCCGGATCGACTGTTACCCAAAAAATTAGTGTTCTACGTGTAAAAATACATAAAAAAACTTGGGTAAGTCCATCTGAATTAAAGAGGCCGTTGTACCCCCCCTGGCGACAGGACTATTATCGCTGAAATACTATTATAGAATATCTTAGAGTGTCCTATAACCAACATACCTTTTATGTAAATGCCGTTTGCCTAATTTTTAATATTATTTATAAAAGAGTGTTGTGTATCTTTTTTTATGAAACGCCCTTTATATTTTTACATCTTGAAATGTCTGCGATGTTATTGATTCTTAATATAAATGTTGTTCTGAAGCTATTGGAATATATTATGAAATCTCTAACGCGAGAATTTTACTGCCATCGTTGCATTTGGTTGTCTTTTTCAAGACATCACATGCTATGATTTTTTTTTGTGACGGATATTCTTGAGTTGGGATTGATTTCATAATGTAATCGAATGAACTATCTTTTAATGAAGTCGTTCCAGGAACGCAAATCATTAATTTAATTTCCATTCACCCATCTCTTTCATTCGTTTCTATTTCCTGCCATTATTTTCAATTTTTCGAGTGATTTTTTTTACTTTTCCCGTCTCGACTACTTGCTGTATCCATTTTTTTCTTGGTCTGCCTGTTTTTCTTTTTACAATTTTCTTTGCTTCTTGGACTTTTCTTGTAATTCTGTTGGGTTACATCCTCATTCGATGCCCATACCAGTTCATTTGCCTCTTTGTTATTTTATTCATTACTTGTACTTGGTTGGTCATTCTCCTAATAATCTCGTTGCTTAATCTATGCCATTTTGGTTGGTTTTTACTGTAGTATTTCTTATAACCAATGTGTGCTTCCAGTCATGACTTACGGCGCCGAAACATTATCGTTAACCCAGGCCACAGCAGCGAAACTTAGAGTGGCCCAAAGAAGAATGGAACGGTCATTACTTGGACTGACTCTCAGAGATAGGGTCAGAAACGAAGAAATCAGAAGAGGACAGGCGTCACAGATGTCATAGAGCAAGTAGCATGGCTGAAGTGGAATTGGGCGGGCCATGTAGCCAGAATGAAGGACCGGAGGTGAACCAAAAACATTACAGTGTGGAGACCAAGAGAAGACAGAAGTAGAGGTAGACCACCTACACGATGGACAGACGACGACAAAACGATTGCTGGGAATTGGTTGCAGAAAGCCCAAGATCGACAGAACTGGAAGAAATTAGGGGAGGCCTATGTTCAACTTTGGATGCAGAAGGCTGGATGATGATGATGATTTCTTATAAATTCTTTCATTATTATTATCAATAGCAAAGGGCTGAGACTATCTCATTGTTTAATACCTCTCTTCCAATTAAATTCTTTTGTAGCTCTGCCAGTCTTTAGGGATTATTAATTTGTTTTCTCCATGTCTCTATATATATTTTTCATAGCTAGTTTATTCCTTCTTCTCTCATGTATTTTACTACTTCCAGTTCAGTTTCATCATCTCCATGTGTTTTTGTAATTAACCGAGGAAATTAAATTACTTCAATTTGCTTCGACGGGTCTTTTGCTGTATTAGCCCCGGCGCAAATTGATCCTAATCCAGACACAACCTGCGTCGGTGGACTGCGTAGAGCGTTCTGCGCATCCTACTATCAGTTCATGCGTTCGCAGGTCGAGCTTGGGAAGACCTGTCGTCAACGTACAGTTTTCTGGGCCTTGGGACGGGTGACTCACCGCCAGATGTATATTTTTACGTGTTTTTGTTTGCGAGATGGAAGTATCTGAAATGAATAAGCGGCGATATATTTTACACTATCTTTATGAATAACATTTTATTGCTCTGTTGTATCAATCAGCACTACTCTACAAGTTTTCGTTTATTCGTTTTAATATTTTATTGCAATAGTAGGGAATATAATATGTCTGATTAAAACAGTGAATTTTTTACATGTTAATTATTTTTAATTTCTTGTGAAGTATCTAGTGTGGCTTTAGCCAATAAATCAAAGTTATGCGTTTACAAGCAGTGCCGGTTTAACCCAACTTCGGGCCCTGGGCACTAGAGATTTAGGGGCCCCCTCATTGCTATTCGTTGTCAATTTTCTTAAAAAAAAAACACAGGCATTAACTTGCATTATCTATAATCGTTTATTGTTAACCCATACATTTTAAAACATTTAAAAAAAGATTTTTACAACAAACGAGAGAAATAGCAAACGTAAAAATATTCCAAAAAATACATTTAAAAATATAAAAAAACAGAAAGCTCCACAAAACAACACATGATAAACAAAAAAACATATTCTAAAAAATATATAAGACAAAAATTAGCTCACTTTTTTTCTTGACTAGGCATTAGCAAACTGCCGTATTAATACTATCAAAATTCAGTTGCTCCACTTCTTCATTTTTTACAATACGATAGTGATAATGCGTCTAGGTTTTCTTGATCCTTTGACCTTCAATATAAATATGTATATTTTATTCTTTTTAAAGCCTAAAAACACCGCTCGCCTGCCTAAAAATTGGCAAAAGTTGCCTTTACATCCTGGATGACACCAAATTTACAAATGTTTATTGAAATTTTGGCATAACGTTATATTATAATGAATCATTTCATTATGCAAGTTCTCTTTGGTTTCATCAACATATTTTTTATATTCCTCACATAAAATATTAATTCACTTTTTGACTTCTTCTTTATTTAGCGTAAAAAAACATCTAACAGCTGATGTTACATCTATGTAGCATTATATTCTCTTTAAAAGATCTTGAGAAATATTGTGACATATAACATTAAATAGGTACTTCAATTCTGAATATCTCTTGTCCCTTTAAAAGTGTTTCACTTTCACCTGCTTTATCGAAAAATGTTTTTTTTTTTGTTTTTTGAAGGCCAATTCTATAGAATATGTTTGAGACTATTGCCTTCACAAAAAAATATTTTTGGCTTCTAGTTAAATTTCGCTTAATTTATTTCTTACGTCTCCAACAAAACTCAAATGTCATTAATTCTACTCCAATTGACACGTCCAATTCCACAGTTTCTAACGTTTTGCTTGTTGCATTCACTCGTTTTAAAATCCTTGTCCAAATCAGTGTCAATAGAGTATCCAAGTTAACCTGTCTCAAAGGTATCCATTTTATTATGCAGTGCCTTGGTTTCACTTCTAACTGCTGATTTTTTGTCTCTATTATTCATTAACGGGAAAAATATGTTTGATGGATCCGTAGTTTTTAAGTAAAGCATTTACAGCTTCGAAAGTTTCTACATGTTTTGTTTTCATCGCCTCCAGGAATTCATTGCAAGTTTGGTCAGACAGATAACTTTTTTGCTGAACTAACTGACCTGTTTCTGTATTCGCATTCTGCTGTAAATACTGAGCTAAGTTATCAAAAGCAAAGTATACAAGACAACTTAAGTAATTTCGCTTATGACGACTCGTTAAATTCTCATGGGATCAACAAAAAGCTAGTCCTTGAGAAGCAAGTAATTTAATGGTGACAACAACTCTTCTTAGGACCTTTACTCAATAGTCAGCTTCGCGATCTACTTGTGTTTTCAAGCCAGCGTCTATAACTCCAATTTAACTGATGATCCACCTAACTCCAACTGATGATCTTATTATTAATGTAGCCATAGAGTTCAGATGGAATTTACTTTCTTCGTGAGATTTGAGTAAACTATTCAAATATTTCTAGTGGGTAAAATATATCCAAAATTAGTTAAACTATTTTTTTTTCAATTGAAAATAATTTGCACGGGTAACAATAAACAGTTTTAACACTTCTCTTCGCCTCCATTGCGTTTTACTCTATAAGAGTTGTTTTCATTTAATCTTCTATAATAAGCTTTGTCTCCAGCTTCATACATTTTTTTTACAATTTTCTAAGGAATCGCTCTTTGGTTTAAAAGTTGTGACAATTCTTATTTATCAGTCTTAAAATCAGACCCTATCGAAGTGCCAGGTATTTCGTAGTCTTTTTCTCTATTTAAAAAAATGTGGTCCTCGATTATTTAGCGGAATTTAATTTGTTATTAATAAAAGGAAGCGTCCTTACGGGCCCCTCCGGGGCCCGGGCCCTGGACGCCCGCCCCAAGCGCCCAATGGATAAAACGACACTGTTTACAAGAACATATTATTTGAAAAATAAGGAGTACCATAATGTGTCATAATTATAATCTCCTTTATACATATCAAAAATTGTTTAGTATGTATTTCTAAATCCACACAATCATTGGAAAATGATTCATGGTAAAAAATATCTATTAATGACACTGTAATCGACAAAGTCGATCAATTTTAAACTTTTCATCAAATATTTATTAGACTTTTGTTTATCGTTAAAAATTAATGCCCGGTTGCAACAACAGATCTTAAGCTTAAGTCGAGAATATCATAAAAATTAGTATAATATAATTATAATATATTACAATAAGAATACCATAATATAATAATAGATATAATTGATAATCAGGTAAGAATCTAAAATTATGGTGCAACGTAAGTGATACTCAAAGAGGCCCTATTTATAAGTAAAGCTTAGCTAATCTGGAACTTAAGATCTGTTGGTGCAACCAGGCATTAATGATGGTTGTGAATTGTATTTGTTGTGTTATTTATGTTCGGTTGCACCAACAGATCTTAAGCTTAAGTCGAGAATATCACAAGAATTAATATAATATAATTATAATATATTACAATAAGGATACCATAATATAATAATGAATATAATTGGTAATAAGGCAAGAATCTAAAATTATGGTGCAACGTAAGTGATATTCAAGGAGGCCCTTGCAATCAGCAAAAATCTTATTTAAAACATGCGAACCGTTTTTGCAATCACAATCAATGCATTGTTTAACTTATACTTGTTATTATAAAGGTATGTAGAAATAAAATACTCAGTGTAAGATATCTTTTTATGCACCTGCTTATGATCAAATTCGATGTTTTCGAAAGTCATACCGCTACGACTACTAGGGACGTGTAAGATATTTTTAAAACGTTACTAGTTACAAGTACGGAACTACCGATTTTAAGTTGCCTACTCAATTCAGTAAATACAAGGATCAGATACATCAGTATCTGTAAACATCATTTTGTAATCAGTACCACTTAGAAGCGGTATCAAAAGTAACCGTTACATGTCCGCACTGATTTTGCGAACATGCGAACCGTTTTTGCAATCACAATCAATGCAGTGTTTAACTTATGCTTGTTATTATAAAGGTATGTAGAAATAAAATACTGAGTGTAAGATATCTTTTTATGCACCCGATTATGATCAAATTCGATGTTTTCGAAAGTCATACCGCTACGACTACTAGGGACGTGTAAGATATTTTTAAAACGTTACTAGTTACATGTACGGAACTACTTTTTTTTAGTTGCCTATTCAATTCAGTACAAGGATCAGATATATCAGTATTTTATAATCAGTATTTGTACTCAGTACCACTGAGAACCGGTATCAATAGTAACCGTTACACGTTTGCACTTATTTTGCCCGTCTCTAATCGTTACGGCGACAGCCGACGGTCGGGTTAGCTTGTGTTTAATATGCGGCACGCTAGAAAAATAACTACACAGGTCACCCGTCCCGCCGGCGCAGGTTGTGACTCGCTTAGGTTCAATTTGCGCCGAGGCTTAGACTCGAATTGACCTCAGCGTCATGTTATATGGATATACATCACTGATCATTGAAAACAGTGTATCATTATGGAGATAGTGTTTTGGTTGTCACACGACTGCGATTGGATTTGTGTTTGTGAATACGATAACTATTTCAAAATTATTAATGTAAGGATGCAATTGGGTTGTTACGTGTTAATTGGGTGGATTCGGTTTAGAGAGATGACTGGTTAGCTTGAGACGTTGCAATTAATTATTTAAAGGCTATTATTGGATACACATTCACAATATTCTAATTTAAAGAAAATCTTTTTACAGTACGCAGGTCATAGCTTATTAATATTTGCAAGCTAGCATTACCGGTGTAGCAACGTCAAAACTAAGATCAATACCGTAAAGTTTACAAGTTTAAATCAGATACGTGCTCAGACCATTCGGCTGCCCCAAGTAGAAACACTGTATATCCATTTTTTTTTCAAAATCACTTTTATTGCATTTTTGGATTTAGGGTGTTGTTATCTACCAATTACCAAGGAAGAAAAAAATAAAAAATTAGTAGAACCACAATTTAACATTGCTATGAAACACATTATATCACATTCCATCTTCACTTCACTAATTTAAAACACATTATATCCATATCCCCAAGTATAAACACACTGTAAATACGGGATATACAGTGTTTTATTTGGTTTTTGGGATTTACACTGATTTACCGTGGGAATCGCATGATTTATATTTTACATTCGCGAAGACCATTGATATTTCCAAGGCAATTTTTAGTTGTTGTTAGTTATTGATGGTTATTTATTGTGATAAGTGCAGTAGAAATTTGTCGTGTATAAAATATTTAAGTTTATTGTATTAATTATTCAAAATATATTTTTAAAATTAAACTGGGTGTTACCTTTATCAAATATGAATAAAGATGGAATAATATTTTGACCTGATGAATTCGAATTTATAACTTTCTTTTGCGCCGGAAGTGACGAGAATTTATTATAAAGAATTTAATTGTTTAAGTTATTATAATTCGTATAGTCTTTACAAAATGAATTTTGTTCTTAAAAAAATCTACAAAATAATGTTTGGTAACCCTTGACCAATAATTAGAAACACAGATGCTGCAAAAACATTGCAAAATTACAGAAATTGGTCGATTTTTCACTTGTAAGTCGGCTGAATTTTGAGTAAGATAACTTTATAATAGCCCAACTTAATAAAAAAACTACAAGCTGTAAAACTAAACCTTAATATAAATATTATATATACAAAGTTATAACAATAAACGAAATTTTTTTATTAAAAACTGCATAATATAATTTGTTTATAAAGAGAATTTACTATAATTTGTATAAATATGTACCTATACAGAAATAATAGAGAAACTTATTTCTTTAATACCTGAAAACGGATGATCGTTTTGGCATAATTGGTCAGTCTCAGAGACACTAGTGGACAAGCTTTTCCATAACCCTAGATGACAGCAATTACATGACCCAGACACTGACCACTAAATTGTTGCAATTTGTTATATATTTGTTAAAGGAACTTGAATAAAGTATCTTTTGTGGTACTTGATGTCTTTAAAAAGTGGGAAATTTTATACTATATTTTCAGGTTTCCCAAATAAAAACACTGTATGTGTTCAAAATCTAGCCAGGAAATAAAATTCAGACATAAAAATATTTACTGAAAAACAGGAGTATTTCTTTGGGGGGGGGGGGGGTATGGTTTGAAAATCAACATATCAAGCACATTTTTGTGAATTTTTTTCGAAGTTATGGTACAGTTATTTTATTCTTAAATAAAATAATCATATTAAGTACAATTCAAAGAATATTTAGAAACAAATTCAATCCAACATATTGAAAAGTAAGCCATTGGTGACAAATTTTGACAAACAGCTCACAAAAAAATGGATTTTGCGGTTGACATCAGAACTCGTCACTAGATCATACGAAACAAAAAATTCAAAAGATTTAATTAGCTTATGAGTTTTACGAGGTCACAACGTCGAGTTTTTTATTTTTAATGATTTTTGAATTTTTGGCATCACTCAGAAATCAAAAGATTGAAATTTTTGGTAAAAATTTTGTGAAAATCAACAGATTTATTATTGTTGAACAAAAAATAAGCAAAAAAAGAAAAATACCTCGGCGTTGTTACCTCATGAAATGTCTCAAAAAATATGTGCAAAATATCAGGTAGATCGGCCGAATAGTTTTTCAGTTACAATGTCCACCGCATTTGAAGAAGTAGTTTTGAGAAAAATGCGTTTAAAGTTTTGACAACTGCATCTTCATCTTCTTATTTTTCTGCCAAATCGTAAAGTGATGCACATTGAAATATATTTTTTGAATCGAGGAGTAATCTACACAAGAGAAGGCGAACAGTTGTTTAACATTTCTCACTACGCTCACGCGTGCTAGCGCAAAGTCACGGCAAAGCGAGTCGAAGGTAGGAATATTCAAACACGCTGTATCTCTGGTAATTTTACTCCGGTTATTTTGAAATTTTCAGAGAGTATTCTTGAAAGTATGCAGTTTTATTTGAAATAATAAAAAAAATTTAAATATTTCAAACCATACCCCCCCCTTTAATATGTGTTCACTTTTATTTCAAACAAAATAGAAATTTGAAAAGTTGAGGCCTTTACGTTTTCTACTCTGGTGTGAACATTTTTCGATGTGGCGCTTACAGTGTTTACAGTACTTGGGAGGGCCGTATTTCATATGTTCCATTATCAACATTAATATCACAAGAGTGTAAGAAAAATTGACAATAATGCGACAATTTTTCGAAAACCTATTGCCTGGCAATTGAAACGAGAGCCCGGAAGGCTTAAGTGACTATTGCCGAATGGAAACAAGTTTGAGAACCACATTTGAGCATTATTTATTCTTAATATCGTGTGATATTCAACAGATTATTTTTAATACTTACATACAAAATTCAATTTTTTGTAAATAAACATTCAGTGACATTTATCTCAATTATGTTACACAGATTTTTCAACATGTCAAAGTGAGCAGCACGTTTAGCATATATTTAGACGAAGATATCAATAAAATATTAGTTAAAATTATTTCTAAATACAGTTTTATTCATGAAACAATCTTACCGAAGTACACTCGAGCACTTGAAATTGCCGATTTGTATTGTCCCTGTGACAATTTGACGTTAGATGCAGAACTAAAAGTTTATTATGATCCATTTTCTTAAATGTGACAGTTGTCAAAACAAGGAAACTCGTAATTAAACAAATACAAAATACCTAATAATTATTCCCAGTATAATAATGTAGGTAGAAAATTCCCTGTATAATAATAATAATCTGATTGGACACAATTAAACACGTGATGAAAAATCTTACTTCATGATTGGAAATTAAAATCATTAAAAAATAATCAACATTAATATCACAATAGATATGGCCCCCGTAACCCGGCGTGCAACGCGTGCGGCGCACGCGGGCCTATCCCCAAAGGGGCGCCAAACCGAAGGTTTGGTAAATAAGAAATATTTATTTTAAATGAGATAATCATTTTTATATACAATTTTAATTATTCCATGAACAGCTAGAGAAATCTCAAAAATCAAATAATGTTATTACTGAAAAAATAATTATTCCCGTCATGAAATGTTGAACTTACTCGGTCAAAAATATATTACATTTTGTTGTTTCTTCCTAATTTTTTTCTTTGAAGTAGATTGAATTACGCTTAGCATACCATCCAATCGATTTTATGTTGTAAATTAAAACGACACTCAAAATAGCGAAATAAACATCAAATCACAATCCTTGACGAGTAGAAACATAAATTAACACCCATAAAACGCAACTTAGCAGTTTTACTCCAACAAAAACATAACTTGCTGGATCAAGCAGTTTTACTGGTATAAAGTGAATCTTTTACTCGAATTTATGATAATTACCTTTAAGTAAACAAATACTCTATGAATTATGATTATGTATTTGACTTAAGTATCTTTTCCCTTCTTGTCTATGCGTTTATTAGGCACAAACATTATTTACTGTTACTGGTGAACGGGTGGTTTCCTGCAGTGAAAGGTTTAAAAGTGGTGTGGAAATTAAATTAATTGTGAAAATGGTCAGTATCATAATCATTGCATAGAATAATAATAATTCATTTTAAATAGTTATAATCGGGTTTCCTCTAATAAAATCCACAATTTACAATTTATTTTGAAAAAAAAAAAAAAGAAAATAATTAAGACATCGTGCCTGCGTAACTTGGAACCATATGGGGGACTTTTTTATTATTAATTTTACGGTAAAAGTTTATTCTTCATAAAATGTTTTGCATAGTCTAAAAACTAAAATGCAACCAAATACCAAATATAAAATTGTGTCAATCTTATGAGTATCAAACATATGAATTTCGATCAAGAGTACCTTATATTTCACAATATCGAAAATTATTATGAAAAGTTGTTCGGAATTAATTAAAAACTATGTTTTAATATGCAGTTACATCCTTTTAATTGAAATTTTTTTTCTCAAATTACAGATACCCAATGCTCTTTTCATTTATTACGAATAATGCGATAACTCTTTTATTGTTATTGATTAATTAATTAATAATAATAAAAGAGTTTTTACATTATTTGTAATAACTGAAAAGGGCTAATTATTAATAATAAAAGACTTATCACATTATTTCTAATAAACGAAAAGGGCATTGTTGAAAAGTACAATTAATGTAAGGTAAAAAGTTCTTTCTAAAAAGCTTTGCATGGTCTAAAATCTAAGATGCAACCATCAAATCCTATAAATTTTTTTCAATTTTATATGAGGTATATGTAAAAAATATGAGTTTCGATCAAAACTAAAGAGCCTTTCCAGATCACAATATATTTCAATTAAAATGATGTAATTGCATATATGTATAAACATAGTTTTAAACGCTGAACAAATTTTCATAATAACTTTTCAATATTGTGAAAACTAAACGTACTTTGCTCTTGACCGAAATTTATATTTTTTGACATACCTCGTATAAGATTCATAAACTTTGATATTTGATGGTTGCATTTTGAGTTCTAGACAATGCAGAACTTTTTATGAAGAATAACTTTTCTCGTAAAATTAATAATAAAACAGTTTCCCATATGGATCCTAGCTATGTAGACACCCTGTATAAAATTTGTTTGGAAAATTTGAACTGACAAAATATAATTGTTTATTTACTTAAATGTATATTTTTAATTTAATATGCAGGGTGCTTCATTAATGTTGCAAAAAATTTAAGGGGAAAAGCGCAAAATGTCGCCTGTCAAAATTTTCAATGTGTTTTAAATGTATTCATTTTTTTCGATTTTCGAAAAAAAATTTAAAAACAGAATGACCGATAACGTTTTTGCCGAGGGCCGAAAGTCCCTCAAAATAAATAAAAAGTTTCTTTTGAATTAAATGTTTGCAATTATTAAAAATCACACTAAATTTTCTCTTTTTTTCACCCCTGTAACTTATTAAAACAAACATTATTGAAGTTTTCAGGGACTTTTGGTCTCAGTAATAATGTAGTCTTTCATTCTGGGTTTAACTTTTTCAAAAATATTTATTAGTTTTATACATATTATAGTAGATTTAAAGGGCGCTAAAATATGTCCCGCACGCGGGCGCCAATCAGCCTTGCGGGGCCCTGACAATAGAGTGAGAATAAATTGAAAATAATGCGACAATTTTTTGAAAACTTGTTGCCTGGCAATAGCCTATGCCTTTAACTATAAAGATGAAAGTTGGGGCATAGATAGGACCGCACTTTAAAAATATTTTTAAATATACAGGACCACCCATATTGACAGGGTGAAAGAAACATCTTTTTTTTAATGCAACATTATATATGTTGTTCTGAAGCTATTTCCTTGTGGCATTTTTATGATTAATTATTTATATGGGAAATAAGCCACAATTAAAATGAAAAAAATAATTTTATTAACGTTTCGACGCCCAAATCGGGTGCCGTTGTCAAAATACAAAATATTACTAAAATAAACTAAAGTGTTGTTGCTAAGCAAAAAAAAAATTCTTCTAATAATTTATTTAATCTCACTCATTTATACTGGCAATTCAGACATATATTATACATTTTAAAGTAGAAGACTTTAAAATGATATTGCCAATATTTTATGAGTTGCGTTCCTGGGACGACTTACTGAAAGATAGTTCATTCGATTACATGAAATTAACCCCAACTCAAGAATATCCGTCATAAAAAATTATAGCATGTGATATGTCTTTAAAAAGACAACCAAATGCAACGACAGTAAAATTCTCGCGTTAGAGACTTCATAGTAAATCACAAGGGAAAACCAGGAAAAACCCTGTGATACTATCCCGACATCGTAAGTATTTGGTCTTACATTAATTTACTCTCAAAAAATAATACCAAATTCTGACTTGTAACATGTTTAAATTATAAATATTATTAATAATACTAGATATATAAGTAATACTAAAATATAAAATATGTACTAGCTCGATATTATTGACTTACTAATCTTGGTATTTTCTTTCTATTGACTTCCTCTTTCAGTATGGGTAACCACATCCTACTGCATTCTACCGAGGAATTTGTAAATATTTATATAATAAATAAATTTAATCAGATAGTAAAAAGAGAAAAATCAAAGAAGCGGCTCTAATTATGCTAAATGAAACCAATTGTGTCGCAAATTCCTCGGTAGAATGCAGTAGGATGTGGTTACCCATACTGAAAGAGGAAGTCAATAGAAAGAAAATACCAAGATTAGTAAGTCAATAATATCGAGCTAGTACATATTTTATATTTTAGTATTACTTATATATCTAGTATTATTAATAATATTTATAATTTAAACATGTTACAAGTCAGAATTTGGTATTATTTTTTGAGAGTAAATTAATGTAAGACCAAATACTTACGATGTCGGGATAGTATCACAGGGTTTTTCCTGGTTTTCCCTTGTGATTTACTATGAAGTCTCTAACGCGAGAATTTTACTGTCGTTGCATTTGGTTGTCTTTTTAAAGACATATCACATGCTATAATTTTTTATGACGGATATTCTTGAGTTGGGGTTAATTTCATGTAATCGAATGAACTATCTTTCAGTAAGTCGTCCCAGGAACGCAACTCATAAAATATTGGCAATATCATTTTAAAGTCTTCTACTTTAAAATGTATAATATATGTCTGAATTGCCAGTATAAATGAGTGAGATTAAATAAATTATTAGAAGAATTTTTTTTGCTTAGCAACAACACTTTAGTTTATTTTAGTAATATTTTGTATTTTGACAACGGCACCCGATTTGGGCGTCGAAACGTTAATAAAATTATTTTTTTCATTTTAATTGTGGCTTATTTCCCATATAAATAATTAATTTTAACATTATATATATTTTTGCATTTTTGCACTGTCCTGGATCTTATCCATTATTGTATCAAAAGGTTTTTTAATGTTATACGAATTAGTTTAAAAGACAACTATATTTTTTTTATTAATTTCGTAGAAATATTAACACCTTCAGAATTGTACAGCTTTGACATACAAAATCTATTCATATTCAAACGACTAAATATTGTCGAACATTATTGTAAATATATCATCATTAGAGCTCGGGAAATATGCAAAATGCGTATTAAGTGCATATTTGCATATTTTGGATTAATTCTATAAGTGCATATGCATTTATTAAAAATGCATATTTTGAGTTATTTATGAAAAACCGCTTTAAAACATGCATTTTTTCACGAAAACTCAAAATCTGTGATCTTTGATAACTTAAAAAGTGTTAATTTATTTTAATAACTTTATATAACAAGTTTTCCTTAGAATTTGTCCCTCTATTTTTAATAAAGTATTTTTCACTCCGGAAAAGGTGGTGGCATCCACCCCCAGGGTAAAAGCGCAAGTTGGCACTATTAATTTCACTCTTGTTTATTGAGGATATTGGTCAATAGTCTAACTATTAAACAATTTTCGTGACAATCGATGGAGTTTGACTGAAATCGAAGGTACAGTGGAACCCCGATAAGTCGGCCTCCGGTAACCCGGAAGTCCGGATAACTCGGACCAATTTTCATCAGACAAAACAAACAATATTTCCCTTTGACTGACTTTTTTACCAAGAAATAAACAATATTGTATACAACTGTACGCAATTTAGATGTACTGTGCATATGTAAGTGTTTTTGCAATTATTATAATGAGTATTTGTTTATTACTTATATGTATTTTATTAATTTTTACCACATTCTACGGCTAACCCGGATTTTCGATAACCCGGATCAGCCACGGTCCCGATTAATCCGACTTAGCGAGGTTCCACTGTAATAGTTGATTTTTACCTTCACTGACGGCACTATAGAAAAAAACCTTGCAATTCAATAATCGAAATGCGCATATTTTGCAAGCTCATAAATTAGTTAAAATATTATGTAGTCGCAAAATAATTACTTACTTACTTAGTCCTAAGCCGTTCTACCTTTAGGTGTAAGGCTGGTGGATTTGAATTTGGCCGCAAAATAATTAATTTTTTTAAAGTTCAGTTCAATTCTCTCTTGATCCGGGAAAATGGGGAGGTTTCCTTGCGAAGGGATTGAAGCTCAATAATCGAAATGAGAGTATTTTGAAAGTTCGAGACGATATATTTTAATTTTTCTCGACATTTTTCTCTTGAGTCGAATCAATTAGTGTGTTGTTCTAGGGTTAAGGGGATAAGCTCAAAAATCTAAACTATATCACATCGAAAGCTCATAAATAGCTCGCAATTCCGCCGTAAAGATCAATTCAATATCTCTATTTTTAAGTAGTGGGAGGGGGGTGCGTCAGCTCCCACAAAAATATTAAATTTCTGCTCAATGTAACGAGCCCGAAATTTTTAATCTACGGTATATGAAATCTCATAAATAACTTATAATTTAATTTATCACTTGTAATTTAGCACTATTTATATTTTAATCTCTATAAAGGGGGGGCCTGCTCAACAGGGGTGAAATATAAAGAAGTTTTTCCGCGTATAAACAATTATTATCGGATAGACGGCACAGTTTTTCTCTATAAAATTTAGAAAAACATTTGGTATATATAATATAGTTTTAACTTTAAATAAGAATATAATAAAGAATGATGATGAAGATGAGGAATATAAAAAATACATGAATATAATGATGTAGAAATTATGTATTTTCTATATATAAATAAATTAAATATTTTCAATAAAAAGATTGCTGCGTTTTTTATTTATATGCATTAAATGCATAAAAGTATATTTTAGTGTATATTTCAACTGTTTTTTGTGCATATTTGCATGCATATTTTAGGGTTTTTTAAGTGCATATTTCCCGAGCTCTAATCATTATCATTCTCTTTGCCTTATCCCTATGCGGGGTCGGCTTCTCTAATTGCATTTCTCCACACAATTCTATCTTGGGTCATATCAATGTCAATCCCCTGTATTAACATGTCCTGCCAAATCGTCTCCCCCACGTTTTTTTGATCTTCCCCTCCTACTCCTCCAGGAATCTGCACTTCAGCAATTCTTCGTATTGGGTGATTAACGTCTCGACGTTGAACATGACCAAACCATCTCAATGGTTTGCTCTCTCATTTTGGCATCAATTGGTGCCACACCTTGGCTCTCCCTAATGTACTCATTTTTAATTTTATCCTTTTTTGTCCCTCCACTCATCCATCTAAGCATTCTCATTTCCGCCACATGCATTCGTTGTTCCTCTTTCTTTTTCACTGCCCAACATTCAGTTCCGTACATCATAGCTGGCGTTATAGCTGTTTTATAGAATTTTCCCTTCAACTTCATTGGAATTTTCCTGTCACACAGCACACCACTCGCTTTCTTCCACTTCATCCATCCAGCCCTAATTCTACTGCATGCATCTCCATCTATTTCTCCATTACTCTGTAATACCGATCCCAGGTACTTAAAACTATTGCTTTTTACAATCAGTTCACCATCGAAAGATACCATTTTATTTATAGTAACTCCTTCTTTAAATGAGCATTCCAAATACTCTGTATTTGTCCTACTAAGTTTTAAACCTTTTTCCTCCAGAGCTTGTCTCCACTGTTCCAGTTTTTGTTCTAAGTCTGTTTCACTACTTCCTACTGACACGACATAATCAGCATACAGTAAGCACCATGGAATGTTACCCTGTAGTTTCGCTGTTATCTGGTCCAAAACTGATGAGCATAAATACGGAGTAAGCACCTAATTGCCTTAGGGTAATCCTATTTTCACATGAAATTTATCAGTCTCTCCCACACCTGTTCCTCACAATCTTTACATATTCACCAGGGACTTCTTTTTTACTGAGTGACCACCACAGAATCTGTCAAGGAACTCTATCATATGCTTTCTCAAGATCACTATATGAGCGTCTGTTTCTTTACTCCTGTATTTTCCATCAACTGCCTTATAATGCAAATAGCATCTGTTGTTGATCTGCTATGCATCTAATTGCATCTGTTGTTGATCTATTATTGTAAATATACATATATCCTTTCTTAATATATTTTATATTAGCGGAAATATCGTATTTTAACATACGATTGTCACACCCTGTATACGCTAGTTGCAGTTTATGGGCAGCCAATAAGATCACACATTTTTTATTGACCACATTCACCCGTAAAAAGTTAGTATTTTCCTCTATAGAAGTTATTAAAACATACAGGGTGATTGATTAGTGGGGTAAAGCTCCGTAGATAGTAATATATAGCAATAAAAGTTAATAACAAAAATTGTAGCCAACTATGAGCTTTCAATTCACACACAAAATTCACATTTCAAAATTGATTAGAATATTACAGGGTGTTCGATAACATAGTGGCAGACCAAACTTATGTTTCTTTTAAATAGAACAACCTTTATTTTATTTTATATCCGAAATCTTCTCAACTTCTCCAATACAAAAAAATAAAGGTTTGTTATGTTATACATGATATTTACAAAGGTATGACCAATCTTGTATGAAAATCGTAACAAGTTCAACTCACTGTATAAATAAAAACAAGCACAAAAGCAAGGGATTGTCGGTGTCATATTTTTTTATTTTTTGTGAAAATTTTCATAAATGATTGATATTGCTAATTTTCTTTATATCGAATACAGGGTGAGTCAAAACGCAAATACATTATTTTCACAGCAATTTTAAATGAAACAACCTGTATTTTAGTTCACTATTGAAAAGTACCATTACCGTACTTTGATTTATATACAGGGTGTCTGCGTAACTGGGAACCATATGGGAAACTTTTTTAATAGCAATTTTACGAAAAAAAGTCATTCTTTTTAAAGTACTCTGCATAGTCTAAACCCTAAGATGCAATCATCAGATATCAAATTTTGTCAACAGTATACGAGGTATGTCAAAAAATATGAATTTCGCTCAAGAGCAAACTAGGGATGGCGGTTTTTGACAAAACACCGGTTTTCGGTTATACCGGTTTTTTTTGCTTACGGTTTAACCTGGTGGTTATAACCGGCCAAAAAACCGGTTTTTGGAAAAACCGGTTTTCGGTTTTTTTAATCCAATAGGTTACAAAGTTACATTTACAATACACTTTAGTTTGCGATACTCCATTCGACTTGATATCAATATGATCAAAATTAGTACTATCGAAAGAACATGTATTACTTTTACATGTAACACGTTTGTATATTTGTAGAATAGGTACATTTTAACTCATTTAATACTTCCTGTATGAGTGTATCGTTTTGAAAACGTAGCGAAATTCTTGGAGATTCGTATTCGTAATCAGTAATTCGATATTCGTAGTCAGAGCATTATTTTTGGTAATCAGAAAAAGGCATTCACCCACTTTCAATGTCAAGAGTTAAGTGTGAAAAATAGATGATGTTTGCGTCTAATTCAACCAGATCACTTCTTCTGTAAATATTATGATTACAAATACCTTTTCAAGATAATATTATAATAAAACTTAATAATTGTTTCTGGCTGATGTGAGATTGCACTTTCAGTTTGCTTCTGTATTTTATAAAATAAAATAAAATTTGAATTATGGTTTTGTTTGGAATAATTACTTGAGAATAATAATTATGATTGGTATCCAAAATAATACCAAACCTAATCCTAATCACCGTAAAAACCTAATAACCCGTTTTTACTTTAAATAGAAAAAACCGGTTATAACCGGGACAAAAAACAACCGGTGAAACCGGTCATTGCGAAGTAAAAAAACCGGTTTTAGGTTTAAACCGGTAGGTTTTTCACATCCTTAGAGCAAACTACTTTTATATTTAACAATATCAAAAAATTTTATTATGAAAAGTTATTTGTAATTAAAAACCATATTCAAATATGCAATAACAGCCTTCTGCTTGAAAAAAAAATTTCTGAAATTTTCCTAAATTACCGATTCCGAAATAATTCTTTCTAAATTTATATTATTTGACACACTTCGTATAAAATTAAAAAAATTGGATAACTGATTGTTGCATCTTGAGGTTTAGACCATGCACAGATTTTTATCAGGAATAACTTTTTTTCTTAAAATTATTAATAAAAGAGTTATTACATGTCTAATAAATAAAAATGATCGGAATCGGTAATTTAGGAAAATTTCAGAATTTTTTTTTTAAGTAGAAGGCTGTTATTGCATATTTGAATATGGTTTTTAATTACAAATAACTTTTCATCATAAAATTTTTTGATATTTTGAAATATAAAGGTAGTTTGCTCTTGAGCGAAATTCATATTTTTTGACATACCTCGTATACTGTTGACAAAATTTGATATCTGATGATTGCATCTTAGGTTTTAGACTATGCAGAGCACTTTATAAAGAATAACTTTTTTTCGTAAAATTGATATTAAAAAAGTTTCCCATATGGTTCCAAGTTACGCAGACACCCTGTATAATATTCCCTATGTCTAAATTTATTAGTCTTAAAACTATTTTCATTTTTCATAGCAAATTATGAATTACGGGTCTAAATCTTTCCAAATTTTAAGTAAGCCAGGACTGAATCGTCCAAAATTGATAGTTTATGATTACTGATTATCAATCTGATAATAAATGCAAACAATGTACCAAATAAATCAAAAAAATAATTTATTAGTAATAAATTTTACAAAAAAAACACAACCACAACATACAACATTTTTGAAACAATTAACAACTACTTTTGTATGTAAGTGTAACAAATAAAGAAAGGAGAATCATTTATTAGCTATAAATTTTACAAAAAAAATACAAACACAAAATACAACATTTTGTGAAGACAATTAAAAACTTCTTCTTTATGTAAATGTCACAATTTATCTAACAAATAAAGAACGAAAAATATTTTATCAGTAAAAAATTTTCCAAAAAAAATATGAACACAAAATAAATACAGCTTTTTTGAAAAAATTAAAAGTTACTTTTAATAAAATATTTTAAATATTTAATTACATAAGTTGTTCAAATTGACCTCCTAACACATTTATGCATGCCTAAAAACGGTTATTCAGTGAGTTACTTACACTACGAAGCATTTGTAAATTAACACTTCAAAATACACTTTGTATTCTATTTTTCATCTCATCTATTGTTGTTGGAGGTATTTCAAAACCTTCGTTCTTAAAGTAACCCCAAAAAAATTGGTCCAGTTTATTAAATTCTGGTAATCTGGGTGGCCACGCTACTGGTCCATTGAAAAGTGAAAATGTCTCGAAAACTGCTAAATTTAAACATAGGGAGTGTTGTATATAAATTAAATTACGGTAATGGTACTTTCCAATAGTGATATAAAATACAGGGTGTTTCATTTAAAATTACTTGTACTTGCGTTTTAACTTACCCTGTATTAGTTATAAAGAAAATTAGCAATATCAATAATTTTTAAACATTTTGACAATAAATAAAAAAATATGGGAACCATAAACCATTGCCGTTGTGCTTACTTTTATTTATACAGGGAGTTGAACTTGTCACGATTTTCACATAAAATTGGTTATAACTTTGTAAATACCCTGTATAACATACCAAACCTTTATATTTTTGTTATAAAGAAGTTAACAGAATCCCGAATATAAACTAAAATAGAGGGTGTTCCATTTAAAAAAGCATAAGTTTGGTCTGCCACTGTTATTGAACACCGTGTAATATTCGAACTAATTTTGTAATGTGAAGCTCAAAGTTGGCTACAATTTTTGTTATTAACTTTTATCGCTATATATTGCTATAGCTGATCTACGGAGCTTTACCCCACTAATCAATCACCCTGTATATAGTTATTATTTCATAATATTCGAAAAGTTGTTTCCAGCCAAGAGTAAATAGAATTTTATAGGTAGATAATATTAAAACAAGTTAGTTATTCAAAATTTTAATGAGTAAATTAAAGTTTTATCAACAACTATGCAATATTAACGTATCCACGTAAACTGTAATTCTCTCATTATGCTCTTGATAATAATTACAAAACCAATATACTTGTTTAGTATGTTGGTTAAGGCAATATTCCAGTGAAATATAGAAATATTAGAAACTCATTATTGAGATCCGTTATATCTCAAGTTTAAATTAAATATATTGTTAAAACTAAACAGAAGTTATGAAATAAATTATTAATTTGACGTTTCGACTTTATAAACCATTTATTAGACACTAGTAATATAGAATCCTGGTTAAGTAGCGTAATATAAATTTCTTTGATATTCACCACATTTCGAGCTAGCTATTGCATAATTTATTTAGCTTATAAGTGTATTTTTTGTAGCGTATACAGTGATGAGCGCGCTAATAACCGACAAAATAAATCAAAAGATTGAAAGCATAATACATTGTGAATGTAAAAACAGATGAAACTCATAGGGGTAGAAATTATCGATACAAACGTATAAATTAACATTATATTACATAGTTCCCAACTTAAAGGCGTATCGGAGGAGTATAACAACTATCACTGTGACAGGAATATTTTATAAAATACTTCTGTCACAGACGTCTAAAGGTGGGAAACGATGTTTTATAATGTTATTGTATACGTTTATATTGATAATTTCCACCTCTACTAGTGTCATCTCTTTTATTTTACAATGTATTATGTTTTCCATCCTTTGCGATATTTTGCCGGTTATTAGGGCGCTCATGACTGTATTCATTTATGTACTCATTACAAGGCCTTCCAATATCTTTAGTTTTTATTGTATCACGAAATGTTTTTCATACAAAGAGGAGACAGACAGGGTTGTGTACTGCCCCCACTGTTGTTCAGTTTAGATTTAGATAGAATATTTAAAGAAGCACTGCATAATTTGGGGGGTGACAGTTAACGGAATTCTGATAAATACAATCAGATATGCAGACGATACAGTTATTTTAACTGATGACATGAATGGATTACAATGCCTTTAAACGCCACTGACACAGTGGGAACAGAGTTTGGCCTAAACATAATCTGTTCAAAAACAAAATACTATTCATTGCAAGATAATTCGGATGGAATTCTGACAAAATATGTACTTTTTGTATATATTTTGTCGGAATTCCATCCGAATTATCTTGCAACAGATAATACATGGTGTTTAATCGTTTGGTAAAAATGTTTTTTTCTTAAACAAAATAAAAGTGAAATGAATTTTCCATAATGATTATAAACATAAAATTTCAAATCTTCATATTCCAAAATAGGTGTATATATTTGTATAATTTGGATCACCCATTTAAGAGATAATTAAGTAGACATAATATACTGACTCCTTGTTTTCCCCAAATATAAATGTTTGTCCAAAAGTTTTCCCCAAATAAAAAACGAATAACTGAAAATAAACATTTTAATACGTATCTCAATATTGAGTTCCTTGGCGTTCTTCCATTTAGTTTATTAGGAGATAGCTATTATCAAAGGCCTATTATATGCTGACAATCAATCCATATCACACAAATTACTTAAAATTGTGAATTCCATAGTGCTTCTCTTCAAGTAAAAATGACGCCTACTTCATTAAAAGCAACACGAGCGTGTAAAAAACAATCTGTCAATAACTAGTTACGCCTGTAGTCATGAATATACTTTGCAAACATCATCACATCAACAGCAGATCGACTCGTCAACCTGTGATCCTACGATTGTGTATATAATTCACCAAGATGGCAGCCCTCACCCTAGGATTTAGTTGTTTGTATATTAATATAAAAATATCAATATTCTTCCTTTAGGTTACTGTCAAAAATGTTGGCACCTGGTGTTTTCGCCACAGCTATGGTGCTAGTCGTCAGTGGACAAGTCTTCTCCAACGGTAAGTTTTTGACTTTTTTATTATTCCATTGCGGTTGTTCGCTGAAACTACGAAAAGTAATGTGTTAACGTGAAGACTATAAGTCACGCTTAAAGTATCTATTGTATGTAGAAATGTCTGTTAAAGTTAAAACAGGATATGGTAAGCGGAAATTAAATTTTTATAATGAAAAAATATTCCTTAAAATTCTATTAGGTTATTAGTCCTTAAAAGTCCATTACATTCATTTAAAATAATTGACTTACTTTGTAAACGCCCTTAACTTATCTGTGGGTGAAAATACGTGTTATAGTTCAGGATTATTTGAAACCTATCAGGTGTTTTAAAGGACGATGCCAGGACTAACTTCTACTAAAATGTAACCAAAAATCTTGTGCGTTTTATTATTTATGACGTTTTACATTTGTTACGTTTGCAATTTTTAAAGAGTTTTAATTTTGCAGCTTAGGATATTTATTTTAGAAAATACTTTTAAGTAGAAAGTTGTAATAAAATAAGAAACCTATGATTTGAGCCATGGCAAGTTTAACTTCGTTAATTTGTTATTGAAAAACAGCATGCGAAATGTCCAAAATGTCCGTTTTTTGCAATTGCATGAATTTTTGTAAAAATAACTTTATTTTTATTCTTTAAGGCTTTAAAATGAAGATCTTTCAATTCCAAACTTAAACAAAATTGTAAAGCCCGATTGGTGAACTTATTGCTTAGATATTATAAATTGTTTATCCCGAGAGGTCAAATAAGGAGGCTATAACTTTTTGAAAAAAAAAATCTCTTTTTGAAAAAGATAGTTAATCCTAGATCCACTATCCTTCTAAAGACATATATTTTCATATTCTGACGTAAATAAATACGTATGTAATACATTTTTCAACCTCTTATTTCAGGTTTGAAAATAAGGGAGCAAATTTCGTTATAAACATTTAGAACTGAAGCGGCCCCTATATATCCTATCAGTTTCTAACTTGCAGATTATTGTTGTGGAAGATAAAATAAAGATTTAAAACAAAATAAAAATTTATTAAAATAGTAAAAATAAATAATAAAAATTTTCTACGGCCACTTAAAGCCCAAATAATTGTTTTTGTTATCCTAAATCGTAGTGACTTTATAACAATTCAGAAATTATTTCATAGTCATTGATTAAGAAAGACTTATATTATCTTCAAATAAAAATTATTTTAAAATAAAATTACATTTAATTATTAAAAATGATTTCAAAAAGGAGTCTAGATTTATTTTTCTTTACGATTGTGATTTATTGTCGGTTGCCCTTAGCAATTTAGAATACCTACGTTGATTCACGGTTTTTGCTCCAAATTTTAAAGAACCGCTTGGATTGACATGATATTTGGCGTACACACAGATAACATTTCAAAAAAGAAAAGTTATTACAATTACAGAAAAGTTAAAACAATTATTTCGACTTTAGTTGGTCGTAGAAAAAATTTTTATTTTATTTTAAATCTTTGTTTTGTCTTCAACAACAATAATCTGTAAGTTAGAAACCCATAGGATTTGTAGGGGCCGCTTCAGTTCTAAATGTTTATAACGAAATTTGCACCCTTATTTTCAAACCTGAAATAAGAGGTTGAAAAATAATTTCCGCATTTATTTACATCATAATATGAAAATAAAAGCCCTTAGAAGGAGGGTGGTTCTAGGATTAACTAAGATTTTTTTTCAAAAAGTTATAGCCTTCTTATTTGTCCTCTCGAGATAAACAATTTATATTATTTAAGCAATAAGTTCACCAATCGGGCTTTAAAATTTTGTTTATGTTTGGAATTGAAAGATCTTAAAGTCTTAAAGAATAAAAAAGTGATTTTTACAATAAATCATGCAATTGCAAAAACGGACATTTTGGACCTTTCGCAGGCTGTTTTTCAATGGCAAATTAACGAAATTAAACTTACCATATCTCAAGTTGTAGGTTTTTTAATTTACTACAACTTTCTATTTAAAACGTTTTCTCAAAAATGAATATCCTAAGCTGCAAAAATAAAAATCTTAAAAAATTGAAATTTTAACAAATGAAAAACGTCATATATAAAAAGCTCCTAAAATTTTTGGTTACATTTTAATAGAAGTTATTCCTGCAATCGTCCTTTACAACACCTGATAGGTTTCAAAAATTCCTGAATTACATCCTTAAATCGACCTATTTTTCACCCACAGCTTGTAATATTAAAACTCTAATTTCGATGTACATTCAAAAAAAATCGGTTACTTACTACATCGATTTATTAAAGCTCAAAATCTGGTCTGTCTGTCAAAATTTTTAAAAGCGATTATTAACACAAAAATAACGTGAAAAATTATTGAAACAAAATCTGTTTTATAAAAATTTTATACAGAATCCTATAATACTTCCGATAATCTAATCTAAAAATAGATCTAATCCATTAACAATAACAGACGATTGGTTTCGCCTGAAGTGATAGTGAGCTCAAATATTATGTAAATCACCTACAGATGTGCGGAAGTGCAAATTTTCAGGTTTCTAATCCGATTATTTCAGGAATAAATTTAATGTGCGCTCTAGGTGCAGGATCCTATTTCTTATTTTATACAGCTACAGTTAATAGAGTTGGTGTATCGTGTTTTTGACGAAATTACTAATGAACGAAATGAAAATTTTTGGTTTTGAACAGTTATTGCCAAAATAAATTCAATTGAAGTTGATAGTAATATTAAGAAATATTTGAAGTACCTACTTACCTTTTTATAGTATACAGTGTACACAATCAAACATGTAGAATAGAGTTCAGATGCATATATTAGATTATACAGTGTGCCAATTTGAAAAGGTGCCACACTCTATACTCTATAATTTAGTCCCTATAGAAAATCTAAAAATATGTAAAATCACGTCAAATTTATTTATAGGGGGGACATTTTGTAGATCAGTTTTAGACTACATAAATTACACCAACCATCTAGCGGAAGCGGACACTACACCCAAAATCTTTTATGGAAACGAGGGTTAAGTGTTAAGTGGTACATCATTTTAAAGATTGTTCAACTGTCTTTTAAAAAATACCACACAATAATATTATACATTATATTTCTTTTCAGTTCGAGCCTCAGCTAGGTCATTTAAAATTAATAAAAGGCCAACGCCGTAGTATAAATCTCAATAGAGTCTACGACTTGGTCTGGAATAAACTGGCGTCTTATCAGCCTATGGAGGAGCGGTACGGCAAGGGATAAGGGCTTGCGGTCTGGTGATACTTCTCCATAGATCCCTACCGAAGGGCGTTGACGCCTAAGAACGGTGCATATATATATATATATATATATATATATATATATATATAGTTTTATTGATGTTCTTGAACCATACTAAGTATATATAACAAAAATGATGCATCTTCTAGCCCAACATAACATAACAGTGGCTCATAAAGGAAACAACCTTTTAAATAAATATTTCACCAAACTTAAAACCAAAACTCCCAAACTCAAAAAATCACATGTTGTTTATGAGATACCTTGTACAAACTGTGATGGTGTCTACATTGGGCAAACAAGTCAACTGCTTCAATCCAGAATTCGTTCCCACAAATACGACAAAAACAACACCACTGCACTGACAAAACACGAGAATGGGAAGAAGCATACATTTGACTTCGAAAACACAAAAATTTTAAAAACTGAGAAGAACAAAAAGAAGAGGGAGATTTACGAATCAATAGAAATAAAAAGAAACAAAAATTCAATCAACGATAGGAAAGACACGGATAACCTAAATAGAATTTATTTTAATCTAATTTAATTAATAATAAATCACACCATCAATAAAAAATTCTTAAAATAACATATTTCCACTTTGTATCCCTTCACAACATAAAAGATACGCTCCTGTAATTAACTATAAAATATGTTTGGACAGTAAGCAATGAGATATCAACACTCAATTTTTAATTTGTGTCTGTTCATCGTCGTTAGTGTGTCGTTTTACGTGTTTGGTAAGTTTTTAATATTTTTCTAAAATAATGTATTGTCTTTCATTTGTAATTTTAGAATCAATCTTGACAAAGGTGAGAGATATCCACCGAAACGTTGATTGTGTATAAATGGAAAATAAAATCTAGTTCCAAATTTAAAACCTAATCTTTGAACCTAAGCCCAAGAAAAACAATTTTGTTATATATATATATATATATATATATATATTGTACAAATATTTTCGACCGTACTGTGTTATAGTGGTTTGAAGTTTCAGCAATTCGGTCATGTGAAATAAAAGTCTATTTGTTATTTCTCAATATATATATATATATATATATATATATATATATATATATATATATATATATATATATATATATATATATATATATATATATTTCTTTTCAGTAGTATTGAAAAAATCTTGGAACTCAATACTCAAAAAAAAAGTCTTGGAGTTAATAATCTCGCATTCCTTGTCTATTCTACGTAGGATCTCAACATTATTCACACAATCTATCCACAAAATTTTTAAAATGCCTCTGTAACACCACATCTCGAATGCCTCGTGTTTTCTTAACGAAATGTTCTTCTGGCTTTTCCTAAGTTGTTTTATTTCAATTAAGTGGCCCCATTGACTGTATATGTTCCCTGTTACCCTGTCAATTGGTTGTTGGTTAACCAAAAGCGGTGTATTTAATATTTTGCGCTTACTGACTACCATGTGGGTACTTTGTTTTTTTCGGATTGAGACCAAGTCCGTGTTCTCTACTTATATCTGATCCACTTTCATATCTTATATCTGATCCATCTACTCTAACGCATGTCCCTAAAATTTTCGGAAAAAATAAATATGTATTTTCTAGTTGTAAATTAAGTTAATTGTATTAACTAAATACAGGAAATTAAGTCTACATATTTAAGGTTTATAATGTATTTTTATAATACAGAAAGGGGTCGGTGATCTTCGATGGCACGTAAATTTGATCTTGCATGTGCAATAAGCCTTTGGACTGTTTCTAAATCGATCTCATGAATTTTTGGAAAATTCTTCTCCTTAGCTGATCCTTATTTTGACCTTCCCAGTCATTATTATACACCATTCGACTCGAAACAGCCCAAAATTCTTCTGTAGGCCTCGCCTGATGCACATTTGGAAGGTTGTCGCGCTTGGGAACAAAATTTATATTTTGAGCAGTTAACCAATATGTCGTTCTCCTGGCGTAGTGACATGATACTAGCGGCTAGGTCGGGCCAAAATATGATTCCATCATTGGGGTGATGAGTATTTATGAATTGAATAAGCTTTGTAAGACACCTGTCAACGTAAATGCCAGCATTGAGAGCTTCACCGCAAACACTCCCAACAAACGACTGTGAAACACCAGCTTCGGAGATGGCACACCATACCAAAATTTTATCGGCAAATTTCACTTTTCCCTTAAACCGAACTTCGTCGGGTACATCTTGTACATTGCGGGTATAAAATCCGTCGTTGCTCTTCATTTCGGAATTGGATAAAGTAAAATACTTTTCATCATCCATAATGAGAATTTTACCAGGAAAATTAATACAATACGTCTCAATGCACGGCAATATCTCGGAATTTTTTCTAACTGGGCTGGTGTGTCTTAGGAGCTTTTTTCTTTTATAATGTTTTATATTATTTTTAGAAATTGTTCTACTTACAGTCATTCGTGAAACATTATATCTTCGGCCAACATTTCGCAAAGGCTTTCCTAATTGGTTCTCCATACTCTGAAATAATCTCTGTTCTCGAGCAGAAGTTAAAACTCTAGGCCTTCAACTTTTGGGCAAATTAAGACATGGTATACCGTTTTCGCACTCTTTAATTTTCTGGTAAATCATTGACACAGAAATATTTTAAGCAATAAAAATTCTTATAATATCGCCTTTTGGTACATGCCAACTAAACGATAAATACTTTGACGAATCTTGTACGACACCTTAACGAACTGTATTTGTCAAAACTGACATTGTTTATATCGTTTAAGTTGTTTACTAACTTTGGTTTTCAATGGCAACTTGATCCAATGCTTCCTATCAATAATACTTTTAAATCTAAAATTTTCCGAAAACTTTAGGGACATACGTCTCCATACTCTGAATTAATCTCTGTTCTCGAGCAAAAGTTAAAACTCTAGGCCTTCCACTTTTGGGCAAATTTAGCCCCGGCGCAAATTGATCCTAAGCCAGACACAACCTGCGTCGGCAGACTGCTTAGACCGATCTGCGCATCCTACTATCAGTTCCTGCGTTCGCAGGTCGAGCTTGGGAAGGCCTGTCGTCAACGTACAGTTTTCTGGGCCTTGGGACGGGTGACTCATCGCCAGATGTATATTTTTACGTGTTTTTGTTTGAGAGATGGAACTATCTGAAATGAATAAGCGGCGATATATTTTACACTATCTTGAATGAATAACATTTTATTGCTCTGTTGAATCAATCAGCACTACTCTACAAGTTTTGGTTTATTAGTTTAATATTTTATTGCAATAGTAGGGAGTATAATATATCTGATTAAAACAGTGAATTTTTTACATGTTAATTATTTTTAATTTCTTGTGAAGTATCTAGTGTGGCTTTAGCCAATAAATCAAAGTTATGCGTTTACAAGAGCATATTATTTGAAAAATAAGGGGTACCATAATGTGTCATAATTATAATCTCCTTTATACAGATCAAAAAATTGTTTAGTATGTATTTCTAAATCTACACAATCATTGAAAAATGATTAATGGTAAAAAATATCTATTTATGACACTGTTATCGACAAAGTCGATCAATTTTAAACTTGTCATCATATATTTATTAGACTTTTGACAAAAAGACAAAACAACTTTATTTAACAAAAATTTACCTTTTGAAAAAATAAACAAACCCGTATTTTTTAATTTTCTTTAAGACCAATAGCAATCGAGCTTTACTTGATTATATGTTAGCTCTTCTTCGTCAGATGCTAAATACTGTAGTTTCAAAGTCGAAAGACGGGAAAACTATGCATTTTTCGAGGATAATTTGTTTAAACTAATTTAACGTATTTAAAAATATCTATCTCCAGAAATAAAAAAATATCTCTAGTTCAAAAATTAAGTGACTTATAATGAAAATAATGTCAGTCCCTATTTTTTTAGCGAAAAAGTGATCGGAAGCAACCTCCTAATCAATACCCTAATTAAAATTAGTCATTGACCTTATTTGGTCTTCTTTATTTATGAAATACTAATTGGTTTTAGAAGTTTGACCAGCGTAGAATGACTAGTTTTAAAAAAAAATTAAGTTTAAAACGAATGACGAATTTTTGTAGTTTGGACAAAAATGGCCTTATCTTCAGAATAGAAAGATTAGCATTAGCGATACAAAAAATGGGAATTATTTAATTCTCAAGCACTGGTTTGCAAAAGTTTTTTCTATGGCAAAAACTGAGTGTGCTATTGAAAATTAAAACTTGTAATAACATGCAAAAACCACCTTTACCAACCCTTTCAAATTCACTTCTTTTTGCGACTAAGTATTTTAAAAAGATTTAATATTAATAGGCTTATAGATCTTATAAAAACCTACAAAATTATTTTTTGCTAAACTTTTTAAGATAAAAAATATAAAAGTTATAAAAAACTCGATATATTAAAAAAAAAAAGGAGAAACCCAATTGGAAGCATAATTATGTATGTTAGCGTTGTTTTTGTCATTGACCTTATTCATTCTTCTTTATTTATGTATTATTAATAGATTCTAGAAGTTTGACTGGCTTAGAATGATTAGTTTTTAAAAAACTGGAGTTAAAACGAATAACGAATTTTTGTAGTTTGGTAAACAATGCCGTTTTCTTCAGAATAGAAAGATTAGCATCGGAGATACGAAAAACTGTTTAAATATGAAATTGTAGGTTATTTAATTTTCAACATCTTGATTTAAAAAATTTTTTTCTTGACATTGAGTGAATCGTAAATGAGTATTATTGAAAAACATTATTTTTTCGATATAAAACTAACACTTTCGATAGAGAATAAATCGAAAACTATTAATTTTATCAAAAAAATGTATAGAACGTTTTTTGCTTAGAATGAATGTTTTTATCAACTTTTGTGATCAAAATATAATAAAAAATTTCCACCCCCGAGATGGGGTGGCAACCACTCCCATGGTAAAAGCGCCTGTCTGCATCATACAGATTTTGATTCTTGGACTATCCACTACTAGTCCAGGGCGCATCTGTTTTGAGATGGACGTTGAGAGGTGACTCAAATTTTTTTGCAGACGTTGCTTGAAAATAGATCAAATAATAATATTTAAGTTATCCTCCCTCTCATAAAGGTCCGGAACATTGTTTAAATAATCAAAATGTCAAAAATTGAAGGAAAAATTCGATTTTTTTCTTCGTTTTTTTATTATAACTTTAAAAGTATTCATTTCCGAGAAAAGTTGTACTGACATAAAAGTTGCGTAATTAAATTTCCTACAATACAGAATCGGTTAAAAATTTCAAAAATAGTCACCCTACTTGCAAAATAGCAATAATTGCGAAATAAACCATACAAAAACAAGTATTCGCATTTTACGTTTTTCAACCATTTATGCTACACTTAGGACCTTCATATTTCACCCAGAAAAACTCTATGATACAGTAAAACAATACTGTAAATGTCAATAGATCGGTTCAATAGATTTTGCAAAATAAATTTTGCAATCCAGCTTTTGCAAAAAAAATTCATTTTTTCAAAATGTTACAGAACTGAAAATAAAGAAGATAGCAAGTTGAATTTTTTTTTGCTTATAGAAGTGTACTGTACCTTTCATTTGCAATTTTCAAAATTAAAATCGATTAATTACCACGGCGTCAGAAAATTTTTGAAATAAACAATAATTTTTGGTGCTACGCGCAGGACAGCGATGTTCGATTCACACAAGTTGATTTCCACCAAGATTTCTTCCAATCTTTATCTAATATATTATTTTTTTACTCTATATTTTGTTGTATTTTAATATTTTAATTCCACAAAAACCAAACTAATTTTATTATTGTTTGTGAAATATTGTTTAAACAATTGCATATGTTTAAAAATAATAAACTTTATTATTTAAGTTAAAATATATGAAAATAAAAGTTTTTGCTAATAAAAGTGTTATTTCAAAGGATAGAGTATATGTTTTTATTTTGCAATAAACAAATTTATTTATTTATATCGAAATGTAATAAAAATTAAAATGTATCAATCATTATCAAAGGTCATTGGAATACCCAATCAGAGCAAACTATCCGCTGTCCTGCGCGTAGCACCAATAATTAATGTTTATTTAAAAAAATTCCTGACGCCGTGTTGTTAATCGATTTTAATTTTGCAAAATTGCAAATGAAAGGTACAGTACACTTCCATATACAAAAAAATTTTCAACTTGCTATCTGCTTTATTTTCAGTCCTGTAACATTTTGAAAAAATGAATTTTTTTACGAAAGCTGGATTGCAAAATTTATTTTGCAAAATCTATTGAACCGATGTTAATGAAATTTACAGTATTGTTTAACTGTATCATAAAGTTTTTCAGGGTGAAACATGAAGGTCCTAAGTGTAGCATAAATGGTTGAAAAACGTAAAATGCGAGTACTTGTTTTTGTATGTTTTTTTTTACAATTATTGCTATCTTGCAACAAGGGTGACTATTTTTTAAATTTTTAACCAACTATATATTGTAGAAAATTTAATTATGCAACTTTTGTGTTAGTACAACTTTTCTAGGAAATGAATACTTTTAAAGTTATAATCAAAAAACCAAGAAAAAAATCGAATTTTTCCTTAATTTTTTGACATTTTGATTATTTAAACAATGTTCCGGACCTTTTTGAGAGGGAGGATAACTCAAATATTATTATTTGAGTTATTGTCAAGCAATTTCTGCAAAAAAATTTGAGTCACCTCTCAACGTCCAAATGTACTAATATTTTTACAGATGCGCCCTGGTCTATACTTATTCTCAAATTTTCAAGCAAATCGATCCATTCTGTACAAATTGCGAGGTGAAAAGCATGTACGAATTGTACGTATTCATAAAAGGTGTACGAATTGCGGTCCCTGGACTATTAACTTTTTTTGGTTTTAGGACCTACTCTTCATAACCCAATAGGTCCCCAAAGCGTTCGAGTGACTGCACATTTAGCATGCTTTGCTCCCCTACTATTACAATTTTTTATTGCCGATGCAACATATAATTTTTTACTGGTAAATATTAAATGTAGTGGTCAATATACCTACTTTGGAAACAGAAATCCATCTCCATCATTTATGATCGTTGCCAGAGATATTAGTGATATAGAATAGAAATAGAAATAGAAATATTTATTGATCCTTTCAAGACTTTTTACAAATGTATAGGACAGGTCATGTAGATGATTTTACACTGTAGAACAGTAATATAACTGTTACAAGCTAACATTGTTCAGCTACAAAATTTTATATACTCGTAGGTACCTAACACCTAACACGTGATAACATATATTATAAAATAACATATTTAGACATATACAAAACAATTTATACATAAAAAATAAAATAATTTAAAATAGTTTATAGGCTATCGTCAAAGAATTCTTTGACTGAATAGTAGCATTTGGCTAATAATAAATTTTTGATTTTATTTTTGTAACTGTTAAAACTAGCAATCTCCTGCATTTCATCGGGAAGTTTATTGTACAATTTCATTCCCATAAATTTAAAACTATTTTCTAATCTTGCTCTTTTAAACTGGGGTATTCGGAGCTTATTAGAATTTCTTGTATGGTAATCATGTCGATGAGCATTAGTTTCAAATTGATTGAAATTTTCTTTGACAAACAGAAGAGTGTGGTAAATGTACAGACTATAGAATGACATGATTTTGTATTTTATAAATGTTGGTTTACAAGTTTCTCGAAATTTTAGCTCGAATATATCTTCTGCACTTCTGTCTTTCAGTTCTTGGATATTCTGTAATCTATTGACATACACTTGCTTTTAAAATAACATAAAAAATAATCTAGAGCTGTCAAATCCGGGGATCTTGCTGGCCATTTGATTGCTCTTCTTCCAATCCAACGATTTGGAAATGTATTGTCGAGAAACTCACGAACACCTCAAAGATAATGAGGAAGTGGTCAATTTTGCTGAACGAAATTGATTTATTCACGAGATAAGGATATATATCATATTATAAGTAAAGACCGGATTATATGTTCCTGTTTTGACTGAAATATGTGCATATATATGTCTGAAATATGAGTAAAATATGTTGAAAATATTCCCTAAATGTTTAAAATATGTTCCAAATATGTGGAATATGTGAAAAACATTTTAAAGTAACAAGAAAATGTGCATTAACAAATGTATAAAAGTTTTATTAAATAACGGTAAGTACATATATTGACAAAATTAACCTAAATATACCAATGTATACCTATCTAGTACCTATTACTATTACTTACGTTTCTACATTTTATTCCTTCTTATAACAATTCACAATCAAATGTTTTTCAATATTTTCAATAGTAAAATTATGTCGCCTATCCGTTACTAGTAATTTGTATGTTGAAAAGCTTTGTTCAACATCAACTGATGTAATAGGTGCAAATTTTAAAACATTAATAATCTCCGCATTTAATAGAATATTAAGTATGGAGAACGGTAAGGGTTTTATACCGATCGAAGACAATTGTTTGGAGGAGGAGCGGAGCGACGACTCCAATTATTGTCTGAGATCGGTTACCCTTAACGTTCGACATGCTTATAACGTTTTTTGCACGATTGATACCATTATAAATTATAAAATTAAACATTTTTGTCATATTGACTAGTTTCATTCATTTTATCAAGATAGATACTTTGGTTGTTAGGTTGTAACTAGGGTGCATTTGAGTTTTTATTTAGTTGTCAATAATTTTAAGTACAATTTTGATTATTATAAATTAAAATATGAGCGAAAGTGAATTTGAAGAAATTGAACGGGCTTGGGAAGAAGGGTTTTCCGCAATTATTCCCGAAAAATCCAAAATCCGTTATCAAATTACCTACCAAAGTTTTAAAAAATGGTGCGAAGGCAAGAATTTAAGAATCGAAGAAAATACTCTATTGGCATATTTCGTTCAAAGACATATGCAGTTGAAAGCTCCTGGAAGCCTCTGGGCAGAATATTCAATGATTAAATCCACCGTTTTTCTTTATGATGGCATTGATATTTCCAAGTTTTCAACTTTGATCGCGTATTTGAAGAGAAAAAATGTTGTGCAATACTAGTAATACTACTAATGTATGCGATTCTGCAGGAGTTTCTGTTAGAAGGGAAACCACAGCCCAAACAAGTGGGATTTCATTAAATAATTTAACAAATTGTACCATAAGTTTTAATATTAATAAATAATTCGTTAGTTTTCTTTATTCTTTCAAAAAATAAATTAAAATTAAGAGATTTTTTAACTCGACGGTAAGTGAATTACTTACCGTCGAGTTGGAGTACTTACCGTCGAGTTGGATTACTTACCGTCGAGTTGCTAGTAAATGTCACCTACTGACGTAAAATCTGTCACGGTAGGCAGTCAAAAATGATCAATCGTGCAAAAATTGGTATTAACATCACAATCGCCAAAAATAATTTGGTTTGCTTCCTGTAATAATAATTTTAAATCACTATTTTTCTATAAAGTTTCAATACATTTTTTATTTATTGATTGTCCAGTTTTTCCAGAAACTTCTTTAGCGTTTTCCTTAAATTTCTGAATTAAATTAAGAGGCTCTTGTAGTGGAAACGATTCAGTTTCAAGATTGAGGATGGTTTTATAAAAAAAAAATCATAATTCGATTTAATAAAACAAAGCTCATTGTGCAGTGATCTGTTTTCTAAAATTGATTTGAATTTTGAAATCGGACCAATATTTGTTTCTTCAAAACATAAAACTAGTTCTTTTATAGGGAGAAAATATTCCGCATAAAAACAGGCACCTTTTAAATATGTTCCCCAACTTGTGATTATAGGCTCCAGTGGCAAAGGAGTATTTGGTAATTTTTCTTTATATATCTGAATCCTTAAAGGCGATTTTAAAAATATTTACTTCACGTTGCTAATTAAACTATTAACTGTAGGGAATGAATTTCGAAGTTCTTCCGCCACTCTGTTTAAACCATGCGCCAAACACGTCACATGAATTAAATTGGGATATAAACTTTTAGTTGTTGACCAGCTTTGACCATGTATGACGCAGCATCGGAAACCATAAGCAAGATTTTGTTAGCTGAAACAATGTCCGGAAGGAAAAAGTTCTAAAAGCATCATTTATAAACCTAACCATTGTTACATGGTTAACTGTGTCAAGTTGTTTACAGCCAAAAATATGTCAAAATATGCCAAAATATGTTAAAAATATGCCAAAATATGTCAAACGGTCGAAAATATGTTCAAACCATCAAAATATGTTAAAAAAATGAAAATATTCTAAATATGTAAAATTAAATTAATGTCAAACGGCTTTAATTATCATAATTCGTCCACATCCTGAAGCGTTTGATTGTATCTTTGATGGTTATCGATATGCAAAAAACATATAATCCGGTCTTTAATTATAAGTAAAGAGTCTAGCTGATTCCAGAATAAAGTCCAATTCTAAAAATGTCAGTATTCTTCACCTATTATAGTTATATTCCAAAACGGTCCAGTAATTGTATTTATAATAATTCCTGCCCATACATAGATCTTTTGTCGGTACTGTGTATGTGCCTCCACCATCCAATGCCAATTTTCATCTGAGCGAGCAGTCCTGCAGTTTTGATTATTGATCGTGCCATTTAAATGAAAACTAGCCTTATTGAAAGTATTTGGTTAAATAAAAATTTGGATTAGTGTTTAATGTATTTAACATGTTGCCACAGTACTCCATTCTGCGATCTAGATCGTGTTCTTTCAGTTCCTGTACCAATTAGTATGTTTTATAAGGATGACCTTTTTATTTGTTTTGTATTTACGAACAGTTTTATGACAGATTTCATTTTAGGTGGCAGTTATTCTAGTAGTTTTATGAGGATCTTCAACATCGACGAAAAATGTCAGTTTCAGTTTCCTTCTAGGTCTAATATTTCCATTCATTTAGAGAGGCCATAAACACGGCGTCTCTAGTTTTCGTTTTACAACAAAATTATCATTTATTTCTATTAGTTTACTCCTAAAGGTAGGTATGGATATGCGCGTTCGTGGCGCGTTCGTTAGATTAGCACGTGCTTTCTAGTGGCGCACAAACTGTGCGCACACGGCACGCCACGATCCAACCTCTGTCGGCGCCACGAACGCACGGGGCCCACATATACAGGGTGTCCAGAAACTCTACCGACAAACGAAGACAGGAGATTCCTCATATAATTCTAAGACATTTTAACCCAATTCATCTAGTCCGAAAATGCTTCCTAAGGGAGCTAGAGCTCTTTGAAGATGGCGTCATGAAATTAGTTTTTCTTAAATACCTCATCCAGAACGCTTCCATTTAGAAAAACGAAAATTGGTATGTATATTTACTTTTCCGAGATGAATCGATTCCATTCATTGTAAATTTCTAGTACCGGTCATAGGCGTCCGTTTTGGGTAGAGCAATGGGTAATTTATCACATAACTTTTTTGTCCTTAACTTTTATGCATTTTTGACACCAGATTATTAAATTGTGAGGTATTCTAGTACTAAAAGGTACTCTTGCTTTAAGTCGGTAGGACACACCGTTTTCTAGAAAAATCGATTTGAAAGTTTTTCGTTTTTGGAATTTGAAAAAAAATTGAAAGAACTTTTCAACAAAAAACGAAGTACATATTTTACCAACATAAAGTAAGAGTAACTTTTAGTACTCGAATACCTCATAATATAATAATCTAATGTCAAAAATGCTCAAAAATTCAAGACAAAAAAGTTATGCCATAAAATAACTGTTGACCTACCCAAAACGGACGCCTATGATCAGTACTAGAAATTCGAAATGAATTAAATCGATTTATCTCTGGAATATAAATACATGTACCAGTTTTCGTCTTTCTAAACAGTTTTTTTTTGAAATTTTTTTTTAATTCAAAAAGCGAAAAATTTTCAAATCGATATTTCTAGAAAACGGTGTGTCCTACCGATTTAAAACAAGAGTACCTTTTAGTACTACAATACTTCACAATTTAATAATCCAGTGTCAGAAATGCATAAAAGTTAAAGATAAAAAAGTTATGCGATAAAATATCCGTTGCCCTAACCAAAACGGACGCCTATGATCGGTACTAGAAATTTGCAATGGATGGATTAGATTTATATCTTGAAGATAAATACGCGTACGAATTTTTGTTTTTCTGAATGGAAGCGTTCTGGAGGTATTTAAGAAAAACTAATTACAAGACGCCATCTTCAAAGAGCTCTAGCTCCCTTAGGAAGCATTTTCGGACTAAGTGAATTGGGTTAAATTATCTTAAAATTACCTGAAGAATCTCCTGTCTTCGTTTGTCGGTAGAGTTTCTGGACACCCTGTATACGTACCTTTACAGATTATCGTTCGTTGCCTCAGCATTCGTCTGGTTTGCAAATTATAGAGACCGCGAAGGCGTTACCAGAAACTTGGTCTCAATAAAAGTTTTATTTTAATATTATTTTTAATTAAAGTACAATTTTCGCTTGTTATAAGTAGATGCCGCAACGGCACCCGTATCGCGATATTTTGCTATAATTCGGTACTAGCAGTCGGATTTGATTTAGTTAATTCAGAGAAAGTGATATACCGGGTGTACCAAAAGTCAGTTAACAGTTTTGTATATTAATTAAAGCAAAAATAACTGAAGTAAAAAAAACGTTTATTTAGTCCATGTGGTGAGACCGCTCCCGTCTGGAAAAATTTCTGATCCGGTTTCTTTGTGGATTCCTATTCGAAAATGTCTCCTTTAAACAAATATGAAGGGTGCCTGGCGGAATTTTTGGGCAGAAATTGTTTAAATAATTTTTTTAAACAAATACAAAAGATCACGTTTTTTTGATCCATATTTTTAAGTTTTGTGGGTGATTCTAAACAAGAAAGGTATCTTGTAAATTTTCTCAAAAATTGATAGTTTTCGAGTTATAAGCGATTTAAAATCTGAAAAATGCGAAAATACGCATTTTAGAGGCTTTAAGAGATATTTAAAATAGTATTTTTGAGGTTGCCGTATACTTAAATTGAAGTTTAACATTCAGCTTCAAGATTCTGACGAGTGATCACGTCCAACATTAATTTAAATCGTTATTTTTTAATTGTGAAATATGCATATCCATCCGATTTTTTTTGCCGGTGCGGCGCGCTCTATTCCAAAAATCTCCTATTTTCTTCCGATAAATATTGTTTATAGATTTTTTGGGGCATTCTAAATAAAAAAATTTCTTGACATTTTTCTCAAAAGTTAATAGTTTTAAAGTTATAAGCGATTTAAAATCCGAAAATACGTTTTTTTGTCATTTTTCGGATTTTAAATCGCTTATAACTTTAAAACTTTTTTTTTAATTTACTTATTGTTTATACATATGACCTAGCCTCTAGTGACTAATCCAGGTCGTTTTTTCCTGATGGGATTACAGATATTTTTTTATATTTTTACATTTTTTACTAAACTACTTAATCTATTTTTACAATATACTAATTAATTTGCCATAATCTATTAATTACATTTAACAAATACATTTAACAAATTTAAACAATATACGTTATTTGTTAAAATATTTTTGGTACTATCAACTCCCTTCTAAGTTATAACGACAGTCCCTCTATTTTCAGAAGAGAGTTGGTAGTCTGTTTTTTTTTAATTTAATGAATTATTTATTGAAATATTATTTTTATTAAATAATTCTTCAATAAATAATTCATTAAATTTGAAATTAAATATACTTTAAAACTATTAACTTTTGAGAAAAATGCCAAGATACTTATTTTATTTAGAATATCCCAAAGAATCTAGAAAAATTTTTTGAAATAGAGCGCGCCGCACCGTTAAGAACATCGGATAAACATGCATATATAACAATTAAAGAACAACGGTATAAATTAAAGTTAGACACGATCACTCTTCAGAATCTTTAAGCTGAATATTTAACTTTTAAATCAAGTATCTGGCAACCTCAAAAATACTAATTTAAATATGAGTTTTTAAGCCTCGAAAATGCGTATTTTCGCATTTTTCACATTTTAAATCGCTTATAACACTAAAACTATCAATTTTTGAGAAAAATTACAAGACACTTTTCTTCTTTAGAATGACCCAAAAAACCTAAAAATATATATTTCAGAGCAAAAAAGGTGATCTTTTGTATTTGTTTAAAAATAGTTATTTATAAAACAGTCCGTAAAGTATGCTTTTTGCGAACGCACGCGATATTTAGAGCACGAGCGACAACGGAGAGAGTGCTATAAATCGCGTAAGTTCGCAAAAAGTACTTCACGCACAGTATCATAGAATATTTTATCTACGATAAACAAATAAAAAAAGCTGTAACTCTTCGTTACTGGAATTCATTACTATTCTACAATTTTTAGAATTTTGACATTTAAAAATTCTCACTATTTTCAAACCATAAAACTGTCAAAACTTTTGTTGTATTTCATTGCTCATATTGTCATCACCATGACAACGCGAAAGTTAAGGATTGTCACCATGACAACTCGAAAGTTAAAAACAGTGCGAAAAAGTAAATCCCATTTAAAATGCATTGTTACTTCACGCACACTTTAAATCCTTCACGCACTGCTATCTATAATGACAGTTTTCACAAACTAAAAACTTATACATAATATGACATAGAGTAGATAAAATTGTTTAAACAATTTCTGATCAAAAATTCCGCCCGGCACCCTTTAGATTTGTTTAAAAGGGACATTTTTTAATAGGAATCCACAAAGAAACCGAATCAGAAATTTTTCAGACGGGAGCGGTCTCACCACATGGACTAATTGTTTATTGTTTATTGTAAATAATTAGGTACAGAGAAGTGCATGCTTTACATATTATGTTCAAAGTGTACACCACCTTCATAAATACATTTTTGGCAACGCTTATACACAGACACAGTGAAACAAGTCTTTCTACAGACTTCCAAGTTGGCACGGAGAACTTCAAATTGGCAAAAATTTTATCTTTATATACTCCCAAAAGGCAAAATTACAGGGCGTAAATCTGGCGAACGCGCGGGCCATTCAATTCTTCTCCCTATCTAATCACTAAACTAGTCATTTAGAAACTCACGAACTTGCAATCCGTAATGAGGCGGTGCACCGTCTTGTTAAAAATATCGAATACCTTGTAACTGTGGATTATTTGCAAGGCCCTTCACAGAGCATGATATATTTTCTTGGAGACGCCGCAAACTTCCGCGTGACTTTTTTTGATAGAGGTAACTGACTTTTGGTCCACCCGGTATATACACTCTCTGATGAAAGCTAACGAGCTTGAAACCGGTAAGTATGTTTATGGCACTCTCTGAATGAATTGAAATATAAGACGTTTCCAGTTTTCGTTTTACAACAAAATTATTATTTATTTATTCTTCTTACCTTTTCCATCCACTCCTAAATGGAGTTCTCGAAAGTTGTTGCAAAAATAAACGCGCCGTACGAATAATAAATCAAAAAGAACTAAAAGAATTTTATAAGTTTTTCATATTATTTGGATTATGACTCTATACAGGGTGATTGATTAGTAGGGTAAAGCTCAATAGCTCCGCTATAATAATAGATAGCAATAAAAGTTAATAACAAAAATTTTAGCCAACTTTGAGCTTCATATTACAAAATTAGTTAGAATGTTACTCGATAACACAGTGGCAGACCAAACTTATGTTATTTTAAATAGACCATCCTATATTTTATTTTATATTCGAAATCCTGTTAACTTTGCCATCACAAAAATATACAGGTTTTTAATGTTATACAGGATATTTACAAAGTTATAACCAATTTTGTATGAAAATCGTAACAAGTTCACCTCCCTGTATAAATAAAAATAAGCACAACAGCAATGGTTTATTAATGCCATATTTTTTTATTGTCAAAATTTTTAAGAATTATTGATATTGCTAATTTTCTTTATTTCAAATACAGGGGGAGTCAAAACGCAAGTACATTATTTTCTCAGTAATGTTAAATGGAACACCCTGTATTTTACATCATTATTGAAAAGTAACATTAACGTAATTTAATTTTTATATTACATTCCATATGCCCAAATTTATTAGTTTTCGAGATATTTTCATTTTTCAGAGCAAATTATTTTAGGTGTTTAAATTTATCTAAATTTTAAGTAAGCCATGACTGAATTGACAATTGAAGATTACCGATTATCAATCCGGTAATCAATGTAACACTGTAGCAAATAAAGAAATAAAAATAATTTATTAGTAATACATTTTACAAACAAAAACCCAACCACTACATGCACCATTTTTGAAACAATTAAAATCTTTTTATGTAAATGCAACAAATAAACAAAGAAAATTAGTAATTAATTTTACAAAAAAACACACAAACACAAAATACACTAGTTTGTGAAGACAATTAAACACTACTTTTTTATGTAAATGTAACAATGTAACAAATAAAGAACAAAATATAATTTATCAGTTATACATTTTGCAAAAAAACATGTTTGAAAAAATTAGAAGCTACATACTTTTAATAAAATATTTTTAATATTTAATTACATAAGGTGTTCAAAATTATCTCCTAACACATTTATGTACGCCTAAAAACGATCATTGAATGAGCTACTTACTCTACGGAGCATTTGTAAATTAACACATCGAAATACACTTTTCATTCCATTTTTCATCTAACCCCTTGTTGTTGGAGGTATTTTATAAACTTCATTATTAACGTAACCCCAAAAAAATCAGTCCAGTTTATTAAATTCTGGTGATTTGGGTGGTCACGCTACTGGTCCATTGAAAAATGAAAATATCTCGAAAACTAATAAATTTAGGCATAGGGAATGTTATCTAAAAATTAAAGTACGGTAATGGTACTTTTCAATAGTGATATAAAATACAGGGCGTTCCATTTAAAATTACTGAGAAAATAATGTACATGCGTTTTGACTCACCCTGTATTTGATATAAAGAAAATTAGCAATATCGGCCATTCCTGAAAATTTTGACAATACGCTAAAAAATATGGCATTAATAAACCATTGTTGTTTTGCTTATTTTTATTTATACAGGGAGTTGAACTTGTTACGATTTTCATATAAAATTGGTTATAACTTTTTAAATACCCTATACAACATAACAAACCTTTATATTTTTGTGGTGGAGAAGTTAACGGGATTTCGAATTTAAAATAAAATATAGGGTGTTCCATTTAAAAAAACATATGTTTGGTCTGCCACTGTGTTATCGAACACCCTGTAACATTCTAACTAATTTAGTAATGTGAATCTTAAAGGTGGCTAACATTTTTCTTATTAACTTTTATTGCTATCTATTACTATAGCGGAGCTATTGAGCTTTACCCTACTAATCAATCACCCTGTATACAAATTATTTTAGTATTCCACAAATTACTTTTTTTTAACGAATATGGTTTTATTTAACCTACGATCGTTTTTGCAACAGTTTTTCAGTCATCAAACGAATTTATCAAATAACATATTATTCCATTTAATAGACCATTTTCAGTTATCATTTTTTAGATAATAATATTTCACGATACGTGACATATTATTGGACGGGAAATTTACATATTCCTGTTTTTATTGCTTCGAAATGCAAAACCAATAGAGGGTCTGTTTGTCTGACGCTGTTCGCCCGGATGTTTTTTAACAATATTCAAGCAAAAACAGCTTTATCTTCTTCAATAAAAATACTAAATGTTGTTTATTTAAAGTATTGTAAAGAAAAAAAAAAACGTTTTTTTCAATGACCTGATCTATATATACCTACAGTGTGTCTGCGTAAGTTGGAAACATGCGGGAAACTTTTTATTATTATTTTTTTACGAAAAAAGTTATTGTTTATAGAAAATTCGGCATAGTCTAATAGCTAAAGTGCAACTATCACATATCAAATTTTATCAATTTTATACGAGGGACGTTAAAGAATAAATATGAACGTCGCTCAAGAGTAAAGTACCTTTATATTTCACAACATCGAAAATTGTTATTATGAGAAGTTGTTTGGAAATAAAAACTATTCTTAAATATTCCATAACATCTTCTTAAATAAAAAATTTAAAATTTTCCTTGAATTACCAATACCAACATCATTTTTAATTATTGCAAATATGACAACTCTAATTAAAAATCTAATGAACATTGAAGAGTTAATAACCTTTAACTAATAAAAGTTAGGTATCATGGGTAATTTGAGAAAATTTTGCCAATTTTGTTATTTTGTTAATTTGCATATTAAAACAGTTTTAAATTACAAACTCGGAGGGACCGCAGACGTTCGGATACAATTAGCGTCTCTTTGCAAAGACAATGACGTCGACTTTGCAAAGTAACAAGACACTTACTCAACACATACACTACACGATATGACACTAGGTACCTAACTGCAAAAATTCACTGTACCTATCATGCCAATGGCCATTAGTTGTCGAGGCATTAGCTAAATAAAAAATAAATAAAAATTACAAACAACTTTTCTTAATGACAATTTTCGATATTGTGAGATATAAAGGTGCTTAGATTTCACTGATGGTTGCATCTTAAATTTTACGTTAAATCAGAGCATGTAGAGCTTTTTATGAAGGAATACTTTTTTGGATATATGGGTGGAAACCTACGGTTTCAACTTACGCAGGCACACTTTATATCTGATATATATATTCATTTTAGTACAAAATGAACCACATATTACAAAAAAAATTTATTACACAACTAATTTACAAAACAGGTACATATTGAAATTTCAATAAAATTGTTAACTGATCTCATAAGAACAAGCTTCGGTACTATTTATGTTCTTCTTCTTGTTAAGATCTTTTGATATGTTAGTATTAATTGATGATTAATTTTTTGGCAGGATGGCTGACAATTATTATTATTCTATATAAGCAGTCTTTTAAGTTCTATCGATTTTTTTATTTATTTTATTGTAAACTTACCCTCTATTGATCTGTTTGTCTGAATCTGTTTGTATCTATTTTCTGAGCATAGTTTTCTGAGCCTATGCAGGTTTGCACAAAAATTTGGCTATAGGTTCCACTTACGATCTACTTACGACTACAAAGTTGATCTTGTGCCGTAAGAAATTCTTATCCTGGAGATGGAGACATTTTTACCATTTTCTCGGGGGTAATCTTTTTCTATTAAAAATGACTCCGGGAATGAATATACTAATTATAAGCAACTTTTGTTTAATATAGTTTTTTCTGAACGTCAATAGTTTTCGACTTATTTGCAAGTTAAAATTTCATTTTTTTACCAAACAAAAAAATAATTATTGGTTTATGGTGTCTGTAGCACCAATACAAGCAGATAAATAGTAATTGGTTCTCCTTCGTCAAATGCCAGAAAAATTAAAAAAGAAATGAAAGCTTCAATGAGAAATATGAAGAACCAATGCATTTTTCGTAAAAAACTCATGCAACCTTTTTTGTGCAGCTTAATAAAGTCCATTTTTATTTTTAATAAAAGCCTCTAGCACCAATACGGTGCTAGAGGTGCTAAGGTGCCTTGATATGAGATCAAATTATTTAAATAGTTTTGTTGCCCTTATCTTTGAAAGAGTTCAAGAAAAACGGTAAAACAAATTTCTGTTTACTAAAACATTATTATGCAAATTTTAATCGGCCATATCATTTAATCTTTATCTTACAAAAAATATAAAAAAACAAAATTTTTAGAGAATCAAAACCTTTACTTCTGTAATCTACGATAATTTTTTACACAGACCATTTGTTCTTGCCAAAAAATCTCGATAGTGTTAACAAAACACTGCGGGGTTAATGTGGTTTTGTGTTAAAATAATTGCGTATCTCTAACAGTTTTCCATTTATTTGAAAAAAACCCAGAATTTTTTGTAAAAATACAAAATGTCTTCTTGTGCTTTAAATTGAAAGTTCCGTTCTATAAGCATTTGACAAAAGCCAAACTTCCAGAGCATACTACAAGTACTCAAATACAAATATAAGTATTAATAAAGTAAAATTGTAAAGGGGTAACAATTATTTTTAAGTAGGGTGGTAATTAGGAGGATATTTTCACGGCTTTTGTTGCTAAAACAATTACGGACCAACCTTATTTTTTCATAATTCGAATAGGATTGGTGCTAGAGACTTATATAAAAATATAACATTTGAAATTGTTTAAAGCACTTCAAAAAAGGTTTTATGAGATTTCCATGAAAAATGCATTGGTTTCTTTATGTTTTACTTTGAAATTTTTTAACTAACTTTTTGAGTTTGACAACCAACTTTCAATAAGCTACTTCTTTATTTGTATTGGGCCTACAGATACCATAAACTCACTATATTTTTTGTTTTTTCCATAAACTACATATTTAACAAAAATAATTTTTTTTAAAGTACATAATTTTTGGTAAATTCGCGAAAAAATCATTTGAAAAAACTTAAAGTGTTCTCTTTTTGGTAAGAAATTGACATTTTGACTTGCGAATTAGTCGAAAAGCATTATTGGCTTCCGGAAAAAAATTGTAGGACAAAAGTTGCTTAAAATTGGTTAACATATATATCTACTCCCAATGTTATTTTTAATACAAAAATTTCTACTTCAGAGAATTGGTTCTACCCCCCTCCACAATTTGAAAGCAACTTACAGCACAGGGTCAACATTAAAGAGGGTAAGTAGAACCTATATTACAGAATTTATACTATATACAACGAGCAAAAGTAGAGTTAACGAACAGCTGTCACAGGAAATTATAATCAGACGTGGGGTGAAACAGGGATGCGTGTTGTTGTCAATTCTTTTTAATGCCACCTCGGAAGAGATCTTGAAAAAAGGCCTTGAGAGGGTTAAACAGCTTGAATAAAGTTAAATGTAGTTTCCATTAATAACATTAGATATGCGGATGACACTGTAATCTTAACCAAACCTATTGGGGATCTTTAGAGGCTGGTGACCAGAAAAGCGAAGTTTGGACAAGAATACGGTCTAACACTGAACGCCAAGAAGACAAAATTTATGAGAATATCGAAAACTTAAAGAAATAACTAGAATCTCTTTATAAACGGAAAAAATGTCGAAGGAGTAGACCAATATGCAGGCCGGATTTGATTTTTAGGAACATCTAGAAGTCGCATGGTGCTAAATTTGGCGAATGGGATGGAATCTATGACTGTCGCCTCGTTTTTGGACAAATAGTCCTTTACAGTGTACATTCTCCTCTTGAATGACCCAGGAGATATTTTCATATTTGAGGCTTCTTTTTGTAGCTTTGTTCTGCGAGTCTTCGTAAAACCTCTAGATAGTAATTAATATTGATGATTGGAGCAAAAAATAGAAGATAAAGGTCAAGAAATAGATAGAGACGTAAACTGTAAGAAGTTAAAGGTTTTATTTAAAAATCTTGTGTTACTAATCTATCGAAGTATTGCCTCTTTACTCCAGGGAGATAAGGTTTTTGTTGGGACACTTGAGCAGCCAGGTTGCAAATGGGTTTTTTGTGTATTATGTACCTAATACATTATACATACAAAAATGCCCGTCACAGTTCGGACGAGAATTTTAGTTATTAACAAATAAGGGTCAAAAATGGCAGTTTTTTGGTTTAAATCGCTACAGGTAAAAATAGGATAATTAAATACCTTATTTATAGTATTCTTCTTTTAGCAGATGAGCCAATGTTTAAAACTGCAGTTTTTTAATTTTGGTCCGATTATTTGTTGCCTCGAAAATTGCAAAATAAATCTAAAATTTCGAAAATAAAAAATTTGCTATAACTTTCGCGAAAGTGACCTTACGACTTTTATATTTCACAAAAAGTTTAGTCAAAGAGTCCGTATACTGTACAAAAAATTATAAGACGATTCGTCAATTAGTTTAAACCAATGAACTGTCAATACGGATGGAATAGGCACAAAGACAACTAATGTAGCCACGATACAAGAGAGAGGTCCTAGAGAGAGACAGACAAGGTGGTGGAAACTTTGACAGGCCGTGTAATTTGAGTTGCCTATATCAACTTAAATCGGGGAAATATAAAAGTCTAAATATAAAAGTAACATAAAAACATAATCAAGGACTTCTTCACTTTGTATAAAACAGTCACTAATTTAGTATTTAAATAGTTTTAAAATTATTTAACTCCCAAATACTTTAGGAAAGTAGGTATTTGTTTTGATAAATACAAATAACAATTCTGAAAAGTATCTAAACACCAAGTATGGTACTGTGTACTCTATTTATCCCCTAAATACAAAAAAGTGGTTAAATTTTGAAATATGTACTGCCAATCAGCATTAGGCCTTAGCCAAGTTAAAATATTCAACGAACTGTAAATACTGATTAAATCGGGTCCATTTATATAGGCAACTCAAATTACACGGCCTGTCAAATTCTCCACCACCTTGTCTGTCTCTCTGTAGGACCTCTCTCTTGTATGTTGGTGTCAATCTTGCTTCACTATTTGAATGGGACATGGCCATTCCATCCGTATTGACAGTTCATTGGTTTAAACTTTATTCAATTTGTTTATCCCAAAAAACTTTTTTTTGTAACGTTATTGTTCAGAAAATAATAATTATATAGAAATTCTGTGAAAACCACATTAAAGAACAGTGATCTTTTTTCAAATTATTGAAGAAAATCATTAAAAAGTAATTTTTGTCACTACGGAAACATTTTACTAAAGTAGAGTCATTTTTGACTTGAAAACAATTTGAATAGATTTGTTAATATTGACTGTAGAGTAAATTTACCTTGGAATTTCAAAAGCTGGTATTTTTACGCAAATTTAAAAAAAAACTTTTCGCCTACGTTAATTACGGTCAAAGTTAGCCACTTTTATTATTTAATTCATAGTTACTTCAATATACATAAAATTCTCCTGTAACAGTGTTAGTTACCATACTACTCCGAAACGGCTTGGCCGATTTTTATGAAATTTTACAAGTGTATCCTATGGGACTAAGAATAGGTTTTAATCTATTTTTCATAAGGCGCGTTCCCCCCTGACATTTTTTTTATTTTTTTGGACAAAATTGTCTATCTTAATTTTATATGATTGAGGATTAAAAAATACATACAACCCTTAATTTACACTTTTCCATCACCAACCCATATTTGTTAATACCCATCTATATATTTACATCTATAAAATTCTCAAGTACATTCAAATGGGAAATAAGCCACAATTTTACCTAAAAATGATTTTATTAACGTTTCGACGCCCAAGTCGGGTGTCGTTGTCAAAATACAAAATAATACTGACAACATAATAATACAATAATTTTGACAACGACACCCGACTTGGGCGTCGAAACGTTAATAAAATCATTTTTAGGTAAAATTGTGGCTTATTTCCCATTTGAATGTACTTGATTATAAAAATGCCACAAGAAAATAGCTTCAGAACAACATTATAAAATTCTCCTGTCACAGTGTTAGTTGTCATACTCCTCCGAGACCGCTTTACCGATTTTTATGAGATTATATATGTATATTAGGTAGGTCTTAGAATCGGTCGTAATTTATTTTTCATATCCCTGAGTGATAAGGGGAACTCCCCCTAACATTTTGAAATGTTAGGTGGGGATTTACGTACATAACGTACTCTACAAAACTACGAGTACATACAATTTAAAAAAATTATGATCAGAATCCATCAACAAGCTCTGGAGATATTAATCGCAGCATATGTTTGAAGAATCAGTTTCATTTTTTGAGTGTACGGATTTTAATAATTCATTTCCACCGACCACAAATCGATTTCGTTAGAACGTTATTTTTAAAGCTTTATTAACAACTCTGTTGAAGTTTAAAGTTTACTCAAAGTTTTACACATAAACTATATACCTTCAGCTTCGAAATGGCGCTAGTTGGGTTGCTTAATTGTTACAAACAAAGTAGCTGTCAATTAAATAAAAAAAGTGGCTAACTTTGACTGTAATTAAACTAGGTAAAAAGTGTTTTTTTAAAATTCGTATAAAAATACTATCTTTTTAAATCCCAAAGTAGTTTTAATCTACAGTCAATATTAACAAAGTTATTCAAATTGTTTATGAACTAAAAATGACCCTACTTTAGTAAAATGTTTTCGGAATAATAAAAATGACTTTTAGACAAGGCGAAAACGGCGGGTTCGAAGGGGAAAATATTCCCATGAGATTTTTTTGCATAATCACATTCGTGAGACATCCCAGAATAAGGTTCAAGAAGTCGCCCATGTGAAAAGTGGGCCAATTTTTTTAACAATTTTTTTTAATCAAATTGCAAAAATCAATATTTTAGGCCTGAACAATTTTTTATTTAATTTTTTGGACCATTCTGGACAAAAAAGGTCTCTTATAATTTTTCTCTAAAGTTGATCGTTTTCGACTTATAAGCAATTTAATATTGAAAAAAATGAAAAATGGCGATTTTCAAGGCTTAATAACTCGGTTAGAAGTTATTATTATGAAAGTCAATATATGACTAAATCAAAGTTTAAAGCCCCCCCTACAAGATTCTGAAGAAATTTTTGTCATTATTTTATTACTAAGCTGTTATTTTTAAGTTATAATAATAAGCGCCATGCACGTGTGCGGGGCTGTAAATGCTGAGTACGAGAGAGAAGCCATTCCAGCAGTCCAATTGAGCATCTTACTCGCACTCACATAATTTACAGCAGCGTCAATACGATCTAACCACTCATTTTTATTAATTAAAAATAACAGCTTAGTAGTAAATTAATGACACAGATTTCTTCAGGATCATGTAGCGGCGACTTTAAACTTTGATTTAGTCACTTTCTGACTTTCAAGATAATAATTTTTGACCGAGTTATTAAGTCTTAAAAATGGCCATTTTCGCGTTTTTCAAATTTTAACTTGCTTATAACTCGAAAAAGATCAACTTTAGAGAAAAATTATAAGAGACCTTTTTTGTCCAGAATGGTCCAAAAAACCTTAAAAAAAATTAGTCCGGGCCAAAAATATTGATTTTTGCAATTTGATTAAAAAAATTTTTTTTAAAAAATTGGCCCACTTTTCACATGGGCGACTTCTTGAACCTTATTCTGGGATGTCTCACGAATGTGATTATGCAAAAATATCTCATGGGAATATTTTTCCCAACGAACCCGCCGTTTCCGCCTTGTCTATTTTTAATGATTTTCTTAAAATACTTTGAAATCATGACTTTTCTTCGTTCGTGTGGTTTTCACAGAATTGCTATTACATTACTATTTTCTGAACAATAATATTGCGAAGAAATGCTCATTGGGATAAACAAATTAAATAAAATTTAAACTAATTGACGAATCGTCTTAAAATTTTTTGTGCATTATATAGACTGTTTGTCTCAACTTTTCGTGCAATTGAAAGTCTTAAGGTCATTTTCACAAATTTTTTTTTATATATAATTATGTTTATTTACAATCTACATCATTAAAAGAGTATTAAGTAAATTTTTTCCATATTTTTGGTCATGAAGAAGAGACTTCAAATGATGTCTCATCTTATTCTATTTATGTTTAAAGTTTTAAAATAGGTCCTGAGGCCATGTTCTATCTAGTCTCCTTGTGACAGGGCCATTATGAAATAATTCCCTTACTAATTCGTTGTCATGGTGAATGGTACGCTCGTTTGTGATTCCGAGGCTCGATGGATTTCTTCTCTAATGAAAGGTATATTTAAGTCTTCGTGAAGTGTTTGATTAGTTACATACCAGGGTGCATCCACTATTGATCTTAGAACTTTCGACTGAAATCTTTGAATGATATTCAGTGATGTTGACTTTGCACAGCCCCAGAGGTGTAGTCCGTAGTACCAAATAGGTTTGATTATTGCTTTATACAGAAGAATTTTGTTTTGGATGTTGAGTTTTGATCTGCGTCCAAGGAGCCAATACATTTGCCGAAATTTCAAGTCTAGTTGTCTTCTTTAGTCTGTATATGTTTTTTCCAAGTAAGACGTTGGTCAAGATGGAGGCCAAGGTATTTAGCTTCTATTACTGTTGGTATTCGTACATTTTCCATTCTTACAGGTGGGCATTTGTTGTGGCGGTTTGTAAACGTTATTTGAGATGATTTTGTTTTATTTACTTTAGTTCGCCATTTTGTGTACCATTCACTGAGTATGTCCAGATGGTGTTGCAGGTCTTGTGAGGCTTGTATGTGATCTTCATTAACTGCTAGTATTGCTACGTCATCAGCAAAGGAAGCGATCGTAGTATTAGGAGACTCTGGTATATCGGCTGTGTAGAGTGAGAAAAGCAGAGGTCCGAGAACACTACCTTGCGGAACTCCGGAGGTAATAGGACAGAGGCTGGATTGTTGGTCTTTGAATTTTACTGAGAAATATCTATTTGATAAGTAGGATTTGATTAGGAGGAAATAGTTACTAGATAGTGCTAATTTTACTTTGTAAAGCAATCCTCTGTGCCAAACTTTGTCAAACGCTTGTGAGATATTTAGGAATACAGCGTTGCAGTATTTCTTTTCTTCGAGGGTTTTTGATATTTCATTTATTATTCGATGGACTTGTTGTGTAGTAGAGTGATTTTCCCGAAAACCAAACTGATGTTCTGGTAGTAATGTTAGGAATTCATGATCTGCGTATATTCTTTGTAGCAGCAATCTTTCAAAAACTTTGCTAACGATTGGGAGTAGGCTGATGGGTCGATAAGATGTTACTTCATTGGGAGCTTTCACAAAAGTTATAACAATTTTTTTATTTTCGAAATTTTAGTTTTATTTTGCAATTTCTGAAGCAACAAATGATCGAATCGAACATCAAAAACTGCTATTTTAAACCTTGGCTCCTCTACTAGAAGAATAACAATATAAATAAGATATTTAATTACGTAGCGATTTAAACGAAAAAACTGCCATTTTTGACACACTTATTTGTTAATAACTAAATTTCTCGTCCGAACTGTGACGGGCATTTTTGTATGTATAGTGTATTAGGTATGTAGTACCCAAAAAACCCATTTGCAACCTGGCTGTTCAAGTGTCCCGAACATGGTATATTTTTGCCTTATTTCTCTGGAGTACTATTGCATTTTTATAAACGTCGTTGACTAGTATCTTATTACTTTTGTATCGGATACATCTAATCTGATTAAAATTGTTCTGATTACCCTTGTTTTTCTTTTTTTTTATATTAGGCTAATTTATATAATATTTTCATTTCACTGCATTAAGTTTCACTGCACTGGTCTTAAGTTTATCATAAGATTTTTGTACGGTACCTTTTTAACGTTTTATGCAGATAATTACGATTATTTTTAGAAACTTTGCAATTTTTAAAATCTGCGACAGACTTTTTCGCTACCACTCCTTATAGTCAGGTCCGTGAACTTAGCCCGAAAAAGTCGGGAAAAAAATGCGATTGGTGCCATTCGTTTGTCCATTGATTGTCCACGTTTGTCCACCATTTTATTTCGTTAGTCCACCCATCAATTCTTTTTTATAAACAAAAATTTTTTTTCGGGCTAACTTCACAAATCCACAAATTTTCGAAAATTTAAAAAAACTCTTGCTATATTGTTTGTCCATCGTTTGTCCATGTTTGTCCACCACATAATTTTTTTTTGTCGACCCTCTGAAACAACCCCCTGTTAATTGTAATTATTTTTTTATTTCTTAATTCGGGCTAATTTCACGTTCTCTTAAATGGGCATCTAAACGTTAATTCGGGTGCAGAATCACAACTAAGCGTTTGTCCACCCCTTTGCAGCGTTTGTCCAAGCCCTTAAAGTGCGAAACAACTCCCCTGTTAATTGTAATTATTTTTTTATTTCTTAATTCAGGCTAACTTCACGTCCGTTTAAACGTGTATTTTAAAGTTAATTCGGGTGAAGAATCACAACTACCCGTTTGTCCACCCCTTCGCAGCGTTTGTCCAACCCCTTAAAGTGCGAAACAACCCCACTGTTAATTGCAATTATTTTTTTTATTTCTTATTTCGGGCTAGCTTCACGTTCTCTTAAATGGGCATTTAAACGTTAATTCGGGTGCAGAATCACAACTACCCGTTTGTCCACCCCTTCGCAGCGTTTGTCCAACCCCTTAAAGTGCAAAACAGCCCCACTGTTAATTGCAATTATTTTTTTATTTCTTATTTCGGGCTAGCTTCACGTTCCCTTAAATGGGCATTTAAACGTTAATTCGGGTGCAGAATCACAACTACCCGTTTGTCTACCCCTTCGCAGCGTTTGTCCAACCCCTTAAAGTACGAAACAACCCCCGGTTAATTGTAATTATTTTTTTATTTCTTAATTCGGGCTAACTTCATGTCCGTTTAAACGCGTATTTTAAACTTAATTCGGGTGAAGAATCACAACTACCCGTTTGTCCACCCCTTCGCAGCGTTTGTCCAACCCATTAAAGTGCGAAACAACCCTCCCGTTAATTGTAACTATTTTTTTATTTCTTAATTCGGGCTAGCTTCACGTTCTCTTAAATGGGCATTTAAACGTTAATTCGGGTGCAGAATCACAACTACCCGTTTGTCCACCCCTTCGCAGCGTTTGTCCAACCCCTTAAAGTGCGAAACAACCCCCCTGTTAATTGTAATTATTTTTTTATTTCTTAATTCGGGCTAGCTTCACGTTCCCTTAAATGGGCATTTAAAAGCTAGCACGAATTAAGAAATAAAAAAATAATTACAATTAACAGGGGGGTTGTTTCGCACTTTAAGGGGTTGGACAAACGCTGCGTAGGGGTGGACAAACGGGTAGTTGTGATTCTGCATCCGAATTAACGTTTAAATGCCCATTTAAGAGAACGTGAAGTTAGCCCGAATGAAGAAATAAAAAAATAATTACAATTGACGAGAGGCTTGTTTCGCACTTTAAGGGGTTGGACAAACGCTGCGAAGGAGTGGACAAACGGGTAGTTGTGATTCTGCACCCGAATTAACGTTTAAATACCTATTTAAGAGAACTTGAAGTTAGCCCGAATTAAGAATTAAAAAAATAATTACAATTAACGAGAGGGTTGTTTCGCACTTTAAGGGGCTGGACAAACGCTGCGAAGGGGTGGACAAACGCTTAGTTGTGATTCTTCACCCGAATTAACTTTAAAATACACGTTTAAACGGACGTGAAGTTAGCCCGAATTAAGAAATAAAAAAATAATTACAATTAACAGGGGGGTTGTTTCGCACTTTAAGGGGTTGGACAAACGCTGCAAAGGGGTGGAAAAACGCTTAGTTGTGATTCTGCACCAGAATTAACGTTTAAATGCCCATTTAAGAGAACGTGAAGTTAGCCCGAATTAAGAAATAAAAAAATAATAACAATTAACAGAGGGTTGTTTCAGAGGGTGGACAAAAAAAAATTATGTGGTGGACAAACATGGACAAACAATATAGCAAGAGTTTTTTTTAATTTTAGAAAATTTGTGAATTTGTGAAGCTAGCCCGAAAAAATATTTTTGTTAATAAAAAAAAATTAATGGGTGGACTAACGAAATAACATGGTGGACAAACATGGACAATCAATGGACAATCGAATGGCATCGATCACATTTTTTTTGCTGCGAAGGGGTGGACAAACGGGTAGTTGTGATTCTGCACCCGAATTAACGTTTAAATACCTATTTAAGAGAATTTGAAGTTAGCCCGAATTAAGAATTAAAAAAATAATTAGGTTATACAATTAACGAGGGGGTTGTTTCGCACTTTAAGGGGTTGGACAAACGCAGCGAAGGGGTGGAAAAACGGGTATTTGTGATTCTGCACCCGAATTAACGTTTAAATGCCCATTTAAGGGAACGTGAAGCCCGAATTAAGAAATAAAAAAATAATTACAATTGACAGGGGGGTTGTTTCGCACTTTAAGGAGTTGGACAAATGCTGCAAAGGGGTGGACAAACGCTTAGTTGTGATTCTGCACCCGAATTAACGTTTAAATGTCCATTTAAGAGAACGTGAAGTTAGCCCGAATTAAGAAATAAAAAAATAATTACAATTAACAGGGGGTTGTTTCAGAGGGTGGACAAAAAAATTATGTGGTGGACAAACATGGACAAACGATGGACAAACAATATAGCAAGAGTTTTTTTAAATTTTCGAAAATTTGTGGATTTGTGAAGTTAGCCCGAAAAAAAATGTTTGTTTATAAAAAAGAATTGATGGGTGGACTAACGAAATAAAATGGTGGACAAACGTGGACAATCAATGGACAAACGAATGGCATCAATCGCATTTTTTTTCCCGACTTTTTCGGGCTAACTTCACGGAGCTCTTATAGTCCATATATTCTTTCCCATTTATTTTTGTAGGATTTCATTAATCAGTACATCTTATTCATGTTTTTTTTCTTGAAGTTTCCCAAGTATTTTAATTACAATATCTACATCTAAATCTAAATTTCAAAATGTTAAGTGTTTTATTTCATTTTTATACACAAAAATACTCATAAATATACTAATCAAATCAACTTACAGCTGCTTAAATAAAAGCCTCATATATCTTTTTTAATAAAGTTTTTTTGCTCCTCTGTCTCCCATATTGATTATAACAATTTTAAATGTCAAATAACTGTCGGGAGAACGATGGAGATACATTAGATACTGATTGAAATCAAGTTCTTTCGCAATAAACAACATTTTAAAGGAGATTCATCTTTGCTGTCAAATTAATGGTCCCTTTTCTCTTGTATTAATATATTTACAAGAAAAAACTGAAGGGTTTTCGAAAACAAAATAATTACTCAAAAAACTTAAAAGATCGCTAGGTATTGATTTCATATTTTGGTACCTACGATAATTCGGAATTTATATTAATAGCATGCTTTTTTTGTGTGGTACATACTTTAGGCACTTGATTTAATAAACAAGTAAATAAATTGATTGAAACCGAATTTTTTGTACATGAGTGTTTTTTATTCACTTTTGGGACTTCCAATTAAATCTTCTACCGGTCACTGGTCTTCCGCAATGTACTGCTGTTATCATCATTTTCTTTGCCTTATCCCTATGCGGGGTCAGCTTCCCTAATTCCATGTCTCCACACAATTCTATCTTGGGTCATATCAATGTTAATCCCCTTTACCAACATGTCCTGCCTTATCGTGTCCCCCCAGGTCTTCTTTGGTCTACCTCTCCTACTCCTTCCAGGAATCTGCACTTCAGCTATTCTTCGTATTGGGTGATTAACGTCTCGACGTTGAACATGACCAAACCATCTTAACCTATGCTCTCATTTTGGCATCAATTGGTTCCACAACTAGACTTCCCCTAATATACCCATTATTTCTAATTGTATCCTTCTTTCCTCATCCATCTAAGCATTCTCATTTCCGCGACATGCATTCGTTGTTTCTCTTTCTTTTTCACTGCCCAACATTGTTCCCTACATCATAGCCGGTCTAATGGCTGTTTTATAGAATTTTCCCTTCAGCTTCATTGGAATTTTTCTGTCACACAACACACCACTCGCTTCTTTCCACTTCATCCATCCAGCCCTAATTCTACTACATGCATCTCCATCTATTTCTTAATTACTCTGTAATACCGATCATAGTTACTTAAAACTATTGCTTTTCACAATCATTTCTCCATCCAAAGAAACCATTTTATTTTAGTAACTCCATCTTTAATTGAATATTCCAAACACTCTGTTTTTGTCCTACTAAGTTTTAAACCTTTTTCCTCCAGAGCTTGTCTCCACTGTTCCAGTTTTTGTTCTAAGTCTCTTTCACTATTTCCTATCAACACTACATCATCAGCATACATTAGGCACCATGGAATGCTACCCTGTAGTTTCGCTGTTATCTGGTCCAAAACTAATGAGAATAAATAAGGACTAAGCACCGAGCCTTGGTGCAATCCTACTTTCACCTGAAATTTATCAGTCTCTCCCACACCTGTCCTAACACTATTCGTTACTCCCTCATACATCACAATCTTACATATTCGCCAGGGACTCCTTTCTTATTCAGTGCCCACCACACAATCTCTCGAGGAACTCTATCATAAGCTTTCTCGAGATCAATGAATACCATATGAGCGTTGGTCTCAATGTACTGCTGTCATTTGTCTAATTCTAGTGTACAGTTTAAAATTATTATTTCATTCTCTTTGAGATTTTGAGTGCTTTTAATAATTTGTATAATCTTTAACTCTGGCCCCTTTTTTCAAATAATGTCATCTACAAATTATATCAATCTACAAGCGAGTTCCTACAGCCTCTGCCGCTTCTCGCGTTTCGACTGCCAACGTTTTCTGTCCATCCATTCGTCTTCTTTGATGGCCCTATCTCTCATTATGTTCCGTAAATTATCTTCCTAGGCAACTGAAGGCCACCCTTTTATTCTTCTTTATTGTGGTAAGTAATTTAAAGCTTTCTTTGGCCATCGATCTTCATTCATTCGTTTCACGTGACTATATTACACTAGTTGTCTTATTTCAATTATATCTACATACACTGTAATATACAGTAATTGTCCCCCTTCTATTATCTTCATTTCTGATGTGATCTTTTTAGATATACCACACGCTCTCCTTAGATCCTTAGATAACCCATTTCTACTACTTCTATTCCTTTTCTATCTTTTTTAGACTCCATCAAGATTAAACCCATATAAGGCCTACTCATAATAGGCTCTACCAAGGTTAGCTAGATTGTCAATTTCGTTTTTTGTATTATATCTTTATACCGTAGTAGAGAGCTTAGAATTTTTACCGCTTTTTGTCCTGCTGCATTCTTTAGATTTATAGATCCGAGATGTTTATATACTTTACATATTTTATTGTTCTAATTTTTAACTCTGGATCTTCTTCATCATACCCTATATTAAGATACTTTGTCTTTGACATATTCATATTGAGGCCCAATTTTTCATATTATTTTTTAGTTTTATAAATATGTAGTCCATGTCTTCCTCATTATTCGCTGAGACTACCTGATCATCTGCGAAAAACAAAGGTGTTAGACATTTACCACCGCCTATGTCTATTCCCATTCCGGATACTGGCTTCCTCCACTGCTCTAGCGATGATTGAATATATATAATATTTTAAATAGGGTTGGAGATAGACAATATCCTTGTTTAAGCTCCATTGTTATTGAAAATGACTCAGATATAAAGTTTCCTTATTCACCGACATTTCTTACATTTTTGTATAAATTTTCGATAGATCCACATACTCTCTACTCAGGCATACTTTCGTCAATGTTTGAAAGAGTTTTTTCAAAGATACCCTATCGTATGCCTTCTCTAAATCTACAAGGTAGGTAGATAGATTCATTCTTTTTCTTCATGTACCATGTCCTTTCAGAACGTTGGTTACCGTCATAGCTATCCTAATTTTATTTACTGCCACCCTAAATAGCGTGTTTGTATCAACACCATACCAATCTTGCAAGTTATTCAACCATGAGGTTCTTCTTCGTCCTGGACCGCGTTTGCCTGCTATTTTTCCTTGCATAATATTTTGAAGCTACCTATAATTAGGACCACTCATTACATGTCCGAAGTACTACAGCTTTCTCTGCTTGATGCTTTTTATGATCTCAGTAGTCTTGCTGAGACGTTCTAGTATTTTGGAGTTTCGAATCTTCTCCACCCAGGAAACTTTTAAAACTCTTTTCTAGCACCACATTTCGAAAACCTCAAGGCGATTTAGAATTTTATTCACAGTCCAGGACTCGACACCATAAAGTAAAACCGAGAGCACGTAGCAGCGAAGTAGGCGGATCCTCAATGCCAATTTTAGGTCTTTGTTACATAACACCTTGGACATCCTTCTAAAAGCGGATCTAGCCTGCTCTATACTAGATCTAATTTCGCCGTGACTTTCTGCGTTACAATTTAGTTGCTGTCCAAGGTAAACGATTTTATCAACTTGCTCAAGTTTGGTATTATTTACATATATAGACGGTTTTATATGCTGCTGTTTACTTATTACGAGTATTTTGGTTTTCCGTATGTTCAGATCCAGACCTGCCTCCCTACAACTCTCAACGACACTATCAAGTAGTGTTTGCAGATCTTCTTGACTAGAATCTAGGAGTACTGTATCGTCCGCATATCGCAAATTATTGATGTCTTCACCGTTCACATAGATTCATTGCCTTCCGTTTTTCTATTACATGCTGCAGAACGAACTAATATGTTCGTTATAACTAATATGTTTCGTATGTGCACCATCTTTCTGCACGAAATCCATTTTGTTCTTCTATGTCTTCGTATTTTGATTCTATTCTTTCTTTTATTATTAGACCGTACAACTTCTCCACTGAGATGGTGACAGTTATTCCCCTATAATCGGAGCATATGCGTTTATCTTCTTTCTTGAATATTAAGCTGATGTATCCAACATTCCTATCATCAGGGATATTTTATCTGACTTAACGATGAACTGAGTGAAATGCATCGTTCCCCGTTAGAGGTCAGTCTAACCATAGTCCGGTATAAATATTTGAATAGTTATACCATCTTCTCGGTGCGTTTTAATTCAAATCAGTCTTCTTGCGAAGCTTCTTTGATAAAGGGTAGACTCCGAAACACGGTGTCAGAGGATGGTAAAACACTCTGTTTGAATCAAAACGAAACCGATTATTTTCATTTTTGTTTTATACCATACTCTGTATTTATTGCAGTACAAAATGATACCGTGTCGTATGGGTAATGTGCGATGCATTGTTGGAATATTTTCCAAGCGTCGCTCGCCCGTTTGGTACTTTAGTACCTGGTTTAACAGATTACTGGATTCGTTGTCGACACTCATTTCACTCATTTCATAAAATATCCGTTTTAATTTTTTATTTTTTTTAGTTTTTTATTTTTGTCTTACATATTTAATAGACTTAGAGACAAAAATATTGCATAGTTTATTTTGAGTCTGGTATTGAATTATATTTTTTCCTTTTGACACTCTTTATCATACGCTCCCCCCCCCCCCCCCCCCCCCAACTATAGACAGCAAAGTTATGGGAACATACAACTTATACCTTCGCAGCTAATTTTGGCAGAATGTTTGATAAAAATACTTACAATTATTTACAGGTAATATTGTCCGACAGATTTTTAAGAGTACCTACTCCATTTGTCGGACGCTCCAAAGTTGACGATTTTAGGCATTTTCTCTCCGCGCGCCCCTCTTACGAAAATTTTCCGTACTAGAAAAGTAGGCCCTGGTCTAAAATATATGCTAGAAGTTAACACAAAATTAAAGAATAATATTTTCAGATCTTGTTCAATTCTTACTTTACTTCAAAAGGGGAAATTATTCAAGCTGGCGAAGTTATTTTGCTTCAGTAATAAAAGTACAAATCGGAATAAATACAAAACACTAATGACGTTAGATGTAGCAGATTATATTTTGAAACATTCAAAAGACAGACATTCATTCATCTCCAATAAATTGTAATAGTTTTTTTATAACTATGTTTATTTACAATATACATAATATCAGAGTACCTATTAACTAAATATGATGCGGGTTTTGGGCATGATGGAGAAACATCCAATGATGTCTCACCTTATTCTATTTAGGTTTTAGTTTTGAAGTAGGTCTTTGGGCCAGGTTCTATTTAGTCTCCTTGTGGCAGGGCCACTGTTGAATAATTCCATTACTAACTCATTTAATGGTGAATGTTATGTTCATTTTGTGACTGCGTGGCTTGATGGATTTCTTCTCTTATAAAAAGAACCTTTAAGTCGTAGTGAAGTGTGTTTGATTACTTAGGTACCGTGGTGCATCCACTATTGATCTTAGAACTTTAGACTGAAATCTTTGGATGATATTCAGCGATGTTTACTTTGCATAGCCCCATACGTATAGCACAAAGTAGTATATGCAAAAGGCAGATTGTCATAATGATCTTTAACATCCGAAACAGATAGGCACTAGAAGAAGATAGGTATAGTCCGTAGTACCAAATAGGTTTGAGTATAGAATAGAAGAATTTTGTTTTGAAAGTTGCGTTTTCATTTGCATCCAAGGAGCAAATACATTTGCCGGAATTTTAAACAGAGCTGTCTTCTTTTGGTCTGGATATGTTTCTTCCCAATTAGACCTTGGCGGAGGCCAAGGTATCTAGCGTCTGTTACTGTTGGTAGCCGTACATTATCCATTCTCACAGGTGGGCATATTTGAGATGATTTTGTATTGCTTACTTTTATTGGCCATTTTGTGTACCAATCAGTGAGTATGTCCAGATGGTGTTACAGGTCTTGTGTATGGGATCTTCATTTACAGATAGTAATGCTACGTCATCAGCAAAGATAGCAAAAATTGTAGTTAATAAATTGTAATATACATAACGCATTCCATCCTAACATATACCTAACAAAATTATTCATCCTAACAATAATATTCAGGAATAAAAAAATACACAATAAATGTAGTAATGAAACACAGACTTACTCACAATCATTTAATTATACTTTGACGACCGGTTTCGATCTCTACATTATACAGATCATCTTCAGGTCGGCGTTACAAGTAGTTAAATGCTACAATAAAGAAAACCAGAGTTAGAACATTATCTGGTTGCACAAGTGTTAACAGAAAGCCAAATTCGAAAAAATTTTTTGCAATAAAGGTTTTCAACTGTTGACATTTCAGAATATTGATACCTACAAATGCACACCTATGAGTTAAAATGCTCATAAGCATATATGAGCAAATGGGTGCATGTAGTTTGTGAGTTTGTGTTGAAATTTAAATTATTAACAATTAAAACAAATTAAACCATTAAGCAAACTTAAATATGCATCCAAACTCAAATAGCAATAACAAATAGATAGTAATATTGTTCAAACCTACTTACATGCCGTAAGTACCTACGGCATGTAAGTAGGTTTGAACAATATTACTATCTATTTGTTATTGCTATTTGAGTTTGGATGCATATTTAAGTTTGCTTACACTTAAATATGCATCCAAACTCAAATAGCAATAACAAATAGATAGTAATATTGTTCAAACCTACTTACATGCCGTAAGTACCTACGGCATGTAAGTAGGTTTGAACAATATTACTATCTATTTGTTATTGCTATTTGAGTTTGGATGCATATTTAAGTTTGCTTAATGGTTTAATTTGTTTTAATTGTTAATAATTTAAATTTCAACAGAAACTCACAAACTACATGCACCCATTTGCTCATATATGCTTAACGTAAGAGCACCGAATTCCGACCGGTTATAAGTGGTATATATAAAATTGTTTGAAAGATCAATTCCGAATCATTGAAATTTAAAGTAATTCTGTCTATAAGCTATTATGCATTATTAATTCTTACTAGAGCCAAATTTATAATAATAACAGTAGTCATTTCAACAAAATTGCTTATTTAAGAAACCAAATGCAAAAATTTCGCAAATAGCCGTTTTCCGTCCACATTAATGATTTTTTCCCAATTCCGTCCACAAGAGTACCGTTATCCGTCCTATTTATTTAGTTATGACAAAAAAACCCATTATGAATAATTTTTAAATAAATTTGCAAAAAAATGGCCAAAAAACAAAACAAATAATTTAAAAATAAGTTTTATTTAAGTACAAAGTTTTGAAACGAACTTAATGACTGCAAATGAATTAAATAATAAAAAAAAAAGACTTCATTTTTTTAGGTTTTCAATTTCTGGAACTTCATAGGCGCCGCGTTTATTTATGAGTGAAGGTCTCGCAATCTTACAAACTACATCATCAAAGTCATAATTTAAAATGTCATCTCTATCTGGCCATTTCCAGTACTTTCCATTCATAGTCATACTTTTAACTCTCAAAGTATCATTGCTTCGTTCCAGAACTACACCAGGGAAATATTCACTGTCGTACTGAACCAACACAAAATCGTCCTTTGAATATATTTCTATATTCTTTTTATTTATGTTTTCCGTATTATTATTACCAGTATCTATGCCTGGTGTGTGTTTTGGAGGACACTTTTTCTTTTTTGCTTGTTGAATCTCTGTTTTTGCTTTCCTCTTTCGGATTCGTTCACATTTCTCATTTTCTTTTTCCTCTTTTTCTTTTTTGAGTCTTCGTTGATGTTCCATAAATTCATCACTTATAGCTACTGTAGGATAAATCTTTGGTTTTTTCCTTTCCTTGGTGTCTTCTGTGCTATTATTTTTTTTCTTTGCAGAACTTTCCGGCCAAAATAGTGCTTTTTTGAAAGGTGTTGGATATTTACTATTATTCTCTGATGTTGTTGTAATTTGCTTAAGTGGGGTTTTTTCTTGATTTTGTACTTGTCTTTTTTGATCAGAATAAACTATACCTATTGAATCATCTTTTAATGGGCTATTACAAGGAGTTGTGTTTACTATTTTGTTCTTAGGTGGTGTTTTTTCTTGGGGTGAACTTACTGCTAAATAATAGTCTATATTCTCACAATCATTGTTCTTGGATGCTGATGGACCAGGTTTTGGCGAACTAGAATTGCTATTCTGTGAAGGAATTAAGACCAATGCTCCATCTGCTTTGACTGTAGCTTCAATTGTATCATTATTGCAAAACCAAAAGTTTTCATCGAAGTGTATGTCAACAATGGTCTCGTTAGCAGCATTAATTGGCAAATTGTTTTCCAAAGTTTTATCATGATCGACATTTTGTGGATGAAGACTCTTCCAGAAATCATACAATGCTACATATTTTTCTTCTAGTTGGGCCGCTGATTCAGCAATCCTAAAACGGTTAACAACCTCTGGCTTTAAACGTATCTCTACCTCTCGAAGTAGTTTAGAATCATAAACATTAACAGTTGTAGTGGATGTTGATTCAGTTATTTTATCATCAGAATCTTTTTGTTCTATTGGTTTTATTAATTTTGAATAATCAATGCGATTTTCGTTAAACGGAAAGAGTCCACATGATTCAAATGCACTTTTTATTATCGATGTACAGACTGTAGCCTTCAAAGTTTTGTCTAAGAGTTTTGCAAACTCAGCCCGTTGAAGTTTTCTTCCGTTATTCTCCATACGCCAAGATCGAACATCTTTTCGCCAGTTATTTTTAATGGGATAAAAAACACCAACATCTAACGGCTGTAATCGGTGAGTTGCGTTGGGGTAAAATGCTGTTAAAATAATACCTTTTTCTTTGCAGAATTCAGTAATAGGCAGATTGATGTGGGAAGAGTGTCCATCCAGAAACAATATCACTGGGAGTGGAACACTGTTCTTTTCCAACCAGGGAAAAAATACATTTGTAACGTATTCATAAAATGTCTCACTTGTCATCCAACCAGATTCAGAGTGCCCAACTCCCCACTGGTTTGGCATGTTCGTTATTATTGCAGCTGACACATACCGTTTGTAGGGATACAAAACTAATGGCGGAGGTACAGAACCATCAGCTCCAACAGTTAGCAAAACTGTAAGACATTCTTTTTCGTCATTAGCTATGCGACTGTATACCTTTTTTGCACCTTTTCTAACCAACACTTGTTTTTCTTGAGGGGATAAATAGAAACCACTTTCATCACAATTGAATATTCTCTTGGGGTTTTCAAGAATGTGTAAAAAATTCATTTTTGTCATATAATCCCGAACTTGGGTAAACCAATTTCTTATATTTTGTTCCGTAACTGCGGCTCTACAAGAAGATAGTGATTGTGGAACACGTTTTGAAATTTCTGGATGACGAGCGAGAAAACCATTGTACCATTTTTTACCAGGTATGTAATTTTTAAATGGGGTTTTTCGTTTCAAATTTTGAATTAGTTTTGAAACAGAATCAACAAGTTGAGATCTTGTTACCGGGAATCCCACGTTACCCATTTCGATTATCCATTTTATAATCAAGTCTTCTTCGGAACTGGACAAAACTGTTGGCCCTCCAATATTGCCCGGAGTTTTGTACTTTTCTTTCATAGTATCTAACAAAGTACTTTTAGGCACATTGTATATTTTGGAGGCTTGTCGAATACTTAAACGTTTCAAATTAATATCTTCTATAGCTTTTTGGATATTCTCTCGGGGATACTTCATCCGCTTTTTGTATACCATAGTTGCAGATAATAAAAAACTGAAAAAAAAATATTTTATTAGTTTTTATTTTATGGGGTCGGTAACAGGAGTTTGAGGTAGCTCTGTCCGTCCACCATGGACGGATATAGGACAGAAGGTTCCTGTGTCCGTCCAATTCCTTTAAATGAGTTTTACTAATTAGATAGTCATTTTTATCATACTTGATAATACAAACTGAGAGGAAGAACTACCATAAACATTTTTTACAAATAAAAACTAAACCAAACTTACACATTAAATCTAGAATAGGTAATAAATGCATCATTCTTGGGTTAAATTTTAAATTGAATTTTCGAATTCACTTAATAGTTGACACTAATTTTCTTAAAATGAGTTGTACCTATAATAGGTCGTATTTAGGTTTTTAAACGGAGCAAAATATATATTATGGTTAAAATATGTCGGATTATATTATTTAACTAAGACTTATATTTACAAAGCGTTTGAAACTGAAGGAGTTAATCCCTAATACCGTCCGCTAGGACGGTATCAAGAACCCCTTGATATTCTGCATTACCCTATTCCGTCCACTTTAATTTCGGTAATAAAATCTATTGTTCGAAAAAAATTACAAAAATATATGTATATTTACAATAAATAAATATGAAAGATTCTAATAAATAAGTAAAAACATAACTGTTAAACGTAGTATCTATAAAATATGGAAAATAAGTATTCCTTACCTTTATGTTTTTTTGGAATCAGTATAGCTTAAAACAAGACATGCACTTGCAATGAACTGAATCGCACTGACAACAGTAAACGTAAAATGTCTGCGTGCTAAAAGTAGAATGAGTGGGGATATAACCTATCAAAAATTCTACTCGGCCGTCTGATTGCGACGAAACTCTGAGGTATAGAGCGCAATTTCTTTGTCGGACGGAATTGGGAGACCGGACGGTATACGGTGCTTTTACGTTATGAGCATTTTAACTCATAGGTGTGCATTTGTAGGTATCAATATTCTGAAATGTCAACAGTTGAAAACCTTTATTGCAAAAAATTTTTTCGAATTTGGCTTTCTGTTAACACTTGTGCAACCAGATAATTTTCTAACTCTGGTTTTCTTTATTGTAGCATTTAACTACTTGTAACGCCGACCTGAAGATGATCTGTATAATGTAGAGATCGAAACCGGTCGTCAAAGTATAATTAAATGATTGTGAGTAAGTCTGTGTTTCATCACTACATTTAATATGGACTCACATATGCAACCCATTCAATATTTAAATACACAATATTTCAAAGATAAAAATAACCAAAAAAATGATTGGAGATAAAATAGGCAATATTTTTGTCCCTGACTATATTTATATTTCTGAAACTGTTTTTGGAAAATATATTTTACATTTTTTGTTACCAACCAAATATTTGGTTACACAATATGTAGGCACCTGTTTAAAAAAATCCTATTTTAGAAATGTTTGTTTTGCCTTTTGTTCAATTCTTACTTGACTTCAAAAGGAGGAATTATGCAATATGGCCAAGTTATTTTCCTATAGTAATAAATGTACAAATCGGATAAAATACACAACACTACTGACATTAGATGTTGCACATTATATTCCGTTTACCAATTTTTAATATTTCGTGTGAATACAGTTAACATTCTTCCCTATTCGCGCCTCCCTTTTCGCTCCTGTCGACATAATAAATATGCAGCCGGCAACAATAGCGGGCGCCTAACGAAATATTGCAGGTAGGCAACCGTAGTTCCCTCGTTTTGATTTTTTGATGGCCGAAAAGAGATTAACGGCTTGATATATTGACTTCCGCGTCATGCACGGAATTGAAAGGTGCCATGACGTCAATGAGAAACGACGTCACGTGTCACTGACACTGTTGACACTGAGAAAATAATTATTGAGAGTTTGTGTTCGCTGGGAAATCTTTGCATGATAGGAGTATGACCACAGAGTGCAATGCCGCAGATTGGAGGGTAGTGGGAGGATTGTGGGGGGATTTCAATTTATTAAAGTTGAGGATCATTCAAACGATATCCCAGACGACACGCGAACTCAATGTCAACAGCTTTTCAAATTGTAATGGAGAACAATGGTCATTCTTTCGTTCCATTATACCTAAAATGTATGAAAATATAGAATACGTAGATTTATTAGCAAGAAAAGCCACGTGAAATTATGAAACAAACACAATATACAGCAAAACTCGAAAATAACAAAAACATATTTAATTTAGTAAGATCTAAGGTTTCATAAAAACGCATCGAGAATATAAGTCTTTCCCAATGGATACCATCTTTCTCCGTTCTTTGACAACATCATACACTGTTTGCATATATGGCACTACGCTTATTATCATCATCATATAACCTCAAAAGTCCACTGTTAAACATAGGCCTCTTCCTCCTGTTTTCAACCCCGTCTATTTTGCACCGCTCTCATTCAGTTTTTATTTAGCCTTCTTAATTCGTCGGTCCATCTTCTTCTTTTTCTTCTTCTTCTTCTTCTTCTTCCTCTTTATAAGCAATTCTTCTTGTTGTACCGTATAAAAAGATTCTGTATCTGTTGCTTGTTTTGGGATTTACTTAGCTTCTTCTTCACTGATAATGTATTTTATGGTTCAATATTAAACTTTTCCATTACAACGTATCACGTAAGTTATTCAGGATCACTGCTCTCTTAATCCAAATTGTAGAACTTTTATAATTTCAAAATCACAAAAAAATTGGTAATAAGTCGTAGCTCTGCTGTTTATTGTAGTTTTTAGTACGGAGTAATTCTGATATACACAGTTTGTTTAGCAGCATTTGTCACGTCAGTTCTTCATTGACAAGTAGTTAAAGGTTTTCGTGGTGTGATGATTTTATAAGTGTTATAGTCTGGCTGCCTCATATTTCTTACCTTCCTTCTGTAACCTCAAGAATAGTACATTGTTTACCGGGTAGGAAAAGCTTAACATTCCTGGACGACTGTGAAGATTGCTAAGTCGAGGCGCAAGCCGAGACTTAGCAACACAGAGTCCAGGAATGTGGCTTTTCCTACGAGGTAAACATACTATTTTTCCGCAAATCGTTTAAAATTCGACAGATATTGATTGATTTAAAAAAAACGCGATAATTTTATTCCCAAATAAATGGTGCTTTGAAATTCCTAATAAAATTACTTGGGTTACTATGGAAACGTATTGAGGTTGAATTGTCAAACTTGACGCTTATAAATTTAACACTAACAACTGTACGGAATAGCTATTTGTATAACAAGGGAGGAAAGTGCTACTTTTCCTCCCGAGAATGAAGTTTACTGCCCGACGCGTAGCGGAGGGCAGTAATCATTCAAGGGAGGAAAAGGCACTTTACTCCCATGTTATACATATGGTTTTTCCAACTTCCTCAAATTAATAACAAGTCATTTTTCATTTTTACTTAATTTATTTATGTAACTAACCAACAAAATTTATTAGAACTAAAACTAGCAAGTAGGTACAATATAACTGTCAACTGTCAAATATAAGTCAAATTATTAATATAAACATTGTTAAATCAGAATAACAATTTACTGTTTTTTACCATTCTGCAAAATACAGAGTGTTTTTAAATAAATGTTAAAATGTATAGATACTTACGTAATAGAAAATAGAAATTGTACAGGGCGTCAATAAGTTATATTTAATGAATGAAATACCATGACGTCACTTTTACTTTTCCTCCCTAGGGAGGAAAAATATTTTCCTCCCTAGGGAGGAAAAGTACAACTTTGCTCCCTACAATCAGGTCCGGAAAAGTATACTTTCGGTAGAGGTAGGTGGAAAATATCATTTCCTTACAGTAAGGAAATGACATTTCCTTACAGTAAGGAAGTCCTGACTTTTTCTTCAAGAAATTTTGACAGGAATGTCAAAATTTCCTGGCGATTTGCGGAAAAAGCATTTTCCAGGCATCTCAAGTTTTTAAATCGTGCTCCAATATTGGTTTTTGTCCCGATATTGTAGGAACTGGTAACTCGTTCTTCATCTACTGGACATTATACAGGGTGTCCCGAAAAGATTGGTCAAAGTCAAATACCACAAATTCTGGGGTCAAAAATAGGATGATTGAATCTCACTTACCTATATACAATAGTGCACACAAAAAAAGTTACAACCCCTTTGAAGTTACAAAATGAAAATCGATTTTTTTTTCATATATCGAAAACTCTTAGAGATTTTTTATTGAAAATGGACATGTGGAATGTGGAAATTTTATGGCAGCAACATCTTAAAAAAAATTAAAGTAAAATTGGTGCACTCCATAAAAGTTTTATGGGGGTTTTTTCCCTTTAACCTCCCCAAACTTTTGTGGACGTTCCAATTGAATTATTGTTGTACCATTAGTTAAACACAATGTTTTTTAAACTTTTTTGCCTCTTAGTACTTTTTTGATAAGCCAGTGTTTATCGAGATATTTTGAATATTTTTCGAATCCACCACATATTTGTATATGGTTAAGTATGATTATAGACACCTGTTAATAATCTGAAAATTTATTTATAACTTACATTTTTAGGTAGGTATATTTTGAAAAAGAAGCCACATCTCTATAAAAGTTCAAAAAAGACTAAGAGGCAAAAAAGTTTTAAAAATACTGTGTTTAACTAATGGTACCACAATAATAGTTTAATTGGAACGCGCACAAACATTTGGGGGGTTTAAAGGAACAAAACCCCCATAAAATATTAATGTAAATATATTAAAAAAGCAGTCGAATCTCGATAAAAACGGGCTTATCAAAAAAATACTAAGAGGCAAAAAAGTTTTAAAAACGTTGTGCTTAACTGATGGTACTACAACAATGAACTAATTGGAAGGTACACAAAAGTTTGGGGGGATTAAAAGGAACAAAACGCCCATAAAATTTTATGGGGTGGACAAATTTTTCTATAATTTTGTATTAAGATGTTCCTGCTATAAGAATGATACATATCCATTTTCAATAAAAAATCTCTAATAGTTTTCGATATATTAAAAAAAATCGATTTTCATTTTGTAACTTCAAAGGGCTGTAACTTTTTTTATGAGCACATTTGTACTAAGGTAAGTTAGGTTCAACCGAACTATTTTTGACCCTAGAATGTGTGGTATAATTTATGACCAATCTTTTCGGTACAACTGGTTAATTGCTAGGTTTCTCTTATATTTCTCTGGACAAAAATATGCATGACTTATATGATACATAATATAATAATATCATTTTCATTTATCCCGGATTTTTATAGCGTTCTCCACCTTCCGGTTCCTAGTTTCCAGCTTTGTCGGTCGTCAGTTGTGGTCGTTTTCAAGCGTTGACTGTCGTCGTATAAACAAGCTAATAAAATGTTTCTCGGTCGGCAGCTAGACGAAACAATTCCTCGACCGTTCGACCTGTCCATTGTCTAATGTTTTCTTGTTGTCAGTTTCTAATTGAGAGTTATTTTTTCCCACTCAGCGTTTTCCCCTGATTTTGCCTTAAATGATCAACAGCTGTAAGCAATATTTAGATCCTCTCATTATATGACTGAAGTATTAGTGCAGCCGATATGTGAAACAATTGTGCATTTAATGATAGAAGTATATAATTTGGACCATATATACTACACATATAAAGGTTCAAATTTAGATTTAACCCTTTGTGGGCCAGTGGTCCCATAGTGGAACCACAATTTCAAGAATTTTTATCCTACTGTCCCGGTAAGCGTCGGCCGGAACCACAGACAAATTCTTTAATCCCCTCTCTTACACTATCGGCCATGCATACGATCAGGTTTTGGAGCGCTTTAGTGTGTTCTAGTAGGTGATTGATGTGACACGTTTTTCGCTATTTTGCGCGCCAACTACTAAAATTTCTACTGAACGTAAACAAATTGATAATGGCAGGTAAGAACAGCTAAATTAGGTAATTTTGATGGTTTTAAAGAGATCGTATACAATTTATTCTGATATTTTTGTATATTTTATATTTTCAAGTCGTCTAAAAGGTGTGGTTCCGTATGGACCCACAAGTACTTTTTATTATTTTTTGTTGTTGTTTTTTATTTTGGGACAGACAACGATGGCAGAAGGTCTAAATACTTTGTGTACCGTGGCTGTCTAAAAATTGAACTAAAGGTTCTTCTTCTTTTTGATGTGCCTATCCGTGACGAATGTTGGCGATCATCATGGCAATATTTATTTTAACCAGGATGTTCTTCTTCTTCCTGGACCTCGCTTTCCAAATATTTTTCCTTGCAGGATGGCTTGTAGGACTAAAGGTTGGGGAGGGGTAATATATTGATACAGGATTTGAAAGACTTTACAGTTCCTGAACATTTTTTTCATTTTTATTACAGAAAGAAAACAATGGACAATAAATAATTTAGAAGCTATGGGTAATGATGGTGTATTTGCTTTGATTGAGGAAATACCATCTGACGGAAAGTCAGAAGCGTCAGATATTGATTCTGATGTTGAGGATCTTGGAAATAGTGAACCAGATAACGGCATCCCGGGCACTCAACATTCATTGGAAGAAATGAATCAAATGGTTGACGAAGGTGAACATGAAAAAGAAAATAACGAAAGTGTTTTCAGTGATTCGGATGATTGTACGCCGCTATCTGTTTTTGGGAAAAGGAAAAGAAAGCTTACAAAACAAAAACAAACTGCAAGGAAAAATAATAATAATGTACATGCAAAGAAAAATGAGATTGTCAAATGGTCAGAAAATATTCAAACTTATTACAAGACACCTTCATCTTTTGTTGAAGAAGTGGGTCCTGACATACCGGATTTACTTGAAGATCCGTTGGAGTTGTTCATGTTGTTATTTTCAGAGGAGCTGTTAGATATATTAGTGTTTCAAACAAATCTCTATGCAATCCAAATGAATCAGGGAAATGCTAACAAATTTACTCCCACTAATCGCGAAGAAATGAAGTGTTTCCTGGGGATAAACATTCTGATGGGAATAAAGCATTTACCAAGCTACAAGGATTACTGGTCTTCGAGGACAGATCTACGTGATGGTTTTATTGCATCTTATATGTCTCGCAATCGATTCAGTTGGTTACTGGGACATATTCATTTAAATGATAACAGTCTTGAACCGAAAAAAGGTGAAGTTGGCTACGACAAATTGTATAAAGTGCGACCAATGCTCGATAGGTTATCTGACAATTTCATTCGATATTATAAGCCAAGTGAATGCCAGTCAGTAGATGAGTCAATGATTAGATTCAAAGGTAGAAGCATTTTACGCCAGTATATGCCCAAGAAGCCTGTAAAACGGGGTTACAAAGTTTGGATTCGTGCTAATGAATCTGGTTTTGTTTCAGAATTTCAAATCTACACTGGTAAAGTTAACAACTTACCTGAAAAAGGCTTAGGTTCACGGGTTGTAAAAGACCTCACAAGCAGTCTTGCTGGAAAATGCCATAAAATATTTATGGACAATTATTTTACTTCGTATGATCTTTTGGAACAACTTAGATCCAAGTATATATATGGATGTGGAACAGTAAAAGCTAATACTAAATATTTGCCAGAATGTAATTTTCTAGAGGACAAAACCATGGAAAGGGGAGACACTCAATGGAAGATAAGTGATGTTGGTGTACTTGCTGTGAAATGGATGGATAACACAGCAGTTTATTTTATGAGTAATCTTCATGATCCTACTAATGTTAAACTTATTTCAAGGAAACAAAAGGATGGCTCCAAAGAAAATGTTACTTGCCAAAATTTGGTCAAAGATTACAACGAGCATATGGGTTATGTGGACAAGTCAGATATGCTCAAATCTTGTTACGAAATTAACCGCAAATCCAAGAAATGGTGGCCTAGAATATTCTGGCATTTTGTTGACTTAACGGTTGTTAATGCCTTCATTATTTTTAAAGAACGATCTGGTAGTGCATCAACACTTTCTCTAAAAGAATTTCGGTTAGCAGATTCTGCAGGACTTATGGGTACTCCTTCGCTTACTAAGAAAGGAAGAAAATCGTCCGGTTCTGAGGTAAATAAATTTAAAATCTGCGTTCCTATTGAAATACGCACCAACAAGTCGGAGCATATGCCAATACATGGAACCAAAGTAAGATGTGCTGATGCAGTACAAGAAACCAACCTCATCGAACGAGGTGGCATTGCACTGTATGTAAGGTGGGACTATATTTATCTGAAAAAATCAATTGTTTTTTAGAATATCATAAAAAATAAAGTGAACTTACCTCCTTTATGAATATTTATTATCATTTTATAAAAATTGAGATAGTACTAATCAGTACCAGTGGTTCCACCATGTAACCACCCCTTATATAAAAAAAATTTAATTGACACTTGACGTTATCTTTTGTATCACTGTATCCCTAACTTGTAATAACTTTGCAGTTTTTTGTTTAATACTTAATTAGGTCCGCAAAGGGTTAAGGCCATCTCAGATTTTGCCTTTTACAAAACTGGCGGTCATTTTGGCAAACTTTTGAACGAGACGTCAGACTTCAAACAAATTTGGTATATAGGTTCTTTTTTTAATGAGTAAGACCGAGGTCTTGAACCGGAAGAATCGGTTTACCAGAAGTTGTGTTTTTACTGTTTTTTTTATGTAAAAATATGTTGTTTCTGGTTCACTTCTTTTACTCTGTATATATAAATTTTTCAAAAAGGTAATACCGCCATTAAAAAGAGTGTAAAAAAATTTTTAGGAAATATTTTGAACATTTAGTTATGTTAATTACCATTTAATAAATGCATAACGTATGTTTAGATGTACCTATGGGCGGTAGATTCAATTTGAATGCCCCCCATTTTTGTAAAAGACAAAATCTGTCTTTGAAAAATTGATATGTACCGGGTGAAAAAAATGAAAAAATAAACAACACATTTTTACAAAACAATCAGGCAAAACACAACTTTTGGTAAACCGATTCTGAGGATTGAAGAGCTTGATCTTATACATCAAAAAGAGAACCTATATACCAAATTTGGTTGAAATGGGACTTTTCGTTCAAAAGTTATCGTCCTATTAGTCACATATGTATAGTCACCATTTTGAATGCCCGCCTTTTTTGTAAAAGACAAAATCTGAGATGGCCTAATATCTAAATTTGAACCTTTGTATGTTTAGTATATGTGGTCCAAATTATACGCTTCTACCATTAAATGTGCAATAATTCTTATGATATTTGCATGAATCTGCCGCATATACATAGGTACATGTATTTAAGTATTTACTTAATAGTAATTGAATAAAGTCATTTCTTTAATGCTTTATTTAATTACTATTAAGTAAATACTTAAATACGAGAAAGTAAAAGCAAATACTTCTTTTTATTCAATAGACCCACTAACTTTCTGAAAAATTAATATATACAGGGTGAAAAAATTGAAAAAATAAACAACATATTTTTACAAAAAAAATCAGGAAAAGCAGAACTTCTGGTAAACCGATTCTTCCGTTTCAGGAACTCGCTCTTGTACATCAAAATCGAACCCATATATCAAATTTGGTTGAAATCGGACTTTGCGTTCAAAAGTTATCGCGCTATTAGCCACATATGTATAGTCGCCATTTTGAATGCCCGTCTTTTTTGTAAAAGGCAAAATCTGAGATCGGCTCATATCTAAATTTGAACCTTTGTATGTGTAGTATATGAGGTCCAAATTATATGCTTCTACCATTAAATGCACAATAATTCTTATAATATTTGCACGAATTTGACGCACATAGGTACAGGTGAAGATAAGTTATGCATTGATTACGTGGTAATTAGCATAACTAAAAAGTTCAAAATAATTCTTAAAAAGTATATTTACGCTGTTTTCATCGCCGGTACTACCTTTTTGAAAAATTAATATATACAGGGTGAAAGAATTGAAAAAAAAAACAACATATTTTTACCAAAAAAATCAGGAAAACCACAGCTTCTGGTAAACCGATTCTTCCGGTTCAGGAGCTCGATCTTATATATCAAAAAAAGAAACCATATACCAAATTTGGTTGAAGTTGGACTTTCCGTTTAAAAGTTATCGTGCTATTAGTCTCATAGATATATAGTCGCCATTTTGAACGCCCGCCATTTTTGTAAAAGGTAAAATCTAAGATGACCTCGTATCTAAATTTGAACCTTTGTATGTGTAGTATATGTGGTCCAAATTATATCCTTCTGCCGCACTATATTGGACCTTTCTCATTTTGATGATATTAAAAATTCTCGCTCTTTCGGTCTCTAGTACTATGCATGGTCTCTAGCATACTTCGTTAGATATGTGAGCTGTCCGCGGGATTCTGAGCATGCGACGGTAACACCACAACTTCAACGCTTCTAATTTGTTAAGTTTTTTTATTTTCGTGTCCAGGTTTCACATCAATAAGACAAAGCGGACCGGACGTAGCACTTCAATAATCTTAGCGGTGTGGTCAATGATAGCTACTGCACAATAGGGCTTTTCATCGATTGTCATTTGTTTCGAGATTCTGTCATGTGTCATCAAATATTAATATATCTACGTCATACGTTATCGGTATTTACCAACGGTACAAACCAAATACCTATGACGTAGATATCTTAATATTATACGACACGTGACAGAAGCTCGAAACAAATGACTGTGAATGAACAGCCCTACACAGAACACCAGTTGATAAGTGCGGTCCATGGAAGCGGGGGAAGCACCGCTTCCCCATTTATACGTCGATATAAGAAAATATATTATTAATTAATATTTAATAATAAAAAACGTTTCCCTAATCCAAGTAATCTACATATTACCTAGACCCTAGACAATAGGCATTGAAAAATATTAAAAATTAATCGCTTACGAACGAACTCAATATGCACACTCCTGACAGAAGCGCTTCTCAAAATCGCCGCTTGTCATGAAGTTGTCCCGTTTAAAAATTGGTCAGGGTTCAATGACCGCACCCACTAGTCGCGCGAATTTTGGTATACCCTGGAAGCGATCGTCCTATCGCCTTCCCGAAAGTGAGATGCTCCGACTGTTACTGCTGCTAAGGGGTGCTTAGGTATTACATATACATTCGCTTAAAGATTATTTCGATTTAAATTTTTTGCAGAGATTTTTCCTTTTACTGATCTTTTATTTGACATTTTACAGAAATCAAATGGTACTGCATTTTGTATTTGTACAAGACAAATTGATGACTTTATTAATACGATAATTAAAAAAACGAGAGTTTTTTCACTAAGTCAATACTTTCCGAGTTATTTGGCAGTGAATATGTTCATTTTTTCAACAAAATAACCACGGTTTTAGACGGTTTTTCGCAAATAACTCAAATATTAAGTATTTTGTCAAAAAAACATTCTTAGCAAAAATATAGCCTGTAAAAAATTTAAAAAAAAGTGTACACATCATGTCTCTACACCTAGTAGAAGCAGAGTTATAGCTAATCAAAAATAGATTCATATTCATCAAATTCCAAATGGAATACTTTAACGTGAAATAACCAAAAATGAAGCACATTTCGGAGAAAACTCATTACAACTTATTTAAAGTGCTTAAAAAAGCTTCATTTTTGTTTTATAAAAAAAATTTCCAGCATCAAAATTAAACAAGTTACGCTCAAAATAAAGTTAGTCTCTCTTGGTTTTGGTAAAAAATCGAGAGAATCACTCCCTAATTAGTATCTTAAATGAACTTAATCGTTACGACTTCACGTGACTCACGTTACAAGTTTCATGACTCGTGTATATATTGTTTATATGATCTGTAAGTTTCATCGGTTCAAAGTCCTTATTATTGAAAGGGCCGTAGTTAAAAGGGGTTGAACGAGTCACTGATCACGAATGTATGCAAATTTAGAAACACCAAATCTTAATCAATTTTTGTCTAACAGAAAAACAAAAAAATACATGATATTCAGAAAAGCAAATCTGACTTTTTTGTTTTTCGAGATTTTTGGTATCTCTAACAATTTTTAAGTTATTTTGAAAAAAAAGGATATTTTTCAAAATTTAAATTTTTAAAAAATTTACTTTGAAACCAAATTTTTTCAAAAATAAGCACTTTGAATCGATGAAACTTACAGATCATATAAACACAACATAAGTAAAATAATTTGTGGAGCGGTAACGATTAATTTCATTTAAGTTGCTAATTAGGGGTTGGTCTTCCCGATTGTTTTTTGCAAAAACAAAAAGCACCAACTTTATTTTGAGCGTAACTTGCTTAAATTTAATGCTAGAAAATTTTTGTAAAAACAGAAATAAATCTTTTTTAAACACTTTAAAAAAGTTATAATGAGTTTTCCCCAAAAAGTGCTTAATTTTTTGGATATTTCACATCGAAACATTCTATTTGAAATTTGGTGAATATGAATCTATTTTTCATTGGCTATAACTCTGGAACTACGAGATTCAGAGACCTAACGCGTACACTATTTTTTTTTACTTTTTTATAAGCTATATTTTTGCTAAGAACGTTTTTTTCGACAAAATACTTACTTTTTGAGTTATTTGCGAAAAACCGTCTAAAAATGTGGTTATTTTGTTGAAAAATGAACATATTCACTCGCAAATAACTCGAAAAGTGTTGACTTGGCGAAAAAGCTCTATGGAACAAAAGTTACTTAAAATTAGTCAGTTTACCCATTTCCGGACTTATTTTGGACATATATTTTTTCACCCCCAATAGGGGGTGAAAGTCACCCCCAGGGCAAAAGCACACATCGGCACAATATCACTTTTTTTCTTCGACATGTAAGCTATACGCATGCCAAATTTCATGTCAATCCAAGCGGTCCTTTAAAATTTAGAGCAAAAACCGCGAAAGAATGGACTATTTGACACATTCGGAATAGGAAACATTTTTTTTTTTTTTTTTATTAACCCCACATTTATTACAATCTATCTATACAATCTAAACCTAAATGTTTAGGTAGATAACAGACAATAAGTAATAGGACTGACAATAATTATAGGAATGACATGTAGGGAGGCATCCAGTGATGCACCCCTTTTTTAAAACTTAGCCTACAACACTGACTATTTCTGACATAAACTTATACACATTAATTTAGTACCTATTGTTCACTTAACTCTAACGGAACTTTTCGTTTTAACCTACGAACAGTACACGGTTTATTCACTAAATTTTTTGCTAACACGTTTGGATGCACTTTAAGTTTTTCTGTATGTTTTTTCGCGCACTTTTTGATGTCATCTTTGACGTATGGTAGTCCGGCGTCCCGATGGATGGCTTCATTGGTTATGAACCATGGAACTCCTAGTATTGATCTCAATATTTTGGACTGAAATCTTTGTATAATTTCAATGTTGGAATGTGCGGCGGTTCCCCATAATTCTATCCCATAAGTCCACACTGGTTTTAGGATGGATTTGTAGATTAATATTTTATTTTCAGTTGATAGTTTTGATTTTTTGCCCAACAGCCAATATATGGTTCTTAACTTATGACCCAGTTGTTTTCGCTTAGTAAATATATGCTTCCTCCAGTTTAATCTTCTGTCCAAGTACATACCTAGATATTTGACTTCATCCCCTTGTGGGATTCCTTTACCGTTTAAGTATACAGCCGGACATGTTTCCCTACGCGTGGTAAATGTTAGGTGTAGCGATTTGTTTTCATTAATTTTGACTCTCCATTTTGTCATCCATTGTTGAATTTTATTTAGATTATTTTGTAAGATTTCTGAGGCTATTTTGGGATTTTTGTTCGATGATAGTATTGCCGTATCATCCGCAAATGTGGCTGTAGTGATATGTGTATCTGTCGGTAAGTCAGCAGTGAATATAAGGTATAATATAGGTCCTAGTACACTTCCTTGGGGCACCCCAGCGAGAATTTGTTGTATGTTTGTGTATTCATTCTCATACTTTACCTGGAAGTTTCTGTTGGTGATATATGACTTTAAGAGTATATAGTAATTTGTAGGTAAATTCTGTTTTAGTTTACATAATAGGCCTTTATGCCAGACTTTATCAAATGCCTGACTTACGTCCAGAAATACCGCCGAGCAGTACCTATTATTTTCAAAGTCCTCGTTGATTCTCTCTACAATTCTATGTACCTGTTGTATTGTTGAATGTTGTTTTATAAACCCAAATTGGTGTGGTGGTATTAGTTTTTTGTTTTCTATTATAGGCATTAGCTTAGTAAGTGTCAGCTTTTCAAAAACTTTGGATACCACTGGAAGAAGACTAATAGGACGGTAGGACTGTACATTTTCTGGTTCTTTTCCTGGCTTTAGTATCATTGTTATTTGTGCTAGTTTCCACTGTGATGGGAAATGACCTAGTCTCATTATAGAGTTAAATAACTGTGTCAGAAATTGGAAGCCTTTCTCTGGGAGTTGCTGAAGAGTTTTTCCTGTAATCAGGTCGTATCCTGGAGCTTTTTTGGATCGATGTTGTGTTGTATAATATTTTTTACCTCATTTTTTGTGAATCTTTTTTCAGGAAGTTCTAGTTGATAAGGTTTTGTGAGTATCGAAATAATTTCTTCTTCAGTTTGTAGTGAGTAATTTCCCTCATTTGGTGTAAAGACTTTTTTAAGGTGTGTCGCAAATGTTTCGGCCTTTTCTAGAGGACTTCTCGCCCATTGTCCTGTTTGTGTTCTTAGTGGTGGGACTGTATAGTTCTGCCTTCGTTGAGTCCTTGTGGCCTTCCATAACGAGTAGTCAGTAGCTTGAGTTGCATCTAGTTTTTGTAGGTATTCCTCAAAGCTTGCATTTTTTTCTGCTATTATCAATTTTTTTAGGTCTTTTTGTGCTTTATTGAGGTTTGTTTTACTTTGAGGTGATCTTGATAATTGCCATTGTTTTCTGAGTTTTCTTTTCTCAATTATTTTTTCATGTATTGTATTGGAACAGTGTTTGTTCATATGTCGATTTGTAGGTAATGGTGTTGAGTTCCATGCTGCTTCCTGTAAAACTGTGTTAAAATGTTCTACTGCTTGTTCGATTTGTTTATCGGTCTTTAGTGGGATGTCTAAATTGATTTGATTATTTACTTGATATCTGAAATAACTCCAATTTGTTTTGTTGTTGTGTAATATACAGCTCCTTTCTATTTTTGTTATGTTTTTGCTTACAGTTATGATAACAGGTGAATGGTCAGAGGATAAATCGTAACAAGACTTTGGTTTAAAATATTTTTCATTTATTCCTCTCACTATAGCAAAATCGAGGAGATCTGGAATTTTCGCAGGGTCTGTAGGCCAGTATGTTGGCCCCCTTGTGGTTACTATGTTCAGATTATCTATTAGTATTTCTTTTTGTAGTTCACGGCCTTTGGTATTAATAAGTCTAGATCCCCACATTAGATGTTTTGAATTGTAGTCTCCGCCACAAATAAACCTAGGTCCAAGTGTATCAAAAAAGGTTTTAAATTCTGGTTGTTTAATTGAATGTTTTGGTGGACAATATATAGCTGAAAAAGTTATAGGTCCTGTCCAGTCTTCTACAACTACATTTGTGGCCTGAATATGTGCTTTTTGATAGAGAGTTGTCTGGTAATGTTTGATGTTGTTTCTTATAATGATTGCTGTCCCCCCATGTGCAGTTCCATCTGGATGTGTTGTGTGATATATTTTATAGTTGTGAAATTTTATGAAACTTTTTTTCGTGAAGTGTGTTTCTGAAATCAGTATTATGTCTAATTGGTGATTAACTATAAATGCATACAACTCATGTTTGTGTTGTGTCAAGCCATTAGCATTCCATATGGCAAATTTTAGTGTATTAGCCATTAGTTCATTTTTGAGACAAGTGTTGTTAATAAGTTTAGCATGGTGCTCATTTGTTCCATAAGCCCTTTCATCATATTCTTTAACTCCTGCATGTCATTTGCCTGAGTGACCATTGTAATATCTTGTTGGTTGGTATTTACCATTTGAGCATATGTAGGTCTTTGTGTTGTACTTATATTTGTTGTAGCCACTGGTAGCTGTTGGTTTTGTAGTTGATTCGGTGACTCTTTCTTTCTTAAGGTTGGAAATCTTGCTTCTTGCAGTTGTTTATGTACACTGCATCCTCTGTAATGTAAAACCGTCTAAAAATGTGGTTATTTTGTTGAAAAATGAACATATTCACTCGCAAATAACTCGAAAAGTGTTGACTTGGCGAAAAAGCTCTATGGAACAAAAGTTACTTAAAATTAGTCAGTTTACCCATTTCCGGACTTATTTTGGACATATATTTTTTCACCCCCAATAGGGGGTGAAAGTCACCCCCAGGGCAAAAGCACACATCGGCACAATATCACTTTTTTTCTTCGACATGTAAGCTATACGCATGCCAAATTTCATGTCAATCCAAGCGGTCCTTTAAAATTTAGAGCAAAAACCGTGAAAGAATGGACTATTTGACACATTCGGAATAGGAAACATACAACACAAAAATTCCTATACTGAATTCGCTCTATCGAAATTCACTTTGACACTGACGTTAGTAATTTCTTTTTTGAAAAGTACAGTTGTCAGAAGTTACTGGAAATTAATACACAACCAACGCACCTGCTCATAGCCAATATTATTAATAGTAAACAGACATAAAAATAACACAAGCCTTACGCCAATCAATAATTATTTATGTACACCATTATAATGTATTGATAACAAATGAGAAAATTATTTATTGTACAAAATAAAAATATTTTGTAGAAATTAACTCCACAAAATTTATGAGATGAGTAGACACTCCCACTATTTCGAATAATTCTTCTTTTTTTAATGAAAAATTAAGTTGATTTTAGCAGTTAACTGTCTGAAGTAGGAATTTTTGTGTTGTATGTTTCCTATTCCGAATGTGTCAAAGTGAATCTCGGTAGAGCGAATTCAGTATACCTCACACTATATTAACTGCTAAATTCAACTTAATCTTTCATTAAAAAAAAAAAGAAGAATTATTAGAAATAGTGGGAGTGTCTACTAATCTCATAAAATTTTGTGGAGTTTATTTCTACAAAATATTTTTATTTTGTGCAATAAATAATTTTCTCATTTGTTATCAATACATTATAATGGTGTAAATAAATAATTATTGATTGGCGTAAGGTTTATGTTATTTTTATGTCTGTTTACTATTAATAATATTTGCTATGAGCAGGTATGTTGGTTGTGTAATAATTTCCAGCCACTTCTGACAACTGTACTTCCCAAAAAAGAAATTACTAAGGTCAGTGTCAAAGTGAATCTCAATAGAGCGAATTCAGTATATGTATTAACATTTTACCTATTTAGGGTTCTGCATAGTCGTTATTTACGTTAATGTGTTTGGTAATATTAATTCTTTTATATAATTAATGTCTGATATTGGACTGTAAATCTACCTAACACGCTATGGTGGGCTGCGAATTTATGTTGTATTGTACGTGCGGATGTGTTTATGGTAAATAGGAAATAATCGATGTAATTAGTTTTTGCAATTGCCAAATCGAGAGAATGTACTAATTTATTTTGTTTCATTTTGACTGTAAATTAATTATTTACGTTTGTTTAAGGTGCTAATGTGTTCTATAAATTGTTCTAATTACAGGTCTGTCCTATCATAAAGTAAACCACATATCAAAAATGAATAACCATTTTCAATTTCGTTGCAACACGAAACTACAGCAGCATCATTATTCTAGTTAAATCAGAGAGTGCAGCAAGCACCTCTACCGGTTTCGAAACATATTAGTCTCTCATCAGGAGGCACATATGCTGCTCTCTCCGACCCAACTAGGACAAACCCCGGCGTGCAGTCACGGATTGCAACGAACGAAATGGCAGGGATGACCTAGCGGCAACTGCTATCAAAAAACTAAGTTTTCAATCTAATAGCACATAAAACAACATCCAAAAATGTCATTCTACATCCTACCAGACTGAAAACAATGGGAACCTTCTCTGGTAACACCTCCGAGGCGTCTACAATTTGCAAGCCATAACGGATGCTGAGACTAAGGAAGATGAGGGAATTTTACAATTTATAATTCACGTCATATCTGCTCAGCGCGGTAAAGTTCCAACGAGAATGGTTCCCTTCGTAATACAGTGGGTGTAAACATAAATTGAATATTGTTCTGAAGCTATTTTCTTGTGGCATTTTTATAATCAAGTACATTCAAATGGGAAATAAGCCACAATTTTACCTAAAAATGATTTTATTAACATTATTTTTTTATTAATAATGAGTATTATTTTGTATTTTGACAACGACACCCGACTTGGGCGTCGAAACGTTAATAAAATCATTTTTAGGTAAAATTGTGGCTTATTTCCCATTTGAATGTACTTGATTATAAATTGAATAACCATTTTCAATTTCGTTGCAACACGAAACTACAGCCGCATCATTATTCCAGTTCAATCAGAGAGTGCAGCAAGCACCTCTACCGGTTTCGAAACATATTACTCATCAGGAGGCACATATGCTGCTCTCTCTGACCCAACTAGGACAAACCCCGGCGTGCAGTCACGGATTGCAACGAGCGAAATGGCAAAATGTGTTTTTAGGTTGAAAACTTAGTTTTTTGACAGCAGTTGCCGCTAGGGCATCCCTGCCATTTCGTTCGTTGCAATCCGTGACTGCACGCCGGGGTTTGTCCTAGTTGGGTCAGAGGGAGCAGCATATGTCCCTCCTGATGAGAGACTAATAAATTTCGAAACCGGTAGAGGTGCTTGCTGCACTCTCTGATTGAACTGGAATAATGATGCGGTTGTAGTTTCGTGTTGCAACGAAATTGAAAATGGTTATTCATTTTTGATTTATGTTTACTGCCATTGGAGTACGAAGGTCATTCTCGTTGAAACTTTACCGCGCTGAGCAGATGGGACATGAATTATAAATTGTAAAATTCCCTCATCTTCCTTAGTCTCAGCATCCGTTCATCATCATCATCCAGCCTTCTGCCTCCAAAGTTGAACATAGGCCTCCCCTAATTTCTTCCAATTTTGTCGGTCTTGGGCTTTCTGCAACCAATTCCCAGCAATCCTTTTGACGTCGTCTGTCCATCGTGTAGGTGGTCTACCTCTACTTCTTCTGTATTCTCTTGGTCTCCACACTGTAATTGTTTGGGCCCACCTGCCGTCCTTCATTCTGGCTACATGACCCGCCCAATTCCACTTCAGCCATGCTACTCGCTCTATGACATCTGTGACGCCTGTCCTTCTTCTGATTTCTTCGTTTCTGACCCTGTCTCTGAGAGTCAGTCCAAGTAGTGACCGTTCCATTCTTCTTTGGGCCACTCTAAGTTTCGTTGCTGTGGCCTGTGGCTTAATGATAATGTTTCAGCGCCGTAAGTCATGACTGGAAGCACACATTGGTTGAACGTCTTCCTTTTCAAATAATTTGGCAAGTTGCTCTTGAAGATGTCTGATAGAGCTCCATATGCGGCCCATGCTGAGGTAATCCTTCTCTGTAATTCAGCAGTTTGATTGTCCCTGGCAATTTGGATTTCATACCCTAAGTATTTATATGTATGGACCAATGCTATTTCGTTGACGTCGACTTTTGGATTTTCGCTTGGTACCAGGTTTGTCATGTATTGTGTCTTTCCAAAATTTACGTTTAAACCAACTTTTTACAGGCGGCATCTAACTCAGTAAGCATAGTTCTAATCTCTTTTAAGTTTTCTGTTATAAGAACTATGTCGTCTGCGAATCGTAGGTGGGAGAGCCTTTCACCGTCGACATTTATTCTTTTGGCGTCCCACTCCAATTGTTTGAAAGCATGTTCAAGGACTGCCGTAAAGAGTTTGGGAGATAACGTATCTCCCTGTCTAATTCCTCTTTTGATTTTTATAGATTTGGTATCTTTGTGTAGTCGGACGGCCATGGTTGCATTATTGTATATGTTCGCTATCAGTTTGGAGTACCGATAATCTATACGACTTTCCTCCAATGCTCTCATTATGCTGTTAATTTCAATCGTATCAAATGCTTTGCGAAAGTCTACGAAAGCCAGGACCAATGGTCGGTTGTATTCGATAGATTTTTCTATAATTCCTTTTATGCAGTGTAGGTGGTCGTTAGTGCCAAAGTTTTTCCTAAAACCCGCCTGTTCTCTAGGTTGGTAAAAATCCAATTTTGTTTCCAGTCTATTTGTTATTATTCTTGTGAATAACTTGTAGAGGTGGTCTAATAGGCTTATGGGCCGGTAATTTTCGAGGTCTGTTGGATCGCCCTTTTTATGTAATAAGATGGTAAGTGCACTGTGCCATCTTGTAGGTGTTTCACTTTGGGGCAGGCATAAATTGAAAAATTCCTTTATGTTGTTTAAAAGTCTGTCTCCTCCAATCTTTACGGCTTCTATAACGATATTGTCTTCTCCCAGAGCTTTATTTCTTTTCATTTTTCTCAATGCGTTCCTGATTTCGTCTGTTGATATATCAGGCATCAATTCCGATCCTTGGTTGACTAACCTTTTTCCTGAATCTTCTAGTGACTCATCGTGGTTTTGTTGGCTGTTGTACAGTTCTGTATAGAAGTCTTTTACTACCCTTAATAATTCATCTCTGTTGATGATGATATTTCCATCTCTATCCTTTAATTTGGTTATTTCTTTTTTGCCATTTGTTAATTTTCTTTTTAGAACTTTGAGGCTCTTGTTATCTTCTATTGTTTGTTGAATTTGTTCGTTTTTATATTTTCGGTTGTCCGTCCTAATAGATTTTTGTATTCTTTTACTTTTCTCTCTAAGTTCGTGGTGTCCTTTATTTCTATTACTTTGCATTTTTCTCCGCTCTTCCATTAATGCTTGTGTTTGGGGGCTTACTCTTTTGTTATGTGATGTCTTTTGGCAGTGTATCTGCTGGCTTTCTTCTATAGCTTGTGTTATAATGTCATTAAGGGTGTTAACATTTAGGTCTGTATTCCTGTCGCTTTCGAGAATGCTGTTGATATGTTCTTCAAATGCATTTATATTTTTAGGCTCGGTCCAGGTAGTTGTGGACTTCTTTTTGATCATGCGGAATCTCTCTTTCCCAAGGTCTATTTCTATAGAGGCTTTTACCATTCTGTGGTCGCTACCTGTTGAAAACTGGTTTAGAACTGTAACGTCTTTAAAGATTTGCTTCTTGTCGGTGATTATAAAATCGATCTCGTTTCTATTTTTTCCATTGGGGCTCTGACACGTCCATCTACGATGTTCTTTTTTGTAGAAGAAGCTATTCATTTGAAATAGATTTTTCTCCAGCAGGAAACTAAGTAAAGTTTCACCGCGTTCGTTTCTATCTCCCAAACCAAATTTTCCCAGTGATGTTTCTGTATCGTCTGCCTTTCTCCCCATTTTAGCGTTAAAGTCACCGCATATTATGGTATAGTGTGTTGTTGTATCATTTAAGGCTAGAACAATGTCATCGTAGAATTCCTATACTTCGTAGTCCGCATGGCCACTTGTTGGGGCATATACCTGTACGATTTTTAAGGCATACCGTTTATTTAGTTTTAAGGTTAAAGAAGCTACTCTAGTAGAGAAACTTTTTACTGATATGATGTTGCTTTCGTGCTTTCTATGTACAAAGAAGCTTTTACCTCGCTGACGCCTATCACATCCCATTTAATTTTCGACATTTCTGCTTCCATCTCTATGATTCGTTCTTCAGTTGCCAGGGATCTAGCATTATATGTAGCGACGTTGAGTTTTAAGGGTTTTCTAGGTTTGGTATGTTTACTTGTCATAATCTTGTCTCCCCCAGAATCCGAGTTCGTGGGACAGACTATCAGTTTAGTGCGAGATTCTGGAAGTTTTTTCCTACTCGCCTGGGGTACTTCACTTTTAGATAATGACATTTTCATTTTGTTTTAGGGGGTATTTGGCGTGATTTTAAAACCTGCCGCGCTTGCCAAGACGTGTTGGTCGGTTTTTATCGGAATTACATTTCCTTAATTCCAGTTGTTACAGTTATTCCGCTGATACTCGGTCGTCAGAGCCTCGTTTATGGTAACAGGGTTCACCAACGTGAAGGTGAGGTTGACATTTGAGTAAGAGAAGCTATTTGAGACGCATCACTACCCCATCAGAACCCCAAGCATCCGTTATGGCCTGCAAATTGTAGGTTAGGCCGGGCCGAAAAAGGGCAAAAAAAATTTTTTTGGGAAATTTTAAACGGGCTAGTAAAAAAAGTTGTGTATGGTAGTCCTAATACTGTGTACCCAACATAGGCCGAATTAAAATATTTTTGACCGGGCCCCCGGGGGCCTAAAAATAAATATTTTTTTTTGCTTTATTTTTGGGGCGGGCTAGTGTCCAAAATATTAATATCGATGCTACTATCTCATTATAAAATTTTCATCATGATTTAAAAATATGTAACCAGCCCCCAGGACTAAAAATGTAAAAGGGGAGTAAACAATTCACATTTATTTACTATTTTTGAGCTGTGAACTGTGCAGCTCTTTGCTTGAATCCATATTCGACACGAAAGGTTGTTACATTGAACTATTATGGACATATTTAACATTATTTTGTATACTATTATTTATTTAACTCAGAACTCATCATGATGAGGTAGCTGCATGGCGAGTTCCACCCGCCCACTATGAGATGTATGTAATCTTCTGCATCAAAATTGATTTAGGGATTTGGAATACTATGAAAACGCAATTTTTATACCAGCCTTCCTATATTTTAAAATTTTTCTGACAGCAACCTCTCTAATACGTTAACGTGAATCTGTTAACATACAAATTTGAATGACTTCCGGGTGTGCAAATTAAGCATTGTCTTGAATAACTTTATTGATAATTGATGAGACATTACTCGGAAAATCTCTCGAGGCCTATATTAATTTCCATAGATGCCTGGCACCATATTTTAAACTTGGCTGAGTTTTTATCTCAAACCTTGTACGAGAATATACTTGTCTTATAATACAAACTCAGCTAAAATCTTTAAGCTTTCACAAGGATCAGTTGTAGCTACATAAACTCTAAGAATGCGGTTCGCTGTCGTGAACCAACGTGTTTGTGCCATCTTCTCTGGAATTCTCTCTGCCAAACTTTGAGAACATTTTCCATCTCAAATTATTATTATTATAATAATTGGAGAAAACTATATAATTATATAGTTTGAATAAATACTGTTGATCTGGACTTAGATCATTTTCGTTTACAAGAGGCAGGATAGCTTCTATGGGTTTAAATTTAATGACAGGCATTTTTTCGCAATTGCAGGGAAGAGGGGATCCAATCAGCTCAGAATTTGGATAGGGACCTTTTGTGCGGGCATCTAGTTTTTGCAGCAAATATCGCAAGGCAAGTTCAGTAGCGTCCAACGGGCATACATTCCACTGTAATGGTTTATGCACTCGCCTTTCTATAATTCCAATGATTCCACCTTCCAGCCGTATTGACATTTGTACCATCACATCGTATAACACTTAAACTGCTTAGATCTATATTATGACTTTGTAAATAATAATAGATATTCCATCGACAATATATAGATATACGAGACACGATAGACACGAGACTGGCTAATAGCCCCTAGCATTTTTTTAACAAAATAAAAATTCTTTAAGGGCCGGGGGGCCCGGCTAATTACTTTTTAAACCGGCCCAAATTTGATATAGGATTATATAAATAGTAGTTCCAACTTTTAGCCACTAGCCTTGTACAAGAATTTGAAAAAAAAAATTGACAAAAAAAAATTTTAAGAGCCAGGGGGCCCGGTTAATTATTTTTTAAACCGGCCCAAATTTGGTATAGCATTATATAAATACTAGTTACAACTTTTGGCAACTAGCCGTATAGAAAAAGTAGAAACAAATTTTTTCGGCCCGGCCTATTGTAGGTGCCTCGGAGGTGTTACCAGAGAAGGTTCGCATTGTTTTCAGTCTGGTAGGATGTAGAATGACATTTTTGGATGTTGTTTTATGTGCTATTAGATTGAACACTTAGTTTTTTTTTTGAACCACATATCTTCAATATATTAAAACACATGAAGGACATGGTTAAATATTAATTATCATCAAATCTTTTTTTTCAATAAAAATTTTATCAAATGGTCTATTAGTAACGTTTGTAAGGTTATTACACCAGTTAATAGGGAAAAAATTCATCGATTTCACGTAAAAATGTTAAACAGGGTTTTGAAGGTTTTAAACGATAGATGAGGGATAAATGATGATAATTCCGTGAAGACGTACAGCTAATATTTCTTCTTCTTTTTTCTAAACAGTTACACAGAATGAAAAACTCAGTTTTTTGACTATAAATCGTTTCTTGTACATTTTAGAGAAAAATGTTTCAAATAAATATTGTAGATCTTAAAAAGTTCTTTAACTTGGTGGGACAAGTATTAAAATATATAAAGAATTGACCGAGATAATTGTAAAAAACCCTCATATTTGCACTAATTTATAAATGTTAATAACTGTATTTTTTGCACAACGAAATTTAATTTAACTACTTTAGATTATGCCAATTAAAGGGTTATTTCAGTGTTCTAAATTTCAACCAGATTGACCAAATAGTTTATGAGTTATTCAATTTGTTTATGCCAGAGATCAATTGTTTAAACAGCTGTTCTTGCCCTAACAGTGACTCTAGAGATATTTTACAAATCCCAATCGATTATTTGAGACTTTAATTTTAAGATGTATTGAAAATGTTTTAAGCTTTTATCAAAATTGTTATTAAAAAAACCGTCTGAAAAAGACCCTACTTTTTAGGTTATAAACAATTGGAATAACATTGACAGTTTTTATGATACACGCTTGTATGTAGGTTCACTGAAAAGCTGGTGAAAAAATATACTTTAAAATTGTAAGAAGAATTTTATGTGACCAATATAAATCAAGTTAGAATTTTTTTTTCAATAAATCATATTTCCATTGTTATAAACATTAAGAGCTGAAAATTGAATGAGTTGTTTAAGAAAATCTGTATTTTATGATCCACTTCATATATTGCATATGCGGTGAAAAAATAAAAGTCATGACTACTCATGAGTCATGACCCGTTAAACTGATGGTATTCGTGAAACACCGCCAACGAATGTGAAGGTGAGAATAGCTTCGTTTTATTTTTTAGAATGGAATCTCAATTTAAAACAATTTACAATTAATTCAACTTTTATGTGCAGAGCTCAACAAATCTGGGTACCGAACTAAAGTAGCAGATGAAGATGCAGACGTATTAATAGTGCAGACATCTCTTTACGAACATACATATGAACCTGACAAGAGCGTTGTAATAATTTGTAATGATACCGATATAATCATAGTATTGACGCAACTCTCTGTTCCGGACAATTACATATATTTTGAAAGAAAAAAAAGCGAAAAAGGACAATCTATCTATCTATTATAGTTGTAATAGGTTTAAACAATCTCATATAAGAAAATACGTTGGGTTCTTCTTATATAGTTTTACTGGGTGTGATACAACTTTTTAGATCTGACAAATATTTTTTATGACGAGAATGCTAACAAGGAGGACATCATGAAAAACGGATATATCATTGTTGCTTTGTATTCTGCTGCAATTGATGTTACATATAAAAAACACAATAACATATTGGCATTAAATGAGTTACGATTTTTAAAATTTGTAAGAAATACAGGGAAAAAAATTTGCGTTTATCATCAATTACAACACTGGTTAGGTAAAAAACTGGATGCTACCCATACCCAATATGGATAGAAAAAGACTGATATTGATTTTGAACCCATTTACACCTTATATTGTTTGACTCCTTAAGTGATATTAAAACAAATAGCATGTAAATGTTTAACGGGTTGCAAAAGTACAAGATGTGGCTGTAAAAAATATGGTATAAACCTTATAAACTGTACGGATCTTTGTACACACTGTGCAGAGTGTGCAGTGGAAGAACAGGAGAAAAAATGTTGCAATCGCGCTGCAGTGGTTCTTGACGATGTCGAGTCAGACTTTGTAGACGATGAACTAACTGTAACTTGCCGAGAAGTCTAGAAGTTGTAGATGTTCACTAGAATAATCAAATTAAAATTCATAAACAATGTTTTATTATTTATTTTTATACTTATTAGATGCCTACCTAGACAAATATTAATAGCTTCTTTCAATTAAATCATAATAAAACAAAAATTAATTTTTTAAAAACTATTAAGGACTTTTATATACTTTTAATTAATGCAATTAAAATAAATAAATATTGTATTGTACTAATTTATAATTATTTTATACTTATATAAAAAATATACTTTGTTTAATAAAATTTAAAGGAATTTTTACGAAATACTTGTAAAATTCAATAACTTTTATAGTATAATTAAATCAATTGATTTTCACGGGATTTTCCCATTTTCCCGGAAGTTGAAATTTGCACAGTTTTTATTATTTTTTTGAGCTAACCCAGTTAAAAAAAGAAGGTTGCGCGAGCTATGGAAGGTGATAATTTATTGCAGTTTTTTTTCCAAAAAAGGAAGCGAAGCTCGAACAGTTCCCACCTTCACTTTCGTTGGTGGTGTTTCACGAGTACCGTCAGTTAGCGATACCGTTATAATAATAAGTTTTTTTATTATTTCACTGCCTATGCAATCTATACACTGGATCATAAAATATAGATTCCCATAAATACAATATGTTCAATTTTCAGCTCTTAATGTTTATAAACAAGGCAAAATTGATTTATTAAAAAAATAATAACTTGATTCATATTAGTCATATACAATTAATTTTTCTATTTTAATATGTATTTTTTCATCAGCTTTCCAGTGAGCCTACATGCAAACGTGTGACATAAAAACTGTCAAAGTTATTCTAATTGTTTATAACCTAAAAATTAGGGCCTTTTTCAAACGGTTTTTTTAATAACAATTTTAATAAAATGTTAAATTTTTTTAATATATCTTAAAAATAGATTCTCGAATAACTGATTGCGATTTGCTAAATATCTCTAGAGTCACTGTTAGGGCAAGAACAGTTGTATAAACAATTGCTCTCTTGGATAAACAAATTGAATAACTTATAAACTATTTGGTCGATCTGGTTGAAATTTGGCACACTTAAATAGCCCATTAAATAGCATAATTTAAAGTAGTTAAATTATAAATCATTATGCAAAAAGTAAAGTTATCAATATTTATAAATTAGTGCAAAAATGAGGGTTTTTTGCAATTATCTCGGTCAATTGTTTATATATTTCAATATGTGTCCCACCAAAGTAAAGAACTTTTTAAGGTCTACAATATTTCTTTGAAACATTTTTCTCTAAAATGAACAAAAAACGTTTTATCGTCAAAAAACTGAGTTTTTCATTCTTTGTAACTGTTTAAAAAAAAGAAGAAGAAAAATTAGCTGTACGTCTTGACGCAATTATCATCAGTTATCACTCCTCTACCGTTTAGCACCTTCAAAACCCTGTTTAACATTTTTTCATGTTTTTTTACCTATTAACTGGGGTATATTATTTCCTCAATGATATAAATTTATTTTTCAACGTAATTTATTATCAGGCACAGTAATAAATACTCTTTTCTTAACCTCAGCAACGAGAAGTACAATAGGCAGCGTACTTGGACCAATCTTGTATCTCTTGTATACACGACTGTGATAGCTGTACTAGCCTGGCCATTACAATTGTCACGTTTTCTGGCGCTACAGCTATTTTATCTTATATAAAGATAAAGATATAAATAATAATAATAATAAATAATAATAAATAAAGATAAAAATATAAAGATCTAAAAAAGGCATCAAGACAAATACATATCCGTCCTAAGACCAAAAATGTTTATCAAAGTGGCATATAAAAGAGAATGAAGTAAAATTTACTCATGTAATAACCACACTTTCATTCACTTGTCAAAGTGTACCGGGTGTCCCAATAGGAATGGCTCTCGGCCATATCTCAGGAACCGTTTATAGTAAAGCTTTGAAATAAAAAATTTTATAACAAAAGTTGCCTCAGGAAAAGCCTGGAAATTATTTTCATAATTGTGGGACCACCGCTAGAGGGCGTAATTGAATATCAAAAATTAAAAAATCTAAATTTTACAAAATTTTCCTAATGAAGGGGCACTGGAAATCCGATCGTCGTATTCTTCATAAAATTCTACGCATATTTGACTTGACAAGTTTAGGTCTACCTTTGGAAATAAGAGGTGGGGGTGAGTGGGAACCTTGGTATGAAAAACTGGCTGTGAGTCCGGTTCTGCTTAATAAAATTTTACAAACTTGGTCTTGTTGAAGACAGATCTTTTTCGCCAATGTAAAAGTTATGATTTTGAACCAACTTACTGAGTAATATGCCAGCTAGAAGGCGTTATTTAATTTTTTTCAGAAATCTGGTGTTCCTTGGAAAATATTAAATACAAACATGCATTTTTAATACCATATTACAAAATTAGACAAAATTATCAACAGAATAGCGAAAACCGCATGTTAATACCTTTTTTCTATCTCGAGATATCTTAAAAAACGTGTAAATTTAAAAACATAACTGTTACTGTCACCGGTAAACGAAATAATTCATTAAAAGTAGTGTGCTATGGAAACAACAAAGAAATATTTTCCAGCTGTCAACGTATATTAGGTCTTTTCAACGCTTCTCATTTGTTTCGAGCCTCGTTCATATCTCGTATATTAATATTATACACGGATTATACGGCATATGACAGAGGCTCGAAACAAATGAGAAGCGTTGAAAAGCCCTATTACAAAGAAATAAAAACAACTATTTAGTGATGACATAAACGTTTAAATTTTGGCCCATCATTTTCGTTGCAAACATTTACTCTTTCAAGAGTAGATTGAACAGCAGTCTCAATTTCTGCTCTCGATATGCTTTGAATGGCGTTTAATATTCTCTGGATAATGTATTCTAGAGTAGTATATGATGGGCAACAATTTGAATATTTAGGTCGTCACTAAGTAGTTCTTTTTGTTCTGTGTTATATTTAATTTTAATAGTATTGTTTCTCTTTATATTGTTGTTTTGATTAATTATATTTTTATACGTTGACATCTGGAAAATGTTATTTTGTTTTTTTCCACAGCACACTACTTTTCATTAACTTAGTTTACCGTTGATAGTAACAGTTATGTATAAAATTTACACGTTTCTCGAGATATCTTGAGATAGACAAAAGATATCGACATGCGGTTTTCGCTATTCTATTGCTAATTTAATCTAATTTTATAAAGTATGATTAAAAATGCATACTTGTATTTAATATTTTCCAAAGAAAACTAGATTTCTGAAAAAAATTAAATAACGCCTCCCAGCTGGCTTATTACTTATTAGGATGGTTCAAAATTATCACGCTTACATTGAAGACAAAGATCTGTCTTCAACAAGACCCAGTTTTCCAAATTTGATTTAGCAGAACCGGACTTACAGCCATTTTTTCATAACAAGGTTCCCACTCACCCCCACCTCTTATTTGCAAAGGTAGAGTTAAACTTGTTAAATCAAATATGCGCAGAATTTGATGAAGAATACAATAATCGGATTTCCAGTGCCCCTTCATTAGGAAAATTTTGTAAAATTTAGATTTTTTTATTTTTGATATTCAATTACGCCCTCTAGCGGTGGACCCACAATAATGAAAATACCAGGCTTTTCCTGAGGCAACTTTTGTTATAAAATTTTTTATTTCAAAGCTTTACTATAAACCGTTCCTGAGATATGGCCGAGAGCCATTCTTATTGGGACACCCGGTACAATTAAATAATATCAATTTCCCCAAGCTGACGATGTGAACTGGTTAGGCATCCAGCAGTAGCCGTTCGATGTCCAGATATGGGAAGCCGCTTCTAACAACAAAAAAATATATTATGTGTTTTAATTTCCACTCCAAAAATCATTTTCAAACAAAGTATGATAAGAAACCTCTCTAAAAGGTTTTCTTTTGGTATAGTAAGTTAAATATTGTGTTTATATGAGATTCAGCCACAATAATTAATTGTAATGAAAATTATGATTTCCCTAATGTTTGACGTTTCGACTTCCATTCGTGAAATCGTTTTCAAAAAAGATTATTGTAAAAATTATTCTGAGAAAATGTATAGCCAACAAAGTTTTAACACATCATGTTTTTTCAAAATTGACTGTTGACTTGAACTCGACCTTGTAGGCAATAACCTGCATTTAGTTGAAAAAATCTGAGAGTTCTGATTGTACCCGCGTGATATTAACTTCTGGCCCTTTGTGTCTTTTCTGTATTATAATTTAATTGTGTATTGTGCGTTTGTGTAATGTAAGTTAATGTAGATATATGGTTGTGTATTATGTGTTGCGTATGTATTGGGTTTAAATATTATGTTTCCGACTTTCTATTATTCCGCTATTTTTGGTATATCCTTGTTGTCGACTTCTTTTTTTTAATATTGGTAACCAGTCTGCATTCACCTTGAGACCATATAGATCTCCTTCTCGCACTAATTTAGTTAACAGAATTTGTAGTTCTTCTTCACTGCCTGCAATCAGTTCTGTATCATCGGCGTACCTGATGTTGTTCACAATTGTTCATTTGATTCCCATTGTTTCTCTAATGCGTTCGTTGGTAATCCTTTCTCTTCTAGATCTTCCTGCGGCTCCAAAAATCCATTTTCGTTGCTCTCAGCGTTGCCAGTGTTCTTTCTTTCAGTGGCATACCTCACAGCTGTACAAAGTGATACTTTAAAAAAAAAAAAAAAAAAAAAAAAAAAAAAATACTTTTACTTGATACTTTTTACTATAGTCTGATAATATCCTCTTTTTATTTTCTTTGCTGATGGATTGGTCCCATAAAATGATGTTTAACATTGTGATAGCTTTTCTCCCTGACGTATTTCTCTCTCTTATGGCTTTGTCTAATGTTCCATCGTGCGAAATAGTGATACCAAAGATACTAAACCTATAAAAATCAAAAGTGCTTTCAAACAATTAGAGTCGGAAGGGAAAGGGACTCTCCCACATAATATCCGCGGACAATATAGTTTTTATAACGGACAACTTAAAAGATATTCGAACTATGCTTACTGAGTTAGATGACGCCTGTAAGAAAGTTGATTTGAACATAAATTTTGGAAGGCACAATACATGACAAACCTGGTACCAAGCGAAAATCCCAAAGTCGACTGCAAGGAAATAGCATTAGATATAAATTGTAGGTCATGAAATCTACTGCCGAACTGCAAAGATGAATCACCATGGGCTGCATATAGTCCAGGGCGCATCTGTTTTGAGGTGGACGTTGAGAGGTTACTCCAATTTTTTTGCAGAAATTGCTTGAAAATATATTAAATATTAATATTTGAGTTATCCTCCCTCTCAAAAAGGTCCGGAACATTGTTTAAATAATCAAAATGTCAAAAAATTAAGGAAAAATTCGATATTTTTTTTTTGTTTTTTGATTATCACTGTAAAAGTATTCATTTCCGAGAAAAGTTTTACTGACATAAAAGTTGCGTAATTAAATTTCCTACAATATAGAATTGGTAAAAATTTTTAAAAATGGTCACCCTTGTTACAAGATAGCAATAATTGCCAAAAAACAATACAAAAACAAGTATTCGCATTTTACGTTTTTCAACTATTTATGCTATACTTAGGACCTTCATATTTCACCCAAAAAAACTTTATGATACAGTAAAATAATACTGTAAATTGTATTAAGATCGGTTCAATAGGTATTGCAAAATAAATTTTGCAATCCAGCTTTCGCAAAAAAAAAAATTCATTTTTTCAAAATGTTACAGGACTGAAAATAAAGCAGATAGCAGGTTGAATTTTTTTTTGCTTATAGAAGTGTACTGTACCTTTCATTTGTAATTTGCAAAATTAAAATCGATTAATTACCACGGCGTCGGGAAATTTTTTAAATAAACATTAATTTTTGGCGCTACGCGCAGGACAGCGGTGTTCGATTTACACAAGTTGATTTCTACCAAAATTTCTTCCAATCTTTATCTAATATATTATTTTCTTACTCTATATTTTGTTGTATTTTAATATTTTAATTCCACAAAAATCAAACTAATTTTATTATTATTTGTGAAATATTGTTTAAACAATTGCTTATGTTTAAAAATAATAAACTTTTATTCTCTATGTTAAAATATATGAACAAAGAAAGTTTTTGCTAAAAAAAGTGTTATTTCAAAGGATAGAGTATGGGTTTTTATTTTGCAATAAACAAATTTATTTATTTATACCGAAATGTTATAAAAATTAAAATGTATCAATCATTATCAAAGGTCATTGGAATGCCCAATAAGAGCAAACTATCCGCTGTCCTGCGCGTAGCACCAATAATATATGTTGATTTAAAAAATTTCTGACACCGTGGTAGTTAATCGATTTTAGTTTTGCAAAAATGCAAATGAAAGGTACAGTACACTTCTATAAGCAAAAAAAATTTCAACTTGCTATCTGCTTTATTTTCAGTCCTGTAACATTTTGAAAAAATGAATTTTTTTTGCGAAAGCTGGATTGCAAAATTTATTTTGCAAAATCTATTAAAACGATCTTAATGAAATTTGCAGTATTATTTTACTGTATCATAAAGTTTTTCTGGGTGAAATATGAAGGTCCTAAGTGTAGTATAAATGGTTGAAAAACGTAGAATGCCAATATTGTTTTTGTATGTTTTTTTCGCAATTATCGCTATTTTGCAACAAGGGTGACTATTTTTTAAATTCTTAACCAATTCTATATAGCAGGAAATTTAATTACGCAACTTTTATATCCACACAACTTTTCTCGGAAATGAACACTTTATAAGTTATAATAAAAAAATGAAGAAAAAAATCGAATTTTTCCTTCATTTTTTGACATTTTGATTATTTAAACAATGTTCCGGACCTTTTTGAGAGGGAGGATAACTCAAATATTATTATTTGATTTATTTTTAAGCAATTTTCAGATGAGCCCTGGTCTAATATGAAACTCTATCAGACACCTTCAAGAGCAACATCAAATCAGCTAAAAAATCATATTATCAAAATCGCCTGGGAAGCTCTAAAAGTGTGGCAAAAGAAACTTGGTCTATAATAAACGATCTTCGAAATAAAACTCACACAGCTCAATCATTTTCCCTTCCAAATCCTGAAAGTCTAAACGATAACTTCGTTAATGTGAGTAAAAATATAACATCAACTATTTTGCCGAAAGAAGATCCCATTTCTTATCTCCCTAATTCAAGAAACGTCTCGAATTCATTATTTTTAAGACCAGTGGATAACTCTGAACTGATCAAAACAATCAATAGTGTCAAAAGCAAATCATCCTGTATTACTGATGGACTATCTATAAAAATTTTCTCTAATCTTACAGAACATGTGTTGGAAATCCTCGTCTCACTAATTAATAATGATTACTTCGAAAAAGGTAAATTTCCAGAGTGCCTAAAGACAGCCATTATTATTCCTCTTCATAAGGGTGATGAAAAATCTAATGCCTGCAAATATATACCTATTGCCTTACTACCGGTACTCTATTGGTAAAAGTCTGCTACATTCTGTTGAAGGGTATCATCCAGATTTAGCCATACGGCTCACACTCCCTCTAAGGGGAAAATTGACTCATCCCATATACCTACGGTATCAAAAGGATTGAGCTCTGGTGGGACTCTTTCCGTGTTATCGAGCCCTAGGTGACTTGGTATGCAGGTGTATCTCCAAAAAATTTTCGTACACATCTGGCCGTTGCGAGTAGTACATCTTTCTGCTACTCTCTGGGTATTGACGCTACGAATACCCAGAAACCATCCTCCATTCGCAGGGGGCCGCGCCTGATAGAAGAACTGACAAAAAACTCCCACAGGTTAGGGTTAATATTATTATTATTATCAACATTCAATAAGAGTAGAGGATTAGAATCCTATTATACTCTAAAAGCTAAACAAATTTTGGTACTTAGCTGTTTTACACTTAAGCTGAATTACATATAATTAAATTAAAAATACAATTAATTATTATCGAGTCTATTCTTAAAACTATTTGTACCAAAGTACGATAAACTATTAATTTCAAAGTTTTATGTATTTAATATCTAGACGAAAATTATACATAATTTTCAAATTTCACCTTGTATTACTCATAATAGACCCTACACAATACACTTTTTTGAGATGAGGTTATTTAGAAGCATCAGCAAATAAAAAAAATATACAGGGTGTTTGTAATCACTCGGTATATTTAAATTTATGTTTAAACAGTGCCAATTTGAATTGAAACGTTGACATGTTCTAGAGTTTCTTATCATTTTCTAAGATAAGGACACACACAATTTTATTCCATTCCAATATAACTATTTATTCCAAGTGGTTTTCGTACATTAGAATTTAAAAATTTCACAATGTATTACATACATGTTTTACTCGTAGTTCGTTGAAATCAGGTTGTTGATCAAGGTGGAAAAATCATATGTATAACATGGAAGTATAGTGCCTTTTCCTCCCTTGAATGCTTACTGGCCTCCGCTACGCGTCGCGTCGGGCAGTAAACTTCATTCTCGGGAGGAAAATTAGCACTTTGCTCCTTTGCTATACAAATAGCTATTATTCCATAAGTGCCTTTTATCCTATACATTGTATGTACATAATTATTATTAAAGCGTTCTAATTTTGTCAATAATCGCCACATAATAAAGCAGAATGCTCAATGGAGCAACGTTGTATTATTATCACACACACTCACTGTCAGTATTGACAGATCGCTGATTAAGGGATTTCAAAAAATATTTAATTTTTGAATATTAAAATTTGACCCATTCCTTCCAACTCACCTTGTATATTAGTTAGACAGGCTGTATCGTCGCCCCCGTTAGCGAAATTATTTCGATAAGATTTTTTTGTACAAACTTGCTCAAAAAGAGGTGCTTATAACAAATCCATAGGGTGCCAGGCGGTACCTTAGTCGAAAAATTGTTTATCTACTCTATGTCATATTATATATTATGTATAAGTTTTTAGTTTGTAAAAAATGTCATTATAGATAGCAGTGCGTGAAGTAACAATGTATTTTAAATGGGGTTTACTTTTTCGCACTGTTTTTGACACACTTTCGTATAATCAACTATTCTTAATTTTCGCGTTGTCATGGTGATGACATATAATAAGCAATAAATTACAACAAAAACTTGACAGTTTTGTGGTTTGAAAGAAATTAGAATTTTTAAATGTCAAAGTTCTAAAAATTGTAGAATAGAAATAAATTCCAGTGACGAGGAGTTACAGTTTTTTTATTTGTTTATCGTAGATAAAATATTGTATGAAACTGTGCGTGAAGTACTTTTTGCAAACTTACGCGATGTATAGCACCGTGTGTAGCACATCGCGTGCGTTCGCAAAAAACTTACTTCACGAACTGTTTTATAATAGTATATTATGCAACGAGCATTTAATGATGGTAATTATGAAGCGAGTATGAGGGTTACGAAACGAGCCGTATGCGGCGAGTTTCGTATAGAGTACGAGCTTCATAATGATAATTAAATGCAAGCTGTATACACTATTTTTTCTATGATCATTCACAACAAGGAATATATTCAAATTTATTAATTTTGTAACACAAAAAAATTCAGTAGTTTGTCAGTTTGACAGTTTGTTTACATATTGAGAACTGTCAAATCGTATATATTTGACTCGCCATTGGTCACTGCGCGTATACCACCTTTATCGCGAATGCCATATAGCGATTCTATTGGTTAAAAATCTGTATCTTAATGAAAATCTGTATCATAATGAAGTTGATTATGATACAACAATATGTTTAAACAATTTTTCGACCACGGCACCGCCTGGCACCCTGTGGATTTGATATAAGGACCTCTTTTTAAGAAAGTGTGTGCAAAAAAATCGAATCGAAATAATTTCGCTAACGGGGGCCACGATACAGTCCCGTCTAAGAGTTTGCATCATTAAACCGTTTTCCAAAGATTCATCTGTTACGTGAAAAACAAAACTAAAAATATTTCTTAAGTGGTGTTTTTTTTTTTAAAAAATCCTAATTGCTGAAATAATTTACAATTAATACACCAAAGGAATTGTTTCCGAGCCATCTAAATCTCGCTTTTTTTGGTGATTTTTCACAGCTCCAGCACAATGCAGTGATTACTTCAAGCTAAATTAGGATCTAGCCCTAATTACATTACCGTGACTGCTTTAATTAATGTAATGAATGACATTGTTCACCTCCCGACAAAGGTTAAATTAATCTATTAGCCCGGCTATTCTAAGGCATCGAACAATATCAGTCATCCTAAATGCACCCAGCTACACTATTAGTCTTGTCTGTGATATCCTTGCGAACGTAAACCTGCGGTATAATTAATAGATATATAAACATCCATATTTTTATTAATATGTAAATAAGTACTATGTTAATACAAAAGTGATAAATCAGTCGATACTCCTATTATATTATATACCGGGTGTCCCAATAAGAATGGCTCTCGGCCATATCTCAGGAACCGTTTATAGTAGAGCTTTAAAATAAAAAAATTTATAACAAAAGTTGCCTCAGGAAAAGCCTGGAAATTATTTTCATAATTGTGGGACCACCGCTAGAGGGCGTAATTGAATATCAAAAATTAAAAAATCTAAATTTTACAAAATTTTCCTAATGAAGGGGCACTGGAAATCCGATCGTCGTATTCTTCATAAAATTCTACGCATATTTGATTTGACAAGTTTAGGTCTACCATTTTCTAGCCAATCTTCTCCAGAAGTCCATTTCCAATGCAAGTAGGGATCGTTCCAGGGATTTAGTAAGTTGCCATATTTCGCATCCATAATACATGATTATACAATTATTATTATACTGGACAATTCCATAACACTAAAAGGATAACATTTCACATGCACGGTTAATTTTGTGGGGCAGTGTAACACACCTATTGGACTCATTTTAGTATTGTCTATCTAAGTAATAAGCAACACATAGTTACACACCAACAATAATTTCCTTTTAAATAAACTAAGGTTGTTATATAAATGGGGCAAAAACCAGGAAAAACTTTATCAGATAAAGTTTAAATAAAAAGAAATTCAGGCTTTTAAGTAGAATTAATAACGAAATGGCTGTCACGCAACTGACCGAAGGAAAACATTTATCTTTTTTGATTGACATAAATGCATTTTCTTTGGTAGATATTTTACATAAATATAGTTTACAATAACCCTAAAACACACATAGACCGATGGGGCGGCTGCTTATTATCGTTTTGTTTTTGAGATACGATCGCTGTATGTCGGTAAAATACTGTGAAATTGTTAATGATTATTAAGGGTCATTATGTATTTTTCAGCATAATATTACATCAAATGTTAGAACAAGGAAACTTAAGACCAAGAAAATAATAAATCATAATCATAACATGTAGCCCATTACGGAGGTAGAATTACCAAGAACAAACGTTAGAAAACATTTGGTATTAGTTTGATAAAAAACGGGAACTATTTCAATAAAAAATAAAAATGTTCAGAACTCTCAAAACAAAGGTGAATGCTTAAATATGAAGAGAGTATTATAAAGAGATTATACTTTTGAATTTTACGAGGAAACTATAAAAAATTATAGAAAAACGCAAAGACATTCAGTACTTTTAACTCAAACGAGTACATGTGCTTTAAAAAAATTAAAAGTATAAATAGACCATTAAAATGTTACATTTTTTAGGCCGTACCTTGCATTTCTTAGAGGAGTCAATTTTATTTCTTTAATGTGTAGGGGGGATCAGTAGAAGCTTAAGTTCAAGTTTTTGGGGTCGCCATTCTTGTCCCCTGATCGCCATCTTGGAAATGGGGTGCAAAGTGGTTTCGCGCTATATCTCATAAACTACCAACCCTACGGAATATCTAATTAAACATAAAATGAAGCAAATTAAATTTTCCACAATTTTGTTTCTATCACTTTTTATCGTCAAGTGACCAACAAAAAAGATGTAACCAAAAATATGTAAATTTTCTTTAACAAGTTCCCTTTTGGATGTTATAACTTTTTTTCAGGTCATTTTAAAATAAAATAACATTTCAGCAATTTTGTAGAGGGTTTTCAGCGAACAATTTTCACTATAAAGTTGTTTAATTCTATTTATTTATATAGGTTTTACAGCGCTCCAAACTTGATCAGATTCTCGAATGCTCATAGGGATACAATAAAAACAAAAGTTAGGCTTACTTTTCTATCTATATATATTTTTTATTCATACAATTTATTATGATTTTAACATTCCTATGCTATTATTAATCTGTTTTTGACCTTTCTTCCCACTATAAAACTTATAACTCTAAGCATATATAGAAAAGGCACAAGAAGTTGTTTGAGGACAAATTCGCCGCTTCAGAAGAAGAATGACGCAACTGCAAAATGCAAAATTCTTAAGCCGAGCAAAAAAACGATTTTTGATATCAAAATCATAAAGTATGATAAAAATTAGCCATTCACCACACCGTGGTCAGGATCTCGAGATATAAGCGTTTTTTGGGGTGTGCCGCTTGTATATGAAGTAACATAACTTTTTTCCTATTATATATTTTGACTTAAAATTTTCCAAAAAACTTCTTCATGAACTATATTTTATTGTTGTGTTGGTTAAAATTATAAACTAAAAAGTTTGTCACTCAACTTTTTTAAGTAAACATGAAACTAACGAAATATGATGACAAAATGTTAATAAATTAACAACTCCTTTTTTAATGTGTTTAAACATTTTGGACAAATTTCGTTTTTATCTACATACTTCAAAGATGACACAGTAAAATTTTTAAAAGGAAATATTTCAAGCGACCAAAGATACAGCGAGGTAAATTTGAAAAATCATCAAAATTGATTTTTGGCATTTTTTATAAAATTTATTTTTTTAACATGTTCCACCAACTCTAGATAAAAATAAACTTCATATTCGGATTCAGCGACTAAATTTGGTCTTCGTGGTTGGCATAACGGTTAATGCCGCTCGTCTAATATATAGATAGAAAAGCATTATTTTTCTACGAGAATTCGAGAATCTGGTCAAGTTTGGAGCGCTGTAAAACCTAGATAATAAAAAAAATTAAACAAATTTAAAGTGAAAATTGTTTATTGAAAAATCCTCTACAAAATCGATATAATGTTATTTTATTGTGAAATGAACGCAAAAAAAGTTATAACCTCCAAAAGGAAATTTCTTACAAAATTTTCTCTTATTTTTGTTTATAACTTTTTTGTTGGTCACTTTTCGATAAAAAGTAATAGATATAAAATTGTATAAAATTTAATTTTCTTCATTTTATGTGAAATTAAATTTTCTGTAGGGTAACTAGTTTACGAGATACAGCGCGAAAGCCCTTTGCACCTCTTTATCCAAGATGGCGGCCGGGGGACAAAATGGGCCTCAACCCCAAAAACTTGAACTTAAGCTTCTACTGAACCCCCCTACACATTAAAAAGATAAAATTGACTCCTCTAAGAAATGCACACTAAATGTAACATTTCAATGGACTAAAAGTGCTTTTTGCACAAGTTGCAAAGTTACATTACATTACATAGTTTCTCACTTTTAGACGTTATCACCGTCACAGTGACAGTTGTCATACTCCTCCGATACGTCTAAAGGTGGGAAGGAAAGTATGTAATGTAATGAAAACTTTATAGGTTCCTATCGATAATTTTATACCACTACTAGTTTCATCTCTTTTTATTTCACAATGTCTTATGTTTTCCATATTTTGCATTATTTAGCCAGTTATTAGCGCGCTCATTACTGTATAAGCTGCTATTTCACTGTATAAGTTATGAGTGCGCTAATAATAATGATGATAATGATAATGGATGTCTATTTACCGATCCCGTCCTCTGAGTTAGTAAAGAAATCTATATTATATTTCGCAAAAAAACTATACAACCATCTCCCTTTACAACTCAAATCTGTAACATCTTTCTAGTGCAGTCACTGAAGGTTTTCACCTCCGATTTCGTTGAACCTCCATCGATTTTTATGAAAATTGGTGAGTAGTTAGAGGATACCTCAAGGAACAAAGGTGACATGATGCCAACTTGCGTTTCTACCCTGGGGGTGGATGCCACCCCTTCTCGGAGGTGAAAATTATTTTATTGAAAATAATACCATAAGTCGATAGAGCGACAAATTATAAGCAAAATTTGTTATATAAAGTTATTAAAATAAATCAACAGTTTTTGAGTTATTAAAGACCAAATATTTTATTTTTTCGTAAAAAATGCATGTTTTAAATCGGTTCTCCACGTATAAATCGAAAATTTTAAGGTTTTACAAAAAGGTTATGATTACTGAAATTGAAGATAATAAAAAATTGAATACATTCCTCATATAAAGAACTAAACTAATGTTAGTTCAAAGTGAGTTATTGGCAATTGAATGTATTTTTTTCGACGAGTACTCAAATCTAATTATTCAAGCTTAAATAATGAGAAAACGATGCAATGTATAAAACAATCCTGCTAAACATTTGTAAAAATACTTCGGAATACCTATCAAATGAACTTCAAAACAAGGTAATAGCGTCAAAATTAAGCAAGTTGTGATGAAAATAAAAGAACCGTTTCGAATTTTTTAGGAAAAAGTGAAAAATAAAACATACGCTATTTCCACAAAAATTAAAATTTATAGTAATGCTTAGAAGAACTTCTTTATATTAGCATAAGTAATGTTTTAGATAATTTTGACCGGTTTATAAAGCATATTTTCGAAAAAAAGATATAATTTTGAAAAATCATAGTTTTTAAAATTGTTTTAATTCTCATATTCTTTTGATAATAACTTCAAAAATACTTAATATTCTTAAAAAATTATATCTAATCAAATTTTAGTTTTTTCTGTACCAAATATTTTACCTGTTTTACTATTTCTATAGGGTAAAAAATAACCGAGATAGAAACGTTTAAATTTTAAATTTTGCTGTGGGAACCATGCAAACGGGGCCATTTAACCTTTTATTTTTTTAAAAAATAAGGGGTTTAAAAGATTAGGTTCAACGTGTTTAAATAGCACTTGGAATTACTTTCAAACAGCTTTTTGATGAACCTGATATCGTAAACACGAACGGAGTTATTAAATAAAAACAATAACATTTTTTGTAAAAATTTTTAAAAGATGAATTTAAAAAAAAATTGGAACATAAATTTTAACGCTATCAACATGTTCGGGGGCTCATTTGATAGATATTTTTAAGTACTTTGACAAATGTTTAATAAGTTTATGTTATAAAATGCATCAATTTCCCGTTATTTCAGCTTGAATACTTAGAGTTTTTTACTCGCCGAAAAGATATACATTTAATTACCTAATATAACTCCCTTTTAGTTTTAGTAACACTAAAAGGTTTTTCTGGTAAGGGGTTTATTTTCTTTTTTATTGGTTTCAATTTTAATAATCATAACTTTTTTGTAAAAACTTATAGTTTTTGAGTTATTGATGAAAAATAGGTTAAAAACATGCATTTTTCTCAAGAAAAATTAAAATCTTTGATCTTTAATAACTCAAAAAGTTTGGATTTAATTTAATAACTTTATATACCAAATTTTGCTTAGAATTTGTCCCTCTATCGAATTATGGGGTTATTTCCAATAAAATAATTTTCACCCGCGAGAAGGGGTGGCATCCACCCCTAGGGTAAAGGCGCAAGTTGGCACCATGTCACCTTTGTTCCTTGAGATAACCTCTAACAACTCACCAATTTTCAAGCAAATCAATGGAGGTTCAACGAAATCGGAGGTAATAGCTCGTATCCACCTTCAGTGACTCCACTATTCCCTAAGTTCCGTAAAATGACAAAAGCTCATCTACCTAAAAGAACATATAATTCAGTAGAAGAGTTTCTTAATCAAGTATATTCAAATGGGAAATAAGCCACAATTTTACCTAAAAATGATTTTATTAACGTTTCGACGCCCAAGTCGGGTGTCGTTGTCAAAATACAAAACAATACTAAATAAATAAAAATGTTGTTGCTTAGTAAAAAATTCTTCTAATAATTTATATAACCTGACTCATTTATATCGGCAATTCAGACACGTATTATACATTTTAAAGTAGACGACTTTAAAATGATATTGCCAATATTGATGAGTTGCGTTCCTGGGACGACTTTACTAAAAGATAGTTCATTCGGTTACATGAAATCAATCCCAACTCAAGAATATCCGCCACAAAAAATCATAGCATGTGATCTGTCTTTAAAAAGACAACCAAATGCAACGGTGGTACTGAAATTCTCGCGTTAGAGATTCCATAGTAAATCACGAGGGAAAACCAGGAAAAACCTCGTGATACTATCCCGACATCGTAAGTATTTGGGTTTACATTTAGTTTACTCTCAAAACTAATACAAAATTCTGACTTGATATTTTAAATTTTAAATATGTACTAACTCGTATGTTACTGATTTACTAATTGCGGTATTTTCTTTCTATTGACTTCCTCCTTTAATATGGGTAACCACATCCTACTGCATTCTACCGAGGAATTTGCGACACAATTGGTTTCATTTAGCATAATTAGAGCCGCTTCTTTGATTTTTCTCTTTTTACTATCTGCTTCTTTTAGGACTATACAGTGGAACCCCGTTAACTCGGATTAATTGGGACCGCGGGCGATCCGGGTTATCGAAAATCCGGGTTAGCCGGAGAAAATGGTAAAAATTAATAAAATATGGTATGCTTACAGATAAACCCCGTTATAATTGTCACACAGACACTGGTAAACCACGTTCGCATTCCACACAAAACCACACATACAAAGCGTCGTCAAAAGTCTCATTCTTAGCTTTATTAGCTTTGCACCGATTAAACTGTCTTTTGTTATCATTTTGAAAAAAAAAATTCTTCGATTTTAGTTCTATTTTTCTTCCAATCCGATACTGTAGATGTACCGACACCATAATATAATGCTGCAAGATTCACCTTTATCAATTCTACTTAATGCTTCTAGTTTCTTTTCCATTGTCACTACAACATTTTTACGTTTTGTTGCCCTTATAGACAAAAGACACGCAAACACAAAATCTGAATAAATTTACGAACGATTACAAAACGGAAGCGAACAATAATACGACTTTACTACACACAATACCGTCTCTGATGTTATGTTATTTAATAACAGTGATGACTAAGACCATTGTTAAAAAAAGAATTTTAATAGTCTTTTCTAAACAATGCTAACACAGACAGTTTCAAAAAAATAAAGGATAATACAGGTCCCTGTTGTTTTCGACAAGAATGTGGTGTATTATGAGTCATTTTACAAATATTATATTACATAGAGTTGGTACAAAACCTCGTGAACCTTGAAAATGCGTATGTATAACCGAAATAAAATGAAGCCAAAAACATACGACTATTTTATTTGCTGCGAATTGCGCGACAGGGTCCCATCTGCACCCTGATATTTTCAGTAATGTCGGATTCATCAATCGTTTCGTTCGTATATTGACGTCACCAAATGAATGAATTAGGTTCACGAGATTTTGTAGCAGCAATACATTTTTATTGTTGAAATGTTTGTCTGATAAAAATCGGTCCGGGTTAGCCGGAGTTCCGGGTTATCGGGGGCCGACTTATCGGGGTTCCACTGTACTTGAATCTCTCCACTGAACTCTATGTTCATTATCCCATGCGTGTTGACATATTTGAGATCTATCAAATTCTCTATTTTTTATATAAGAGTGATGTTCATTTACTCTAACGTCTAATGGTCTTGACGTTTCACCTATATAAAATTGTTCGCATTCACAAGGTATTTTATAAATACAATTCTTTGTTCTTTCTTGTTCACTGTTAGGTTTAGTTTTAGATAGAATAGATCTCAATGTGTTTGTCTTTTTGAATGATGTTGATATGTTGAATTTATTTCCTATTGTTTTAAGTTTCTCGGATAGTCCTTTTACATATGGTATTGATATTTTCCTCGTATTATTTCTTGTGAATGTTGTAGGATCCCGTTTTAAGTTGTTCTGTTTCATTCGATCCAATCTTGAAATTATATATATATATATATATATATATATATATATATATATATATATATATATATATATATATATACATTCACAAGAAATAATACGAGGAAAATATCAATACCATATGTAAAAGGACTATCCGAGAAACTTAAAACAATAGGAAATAAATTCAACATATCAACATCATTCAAAACAACAAACACATTGAGATCTATTCTATCTAAAACTAAACCTAACAGTGAACAAGAAAGAACAAAGAATTGTATTTATAAAATACCTTGTGAATGCGAACAATTTTATATAGGTGAAACGTCAAGACCATTAGACGTTAGAGTAAATGAACATCAGTCTTATATAAAAAATAGAGAATTTGATAGATCTCAAATATGTCAACACGCATGGGATAATGAACATAGAGTTCAGTGGAGAGATTCAAGTATAGTCCTAAAAGAAGCAGATAGTAAAAAGAGAAAAATCAAAGAAGCGGCTCTAATTATGCTAAATGAAACCAATTGTGTCGCAAATTCCTCGGTAGAATGCAGTAGGATGTGGTTACCCATATTAAAGGAGGAAGTAAATAGAAAGAAAATACCGCAATTAGTAAATCAGTAACATACGAGTTAGTACATATTTAAAATTTAAAATATCAAGTCAGAATTTTGTATTAGTTTTGAGAGTAAACTAAATGTAAACCCAAATACTTACGATGTCGGGATAGTATCACGAGGTTTTTCCTGGTTTTCCCTCGTGATTTACTATGGAATCTCTAACGCGAGAATTTCAGTACCACCGTTGCATTTGGTTGTCTTTTTAAAGACATGCTATGATTTTTTGTGGCGGATATCCTTGAGTTGGGATTGATTTCATGGAATCGAATGAACTATCTTTTAGTAAAGTCGTCCCAGGAACGCAACTCATCAATATTGGCAATATCATTTTAAAGTCGTCTACTTTAAAATGTATAATACGTGTCTGAATTGCCGATATAAATGAGTCAGGTTAAATAAATTATTAGAAGAATTTTTTACAAGCAACAACATTTTTATTTATTTAGTATTGTTTTGTATTTTGACAACGACACCGGACTTGGGCGTCGAAACGTTAATAAAATCATTTTTAGGTAAAATTGTGGCTTATTTCCCATTTGAATATACTTGATTATAAAAATGCCACAAGAAAATAGCTTCAGAACAACATTAAGAGTTTCTTAATTACTAACGAAGAAATTACAGTAATGTACAAGTAACTAAAGTATATTTATCTATATTTGGGTGCCACATGCTGCAGCTTAATTATTAGTTCCCACGTCTTTATTTTATTTTGTTCTATATTCAATTTGCCATTTATATTAATTTTGCAATATATCGGTTTGGTTTTTCTTTATTTTGATAACTTGTAATTTTTTTTTATATTGACGATTTATCAAATTTCAGAAAATTGTATATGTTATTGTTATTATTGTAATTTTTTTTTCTGACTCCATGTTAAGCTTTGTCCATAAAATTGTATAATTTTCATTGACAATAAAGCATATTTCTATTCTATTCTATTATATTCTATTCTATTCTATTCTATTTTATTCTATTCTATTCTATTCTATTCTATTCTATTCTATTCTATTCTATTCTATTCTATTCTATTCTATTCTATTCTATTCTATTCTATTCTATTCTATTCTATTCTATTCTATTCTATTCTATTCTATTCTATTCTATTCTATTCTATTCTATTCTATTCTATTCTATTCTATTATATTCTATTCTATTCTATTCTATTCTATTCTATTCTATTCTATTCTATTATATTCTATTCTATTCTATTCTATTCTATTCTATTCTATTCTATTCTATTCTATTCTATTCTATTCTATAGTAACCGGCAAAATAACGCAAAATATGGAAAACATAGTAAGTTGTGAGATACAAAGAGATGAAACCAGTAGACGTGGGAAATTGTTTCCCCATTTAGACGTATCAGAGGAATATGTCAACTAAAAGTGTCACTGTGACAATGGTAGTTGCCAAATTCGTCTGATACGTTTAAAGGTAGGAAACAAGCAATATAATGTAAATTTATAGATTTATATCGCCAAATTTTCTACCTCTACTAGTTTCATCTCTTTTTATCTCACACCTTAATATATTTTCCACCTTTTGCGTTATTTTGCCGGTTATTAGCGCGCTCATCACGGTATATAAAAATTTACCAAAATATACAGAGTAACAAAAATGCAGGTCATAAATTAAATCACATATTCTGGGACCAAAAATAGATCGATTGAACCTAACTTACCTTAGTACAAATGTGCACATAAAAAAGTTACAGTTCTTTGAAGTTACAAAATGAAAATCGATTTTTTTCAGTATATCGAAGACTCTTAGAGATTTTTTATTGAAAATGGACATGTGGAATTCTTATGGAGGAACATCTTAAAAAAATTATAGTGAAATTTGTACACCCCATAACAATTTTATGGGGTTTTGTTCTATTAAACCCCCCCAAACTTTTGTATACGTTCAAATTAAATTATTATTGTGGTACCATTAGTTAAATGCAATGTTTTTAAAACTTTCTTGCCTCTAAGTATTTTTTCGATAAGCCAGTTTTTATAGAAATGCGACTTATCTTTTAATATTGTTTACATAAAATTTTTATTGGGATTTTGTTCCATTAAATCCCCCAAATGTTTGTGTACGTTCCTATTAAACTATTATTGTGGTGTCATTATTTAAACACAGTGTTTTTAAAACTTTTTGCCTGTTAGTATTTTTTCGATAAGCTACTGTTTATCGAGATGTGGTTTCTTTTTTAGTATGGTTCAAAATATACCCAAAATGTAAATTACAAATGAATTTTCACATTTTACCAGGTCTCTATAATCGTTCTTAACCAAATACAAAAATGTGTGGTGGATTTGACAAATATTCAAAATATCTCAAGTACTCGTGGCCATTTGCAATAAAATATATCTAATAGTTTCCGATATATTGAAGAAAATTGATTTTCATTTTGTAACTTCAAAGGGCTGTAATTTTTTTATGTGCATATTTGTACCAAGTTAAGTTAGGTCCAATCAATCTATTTTTGGTCCCAGAATATGTGATTTCATTTGTGACCTTCATATTTGTTACACCCTGTATATCAAACAAAAAGTTCATTGAAATAAATTACTATAATTCACCATTTATTGCACCACTAAAAATCAAGAACCAGATTCATAAACTTTATTAGTAAAAAGTAAGGTTTACTCGAAATCAAAATGCAGTAGAATCTAACATGCAGAATTGCAGTAGTAGTTATGCAGTATATTTTTCTAAATGTCTAGTAAGATTTTGTTTTGTTTTTAATTTGGAAGATTTTTATTTTTTTTTAATTGGATTCTCTATAATATCTGAATTCCCAGTATACTTATATCTAAAATATATTTTCTAACTCATACATAAATCACAAATAAGTAGAGGTTTAAAAAAGCGCCCCGAAAATTAACCATTGTCATACCATTTTAATTAATTTTTCCTAAATTACCTCATAATTTTCCGACAATACAGAACAACAAAAGGGTTAGTTAATTAAGGGAGCTTAGACACACTTATTCTGATTGGAAGTCTAACAGACAGTGGGTTGCGTGTTAATGTTTAATTTTTCCACGTTGCCTTTGGGAACAGTGGGTGTCTCTTTATTTCGTTAAACACTCTACAATACTGTCAAAGAACAAAACATTAATTTTTCCTATACAGACTAAACCATTGCTAAAAACGTATCAATATACAATACATACAGAAATAAAAATTTACTGAAAACTTAAAATAGAGTGTATAAAATTATTCTAGAATTACTAACAAGAGGTGTTAGTGGTAGGTACAATAATAATTATTGTTGTAGTAAAGAAAAGAGAGACGTTATCACAAACAATTTATTTTACAACTGACAACCGGTTTCGCTGTCTACATTTTGTACAGCATCTTTAGGTCCCGGTTAAGATAAAATTAAATGCTACAAACAACCCAGAGTCAGTTAAGTGGTCTGGTTTAAATCAAAAGTTAATGATCAAGCCAATAGCAAAGTACATATATTTATGTATACACATAAGTACCCATATGTACGTACGTATGGTGTGTAACCCTCACACTCACATACATGCACGCATTCATATACATTAGGGTGGTTCGAAAAAAACTTTTTTCTTATTTCAGATCGCTATAGTGCGCAAAAGTTGCTATTGGTATAGACTTGAAAAATGCACTAATTATTATTTTTTTAATAATTTGTCTTCCGGTCGCGCAATGCCATCGAAGTTAGCAAAAATTGTGAAAAACCTTAATTTTTCAAAAAATTTTTTAAACAGGCCAGATGGTTTCAATTTCGTTCCTATACCATGAATTAACTACTAAAAGTATGTAAAATCAATATAAATGCACTTATTATACATTTGTTTCATATCTTCCGGTCGCGCAACCTAATACAAAATGAGTAAAATTAGTAGTTTTTGCAAAATTTCAAAGTTTGACTGTTTGGTACAATTTAATCATACGACTTTTAGAGATGGTATAGTTTAATTTAATTACAATAATATATTTAAAATCCAAGCATCTAAGATACATTTTGATATTCAAGTGGAATTAGGTCGCGCAGCTTTGTCAAAAACAGCAGACTACCCAGAGGCGAGGCGAAAGTGACGAATGCCAGCGAAGCTCGCGCAGCCACAAATAGAGATACATGTGGGAAGACCTCTACAATGGAGTATTTGTCTTCTCCATTACAACGAACTGCCATTCCGCCACCTTTCCCAACACTTAGATGGAAATAAAACAGGTACTATAGGATATCCGGACCGATTGGAAAGGCCCTACCTGGTTGTGAAAGACTACCAGTTGTTGATTTTAATCGTTGACATCGTTGATCGGTGCAATAATGTGGTTCTAATATAGCCGTCTCTGGAACTGTGTCCACGCACTTCACTTGAAGCTACGGTCACTAGTTTAACGCATCTTTCCACTGCCTGTGTATGGCATGGCTAAGTATCTATACTCATAACAGGCTTGAAGTCATTGCTCACATACTGTTTTATCTCTTCATTAGTCAATGTTCTTAGCAGTAGAGGGGAGCCAGTGTACTGGTGTTCCATGTGATAATTTCGTAATACTATTTAGCTTAAAAGTTTAATTTTGGTGGTTTAAAGATTCTGATAGAGTCACTTTCAGATATTGCTTGCTTTTCCTTCATGATACGCTTAAAGCCCAGCTCTCGGATATGGTTTCTGTCATCAGTTACCATAGCCAAAAGTAAATTTTCGGGGTGGGCAAAGTAAGCATTCCGCTGTAAAACGGGATCAACAACTTGAAGAAGCTCTTCTGGTAAGTACCTTAAATATTCAATGATTTTGTAATCATGTCTAGGCCCATCTGTGAATTTGTGGTTTATTTTTGTGGCAAACCACATAGGCATATTATAACATTTGAGAATGAATGTGACAATCTCTCTCAGATTTTCAGAAGGGTTGGACACACTGATATATAAACGCAAAACTCGGTTTGCAGTAGTAAGCCATCTTGAATGTGACGTTGGGATAGGATCACGTACCCACTACAAAGTGTTCTGAACAATGTCCTGACTTGATGACTTCTGATATCTCAAGCAAGTACAATTATTGGTGCTTGCTAAGAATACGCTTGTCAACTTTTGGAATCTCACAATCAATAGGATTAAAATCAATAAGTCTTCTTTCACAATCAGGTAGGGCCTTTCCAATTGGTCCGTAGCATCCTATTAGGCCTGTTGTATTTTCATCTAAGTGTTGGAAAAGGTGGTGGAATGGCAGTTCGTTGTAATGGAGAAGACAAATACTCCATTGTGGAGGTATTCCCACATGTAACTTTATTTATGGCAGCGCGCGCTTCGCTGGCATTCGTCACTTTCGCCTCGTCTATCGGTAATCTGCTGTTTTTGACGAAGCTGCGCGACCGAATTCCACTTAAATATCAAAATTTATCTTATATGCTTGGATTTTAAATATATTATTGTAATTAAATTAAACTATACCATCTCTAAAAGTCGTATGATTAAATTGTACCAAACAGTCAAACTTTGAAATTTTGCAAAAACTACTAATTTTACTCATTTTGTATTATGTTGCGCGACCGGAAGATATGAAACAAATGTATAATAAGTGCATTTATATTGATTTTACATACTTTTAGTAGTTAATTCATGGTATAGGAACGCAATTAAAACCATCTGGCCTGTTAAAAAAATATATGAAAAATTATGGTTTTTCACAATTTTTGCTAACTTCGATGGCATTGCGCGACCGGAAGACAAATTAATAAAAAAATAATAATTAGTTCTTTTTTCAAGTCTATACCAATGGCAACTTTTGCGCACTATAGCGATCTGAAATAAAAAAAAGTTTTTTTCGAACCACCCTAATATGCATTGGTAACAAAAGTATGTCAAGTATAAGATATATACTTACTTTCCGGTATAAGGCAAGAATATAGTCGTATTCACTATCATATTTTTCTCTGCACTTTGCTAAAGGGAGGGTTGGTAGAGGGATAATAATTATTGTATTTATTTTATTGCTTATTGGGACACTCTGTATATTTCAAAATAATTTTAAAATGTAGCTTTTATCAACTTACAAACTATTAATTTAAAATTGTTTCAAATCTTTTACCATTTCGTTGTAATCTTTCGCCCCGTTAGTGGTGACTCACCCTGGATATAACCAAAAAATGTCTCTATATGTATTGTTACAGGTTGGGAATGTCAAACAGTTACTATACCCTATTCCACAAACATACGCCTGTTTTGGATTACTTCGACAACGAATATTTTACTGTGCAAAATAAGAAGAACGAAAGTAAATTAAAAATTACATTGTTGTTTATTGGAATAATTATTAGCGCCATTTACTTTCGTATTTCTTATGTTGCACAGTAAAATATTCGTTGTCGAAGTAATCCAAAACAGGCGTATGTTCGTGGAATGGCCCTTATTAAATAAACGTTAGTGATTTTAAAAAACGATTTTAAATGTTTATTTGTCTTTTCAATATAATTTCCTTTAATTTTATATTATAAAAGTGACGTTGACAATAATAATTGTCAACTGTAATAACTCTTTTACCATTTTGCTGTAATCTTCCGTCCCGTTAGTGGTGACTCACCCTGTAGAAAAACGATTATAAATAGATCAATGAGCAAAACTAAACAAAAACAAATAACAACAACAACAAACTTTTATAACCCTTTCAAAAGTTCCTCGTGCGGACCTAATTAACTGATCTAATTTTTTTTTAAATAAGTTTAAAAGCTTTTTTGGCCTTTTATACGTGAAAAATTAGCGATTTATGTAACAAAAAATTTTACAGGCAGCAAAGTTTCGAAAGTTTACGAATTTTCCGACAAGAGTTGGATATAAAATTTTTATGTAAATATAAAAAAGGTATCGTATTTTTCTTTACATCATTGTTTTGGAGATAACCTCAAACTGTTCAGACCTACTTTTCAGAAACTCAAAATATATTGTTATAGGTCTCCATTTTTGCAACTGCTTTGATAATAAAATGCAATAAAATAGTTCCACAATGAATTATATTATCTCGTTAAAGGTGTGTAATGATAAATGAACTGGCTAGGTCAAGATTACTTCTGGGATGGGGGGTTACTTTAAAATCTTCAATAGGAGCCCCCATTTTTTATTGGAGATTTGGATTCCTTACGTAAGAATAAGTAACTTTATTCGAGACATTCTTTCGAATTACGGATAGATGGTACTATAATCGAAAATAACGATTGTTGGAAATGGAAAAGTAAATTAAAAAATGGAAAGTCCCCACTTAAATAGAAAACTTCACTTAACTGTTTTTGGTTTTAGAACCTACTCTTCACAACCCAATAGGTCCACATAACGCTCGAGTAACTGCAAATTTAGTAGACTTTCCTCTCCTACTATAAGCAAAATGTTATTTTTATACCTTTTTTCGTCGAATGCAAAATCAACGTGTTCAACGTCGATTCCTGTTTTTGTTGATTCCTCTTACGTCTGTTGAAAACAAGAATCTACGGACGTGCCGAAAATCACGTTACTAACAATCTACACATCACATTTTTGAGGTTAGAAAATGTTTTGACCATGGAATATAATCAGCTTTGTCTGATTTCAAATAAAATGTAATGTTACTTGTAAAATAAATTACGCCCGTGGATATTTTGCCCCGTCCGTAGAAAACAAGAATCCACGGATGTGACGTCCACGGACTTCACGGAAAACACGTTACTAGTAATCATTGTTACACATCACATTTTTGAGATTAGAAAATGTTTCTACTGTGGTATATAATCAGCTTTGTATATTTTAGTTACAGTGTGGTCCTCAAATCTAAATCTAAAATTACACTTACTTTTTTAAGGGTCCACAGATGTGACAAAAGGCCTTGACGAAACAGATTTCATCAAACGAATCACTCTTTATACGCAAAATGCCTGTTAAAATAACTTCACTGATGCGTTAAACATTGTGTTAAGTGTTATGCTTGCCTCGCCATCTGGTAAACATTTGTGGTAATTTAATATATGCGCGAATTTTTAAATTTATTATGTAGGTCCACGGACATGACAAATATTTTGTGACAAGCGTTAAACCCATATAAATTAATGGCTGATCCAACTAAATTAATTTATATCTAGGACAGATAACGAAACATAAAAGCAAATAGTTTATCTACTAGACTAAGAGCCGGGATAGGTGCAATTTGCTAATCATTTTAGGCACCATAAGAGTCTATAAATGAAATAGTAGAACCTAAAAGAAAACGTTTGAGCGCTATGCCATCACTTTTCAGTGGCATATGTGTTGACAGTGGCGCATCAAATGTTCCACTTTTGTACCAGATAAATAAATTATTTTTAAATTGACGGCATTAAGACGTAAGGAAGACATTACAAAAATATGACATACAAACTATATGCCGTACAAAAATAATGGTCCTACAACGTAAAAAAAATTTCATTTTCTACATATTTTCACTGGCGGAAAAAATTATAGAAAACTTTACGACATGCATGATTTTAAGTAATAGTATATTACATACCTAGCGGGAAAGTACTCTATTTCAGCCGAGCGGCAAGGTAGTTTACCGAGGTGCGAAGCATCGAGGTAAACTACAGACGCGAGGCTAGAATGAGTTCCCGCGAGGTTTGTATACTATTTGACTCACAATCGGTTAGTAGTTTATGGATTTCTAATACTCACAATCTACCAATAATAATTTCGTTTCAAATATCTGTATCCAAGCTACCCGCAGTTCTGGTGGCGTACATTCAAATTCACTATCAGACATTTTTGTAAAATAAACACAATTTGATTATATGTACAATTAATGGCGTCGTGTATCGCCTAAATGTCAGATTCAGTTGTTGTCTTACTTTAACCGTTAATAGTAATCATAATTCCAATGTAACTATTAATATTTATAATTCCAAACATTGTTATTGTTGTTGTTGTTTCTTAACTAAATAAATGTTGAGTGGATTCTATTCTTTCTAAACCATCTTTTAATCAAAAATGACATTGACATTTGCAGGTAGAAAAGTGACAGATGCTAGCCGGGAAAGTACTTTCCCGGCTAGCTGGGAAAGTAAAGTAAGTAATAAGTCGCATCCTGATTACTTCAAAGGTTAGAAATCCATAAATTACTAACCGATTGTGAGTAAATATATTTATTTCAAAGTTATATTTTACTATGCCGTACAAATTCATTAGCCCAAGTGCATTTTGACCCTTGCGCGTCTTACTTTTTACGTAGAATAAGATAATTTATTTCAGGCACCCTAAAACCAAAAAATTTAAAAAGTTATATATAAAAATATTTCTCAAATTATTATGCCGTACATTTTGAATGGCACATGACGTTACAGTAGGAAAATAAATTTTCCGTTTAAGAGTTAGTAATAAAAGAGCCTGTACCGCATTATTTTCCTTGTCAAATTTATTAAAAATTAACTATTCAAAGGATAATCTCGTATAAATATTGTGACTATGAAGAAAAAACCTCGAAAATCTTTTGCATATTATTAACTGCAATAATTTTTTTCATGCATTTTTTTAAATTTTTGTACGCGCGGCTACAACACAATTTGTTTTGCCAACAAATTATTTTTTAACTTTAAATAAAACCTTATATATTTTTAAAATAGTTCAACACACAAAAGTGATTGATACAGAATAAGCCGAAATTGTAAAATTAATATTAATTTTTATAATATTATAATTTAAAAATATAATTTATCTAAAAAAAGTAATCAAGCCAAAAACCATTTAGGCACCGTGAGAATCTATTAACTTAAATAACTATTAAAACCTGAAAGAAAACGATGCGCGGGCATTTCGTGAAGATTTTAAAAATTAACTGCATCTACATAGGTACCGCTGCGCTGCAGTTAGATGGTGGCTAGGTTAAGTAAGTCCGCAGTAGTCTATTTTTAAGAAACTAGAGCGGGAGGTACTCATACAGGAAGCCGACTCTTGGATAATATTATAATAATTAATTATTTGAAGACTCCAACTATGATTCATCCAACCAATTATGGCTGGAATTTAGTTAATAATAAATATTTATTTAATTGGTTTGTTGGAGATTAAAACATGTAATAAAAAACTAGGTGTTCAATAAGGATTATATCTTTTTTGTTGTGAAATTTAAATTGTATGTATTGATAATTTTTGTTCAGGGGAACCTCTAATCACCAATCTGCGAATTCTGTGCACTTGTGCAAACCTGCTTCACATTTAAATTGTGAAAATACATAGTCCATTAAAATATTCAGGAACTGGAATAAATTAGAGTATTAAACCTATATTTTAAGAAAATCACTAATGATTAAAATTTTGTCAAATTTTTGTATGCATAAGAATGACTAGCAGTTTAACAAAAGAGGTTTACCGAAAAAATTCAAATTAAAGCATGCTTCTCTCGATAAACCCCACTATAAATGTTTCATGATTTAAAGGCAATATGATTTTTCATCATAACACAACCTTCTTCATAATCTGATATGAATGCTGTACAGTTAAGTATTGCTAATTCTTGGATATAGTAAAATTGAGACTACATCATTAAAATATATTTTATTACTGTCGATAAATGTTCCACTAAAAAGAACGGCGTTATATTTTTTCATCATCATTTGATGTTGTTAACGTTATAAAGTGTGTGCCGTACAGGAATATATGATCTCATAAGATGATGAAAATTACTTAAAAAATCCTACTTATTTTGGGAAACCCTAAAGTTAAAAATGTACGGCATGAATATTTTTGTCATCATTAGTCATAGAATATTTTAAAAATGTGTGGAAATATGATACTAAATAGTACAATAGTAGCTGGAAAATGAATTTTCCAAATAGTAAAATTGAAAAAATAAATTTTTTTTCACCATCAATTTTTTTTTGTGTAAACCTTTTTGTACGGCATTTTCACCTAAAGTTTATAAACTGTAATAACTATCTTCTAAAATTTATGCCATTCAGGAAGTAATAATTTTTCACCACAAAAATGGCGTTTAATATAGAACACTCAAAATTATGAAATAATAATTTTTTTCGCCAAATAACTTGTACGGCACTTATGTATTTTATACTTTTACAGTATAAGTAATACCCTGAAATTGGTGCCGTACTTTTCTAAATAATTTTTTGCAATAGGGGTTGAAATGAGAATATTTACAAAAGGGTTGAAACCGTTTGAGCCAGTGCATTCGTACGGCATAGTAAAATATAACTTTGAAATAGATATATTTACTTAAAATTATACATGCCGTACAGTTTTCTATAATTTTTTCGTCAGTGAAAATATGTAGAAAATGAAAAAAAAATTTACGCTGCAAAACCATTATTTTTGTACGGCATATAATTTGAATGTCTTATTTTTGTAATATCTTTCTTATGTCTTAATGCCTTCAATTTAAAAATAATTTATTTATCTGGTACAAAAGTGGAAAATTTGATGCGCCACTGTCAACACATGTGCCACTGAAAAGTGACGGCATAGCGCTCAAACGTTTTCTTTTAGGTTCTACTATTTCATTTATAGGCTCTTATGGTGCTTAAAAGGATTAGCAAATTTTTCCTATGCGGCTCTTAGTCTATACAATTTGTTTTATTATTTCTAATATGTTGTTTAAAAACAGACTTTCAATACAATTCACTACATATGTGGATGTCCACGGAAGTGATATCTTTTGTTCTGTGAACAAGATAAAATCGCAAAAAATTAAACTTTTAAAAAATATATGGAATATACCGGTTTTAAAACAGGGCAAACTTACCAATACAAAAAACTTGAAAGATAAAGCAATGTATAGAGTTTTAGTTTTGGTTATTACACAAGTAGTTAAACATTTACATCTTACCTTGTAGGTACTTTCTTACTTACTTTTTTTATGTGCAAGCGAATACATTGTATTTTTCTGGTTTGTAATAAACATTTTGCTTTAATAGATAGGTATTTAGAAGTTACAGATAGTGCCAAATATGTACTAAAAAAGAAACGTCTTGAAGAAAAGTTTTTATCTGTAGAGTATTTAGATATAAACTTCTGAACAACTTAACACAGTTCAAAAAGAATATAATTCACAGCAATAACCTATAAACCAAAAATTTTTATTAGTATAGATCTTAGAGTAGGGATAATTTTACACTTTTACACTGGAAGTCGAAAATTCTCCCTACTCTAACGTATAGATATAATATAAGCAACGAGGCCGAAAACGATCGTAAACCATCACTCTCTATTATCCGTGCCATTCTGCTAAAAACCTTTTTACTTTTACCACTCAACAACCAACTAAAATGTAAAAAGCTCGAATTGCAAGAACTCGTTTTCAACGGCCGTAGAACAAATAATGTCTGAAGCGAATTAACACATTACTTTTCGAGATTGTTTCAGTGAACGACGTCAGCACGTGCTGGAACAATTCGACGTTTAATATACCCAGGATGTTACGGATGTTATTAGAATGTTGCTACTTTTTATTTGCGGCATTCTCTAAGGGAGTATTCAAGTACTTTATATATATATTTTTATGACACTGTATAAGCTCATTTGTATTTTCTATTTTTTTGCAGCGACATATTACCCATATACCCATAAACAATGTAAAATTCTTTAAATGTAATAATCATACAATGATTCCTGAGATTACAATGAACACCTGCACTTTTCTTATAGTTCAGAGAAATAAGGAACAAAAATATCCTGTTGGTGACACAACCCCCTCCGGGCCGAAACCAAATTTTTTGAGTAGTGTGGACATCTATATTAATAACCTATATGTATCCTGCAGCTGATTTTGATGATATACATAGTTATAAACAAATGAAGATCAAAAACGGTAAATTTTCGCTTTTTTCGGCTGTAACCAAAAAGTTAAGTATTTTAAACAAATTTGAGAGTAAGAAACTCATAAATCGTATAAAAAACTTCAATATGGCGTTCGCTGAATATGTCTATCCTTATTGGTTCCTTAGAAAATTGCAAAATAAATCATAAATTCTGAGTTTTTATAAATATTCATAACTTATGTAAAAATTCACTTAGAACGTTCTTATTACACGGAATGCTGAGACTTCTGGTGCTTAAATCATACCCTAAATTTCAAAGCAATTGGTCAAATAGTTTAAAAGCTATTTAGTTTGTTTTTCCCAAATTATTTTTTTTTGCATCTCTATAAGTCAGAAAATGATGAAGTTACACTACTACTTTTGATAGTTTATAAAAGAAGAAGATTTATACTATTAACTTAATTAAAAAAAATGACAAAAAATAATTCTAAATACTGCAAAATTATTTTGCAAAAACATGTGAATTAAAAATAGGGGGGCTAACTTCGTCCCTAATTGTCCTAGGACAATTGTTTTTCTTTCTAAATGTGTATAAAAATTCAGTCTTTCCAAATTAAAAAAATAATTTTTCTACGGGTAACAGTTAAAAAGTTATTCTAATTGTTTATAAGTAAGCAAAAAATCGACGTGTTTTTGCAAAATAATTTTACACTGTTTAAAATTACTTTTTGTAATTTTTTTTTAATTAAGTCAATAGTATAAATGTTCTTCTTCCATAAACTGTCAGAAGTCTTACTGTAACCTCATAATTTTCTGACTGATAGTGTTGCAAAAAAATGAATTTGGGATAAGCAAATTAAATAACTTTTAAACTGTTTGACCAATTGCTTTGAAATTTAAAATATAATTTAAGCACCAGAAGTCTCAGCAATTCGTATGATAAGAAGGTTCTAAGTTAATTTTTTCATAAGTTATGAATATTTGTAAAAACTCAAAATTTATGATTTATTTTGCAATTTTCTAAGCAACCAATAACGATAGACATATTCAGCGAACGCCATGTTGAAATTTTTTAGACGATTTATGAGCTTCTTACTCTCAAATTTGTTTAAAATGCTTAACTTTTTGGTTATAGACGAAAAAAGCGAAAATTTACCATTTGTTTACCATCTTCATTTGTTTATAACTATGTATATCATCAAAATCGGCTGCAGGAAACATAAAGGTTATTAATCTAGATGTCCATACTACTCAAAAAATTTGCTTTCGGCCTGGAGGGGGATGTGTAACGAGAAAAATCTTGTTTCTCTGGACTATTATGTAAAAGTGGTTTCAGTTCAATTGGCTGAAACTGCGCAGAGAGGTAGCTTGGGTCATACTGATCAAAATTCTCATTGCCCCAAGATTCAGAAATCAATTATTTCTGAGTTACAGAAGTTCAAAGTGTCAGTTTTTAGTCTATTTGAATAATAAAAATTTATACAATATACAGCGTGTTAGGAAATAAGTGCAACAAACTTCAGGAAGTGATTCTGCATAAAAAAATAATGACAGTTTGCTATATAGACGTATGCCCGCAAATGTTTCGTTTTCTGACATAGGTCTTGACATTTTTCTACGCACTGACGATTTATTTATTGCTCTGAAATTGCAAATTAAATTTGACGCACACACGGTCTCAATGTATTTAAAAAAACAATGGTGCAGCAATGAGATAGTTCAAATTAAAAATTAGTTTTGAATTCTTTGTTGAATTTGTGTCAAAAAAGCTTTCTTCTTTTTTTGATATGAGCCTTCGTTGTTTTGAAAAATAACGCCCGTTTGTTCATTTTTTGAATACATTCGCAAAAACTGTCAATACAATAACATTAACAGAACAATAACAGAAAATATCACTAAAAAATTTTAAATAGGCGCAAAGCTACCAAAAATGTTTAAAAATTACCCCCTGAAACGTGACACAAGGTTGTCATATAATAATAAATTATTCCTCGTATTCGGTATAATTATTATTATCTTATCTAAGAGTGGTTTCAGTTAAATTGGCTAAAAGTTTGCAGATAGGTCATGTTTGCTTTGGCCATGCTTATCAAAAGTTTTCAATATGTCAAGACTAAGAATAGTATATTGTGCAACAAGTGCAGAAAGGTACTAATTTCTCACGAGTTTGAAAAGTTGCGGTACGAGCGCAAGCGAGTGCCGCAATTCAAACGAGTGAGAAATTACCTTTCTGCACGTGTTTCACACTATACTTTTTCTACAAGCACAGTTTTTCCTAAAAATAAAAATCACAATTACTAAACGACGATTAATTATAATAGACCTGTGTGATAAATTTTAAACTGTATTTAATTAATACCTACTAATCAATTTAAATTCCTTATACCTAAATAAATTACACAGAAATCAGTTAAAAAATTAATGCACTGCCTTAATTTGTTTAAATTTAAACAATTATTACACATTATTGACATTATATTTATGCAGTCACGGATTTACACAAAACCTACTTCATTCGACGTCTCTTGCACAGGTTGCTAAATCCTTATTGGTTATTTGATAATTATAAAATGTTTAATAAGAATAAAATTGTAAAATAAAACAGTTGTAACATCCATAATTTAGTTTCTATGCTATAGTTAACCCGCCGTTACACGCGTCTTCTATTGTGACGTGGTTGCACGCGTATGAGCGTCGCCCTCACCTACATAAATTCGACTTATTTCGAGGAAGAATGAATGTCAACATGTATAAATATAAAATGGGTTGTACTCACATGTTATAGAAAGTCTCGTAAGCCAATTTTTTTTATTAATTTAACAGAAAAAAAGTAAAAATAATAAAGATCAAAAGCAAGTTTTCTTAATTTTCAATTTCAGCAAGCCACTGAAGAAATTAACGTTCTTTACGCGAATTCATTTTACTAAAAATACAAATTAAAATTAAAAACCGTTCTGAAGCTATTTCTTTGTGGCATTTATGTAATTAACTATTAATATTTTGTATTTTGATAACGACATCCGAGGTGGAATTCGAAACGTCAATAAAATCAATTTTTCAAGTTAAATTGTGGCTTATTTCCCAAATAGAATAGGTAAATATAAAAATGGGTTCTTAACCAGTGGCGCACCTAGAATTTTCCTCTGGGGGGAGGGGGGTTTGCTTGGGCACCGAAAGTTTTTTGTATTATTTTTGAAAGACAAGTTACATTTTTCTACTTTCTTTTATATATATTTCTATATGCTCTGGGTGGGATTTTAACCCCCAAACCCCCTCGGTGTGCCACTGTTCCTAACCTAATCCAAACAATAATATTTTAATTAAACCTACCTAAATATTAAATAAAAACCTAAAAGTTTCTTTGAGATAACAGAAACGTGATTTCACTGTGATTGCACGCGCAGTGAGGAATTCCCTCACTTGAAGAGGGATGTCTCTTCTTTCAACTATCACACAGCACACTGGCCGCCTGAAATATTCTATAACTTTTTCATACCCTCTCATAAACCATGCTAAAGGCATTCCTGGGTGCTTAAGGTTATCGTATTAGTTTACACAATTTCATTGGTTATAAACAAATATGGTGAGGGATTTCCTCATAGCGCGTGTAATGGCGGGTTAAATATAATAATTGTCTTATAGGTTATATATTTGTCTAAAGTTTAACCACGGATGTAAACAGAATATAACGTTACTCAGAATGCGGTAGTCCACGGATGTAAACAGAATATAACGTTACTCAGAATGAGGTAGTCAACTGTGCAGAAAAGAACTTTGCGGCACAGAAACGTCACTTTGCGGCACAAAACGTCACTTTTCTGCACACTAACGTCAAATATACTGTGAGAAAATATCAAGTTTGCTAACATAAAACCGTGCAGAAAAGTGCACTTTGAATAGTGGTTGTAGAAAAATCATTTTTTAGTCATAGAACTTTATAGAGTGTAGAATCATAGAGTTATAGAACTTTAAAATGTAAATTTTTAGTTCATTTTTCAAAATCATTAATTTGGAAAGGTGGCGTCTCCCACATTCGATAAACGGCATCTGAATCTCAATAAACACGAATATGGTATCGGAATAATATTTCTTAATATTTCGCTGCCAAAAAAAAAAAATCAGATCCCATATCGTGTCAATTAAGATTCAGATGACGTATATTGAATGTGTGAAATGGTACGTTTTCAAATTAATGATTTTGAAAAATGGACTACAATCCGACAATTTGAAGATCTATACTTAACTCAGAAACAATTATTGTTGTCTGAGTCTTGACTCATTGAGAACTTTTGTTCAGTATGACCAAAGCTATCTACTTATTTGCAAAGTTTCACTCAATTTAAGTGAAACCAGTTTTACATGATTACAGTTTTTATGGTGTCCCTCAGGGTAGTGTATTGGGTCCTCTACTTTTTATGGTATTTATTAATGATATAGATTTGGTAACTAATTCAACTGGGGTTATCAGCATCAGTTATGCGGATGATACCAACATTCTAGGCCAAAATTTGCAAAATGAAAATACACAGATACTATCCACTTTCAACAGTTATTTCTTATCCAACAAACTAGTTTTGAATGAAGAGAAATCAAAGTACATATATGATTTTCACGTCAAATAATTTATTAAACCATCAAGCCACTATACAAGCAGCAATAGATAAAACAGACTGCACGAAGCTGCTGGGGGTCCTTTTAGATAGTAATTTTAAATGGTCAAATCACATTTCTAATTTGAAATCCAGATTAAGTAGCGCATGTTATGCATTAAGAATTCTTTCACGTCTCTTTAATACATCAATATTAAAAACAGTATACTTTGCCCATTTTTACTCAATAGCCAAATATGGCATTGAAGTCTGGGGTTGTACCTCTGAATTAGAGCAGATATTCGTACTTCAGAAAAGATTTATTAGGATAATGTATAAAATGAAATTTAGAGATTTTTGTAGAGGCATCTTTAGACAAAACAATATTCTTACAATTCCTGGTCTGCATATATTTTCGTGTATAATGTATTTACATTGCAAAATTTATGAATTTAATAAATTTCAATTTAACCATGTTTATTCAACAAGATTCAGAGACAATCACTTTATGCTTCCACAACATCGTTCTGTTTTGTTGGAAGGTAGCACACATTATGCAGCCATAAGTTTCTTTAACAAATTGACAATAGATATACGAATGAATTTACATCAGCCAAACTTTCGGAGGTGTGTACATCAATAGATTTGTGAGCTAGAGCCATATTCTTAAAATAACTTTTAAGTATGTTTTATCGTATTTATTAATTTATATACTTTTAAGATCTATGTCTGTAACTTTGACTTGTCTCATACATGTACTTTGTATAATATCGAATGTGATCTATAAATTTGACTTGACTTGACTTGACGTAATTATATTATACAGTCTCTTCCAATGAAAATTTGTCCCCCCCCCCCCCAAAAAATTCAGAAACCAAGAGCTGCTTCAAAATAAAAAAAAACACTTCAATTTATATTGGGAGGGGCAAGAATTTTCATTCAAAATTCATGCCCTCAAATATAACCCGCTACTGCCCGGCTTCAACCCCCAATTTTTTTAAATAGCAAGTGTGGTCGAATGGTGCATCGTTTGAAAGGATTTTTTTTCTTTACACGACTCTCTATTTTTTTTTAATTAACGTAATAAATTTGAACATAATTTTGGACTTAACAAATTTATTATAAATTAGTTAAGTCCAAATTTATCTTTAAAGTTATTCCGCAAATTAAAAGAAAATAGAGCTTCGTGTAGAGGAAAAATACTTTTCAAATGATGTGCCACTCGACTACATTTGCTATTTAAAAAAAGACTGAGGGTTGATGCGGGGCAGTAGAAGGTTACATTTGAGGGCATGAATTTTGCATGAAAATTCGTCCCCCTTTCAATACAAATTGACGTGTGTTTTTAAATTGTGAAGAGACTCTTGGTTTCTGACTTAGTATTATAACGGGATATACGGAATGTTCATAGGTAGTCGTATACTACAATCAATGAGGCTAGGTGTACTTGAATCCTGTCTCACGTTTCAGGGAGATCATATTGAACATTTTTTGTAGCTTTGCGCCTATTTAAAACGTTATTAGTTGTACTGTGTTAATGTTCTGATTTCTTGTTATACATATAGTTTTCGAGACTGTATCAAAAAACGAAAAATACGGTTTAAGATGTTTTATGTTTTTTGCACAAAACGGCGCCCCATACGAAAAAAAAAGAGGAAAGACTTGCTGTCACAAAATCAACGAAGAATTCAAAAATGAGTTTTAATTTGAAGTATCTTAGTGACGTACCCGTTTTTTATTAAAAAAAATTATCCATTACCCGTATGAGCGTCAATGATGAATGTAAAAGTCTTGAGCAATATAAAAAATATCCCTTAAAATTCACCTCATTTCATTTTCATATCTTAATCGGTTTCAGAGCAGTAAACAAATAGTCGGTTTGTAAGAAAAATTTCAAAACACTGTATTTCGGAAAATGAAGCATTTGCAGACATACATTTATATAGCAAAGTCTCATTATCATTTCAGGCATAATCATAATCATTCCGTTTGTTGCACTTATTTACCAATGTCTGGAATAAATTCGATATTTTGTGGGGGATGCAGGATATTTTGCAGGGATGCATACTTTCACCGACCTTGTTTAACTTATAATATTCAGAAGATATTATAAACAGAGCCCTTGCTGACCAAGATATAGGAGTTAAAATAAATGGCACTTTAATAAACAATTTGAGATACGCTGATGACACATTATTAATAGCAGAAACCCCGGAAGATCACCAAATACTGATAAGCAGAATAGTAGAGTGCAGCGAAAACTTCGGTTTATCACTTAACATCAAAAAAACAAAAATAATGATGGTGTCGAAATCTCCACAAAATTTTTCTGACATAACCGTACATGATCAAAGAATTGAGCGTGTTAGAAAATATAATTACCTGGGAACTGTTATTAATGAAAACAGCGACAACTCTGAAGAAATCAAGATCAGAATAGAAAAAGCTAGAGCTACTTTTACCAAAATGAAAACAGTTTTATGCGAAAGAGAGCTAAGTTTAAGTCTTAAAATTCGCCTCATAAGGTGTTACGTGCTGTCAGTTCTTTTCTATGGAATGGAAGCTTGGACACTGAAAAAGATCGATACAAGGAAAATAGAAGCATTCGAGATGTGGATGTACCGCAGGATACTGAGAATATCGTGGACAGAGAGAGTGACAAACATGGAAGTGTTGCGAAGGATGCAGAAAGAAAAAGAACTTGCAGAAAGAAAAAGCGCAAACTGCAATACTTGGGACATATAATGAGGGGACAAAAGTACCAGCTACTACAATTAATTATTCAGGGAAAAATAATAGGTAAAAGATCCATTGGCAGAAGAAAACATTCATGGTTGAAGAATTTAAGAAATTGGTACAAGTGCAGCAGCTGCCAATTATTTAGATCTACGGTATCAAAAATACGCATAGCCTTGATGATAGCCAAACCTCGGAACGAGGACGGCACCTGAAGAAGAGGAAGCATATATTTCTTACGAGTGAAGTCATCCAAATGGACGTGATGACGTAATCGATGATTTTTTTAAATAAGTCTAGGGGTCGTGTGATAATTCATTTGAAAGGGTATTCAATTCTGTATTCAGAAATGTAAATATTAACATAATTGTTTATACAGTGTCCAGAAAATTTTTTTAATTAAATTAATTGACACAAAAAAGAAGAATGTTTGTAATTTATTTAATTCAAAATACATTTTAATATTGTCAGAAAATAGAAAAAAATGTTTATTTGACAAATAAGCATTGTTTTTCGCTTAAGTTCAATGTTCAAACCAGCTCCCGCCAACCACCTGCCTCATGAAAGTTTGAATAAACATTTTTTGTTCTGTTTTCTGACAGCGGTAAAATGTTTTTTGAATTAAATAAATTACATACATTCTTCTTTTTTGTCAATTAATTTAATTAAAAAAAATTTTGGACACTGTGTATAAACAAATATGTTAATATTTATATCACTAAATACAGAACTGAATACCCTTTCAAATGAGCTATCACACGACTACTAGTCTCATTTAAAAAAATCATCGATTACGTCATCACGTCCATATGTATGACGTCAAGTCACTCGTATGAAATATATGCCAAAATATCGTAATTTAAAAATAAAAATCGACCTGTTTCGAGTTTTTTCATTTAAGTCGCCGGTTTACGAAATATCGAGTTTATTCCACTCATTTGCATCATACTGTATTATAATAATATCTATTAATCATAATAATGAATCAATTACAACACCGACAATTTGAACCCCTGTAACTCAAAAATGATTGATTTCTGAGTCTTGGGACAATGAGAATTTTAATCGCAAATCGCAAATCGCAAATAATATACATCTCTGCCAAATAATTTCAGTCAAGTTTAACTGAAACCACTTTTAGATAAGAAAAGTGCCCGGGTCGTTTATGTCTTCTAAGAATTTTGGTTAAAACCACTCACTGCGTGTGATAAAGTTATTATACTTATCCCTTAGCCTGACCTTCTTTTTTATAAAGGGTCATAAATGTAAATTACATATATTTTGTGTTTATTTTTATACGAAGTGATTCTTATTGTAATACAAATATTTATTTAAGATATATATTTTGTGCCTTCACCCTGCGCTCCCAATTATGGGTGACACATGATAGATTTTACCTTAGGCTTATTTTGATATTATTTCTATATATTTATGAAAGTCTTGCGTGGCTTCCTCACTCTTTACACTAGATAAACGTTAATGACGCCTACAGATAATTATTTCATCTAGAAAAACGTAGCGAAAGAGTTTTATTTTAACATTGTTTTTAACTCTATATCTTTTGATGACTTTTGTTTGACACGTTCGGTTTGGTACGATTACGCTGATTTTGATTAAGTGTTTAATGATGAAGGTCACCTGAATCGCTTGCCAAGCATGTCCCAGACGTGTTTTATGTATATGATCGTGCATTAATGTGCATTGGAAATAAAAGTAATTCCGATAAATATACAGAAAGATACAATGTAACCAACAAATATCTTCTCAATATATCGGTAGACCGTCAAAGATCTATATATGATTACCAGCTTCGTGCTAGTCTCCCAGTTTATTCCTCTACATTTATTCATATCCAAAAAACAAATATATGTAGTATCAGCAAAATTGTTATTAAAAAAATTGGCAATTTTGAAAGAATTTGCTACAACCTTGTATAATAGAGAAGACTACATGAAAGTTAAAATCGGTTAGGCTGTGGTCTCCAATACACGCTGTACGCAGCCTACGGCGTCTATTGGAGACAACCAGCTAAGACAGTGGTCATTTCAATTTACCCCGTAATTTGAATTGGTTTTAGAAATGCTTAGTCTAGGCGCCAGAGGGGTCACCGTGTCCTTTTCATTCTGATGGACAAACTCAACGGTTTCTTATGGATTTTTAGCGGCTGATTACAAATTTTGAGGGTGCATTTTGATCCGAGTGGTCAAAAAATTGTTATAAACAATTTAATTGTTTATAAGTCTCTAGATCATAAACTAAAAGAGATAAAGAAATAAATTTCAAATAAAATTTGTTCCATAATGAAAAACGAAGAAAAAAAAACGTTTACCAAACTTAAATCAAACAATTAGAACTCAAGATATCGTAAAATTAGTGCACAATGCAAATTGCAAATTGCAAAATAAGTATTTTTCGAAGCTTTATCGATCGTAACTCGGCTTCTACGCATTGAAACGAACCTTAGAATGTCTCATTTTAAATCTTGATTAATAAGCTTCCAAACAAGGTTAAAATTACTTTATCTGTATTTGTTTTAAAGTTATGTCCGTTTGAAGCTATAATTTTCTTTAAAAAATTGTACATTAATTTGTTTATAAGGGTTTCAAACAAACCTTATGGAAATTAGGTCCCAGTGGATTTCGTTCATACTTTGGGAAAATACTCTTTGAAGCATTCTGATAAAAAGTTCTCATGGGCACAACTCAATCGTATGAAGGATTTTCAAGATATAGAGGCACAAACTCGGAAAATTATAAGATTTACTGGGTATTCCAATTCCCTGAGTCACTAGTTATCTGGCAACATGTAGAACTTTGGATCAAGGAAAAGTACGAGTAGTCTAGGATTTTTTCCTGGCTATCCAATAGCGACCTTTACTTTGACCTTGACCTTCAACGGACGTCATCTTCTAGAATTTCAATGGTTTTCGGAATTTAGTTGATGCAAATGAATTACTGGAGGGTTTTTTGAGGTCGCTGGACACGAATATGCCACCAGAATCGACTTTCAGAGCACCTGGTCTCCAAGTTCAATGAAAGGCGCTCCTGGAGTTTTGAGTTTCTTTGATACTACATGAATGCAAACGGATTAGTTATAGGTTTTTGGGGTTGCTGAACACGAAAACGTGATCAGCAGAGACACAGGAGTAGCTGGTGCCCAAGACAGGTTATCTTCTAGAGTTAAAAACCTAAGAGTAATCTATTTGATTCCTCCGAAACTCCAGAAGATAACCTGTCTTAGGCACCAGGTGCTCCTGTGTCTGTGCTGATCACGTATTCTTGTTCAGCAACCCCAAAAACCCATAACTAATTCGTTTCCATTAATGTAGTACCAAAGACCCTCTAAACTCCAGGAGCCCCTCTCATTGAATTTGTAAACCAGGTGCTCTGGGAGTCGATTCTGGTGGCATATTCGTGTCCAGCGACCTCAAAAAACCCTCCAGTAATTCATTTGCATCATATAAATGCCGAAAACCATCGAAACTCTAGAAGATGACGTCCCTTGCAGTGGCCCTGGCCACCACGTCCTCCGGAGGTCAATTCTGACAGCATATTCGTGTTTAGCGATTTCAAAAAGCCAAGAGTAATCTGTTTATGTGAATTGAATGTCGAAAACCCTCGAAACTCTAGAAGATGACGTCCGTTGAAGGTCAAGGTCAAAGTAAAGATCGCCATTGGATAGCCAGGAAAAAATCCTAGACTACTAGTACTTTTCCTTGATCCAAACTTCTACATGTTGCCAGATAACCAGTAACTCAGGGAATTGGAATACCCAGTAAATCTTATAATTTTCCGAGTTCGTGCCTCTATATTTTGAAAATCCTTCATACAATTGAGTTGTGCCTATGAAAACTTTTTATCAGGATGCTTCAAAGAGTATTTTCCCAAAGTATGAACGAAATCCACTGGGACCTAATTTCCATAAGGTTTGTGCGGGGTACTTTGGGCTATAACAATTTATACTTTAATTAACAGTAATGGTAGAAGAACTCAAAAGGAACAATTTGAGCTTATAAAATTGTTCGTTAGTTTATTTTTGGTCAAGATATAGATATTTTATTGGCACGCTATTATAAGGCGCAAGATCGGCTCACTGTCGAAGTATTTTTCGACGCTATATCGATCGTAACTCGGCTTCTACGCATGAAAATGAGCTTTTCAAAGTCTCATTTTAAACCTTAATTGATACACTAAGCACTTAATTAATGGACACTTTTCTAATTTTAAAATATTTCTTTTGACTTCTTCTACTATTAATGTTAATTACTTAAAGTATAAATGTTTATTGCTCAAATTTACTAAAAACCCTTATAAACGAATTAATGTACAAATTTCTTAAGGAAATTATAAGTTCAAATGAGTATAACTTTAAAACAAATGATGATAAAGTACGGGACCTTAAAAAGCTCATTTGCATGCGTAGAAGCCGAGTTACGATCGATAAAGCGTCGAAAAATACTTGACAGTGAACCGATCTTGCGCCTCATAGCGCGCCAATAAAATATCGGTATCTTAGCCAAAACTAAACTTACGAACAATTTCATAAGCTCAAATTGTTTCTTTTGAGTTCTTCTGTCATTATTGTTAATTTAAGTATAAATGTTTATAGCTCAAATTTGCTTGAAACCCTTATAAATAAATTAATGTACAATTTTTTTAGGAATATTATAAATTCAAACGGGTATAACTTTAAAACAAATAAAGATAAAATAATTTAGCAATTAGCCTATTAATTAAATTTTAAAACGAGACCTTCTAAGGCTCATTTGCTTGTGTAGAAGCGAAGTTACCTTCGACAAAGTATCGAAAAATACATATTTTTGCAATTTGCAATTTGCATTGTGCACTAATTTTACAGTATCTTGAGTTATAATTCTTGAATTTAAGTGTTGTAAACGTTCTTTTCTTCGTTTTTTATTAAGGAACAAATTTTATTTGAAACATTTTTTTTATCTCTTTTAGTTTATGAGTAAGAGCCTTATAAATAATTAAATTGTTTATAACAATTTTTTGACCACTCTGATCGAAATCCACCCTCGAAATTCGTAATCAGCAGCCAAAAATCCATAAGAAAACGTTAAGTTTGTTCATCAGAATTGAAAAGGAAACGGTGACCTATATTTGGCGCCTAGACTAACTATTTTTTAACTATTTTTGGTTGTAAGATAGTTTTTGTCCTTCAAAGTGTATTAAAAGTAACGAAAATGAACAATTCTCCTACGACTTGACGCTGCACGCAGCGTACATAATCTATTGGAGACCACTGCATTAGTGTTTCGACAGTTTGCTCAAAAAATTATTAAAATTTGACTAAAAGTAAATTAAAAATTAGACCTAATAAATTTTTAACGAATATTAACCTGTTAAATTTTTTGTTTTGCATCTGAATATATATTTTTATATCCAAATAAAATCATTTATTTTGATATCTTGTCGATGGCTACTGCAAAAATGTTTTGTGTTCAAATTTAGGTTTACGTTGTTCATTTAATGAGTTTCTCTATAGCAAAGTAAGAACTATAGAACCGTTTAGTTTTGATTGAAAAAAGAAATCGAAAATTTTAATCAATATTCTTTTTGAAAAGTGCCATTAAAAAAAAATAAAGCTTACCAGGGTAATGCTATTTCAATTTAAAACAAATAAAGGGAAAGGAACAAAATGCAAAATTTTGACGCCTGTCAAAATTTTCAATGTATTTTAAATTTATTCATTTTTTCGAGTCATGAGAAAACTGATAAGTATTTTTGAAAAATTTAAACTCAGAATGAAAGATTACTTTATTACCGAGGGCCGAAAGTCCCTTAGAAGGAATAAAAATTTTCTTTGGAATGAGATATTTCAAATTAAAAATCACACTAAATTTCTCTTAGTTTTTCACCTGTAACTTATTAAAATAAATATTACAGAAGTTTTCAGGGACTTTCGGCCCTCGGTAATAACGTAATCTTTCATTTTGCGTTTAAATTTAGACATTTTTGAGTAGGTATTTTAGGCAATCTGAGAATTTTTCAGGTAACTCTTCCATGATTGCCTAATACAAAAAAGCCGGTCTGGCTGGAAGGTAGCAGTTATTTTCCCCAAAAATCCTCCTCGAAGTTAGAAAAAAGAGTAAAAATTGTTATTACAAGAAATATCATTGATGTGACTTTAAAATAAACTTAATTATATATAATGGACTTCTACGGCTGTCGCCGCCTCTCCATTCCCAGCTTCCAATTTTTTCTATCGTAACACATATTTCATCTAATTGCGTCGAACCCATTGTCTCCTGAATATTGTCCCTTCAGTTTCTCCGTGGTCGTCCTCTTCTTCTTCTCTCCGGTGGGACCCACTCTAATATTTTTTTCGGCCAGCGAGTCTCATTCATTCTTTTAACGTGACCGAACCATGTCAGCTGTCTCCTTTCAATATCGTCTATTCTAGTTTTTTCCACCTTAATACGTTCTCTAATTGTTTCATTTCTTACATGTTCTAATCTCGAAACCTGACAACTTCTCCTCAAAAAGTCCATTTCTGTACTAAGTAGCTTCTTTTTATTTCTTGCACTTATGTCCCAAACTTCTGCACCGTAGATTGTAGCGCTCTTCATTATACTTTCAGATATTATTCTCTTTGTTTCCTTCCTGATATCTTTGTCCCATAAAATGGAATTGAGGGATCTAGTGATGATTCTACCTTTATTGATCCTGTGTTGCATTTCATCTTCACTATTTCCTCGTTTGTTAAATATAGCTCCCAAATATTTGCATTGTTTCACACCAACAATATGTCCTTGTTCCAATGGTAGGTTTTCAATGTCTTCGTTTCCCACTATGAAGTATTCTGACTTATCCATGTTTATTACTAATCCTGCCTGTTAGTAATGTTCATTTAGCTTCCTATATCAACTTGGTCGTCCGCAAAGTATAATGTAAATAGGGAGTCGTCTCCCACTTTCAGTCCCATCGGTTTTACTGCTTTTGTCCACCTCTGTAAGGATTGGTCAAGGTATATTTTAAATAGAGTGGGAGATAGACAACATCCTTGTCGGATACCTTTTGAAGTATTAAATGCCTCAGTGAAATTTTTGCTTTTTCATTTCATTCGTTTCATAAAAACATTTTAGTTGCTTGTATGAGTTTCCCATCGATACCGATGTCTTTCATTGACTTCCATAGTTCTATTATGGGGACACTATCATAGGCTTTTTCTAGGTCGATAAGAGCGAAGCGGGTTTCCTGATTTCTTTGTATTATTTTTTCTAGTGCTATTTTTAAAGTGAAGAGACTGTCTACCGTTTAACGTCCCGCACGAAAACCAGCTTGTTCTTCAGCTTGCTTTCCTTGAATTTCTTGTTCTATTTTATTTCTTAATATCCTGGAGTATAATCTTCCAATGGTGCTGATGACTGCGATTCCCCTATAGTTTTTGGGGTTATTTTTAAGTCCCTTCTTATGTATGGGAGTAATATGTGATGTTAGCCATTCATCTGGTACTTTTTCTCCATTCAGACATCTTTCGAAAAGTTTATTAAGCATATCCCATAGTTTGGGTGGTTTCCGGGATTTCATAGTTTTAATAGCTTCTTCCACTTTGCTTTTATCTAGTTCTATTTCGTGTTAACTCTGTATATCATTCTCTTTTTCTTGTATTCTTGTTATGTATTGTGGTCGTTTTTCTACTAATAATTCCTTAAAATGTTGTTCCCACTCGGCATCAGATATACTCTTAATTATTCAAATATAAAGAAAATAAACAGGCCAGGCGATCTGCGAGAAATTTTAACTCTGCAAGATGCTTGCATGGGCGTCCCAGGAATATTTTCAGGGGGTGCATCTGAACTTCAGAATATAATAATAACCAGTATAAAATATACAACTATACATGTATAGCTATGTACTCACTTTTCGGACGGCGGGTGGGGGGAAGGGGGGTGCAATTGATATTTTGACAGGGTATTTTTTGGTGTACTTTTCTAACCGCCAGGTGATCAAACATATTATGCGTGCATGTAAATGAAAAGCGCTATACGCAAGCAGCACTGTGAGAAAGAGCGTATATCGATAGCTGTTTGCGTCCTCTATCGCAGCGAGTCCGTTCGCTCGAGCAAAACACGTGACCTGGCGATACCCGTGTTGTTGTGCCTCAAAATGTTGGAGTAATTATTATTATATTTTAGATTTTTAAGTAACTTTTTATTAGTTAAAGGAAAATAATACGTACTATACAATAGATTTTGCAAATATGATAGAAAAAGATAAATTTATTATTATAAATATATAGGTTGAAAAGTATAAAAATATAAACTAAATTAATTATGTGTCCGAATCTTTTACTTCTTCTTCAAATTCTTCATCTGACCTAAAATATTCATTTTCTTCTTCTTCGTCAGACTTTACTCGAGACTAAGATTCTGTCTAAAAAATGGCAAGTCTTTTTTCAGATGCTCCCGCGATTGTCCAGGCTTCGACTCCGTATAAAAGGACAGATATTACTAATTAATTTTTAATTAATTCTAAACAAATATAGCGACTATTTAGAGATCATCTAGAAGAGGAATCTCGAGAAGTCTGATGAATTGAGATCCTCTTGTCGCCTAATTCATCACTCTGTATGGCATTATTTTTACATCTTAAAATTCATCAGAGAATAATAATTCGCATTTTTAGTTCCTGTCTCTTTGAGCTAACTACTAATAAATGGTGCTGTTGCTTCCTTCGTAATTATTTTAATAACTGTTTCAGTGCCTCTACATGGTGCTCTGAAGAGGGTAAGGTTAAACCCGAAATACGTATAAGCACATAGTATATGCCCTATTCTGTAAAGAAATCTAAATTATCTTTATTTTTCTGATATCATTATTATATATTATATGTATCGGTTTTAGAACGTCTTTCGACGTTGTCCGATGCCTAACTTCCACGTCCTTCTATCATCCCATTGGCCATCTCTAAGATCCCTTGCACTCATTGCTTTGGTTACCTCTTCTTTCCATGTCTTTTTGGGTCTTCCTCGTTTTTTGGGGTTTGGTGGTACCCACTGCATGGTCTTTTTGGGCAATCTAGTGTCTTCCATTCTTTGAACATGACCATACCAAATCAACTGTTTCCTCTCAATGTCTGTTGTTAAGTAACCATATATTCCAATTCGTCGTCTTACTTCCTCATTTCGAACTCTTTCCCTACGGGATATACCTAACGATCTTCTAAACACATCCATTTCTACAGCTTCTAATTTTTTCCTGTTGTTCTCGGTTATTCTCCAACTTTCTGATCCCTAAAGTAGGCTGCTTTTCATAAGTGTTTCATAGATATTGTATTTTCGCTGTATTCCTATTTCGGAGCTCCAAAATATTCCATTTAGGCAGCCAATTGTTCTTCTAGCTTGTGTTACCCTTTTCTTTATTTCCTCATCGTCTTTTCCCGTTCTATCGAAGATTACTCCCAGGTACGTGTATTCACTACAGGATGTGATTTGTTCATTACCCTCTAGTCCGATATTGGATAGCTCAGCTCCTATGGGTAGGTGTTTAGTTTTTTCCACATTAATTTCCAAGCCCCACTGTTCATATTATTAGATATTATTAGATATCTTTACGCTCGTCAATGAGAGCAAGAATAGAATATTACCTCCGAATTATATCCTACTGCATGGATTGTAATGACATTTTGGGAGTAGCCTCTACTTATCTCCTAATTCAAAGTCTACCCTATGCTGATGTGCGCTTTTATTTTGGGGCGGTTCCCACGCCTTCAAGGGGGTGGAAATTTTTTTGGTTTAACCACGGAAGTGACTAGAAAATCTAATTCTAAGCAAAAACTGTTCTATAATTTTTTTTGAAAACTCAATATTTTTTAGTCATTGTCTTTGAAAATTGACCATTTTTATTGAAACATAACACCTTTTCGAACGGTTTTTTGCGAAGACCTTAAAAACTATGCATCTAACTAAAAAACTATATAAAACATTTTTGTAGCTTATAAAAAAACAAAGAATTTCGTTCCTTCACAAATCTTCTAGTTATATAGAGCTCTCCAGGCCCAGAAGGCCCTTGGCTTGGTTTACTATTCCTTTCCAATCTCTCGTATTTGCTGCTTTATTTTTCCAATTTTGTATTTCAGTTCTTCTTTGTCTTTTTCAACATCTTTCTTCCATCTGGTTTTCGATCTACCTTTCTTCTTCTTTCCTCCTGTTCAACCCGTTAGTATTCTCTTGGGAAGTCTCGTGTGTGGAATCCTTTAGATATGTCCCAACCATCTCAGTCTTTGTGATTTTATGATCCCTACTATGTTTATTTCACCATACATCCTCTCCAGTTCTACATTTGGTCTTCTTATCCACCTTCCGTTCCATATATTTCCGCCAAATATTTTTCTTAGAACTTTTCTTTCCCACACTTTAAGCATGACTTGCTCGGATTTGTTTATCGTCCATGTTTTACTGGCTTACAATACTATAATAGGTCTTATCACTGTCTTGTATATTCTTATCTTAGTCCCTCTCGATATGTTTTCATTTCTTAATTAGTTGTTTAGAGCAAAGATACAACGATTACCAGCCATAATTCTCGCTTGGATTTCTTCTTTTATATTTGGTCTCGTAGTGAATATCGTTTCTAGATATTGGAATCCCTCTATTTTTTCGAATTCATATATTTTTGCCTCTGTGTTCATTGTTAGATATTGTCCTTGTGTGTATCCTCGTTTTTTCCATTCCGTATATTTAGTCTTTTCTTCGTTCATGTATATCCCTTTCTTTCTTCCTATCGCCTCTAGTCTTTTTAGTATTCCTTTTAATTTTTGTTTACTTCTGGCTATCAGTACTATGTCATCAGCGAATGTCAAGCATTGGTGTTTTCGTTGGTATACAAGTCCTGTCCTGTTAATTTCGGCTTCTCTGATGACCATTTCAAGAAGAATACTGAACAACAATGATGACAGTGGGTCTCCTTGTCGTACCCCTTCACAGCCCCTAAACTTATCTGTTTCCTTTCCATTTATTTTAACTCTGTTCTTTGTTTCTCTGAGTGTAATTTTTACCATCTTTATTAATTTTTCACTAATTCCAATTTCACATAGTGCTTTGTATATTTCTTTCCGTTTAACTCTGTCAAAAGCTTGTTTAAAGTCAATGAATAGGGCCATTGTAGATTTCCCGTGTTCGTAGCTTTTCGCTTGTATCTCACGCAGCAGGAAAATTTGATCCACCGTGCTGCGTCCTCTTATGAATCCACATTGATATTCTCCTATGTCATTATATATCTTTTGTGTTATCTTGTCTTTTATATTTACTGCAAGTATTTTACATGCAACGTTTAGTAGGGCTATTCCCCTGTAATTATGGCATAAACTTTTGTCGCCTTTTTTGTGAATTGGACACATAGTGGCTTCAGTCCATTCTTTTGGTATGTGTTCTTGTTCACAAATTTCTTTTATCAGCTTTTCCAAATGCTTAATTAGTACTGGTCCTCCATATTTCAACATTTCAGCTGTTACTTCATCCTTACCTGGGCTCTTGTTTTTCTTTAGTTTCTCTATTATTTCTTTTATTTCTTTTTCATTGGGCGGTCTTTCCTAAATCGTCTAGCACAAAAAGAGATATGGTAGGTGAAAAGACTTTGTTTTTTTGGTGCATGCTCAAAACGGTGTATTCAACTTGAAATAACCGAGAAATGGTCGATTTTAGGTATGTAATGCTACTAACGCCTTTTGTAGTGCTTGAAAGGACCTTTAAAGTGAGCAATATTAAATATCGCATACATTAATTTAAAGTAAGCGAGATATGCTGAAAAAAAAATTATTGAGTACTGTATTTTAAGAAAAAATGAGAATTATATATAACCCCTTATCCACCAGAATTTAAATGCATCTGTTTCCTTTTACAATACCCTTTATTATAGTGATATTTCTATGTTTAAAAATTTTGAAGGGCTTAAAATGAATGGTTTTTGAAAAGAATAAGATCAAATTATAGAGCACATTTTTAAATTTTCTGAAAAATCTTCCTTTTTCTCCATGTAACTCGAAAATGGTAAGAGATACGAAAAAAAAAACACCATACAAAAATGTAGTACTTTTTAAATAACAATTTTGTTTTTGTTTTTCATTACTGCGTCTTTTATCATTTTTAATTTACATAGAGCGCTCTATAATTTGATGCTATTTTTTTCAAAAACCATTCATTTTAAACCCGTACAACATTTTGAACATAGAAATAACTCTATAATAAAAGGTATTGTAGAAGGAAAACGATGCATTTAAATTCTGGTGAATGAGGGGTTATATTATACTTCTCATTTTTTTCTTAAAATACATTAGTCATACATTTTTTTGCAGCATATCTCGCTTAGTTTGAATGTAATCGACATTTAATATTACTAATTTTAAAGGCCTCTTCAAACACTACAAAAGATATTGGTAGTATTATAATATATACCTAAAATCGACCGTTGCTCTGATAATTTAAAATTGAATACACCAATTTGAGCATGCACCAAAAAATCAAAATCTTTTCACCTACCATCTATCTCTTTTTTTGTTATCACTAGAAGATTCATGAAGGAACGGATCTCTTTCTTTTTTTATGAGCTACAAAAATGTTTTATATCGTTTTTTTAGTTAGATGCACAGTTTTTAAGGTATTCGCAAAAAACCGTCCGAAAAGCGTCAATTTTTCAATGAAAATGGCCAAATTTCAACCACGAATAACTCAAAAAATGTTGAGTTGTCGAAAAAAATTATAGAAGAGTTTTTGTTTAGAATTAAGTTCTCTAGACAATTCCTTGGTTATTTTGACCTTCCACCCCCTTGAAGGGGTGGGAACTGCCCCAAGATAAAATCGCCATAGTATATAGGGTAGACTTTGGTCCTTGAGCTATTCCGTACTGTGGAAATATCGAGTAAACCGATGTAGTAGGGTGGAATTCGGAGCCAAATACCCTCATTGACTGCCCTATATGTTTCAATACTTTACGCGCGTACTGTATAAAATAATAATATTATACTTGTAATTAAAACCAGCGTGTTGTAGTAATAGTCTTATCGCCAACAAATAATAATATAATTTTTTAGAATTCAACAGATATATCTTTTATCTTGTTTGGACACTTCATTACTTTTTATTTCTTTTAATGCCCTCTTTATTTGAGATTTGTTAATTAATGGTTTTTATATTAAACCCGCATTTTTACGCGTTTTGATGTATTCCGTTGATACTCGTTTTTTAATGGAAGCTCTAAGGTTTTCGTTACTGTAACAGTAATAAAAAGTCTCTATTAAATTTTTAACAAGTCATAACAATTTAAAGTTTTTTAGAACAACTTCACTGCTAACTTGATTACAACCTCGTATGTATGTGCGGCAGATCACTTTTATCAAAGTACATTGTATTTGCACAAAGTAGTACACAAAAAGCAGACCTATTTGCTACTTATCTTGAAAATACATTCAAACCAAATGAACCTCAAGAGGATGAAAAAAGATGGGAGCAACCTATTCAAATAGCGGAAGAAATTCGGCTAACTACACCAAAAAACTGCTTGAAGAAATAAGGGAAAATATATTAATCCGAAGAAAGCTTCGCGCTATGATTTATTTACGGGTAAGCTGTTGAAAAATCTTCCCCGAAGAGCTATCGTAAAATTAACAAAGCTCATTAACGCTGCATGCAGATTAAAATATGTACCAACGATATGTAAGATCGCGGAAGTGACTATGATTCCTAAACCTGGAAAACCAGCAAATGGGGTTTCGTCATACATACCGATATATCTGCTCCCTGTAATATCGAAACTGTTTTAGAAACTGCTCCTCAAGAGAACAAAACCAATTATTGAAGCAAAAAATTTGATTCCGACATATCAATTCGGAGTTAGAAATAAGAACTCAACAATCGACCAGGTGCACAGAATCACAAATATTATCGAAAGATCGCTAAAAGAAATGGAAGTCTGTTCAACTGTCTTCCTTGATGCTGCACAGGCTTTTGATCTGGCATGAAGGTTTAATATATAAACTAAAAAGTTTTTTACCTAAACAATACTTTTACAATCATTCGTAAAAGATCGACATTTTAGAATTAAGCAAGAAGACTGTTTTTCAGACTTAAAAGAAATTAGAGCAGGTGTTCCACAAGGCAGTGTATCCGGTACTATACCTACTACATATAAACGTGTGATATACCTGTACTGGAACGCAACACAGTTGCCACCTTTGCTGATGATTAGGGAGCGGATTTATATGCGATCAATTTTGATGAAATATGCGCATATATATGCAGTAAAAAATTACGAAATATGCGCAAGATATGCACAAAAATTTAAAAAATGCGAAAATCGAGAAACCACAAATTTTCTGTTTTATTCTATTCTAGGGGGTTCTTTTAAAGAGGGGCGGCAATCTTATTTATTATCTTTCAAATAAAATCATTATTTTTTATATTTGCAATTTATTCACATTTTTTACAAAAACTTATACCAATAGCTACCTATTTAAAATAAAACAACAATATCACTATTATATCTTCGATTATAATTCACTACAATGTGTTTCTCCAAATTTTTTACGAGAAAACATTTCCTTTGATCAGATAAAATATTTTTATAACTAGAAAAACTCCTTTCAACATCAACAGAAGTAATTGGGGCGTATTTAAAATAACTTGTTAAAGACGAAAATTCTGCACCAAAATCAATTTCAAAATTTCCATTAAAAATTTCGCATATTATGTCCTCCAAAGTTTTAAAGCCGTTTAAAGACGGGATCTGATCTAAAGCATGACTATTTCAATTTCCGTTAGAAAATCGTGACACTATGGTTAAAGGTGTAAATTCTCTTAACAATAGGGGATTTAAAAGAATCACCAGAATTATAGCTATTCAATTGGGATACAAATTGTACTAAATATAATAAAAGTAAGTAAAATTCGGATTTCCCGGTAAACCATCCTTCATCATTTTAACATCCTACAATCATTTTATAACGGCGTACTATAAGCACTATAAGTACCTACTTTGTGTAAAGATCGGGTATTTTCAAAGGAAAAATGAAAAGGCAGTGAATGAGCCGTCTCTCTTCAGGTAGTTCTCGAATTAATAGATAGGATAGCCTGTGCAGGGAAATATTTTGTGTCGAATTAAAAAAAATTTTTTTGGACTTAAATGTTTTTAAATAGGCACAACATATGCATGTTTCTTTAAAAATATGCAAAATTTAGTAAAGTTCTCAAATATGCGAAATATGCATGCAATATGCATTTAGCATAAAATCCGCTTCCTACTGATGATACAGCTATCCAAGCAGTAGGGACAACTCGTGAAGAGGCGACCAACAAGATCCAAATAGCAGTTAACCAAATCCATAAATGGAGAATTAGGCTGAATGAAGCTAAATCTGTCCATGTTATTTTCGCCAACAAAACAATACAATATATACCAGTTATAATCAACAATATTCAAGTACCATATGAAGATACTGCTAACTATTTGGGTATAATATTAGATGCCAAACTACGCTGGAAGGCTCATGTTAAGAAAAAAGGGAAGAACTAAATATAAGGTATAAAAAAATGTATTGACTAGTTGAAAAAAACTTCACATTGTCGATGTATAATAAGTTATTACTTTATAAACAAATATTGAGACCTGTATGGACTTATGGATGCCGACTATTGGGGTGTACTAGACCGTCAGTAATATAACAATAATACAAAGATTCCAGAACAAAATACTAACAAATATTGTAGATGGTCCTTGGTATGTGACAAACACTGACCTCCATAAGGACCTAGGAATGGAAACTGTGGATATAATCATCAATAAGATGGCAGGAAGTCACGGGCAACGACTTCATAAGCACGATTGAAGAGGACAAAGCCTTTTGAACTAGTTTGAGTGATAGGTGATAGTGAAAAGCAGAGCATAGTGCTTGTGCGCGTGTGTATATTAGATTAGATAAGAAACGCTATGGGGTAAGCTCTTAATTTTAAGAAATAGTAATAATTTAGGTATATTAAAATTGATCATTTGTCATTTATGACCAGATTGTAATTGTAATAATCATCATCGTAGTGATGATTATGGGAAAAATTTGTTTACCGGTTTTAGTGTATTCCGTTGATACTCCTTTTTTTATGGAAGCCCCAACCGTAAGTTTTCGTTACTGTAAGTGTAGTAAAAAAATATATATCAAATTTTTAACAAGTAATAACAATTTAAAGCTTTCGTTAGAACAACTTCAACTTTATTACAGCCTCGTATGTGCGTCAGATCACTTTTATCAAAGTATATTGTATTTGTGCTTTAGAAGGATGTAAGAGGACTCAAAATTCAATGAGACCTGCTAAAGTTCCGGGATTTGTCAGACCGAAGTCAAGATGAAAATTTAAGAAGTTCTCAAATGGGATTTAAATAGAATTTCGTTCGTTGAGGTCAGGTTACTGTCAATAAAGGACTTCTTCCCTCATAACTTTTACAAAAATAAAATTTGTTTTCAATGTACCAAAAGGACGCTTAAGTAGGTTTTTTAAATATCAATGTTTAATACAAAAGCGATATGAAATATTTGCTAATATTGCAGTCAGAAAAATGTTTAAAGAACTTGGTTTTAAATCAAGCTTTTGTACCTTTTTATTAGCGTTTTTCAGCTACATCAAACATTAAAATGAAAAAGTTAACAGTGATACCCACTTTAGTTATAGCCCGGGAGGTAGTGTCAAATTTGACCGGAGCATTTTAGCATGGCTGTTTTTTTATTTAGTTAGGTGTTCCAAAGCTTATTAACAAATTATGTGACAGCTGACCCAAAACCAGGGCTTTTAGACAAGAAAAGATAAAATATGAAAGTAGAGGACAAAACCCTACCACGTATGTCAGATATTTATCTCCGTGACTTACATCCATAATGGCCTAGTGGTTACAATACCTCGCTCCTGGCTTTCACCCACACGAGTCGGGTTCGATTCCTGGCGTCAGAAATCCTTTTTGTTTTTAAAATTGTCATTTTCATTTGAAAAATAATTGTTTTTATAATACTTTTTATATTGTGTCGTATAAATAATAAAAACACGTGGTATTATAAAAAAAATTATTATTTTCAAATATAAATATCAATTTTAAAAACAAAAAAAAAGGATTTCCGACGCCGGGAATCGAACCCGACTCGCCTGGGTGAAAGCCAGGATCCAGGCATTCTAACCACTAATCCATTATGGATGTAAGGTACGGAGATAAATATTAAACATATAAGTTGTAGGGTTTTTCCATCTACTTTCATATTTTATCTTTTCTTGCCTAAAAGCCCCTGAGTCGCGCCAGCTGAAAAACATTTTTGTTATCAAACAAGTACCATCTACCAGAATCCGTGCTAAAATCACTGTAAAAATTTGACACTAACTCCCAGTCTATTAGTGATAAATAAAAGTTTTTCTACGAGCGTGCAAAAAAGTCTACTTTTACGCACGCGTTTTAGATTGGAAAGTTTTACTTTTCCGCATTACTGTTCCGTACTAAATTTACATACATATTCAATCGCCTGTATTGACATTTTTTTCAATTTTTAATACTGCCTTGAGCATGGAATAGCGTCACCACAAAACATTTGGTTTGCAGATTTTGGATAGAATAATACAATAAGCTAAAAACCCTTTTTTAAGCTATTTACACTTTTTTCTTTACAGAAACTCATAAAAATGTTGTATTCTTTCTTGTACCTGTTTGCTGATTTTTCCGGTAACAGATCAAGATTATTGACAACATTGATAATAGATGGGGCTAGTTCTTCGTCACTTGATACCATCTAAATCACTGAATTATTTTAAAATTCGTATGACGTGCTTTTTGACAATAATTGATTTGTTTGACATCGTTGCTATGACTTTAAAATATTAAAACCTGTAATACACCATTCATTACTGCATAACAGGTATTTAGGCACCGCATTGACTTTAATTCAGGATTATTATAACTTATTAGCGTTATTTTTTAATTCAATTAATTGATTAAGATTTGGCCAATTTTTTAAACGCTCGTAGAAAAATATTGTTCCTAACTCTTGCGAAAAGTCTCTTTTCCGCACTCCACTGCTTGCCGAACTCCGCTTCGCGTCGTTAGGCAAACTGTAATCGCGTGCGGAAAAGTATGACTTTCCACACTAGTTAGGAAAACAACAATTTTTTTATTTGGAAAATAAATTTTGTATTGGAATTTTTATACCGAATCAATTTTAACTTAACAAATTGTAATTTGTCATCTTATAAATTGTAATTGAAATCTTATGCATGCTTCGAAAAATGCCATACATTTAAATAAATAAATAAAATATAAGAATAATTTTAGGCGTCGAACTACGTTTATTCTTAATTTACAGAATGTTTCATACAGAATGAACAATTATATACCCTATGAATACTCCATGAATCTAACGTTCTCCCTTTCAGACCATTTTCTTTTTGGATTTACTTCTCATTTTCTATTTTTCGACAACGACGCCATTTTAATTTTAAAATTCTACACCACTTGGATCCAAGAAAGTTGGCCAGCGTCCTACTTAACTTGGATATAATCTGTTGATACAAGTAGTGTACTTGGTGGAAGAGCGACATGATCAAAGTACTTCCAAGTGTTGTGCGTGCCGCGTCCAAGCAGACTTTAACCAAGTACACTTGGATCGTGTCTACCCGCATTTATGGTTCATTATGACCTCCGCCACTTTCCATATCTTAGGAATATATTATATCTTAGTGTGAATGATGCATTTAAAAGATATGCCAGCTTTACTATGGCTTTTCTAGGTTTTTTTTAAGATTTCCCTAGTAATTAAATCAAACCCAGGGGTTTGCTTGGATTAATGTTTACTTCAATTTCACATTCAGGTGAGTTATTCCACGCAGCTTGCTGAACAAACCTGTACAGATTATAATCTTTCCTTTGTGTTGTGCTTGCTATTAAATTTACAGCAATTACTATTTTTTAAGGTTGGTTTTAGAAATATCTGGTATTTCAAATAATGTTATAATATCTTCTAACATATTTCTCGTTTACATCCATCTTTGTTGTACTAAACAAAGTAGAATAAGCCACGCGACTTGCCGATTGCTGATTACGGGCAAATATATCAGCCATTCACGCAAATGGCCAATGTAATTTTAGTAGATTATCACAAACATTTTTACCCAATTAATTGTTCGTTGACGATGGATATAAAACTGTATGGGGCCAAGAAACAATTAGAACAAAAACCAGATAACGAATATATTTTCCGTAATTATTGGTATTCTCACCTTTCTTATATATTATTAGAAAGAGAAAAATGCTCATATATTTTCAAATAAATTACCTGCCATGCCAAATACCTATTTCAGAGAATACAGTTACATCACGCAACATTGTACTTTTAACGTGGAATGTAAGAACTCAAAAATTTAATCAACGCGGTATAACCTCCCACATTGAGCCCTAGTTATTTAATTTTTATTTTAATTAGATAATACCTAATATACAGATACAGATAGTACCATTCAGAAATAGTGTAAGCTGTTGAAATTTGGAGAAGGAAACAAAGTAGTACGGATAAAATATAAATTCTCGCTTCCTGATGAAATAGCCATCAATTGAATTACTTGTGCAACCGCCTGAGTATATCGACTTTATTAATTTGACTATGGTGGAAATTATTTTTCTATGCCATTAGGCCTAGATGACCAGATATGATACGTGCACTTCTAAACTGTTCTTAATCTTTATATGATAATCGGTATACAACATTTTGTAATGTTAATACTCTTGGAAATAACACTAACTTTTGACAGTAATATAATATAATATCCATCAATAAACATATTTTATTAAGCCAACTTAACCAAAGTGAAAATTAAAACCTTCATTCTCCTTCGCTTATTTTCCCTCTCTTGATTACGGTAGCTCCTAGATAATATTTAAATTAATTTAATTTTTGAAGAAGGTATTGGGATTCTAAGACCAGTTTGTTGAAGTATTTGTCTAGTCAGCAGATAATTACTTTGGCATGAATTTGCATATTTTATATATTTTTATTACCCTCTTGAGCATCTTTCATCCTTGTCCGTTTTTATTGATTTATTTTATCCAGACTCTGTCTATAATTCTCATGTTCCATATTTCTATTCGCTCGATACATCAGTATCAGACTGCACCAACTCAAAATTTTTCAATATTGAGATAAGTATGAGGAAATTGTTAAAATATGTTTATTTATCAGTTTCAAATTACACCATCTCAAAATTCCAAACCCATTGTAAAAGTTTTGACTTGTCAACATGCAGAATCGAATATTTTTTTACAACGTCGTAGTTTCATACCGCATCACTTTGAGTTAGTGCATAATGAAACTTGATCGGTAGAACTGTTGTCAGCTACTAACTCAAAATGGTCTGTGAAAGCTGCTTGCACTGACCTTTGCTAAAATTAAATGTTCGGAAAAATTTAGTGATACAGAATGAGAAGAAGTGTTAAATAACTACTGGGGTCTTGGTGATTTAAATAGGCAGCGATATTTTATAGTTAACAATGTAATGCCGGTTAAGCCAAAATATCAACATAAGAAAGAAGAGAGTCATAGGAGCGAAAATATAGCTGATTACTTTGAGACTAGAAATGAAAAAATTAGAGTATGTAAAATTTTCTTTATGAACACTTTAAACATTTCGAATAGGATAATAATAAAAAAGAATGCACAGCAATTAAAAAAAAAACAGAGCTAGGGTTTGCACAGAATGACAATCGAGGAAAAAAAATGTTGGGCGACCAAGCGTGCTAGATGATGAAAACGAATTCGTGAGGTCCCACATCAAATCTTTTCCAGTAATTGACTCTCAGTATTATAGAGCAAGAAAAAACAAATCTCTAAACTTAGCCACTATGTACAGACTGTACCAAGAAGAATGTAGAGGAGAACTGAAAATTAGCGTAAAACTCCATTATTACACCCAGATTTAAACAGGGAATTTAATATTGCCTTTTCTCAGCCAAAAATGACCAGTGTTGTAAAAAATATTACAGCTTAAGTATGATGCACATATCAGAGAAAAAATTCAGATTCGGTAAGAGAAGGAGTTGGATATCAAGGATTCAAAGGAAGATGACAGTACTGTAGTTTGTTGCTTTCATCTCCAAGTTGTATTATCACTACCAAATGGAGATCGGAGTGATTTTGTTTTTACATGAGACGCCTATCATATTACAACTTCACTATATTTGATATTTCTTACAAACATTGCTATAGTTTTTTGTGGCACAAACGTATCGCAAGCAGAGGTGTTAATGAAATAATTACGTGTCTTTGACAGTATCTAGAGAACCATGAGACCTTAATATGAGCACATATTTTACTCCAATAATTTCCTGGGCCAAAACAAAAACTAGTTCATTGCTTGCTTGTTTTTATATTGCTGTCAAAACTTAGCAATAAAAAGCATAGCCCACAAATGCTTAGTAGTTGGACATTCTCAAAATGAGGGTGATGCGATGCATCACCCGATGATGCATCGGCGATAGATGATGCGATAAAAAAAGAAGAAAAAAGATTTTTAAAGGAAACCTGCTCTATATTTTAGCGCAAATGGTACCGATAATTATTAGCCTGGCTAAGAAAACTTCCAATAAAAATATCGGAAAAGAAATGAAAGGCAGAATTACAAAACAGTTATCAGACAAATAATGACATACGCGGCAGAAACACGACCCGACACAGAGAAGACAAAAGGATTGCTCGAAACAGCGGAGATGAAAACCCTTCCAAAAATCGATGGTAAGACTCTATGGGATAGAGCTAGAAATATAGATATACGACGGAGATGCAAGTTGGATAACGTTAATAACTGGATAAGGAAACAGAAGAATAGAATGGAATGACCACATAAGCCAAATGACAACAAATATAGTAGTTAGGACAGCGAGAGACGGTTTCCCAATAGGAAGACTATCAGTGGGAAGACCACTAAAACGATGGAAAACGACAACTTGTTAGAGGCACATTGAAAAAACAGACAGATTCATGTCTATACAAAAAGAAGAAGAAGGAGAAGAGAAGAAGAAAACTGGACGGCCTGGTACGTTAAAAGAAGTCTTATTTTGACGAAAATTATAATGTCATAAATATTCGATAAAACAGAACGAGCGTGGCTTATGAAGAACCATCTCTCATCCTCTCCAATAAACCTCCAGTTTTTCCAGAACTCACCAACTTCTTCCACAGCTGCCGCTGGTGAAGAAAGTGGCAATTCAGAATTATTTTGATTTTGTTATATTTTTTCATAACAAGGAAATAATAGTGATTTTATAGGAAAAAAAATACTTAAATAATTTTATTTGATTTCCATAATAATAATAATAAACAAAATGCACTAACTGTTAAAAAAGCATGTGTCGACAGTTTCATAGTGCACAACTCTAAAAAAAATCTGAATTCTTTAAAAAAAATTAATCAAAAATTATCATCTAAAAGAACCATAAAATAAACATCTAATTCTAAAATTTTGTTCTATTTGGAAAACAAATGGACCATTTACAACAGATTAAAAATATTTGCTCCCAGAAAAAATAAGTTAAAGTTGATTTGTGAAGAACTATGTTTTTTGAGTTGGTGCACTCTGATACTGATGTATCGAATGATCATAACGATTTACAACAAATTACCTGGATCAGTCCTGATGGGATAACGAGAAACCAAATAGACCATGTTCTCATTGAAAGAAACCAAAATAGATTCATGACTACTTATGGAAGCTACAGAGGAGCAGGTAGAGACAGTAACCATATATTGACAATTACTTAATTAACAAATTTACAAACAATTAAGAAAAGGAAAACAACGGAAAAATATCAAGTATCGCAGCTCCAAGATAAAGAGGTAGCAAAAAGAATAGGAGAAGAAGTAAACAAGAAACTAAGAGAGAAAGAGAGAGAGAGAGATAGAGAGATAGAGAGATAGAAAGAGAGAGAGAGTATAAATTTGAAAAAAAAACGTTTTTCGTTTTGCAACGAAATTGAAAATGGTTATTCATTTTTTATTTACATTTACTCTGATTGGAGTACGAAGGGAATCATTCTCGTTGGAACTTTACCACGCTGAGCAGATGGGACGTGAATTGTAAATTGTGGAATTCCCTCATCTTCCTTAGTCTCAGCATCCGTATGGCTTGCATAATGTAGAAACCTCGGAGGTGTAACCAGAGAAGGTTCCCATTGTTTTCATTCTGGTGGGATGTAGAATAGCATTATGTTGTTTTATATGCCATTAGAGTGAAAACTTATTCTTTTTAAACAGGTAATATTGACTCTTCCAGACCACTTCCATTGGATTCAGCGACCCAAAAAACCTATAATACAACCATCAAATCACGGCGAGTTAGAATTTCCCACGGGACCCCTTGTGTTACGACTAGACTAGTAAGCCGTGTTTAGTATCCGAAGTCTAAGGCCCGTATTTATAGTCGAGTTTCAAGACCTCATCGGGTCTCGAGACCGACCTTGAATAAAATTTGTGTGTAAACTAAATACAACTTTTATTCAAGGTCGGTCTCAAAAGTCGACGAGGTCTTGAGACTCGTCTAATACGGGCATAAGTGTTGAGACTCACTTCTCCGAAACACGTTGATGTGTATTTTAAGACATTAGCAGCCGGCAGGCAGACGGGGTATTGTTTGAAATATTTAGTTTTTATTATTTTTTTATATACAAATGCGCAAGAATACTCTCTGAAAAGTTTAGATTGATCGGAGTAAAATTACCAAAGGTACAGCGTGTTGAATATTCCTACCTTCGACTCGCTTTGTCGCGGTTTCGCGCCAGCACGCTTGAGCATAGTGAGAAGCGTTAAACAACTGTTCGCCTTCTCTTAAGTAGATTACTCGGCGATTCAAAAGACATATTCGAATATGCATCACTTACGATTTAGCAGACAGATGCAGTTGTCAAAACGCATTTTCCTCAAAACTGCTTTTTCAAAGGCGGTGGACATTGTAATTAAAAAACTACTTGACCGATCTATCTGAAATTTGGCATAGATTTTCTTTAGACATTTCGTGAGGTAACAACGTCGAGATATTTTTCGTTTTGTGCTTTTTTTGTTCAACAATAATAAATCTGTTGACTTTCACAAAATTTTTATCAAAAATTTCGTATTTTGACTTCTGAGTGGTGCCAAAAATTCAAAAATCATTCTTCTTCTTATGGTGCTTTCTCCTTTAGTGGAGGTTAGCGACTACACTGGCAAATCTGTCTCTGTCCAATGCGGCTCTAAACAAGGATGTTGAATCAAGGCCAGTCCAGTCTCTGATATTTCTAGCCATGAAATTTGGCACCTACCGGGTCCCCGTTTTCCTTCAATCGTACCCTGGATGATCAGTTGCGCGAGGCGGTACTTTTCGTTTCTCATTATTTGTCCAAGATAGCCAACTTTTCTGACTTTAATGATTTTCAGCAGTTTTCTATCTGTACCTATTCTCCTCAGAACATCTTCGTTGGTGATGTGGGTTTTCCAAGGTATTTTCAAGATTCTTCTATAAAGCCAGAGTTCAAAGGCTTCTAACTTGTTCATCAGTGTTCTGTTGAGTGTCCAGGCCTCCGTTCCATACAAAAGTATTGACCATTCATAGGAATGCAGAAAACGACATCTAAGGCTGATACTAATGCTACTGTTACAAAATAAGCTTTTCAATTTTGATAATCCCCTGTCCAGCTATCTCTATTCTCGCCCTTACTTCTTGTTTATAATCAAGTTGATTGTTGAACCAGCAACCAAGATATTTGTATTGGCTTACGTATTAAAGCTGTTGGTGTTTCACATATATTGGAAGAGATAAATTTTTGTTCCTTGTTATTTTAATAATTTTGGTTTTCGCAGTATTGATCTTCATCCCCATTTTTTCACAACTCTCAGTAACCCTATCCAACAGTATCTGCAGACTATGTTCCGAGTCAGTCATTAATCCGTGTCATTTGCATAGCTGATGTTATTTACTTTTTGACCGTTTATCTTGATTCCTTCTAAAGAGTGCGATAAAGCGTTCGCAAATATTACCTCAGAGTAGACGTTAAACAGTATGGGTGATAACACACAACCCTGTCTAACACCTCGTTGTATTTCAATTGGCCTCGACGCGTTACCACTGGTCTTTATGATTGCTGTCTGATTTAAATAAATAGCATCTATAATTTTAGAATCTCTTTTGTCGACTCCGATGTCGTTCAATCTTTCTATTAAGGTGTTGTGCTTCACTCTATCGAACGCTTCCTCAAAATCTATAAAACAGACAAAATGGTCTGCTTGCTGATCTTTGCGCCAGAGTTTGAAGACAGAATATTGCTTCTCGTGTCCCCATACCTTTTCTGATGCCAAATTGTTCTTGACCGGTGACCTCGTCACATCTTTTTTAATTGATGGATTCGACCGTTACTTGATGGAAGTTCATTTTATCTAACAATAAAACACTGAAAACGTTTGTTTTCTATACTTCCACAAAATTTATTATAACTAAGTGACTACAGCTGTTTCGGCGGGGTGCCTTTCTCAAGTGATATAGTTTACAATGTGTTTGCCTTTTTAAGTCTTCAACTGAAGAGGTTGAGGAGTGGGGAGCTGTTTGTCTCGAGTTGGTCATTCAGAATTATATCTGTATTTTTCAGTTTATTAATTTCCATAGATTCTAAAAAAGATAGCTTAAGGCCTTTATTTTGAATATGTAGAATATGAAACTCTTCATTGAAAGAATGATTATGATCTAGAAGGTGAAGTGCGTATGTAGATGTGTCTGTTTTTCTATTGTTGAATGCCCTTTTGTGTTCTGCTATCCGTTTGTCAAAAGTTCTGCCAGTTTGACCGATGTACGTTTTCGGACAGTCACCACAAGTTAGTTTGTACACACCACTCTGTAGTTGCTTTCTCTTTCGACTTTTATTGTTCTTAATATATTTGCTTAAGTTGTTGTTAGTTCTCAAAGCTGGTGTTATTCCTTTCTTTTTTATGTATCTGGCTATTTTTGTTGTTATCTTGCCAGTATATGTGAGAGAGCAGAAGGTACTGGGTTCTTTCTGTGGTGGTGGATACACTAATTTCAGGGCTTTCTTATGGAGCTTTTGGTTTAAAATTTTGTTAACTGTTTGTTCGTTATAGCCGTTGTTTACTGCTATTTGTTTAATGATGTTTAGTTCTATCTCGAAGTTATTTTTTGTCATGGGAATTTCTGTCAGTCTATGTATCATGCTATGGTAGGCTGCTAATTTGTGTTGTGTAGGATGGGATGATGAATTGTGTATAGTTGTGTCAGTATGGGTAGGTTTATGATATATGGAGAACTCATGTTTGTTGTGTAGTCTGGAAATCGTTACATCTAGAAAGTTTATGGAGTTATTCTGTTCTGTTTCTATTGTAAACTCAATATTATTATGAAGTGAATTAATATATGATAGGAAATGCTTTACAGGAACTAACAGACAACTTGACCAATTCCTATCATATATTAATTCACTTCATAATAATATTGAGTTTACAATAGAAACAGAACAGAATAACTCCATAAACTTTCTAGATGTAACGATTTCCAGACTACACAACAAACATGAGTTCTCCATATATCATAAACCTACCCATACTGACACAACTATACACAATTCATCATCCCATCCTACACAACACAAATTAGCAGCCTACCATAGCATGATACATAGACTGACAGAAATTCCCATGACAAAAAATAACTTCGAGATAGAACTAAACATCATTAAACAAATAGCAGTAAACAACGGCTATAACGAACAAACAGTTAACACAATTTTAAACCAAAAGCTCCATAAGAAAGCCCTGAAATTAGTGTATCCACCACCACAGAAAGAACCCAGTACCTTCTGCTCTCTCACATATACTGGCAAGATAACAACAAAAATAGCCAGATACATAAAAAAGAAAGGAATAACACCAGCTTTCAGAACTAACAACAACTTAAGCAAATATATTAAGAACAATAAAAGTCGAAAGAGAAAGCAACTACAGAGTGGTGTGTACAAACTAACTTGTGGTGACTGTCCGAAAACGTACATCGGTCAAACTGGCAGAACTTTTGACAAACGGATAGCCGAACACAAAAGGGCATTCAACAATAGAAAAACAGACACTTCTACATACGCACTTCACCTTCTAGATCATAATCATTCTTTCAATGAAGAGTTTCAAATTCTACATATTCAAAATAAAGGCCTTAAGCTATCTTTTTTAGAGTCTATGGAAATTAATAAACTGAAAAATACAGATATAATTCTGAATGACCAACTCGAGACAAACAGCTCCCCACTCCTCAACCTCTTCAGTTGAAGACTTAAAAAGGCAAACACATTGTAAACTATATCACTTGAGAAAGGCACTCCGCCGAAACAGCTGTAGTCACTTAGTTATAATAAATTTTGTGGAAGTATAGAAAACAAACGTTTTCAGTGTTTTATTGTTAGACATCTTTTTTATATTCTGTTCTGTATGATTCGCAAGAAAAGCTTCAGAATGTTATTTAATAGACTTATAAGGCGGAAGTCCCGACATAATTTGGCGTTCTTCTTTTTAGACAGTAGTATGAAGACGGATTCAAGTCATGCTTTAGGGATCGCCCCTGTATTTCATCTTTTTCTACATATTTGTTGTTTTTTAGTTGACGTAGAGCATATTCCAATTCGGACTTTAGTATTGGAGGAACTTCGTTGTTTTCGTTATTTAATGTAGGAGGTTCTCTGATGTCATAGAAGAGTTCCTTTATATAGTTTTCCACATGTTTATTTGTCCTTCAGGGCTTGAAATCAGTTTGCCTTCTGCGTTGATTAGATCACTTGGTCCTTGTGAGTATGTCATGCCTGGGAATTCCTTGAACTTCTTATGAAGATGGAAGGCATCATGTTTTTTATATACCTAAGTTTTCCATCTCTTCACACTGTTCCGTTATCCATGTTTCTTTTGCAATTTTTATTTTTTGTTTAATGGTTCTATTTATTGCTTTGTACATTGCTTTGTGCTGTTTGCATTTTCTTCTTTCATCCATTAAATCTAATATTTCCTCTACCATCCATATTTGCTTTCGTGGTCGTTGTTCTGTTATCATTTCGGTTGCCGTTGCAAGGGCGTGTCTGATTTCCTCCGAGTTTTGTTCTATATCTTGTGCTCTGTCGTCTTTGTTGGTAATTTATTTAAGTTTATTGTTCAGCTGCTTTTCTGTTTTCTTTTTGGTTTTTTCATCATTGAGTTGTTCGGATATGCGTCTAATAATCTTCTTTTGTGGTGGTTTATATATTTTTAATCGCACTTCCATCTGCGCCACTACTGGATTATGATTGGAACCAATGTCAGCACTAGGGAAAGTTTTTACGCGTTTGAAAGAGTTTCGGTACCTTTTATTGACAAGAATAAAGTCAATTTGGTTGCGGACGATATTATGTTCTCTATCCTGTGGGGACTTTCAGGTGTATAACCTTCTTGGTGGTAGTTTAAACCAGGTGTTAGTAATTACATATTCATGTTGCTGACAGAATTCTATCAATCTGTCGCCTCTGTTATTTCTCTTACCTATTCCACATTTACCAGCCACTTCTGGCACTGGTTCATCTCCAACTTTAGCGTTAAAGTCTCTCATTTTAATGGTTATTTCAGTTTTTCGAACTAGTTTAATGATGGTTTCCAATTCTGTGTACCAGCGCTGAATTTCAGAATTTGATTGATCAGCAGTTGGTGCGTAAGTCTGGACTATATTTATATTCATGGGTTTTCCCTGTAGTTGTATCAGTATTATGCGATCAGAATGGGGGACAAAATTTATTACTTTTTTAGCGAGTTTCTTAGTTAATACTGTTCCTACTCCGTTTCTGTGGTCTTTGTCATTGTTTCCGGAGTAAAATAAGGTTCCTTTCGCGGTTGCACATCTTTTCAAGTATGGCCATCTCGTTTCACTGATGCAGAGGATCTGTATCTATAGGCACTCCATTTCTAGAGTCGCGTTATCCAATTTTCCTGCTTCAAAAAGAGTTCGTACATTCCAGGTCGCAATTTTGAGGTTTTTAAGGTAATGATTCCTCCCGGGGATTCTTAGCACCCTCTGGTTATTTAAAACCTGCTGGGGACTGAAGGCCATTATATTTGAGTTATCTGCCATGTAGTTGTCCTGGGAAAAATAATGGGGTGGTTTTCCCTTTGCCTTCCCCATGTTTTCTTTCAGAGTTGACTCCCTTAGCCATGTTGCTCCAGTTTTGAAGAGCCGAAGACCCTCCTTTTGCCCTCTCCTGTCAGCTACTTCTCCTACATCCATTGTACGCAAGTATTACATAATTAAAATATTATAAATGTCTTCGTGAACGTAGGAGTAGGACTCGTTGGCAGAGCTACTCCGTTTGCAGGGGTACTGACTCTGTCAGTAGTCAGTGGGCCTTTCTCAGAGTTTTGTTACACTGAACGCTATGGCAACCTTCAGCGCCTCCGAGACCCCTTACCAAAATTTGACCCCCCAAAAATCATTAAACATAAAAAACTCGACGTTGTTACCTCGCGAAACGCATATGCTAGTTAAATATTTTTGAACTTTTTGTTTGAATGTGCTCCAGTGACTAGTTCTGATGTCCACCGCAAAATCCATTTTTTTGGGCTGCCTGCCAAAATTTGCCAATGGCTTATTTTTCAATATTTTGGATTGAGTTTTTTTAAATGCATTCTCTGAATTGTACTTAATATGTTTATTTAATTTAAAAATAAAATAATTCTACCAAAGCTTCAAAAAAATTTCACAAAAATGTGCTTGATATGTTGATTTCGATCCATACCCCCCTCCCTTAATAACTTTGGATTAGAGTACTGAATATCCTTTCTGGGTTTATTCTACGTCACAACTGGTTGTAAAGTGATATACTTTGTATGGTTTTTAAAACCATAATAATTCCATTGATTTTTGTATTTTAACAACTGATTTTTTTTTTAATTGTAATAACTACTGAAATATACTCAATGACATTAGAAGTGTTATACCCAGAAGGAATCATTTCTGGAACTTAATTTTTTGGCAACATGGTACTTTTTCATCAACAATGAAAGAATAACATTGGCAAGACTTTTTATTGTAAACGATAACATGTAATCAAAAAAAATTAATAATGTGTTTAGCGACCCCGTAGCTGAATACACTCCTGTACACGTCTAGGCATTGACAAAATGAGATGATCGATGTCTGCTTGTGGCACCTCGTTCCAAGCAACTTGAATTTCATGGAATAACTGTGCCAGTGTCTGAGGAGGATGGTTCAAAGTGGACAGTCTCCTCCCCATCATATCCAACACATGTTCGATAGGATTTAATCTCAGTGAACGGGGTAGCCACGGCAAAATATTAACGCCAGCTTCTTGAAGAAAGTCCATAGTTCGACGAGCGATATGGGGATGCGCGTTATCTTTCTGAAAAAGGGCGTTTCGACGGCCGTCTAGATAAGGCAGTAAAGTGGTTTGTAAGAGGTCATCAACATAACGCGCATCAGTCATACTGCCTCGAATAAACAAAAGTGCTGATTGGATAACATAGGCAATAACCCCCCAAACTATTACTCCAACTGTCCTGTGTAGATGCCTCTCAACAGCAAACCCGATATCTCGTCGTTCTTCACGGCGGAGTCTTATCATACGACCATCATGCATAACTAAACAAAATCGCGATGCATCGCTGAATGCTGCATTATGCCATTCTACCACCCAATGCTGCTGTTCTCTGTACCAATTCAAACGTTGATGACAGTGATTCGGAGTCAAAGGAAGCACTCGTCTTGGGCGGAATCAAACTAGTTCAAAGGCTCGAATGCTACGGTATAGGTTACGTATAGTAACAAGTCTACCTTCTACTACAAACCACTGGTCAGTGATTTGATGCCTAGTAGCAAAACGGTGTCGCAGAGCCAGGAGTCTAAAGCGCCTATCTTGACGCCCTGTGGTACGCCTCGGTTGACCAGTTGGTTCTCTTCGTGTTCCTTTACCTTCGTTTGTTCACACACGATACACTCACATAACTGTCATTGCCGTATAATTAACACGACAGAGAAATTCGCGATACGACAAACCCATATCTCTATAGGCAATAATTTTACCCCTGTCAAAGTCGCTAAAATGCCGGTAATTTTGGTGTCTTCGAACTCGAGGCATATTCTTGCACTGAATACAATTAGACTGAGGAATAAAAGCTTAAAATTTCTGTACCAAACGGTCTTCATAAATTGGTCTTTAAAAAAAATTAAAGGTAAAACTTTATTTTTACAAAAACTATAAAAGATAAAACATTGATATGGTTATCATATCAAGCTTTAAATATACAAGTTGAGTCCGCGAGTCTTTACCCGTGCGTCATCACTTAAAGCATACGAAATAAGTCGGAAATCTATTTCACGCAACAACAACTGACAGAAAGTGGCTGCTGTTCCGATTACGGGTTTTATTATAAAATTTGACGTTATCAAATATATAGAATGTCAAATGTAAGTTTTGCTTCAAAATTTTTGCGCAGAATTACAGCTACATTTGAAGTAGCTTAATAAATTCTTTTATTATTATTGATTAATAAATAAATAAACAATTTATAAAAAATCCAATAACATATTTTATTTTTGTTATTTTATTCACTTTGACGGAAATCTAAACACAGTCATTTCTTTACTGTGTGAATGACGTAAGCTTTGTATGTTTTAAATACTAATTGCCTCAATATAATTATTTACCTTAAAATTTCAAAGCCCAATATAAAATTAGTTGTGAAAACAATTGTTTGTGTAATATAAAGAAACTTCAAAACGCAAAAATTCGACAAAAACCGCAAAAAGTTGAACTGACTGACAGCCACAAAATTAAACAAATCAGAAACGTCAAACAAATTGTGCTTAAAATATGAAAACATACCGAATCGTCTTTTTTTATACATCTCTCTTTTCAATGCACTGAGTCTAGATGGTTCATAAAAATAACATGTGTTGTTACTTAATAACAAACGGCAGCTGGTTTGTCATGAGTTTCATGCATGGAAGAGAATGATGCTAGATAAAAAGTACCTATGTGTTTTATCTCGCCAGGTATTAATGACGCACGGGTAAAGACTCGTGGACTCAACAGTAGTCATTGTGCTGCCAAAAAATTAATTTCAAGAAATGATTTCTTCTGGGTGTAACAATTCTAATGTTACTGAGTATATTTAAGGAATGTGACAATACAGATTGATGACACTATGGTTATGAAAAAGAAAAATAAAATAAATGTTTTTATATAAATCAAAGTTTTTGTGATTTTATATGGGACTATCTGTATATTATAAAACAAAGCGCCGACCATTGATGTCATTCCACACGTTTCTCCTCGTAGGAACATATTTCTTCCCTTGCCATAAAAATCCACGCAAACAAAATCATAAACAGAGATAGACGGCATCTACTTAATAACCGTTTTGCCATCTCCTCCCTTCCTAACCGGCCTGATTACGGAAAACCCTACGGTTCATCCACACGAAATGGCGTAATTTTATCAAATATGGACGCACAGCTATTCCTGTATATTAGTGTGTACCTATATACACACACGTTGTTGCTTCGCACGAAGTGCCTTGTTTGCTTTCTATATACCAGTGCCCCTATCAGCACTAAAAAGTGTGATGGCTCCTGTAGGTGCGTGTTAACCCACTATCGATTGACAAAAAACATGCTGCCCCAACCAGTCACGCTACTTCACAACGCTATTCGGTTTCTTACCTTACTTATTAGTCTGTTCAAATTAGACGAGCTCTATTTCTTTTCGTTTGACTTAAAAATCGGTTACTGATCCCTCTAATTCAATGAATGCGAATATCAATTTTTTACATACATAATAGTATATTATGCAACGAGCATTTAATGATGGTCATTATGAAGCGAGTATGAGGGTTACGAAACGAGCCGTATGCGGCGAGTTTCGTATAGAGTACGAGATTCATAATGATAATTAAATGCAAGGTATATACACTATTTTTTCTATGATCATTCACAACAAAAAATATAATAAAATCTATAAATTTTTTAACACAAATAAATTCAGTAGTTTGTCAGTTTGACGGTTTGTTTACATATTGAGAACTGTCAAAGCGGATGTATTTGACTCGCCATTGGTCACTGCGCCTGTACCACCTGAGGCGATAAACTACCCCAGATAGTTGAAACAATATTCGAGAATAATATTTCAATCAGCTATGATAGCTATCGTCTACCCTAGACTAGCTCAATCTCCCAAGTTGTGAGTCCACCTTGTCCTAATCAAAAACATGAACAATGAAAATGCAGAATGGAGCAAATAAAACAATAATATTTAACTAATCATGTTTATTTTTCATAAAAGACATAATTAAAGTATCAAAAAATAATTTACAAGACCTTGCCGAAACTTTACAGATCAGAGATTATACTTATCGATGGCACTTGGTATCTGTCTGCGGGTTCTTGGTGTCTTGCTCTTGTTCTGCAACGGGCTCTGGCGACGTGGATGTTCTGGCCACCAGGCCTACAGGTGATGGATGGTTGTTAGGAGTCTATGCCATGTACTATCGCTGCATCGCCGGCGACATTGGGGGCTCCAGCTTGAAGAAGTCCTCCCAGGGAGTGAAGGGTTGTTCAGGTTTCTATTATTTGTCCAGAAAACTAGAATACATACAGGTACATTAGACACCAAGAATAAATGAAAGATGTCCTTGCCATTCCAAGAAATAATCCAGAAATATTGCAGAAAGGCAAGGTTAAACAAAATGAATAGTATAAAATAATGTTAGTAGTTAAATAGTTGTGGATTACTACATACATATGAAGATAATAGATAATATAAATAATTTTACCATGCGGTACAACAATAAAAAGTACGAAAAGTAAGGTTAGATAGGAACATAAAAAAGATTACGGATATAGGCTTAGAAAAATGTGTACATTTATATTTAAACACTTACCCCAATTAAGAACGTCTGTTTGAAAATGTGGCTATGAGGCTAGACATTGCCTTAAGTAGATTTTAGAATTTAATGAAAAAAATATTCTTCATTTTGACAAAGAGAAAGGGTTTGACTTGACATTGACAGAGTTCGTGAGTGGGGGCTTAAAATTTGAAACGAGAAACGACAGTGCGAAGTCACTGTCATGAACCACAGAACGATTGAATAAGAATGTGAATTCTGAGATAGAACAAGAATGTTGAGGTATGCCTATAAATACCGAAAGAGGGCGCCAACCAATTTTTAAAGGGAAAAAAGGTAAAACAAATAGAAGAGGATTATTATTAAAGAATTATTAAAGAAAATAGAATAAAATAATTATTTGAAAATAAAATAGCAAAGATGTGACGTTTGTAACGTTACACACCTTTACCGCGAATGCCATATCGCGATTCTATTTTTAAAAAATCTGTATCTTAATGAAAATCTGTATCATAATGAAGTTCATTATGATACAGGTAGTGACATCATAATTGATATATTATAGTATAGTGCAGTCACTGAAGGTTTTCACCTCCGATTTCGTTGAACCTCCATCGATTTTCATGAAAATTGGTGAGCAATTAGAGGATACCTCAAAGAACAAAGGTGACATTATGCCAACTTGCGCTTTTACCCTGGGGAATGACACCCCTTTTCTGGGCTGAAAATTATTTTATTAAAAATAATACCATAAATCAATAGAGGAAAAAAATTCTAAGCAAAATTTGTTATATTAAGTTATTAACATAAATCAATACTTTTTGAGTTATTAAAGATCAAATATTTTATTTTTTCGTAAAAAAATTAATGTTTTAAAGCTGTTTTCCACGTATAACACAAAAATTATTAGCTTTTACACAAAGTTATTCTTACCAAAATTGAAGACAATAAAAAACAGAATACACTGTTCACTCAAAGTACTAAACTAATGTTAATTCAAAGTGAGTTATTGGTAATTGAATGTATATTTTTTTCGATGATTACTCAAATCTAAATATTCAAGCTTAAATAACCTGAAAACGATGCATTTTATAAAATATACCTGCTAAACACTTATCAAAGCACTTCAGAATACCTAAAAATGAGCTCCAGAAAAAGTTAATAGCATCAAAATTAAACAAGTTATGATAAAACTAAGAGAACCTTTTCGAATTTTTTAGGAAAAAGTGAAAAATAAAACATACGCCATTTCCACAAAAATTTAAATTTATAGTAATCCTTACAAAAACTTATTTGTATTAGCATAAGTAATGATTTTAACAATTTTCACTGGTTTAGAATGCATATTAAAAAAAGATATATTTTAAAAAAATCAGAATTTTTAAAATTATCGTCATTTTCATTTTCTTTTGATAATAACTATGAAAATACTCAATATGCTTACGTAAAAAATTGTAAATTACCAAATTTTAGCTTTTTCTATGTCAAATATTATACCTGTTTTACCATTTCTGTAGGGTGAAAAATAACCGAGATAGAAACGTTTAAAGCTTAAATTTTGCTGCGAGAACCATGTAACCGTGCTAATTTAATCTTTGATTTTCAAAAAAAGTGAGGGGTTTAAAAGATTAAATTTAATGCGCTTTACTAGCCTTTAGAATTACCTTTCAAACCGGTTCTAAGTGAACCTGATATCTTAAAAATTAACGGAGTTATTAAAAAAAACGGTAACATTTTTTGGAAAAATTTTTAAAAGATAAAATTTGAAAAATTTTTTGAGCATAAATTTTAATGCTATTAACTTGTTCGGTATATCATTTGATAGATATTTCTAAGTACTTTCACAAATGTTTAATAAGTTTATGTTATAAAATATATCATTTTCCCGTAATTTAAGTTTAAATGCTTAGATTTGGATACTCGCCGAAAAAAAATGCATTCAATTACCTATAACTCACTTTTAGTTAATATTTAAAGCTTTTTTAGTAAGGAGTCTATTTAATTGTTTATTATCTTCAATTTTAATTATAATAACTTTTTTGTAAAACTTATAATTTTTGAGTTATCTATGAAAAATCGGTTACAAACATGCATTTTTCTTACGAAAAATTAAAATTTTTTTTTTTTTTAATAACTCAAAAAGTTTTGATTTATTTTAATAACATTATATAACAAATTTTGCTTAGAATTTGTCCCCCTATCTAATTATGAGGTTATTGTTAATAAAATAGTTTTCACCACGAGAAGGGGTGACATCCACCCCCAGGGTAAAAGCGCAAGTTGGCACCATGTTACCTTTGTTACTTGAGATATTCTCTAGCCAGTCACCAATTTTCATGCAAATCGATTGAGGTTGAACGAAATCGGAGGTAATAGCTCATATCCACCTTCAGTGACTCCACTAGTATAAGAACAGAAAAACTTTAATTTCAAGGTTTTAACTAGCGGATTTCCAATATAAATAATACTACTCGTTATAGGTACCTATACTAGTAGATTTTCATAACCAAAACGGAATTGAATCAATTAGTCTATATTCAGTTCTGTGTATTCTATTCAAATAACAAATAATAGAAACCGTAACAATGAAAACTTGTTCTGAAGCTATTTATTTGTGGAAAATTACGCAAATTTACCATTTTAATTGGGAATAAACCACAATATTAGTTAGAAATTAAATTTATTTTGCATTTCGATTTCCACTTCGGAAATCGTTCCCGCCATTTCGAATGGCTCGTCAGTCGAATTTCCCGGACAGACGAAAGCAGAGAATATTCCTTGCCTAACTCCATTGTCAATATCAAATGCATCTGTTATATCTTCATCTATGCACACCATGGCTTTGGAACCCTCCCAATGTTATTCGTATAAGTTTAACTAACTTATTGCGTATCCCTAAATATTGTTACTGTAATATATTTTGTCTATCTACTCCATCAAACGCCTGTTTGAAATCAATATACAATTTGTAAATTGGTATGTTAATACATTTTTCGTGTATACTACCTCTTAACATATGTACCGGGTGTCCCAATAAGAATGGCCCTCGGCTATATCTCAGGAACCGTTTATGGTAAAGCTTTGAGAAAAAAATATTTATAACAAAAGTTGCCTCGGGAAAAGCCTGGAAATTATTTTGATAATTATATGTCCACCGCTAGAGAGCGTAATTGAATATAAAAAATTTAAAAGCAAAATTTTAGAAAATTTACCTAATGAAAGGGCACTGGAAATCCTATCATTGTATTCTCCATAAAATTCTGCGCATATTTGATTTGACAAGTTTAAGTCTACCTTTGCAAATAAGAGGTGTGGGTGAGTGGGAACCTTCTTATGAAAAAAATGCTGTAAGTCCGGTTCTGCTAAATCGAATTTTGCGTACTTGGTGTTGTTGAAAACAGCTCTTTTTCGTCAATATAAGTGTCTTATTTTTGAAATATCCTATGTTATTTTAATTAATTATATACGTTTACATCTGGAAAATTTTTATTTGTTTTTCCATAGCATACTACTTTTCCTTAACTTGGTTTACCGGTGGCATTAACAGTTGTTTAAAATTTACACGTTTCTTAAGATATCTCGAGATAGAAAAAAGGTATCAACATGCGGTTTTCGGTATTATGTTGCTAATTTGGTCTAATTTTGTAATACAGGATTAAAAGTGCATACTTGTATTTAATATTCTCCTCCAAAGAAAAGTAGATTTCCGAAAATAATTAAAGAACGCGTACCAGCTGGCATATTCCTTATTACGCTATCTCGAAAATAAGACTCTTACATTGACGAAAAAGAGCTGTTTTTAAACAGACCAAGTATGCAAAATTCGATTTTGCAGAACCAGACTTACAGCCATTTTTCATAAGAAGGTTCCCACCTACCCCCACCTCTTATTTGCAAATGTAGACTGAAACTTGTGAAATCAAATATGCGTAGAATTTTATGAAGAATACGATGATTGGATTTCCAGTGCCATTTCATTAGGTAAATTTTGATTTTTTAATTTATGATATTCAATTACGCCCCCTAGCGGTGGACCTACAATTATAAAAAAATTTCCAGGCTTTTACCGAGGCAACTTTTGTTATAAATATTTTTTTTTCTCAAAGCTGTACTATATACAGTTCCTGAGATATGGCCGAGAGCCATCCTTATTAGGACACCCTCTTTGACATTTTGGTCCGAGTCCACATTGGTATCCACCAATCATTTAAACTGTTACTCCCATATAGTTTTTGCAGAGTCGTTTGTCTCCTTCTTGTACATAGGGAGTATGATTCCTACTTTCCAATCTTCTGGGATGACTTCTAGTGTCCATATGTGGTAGTTAAATTTGTGTGTATGTTTCCATGGCACATGTCCACCATTCTTTATCAGTTTTGCAGTTATTCCACCTGTGCCAGGTGCTTTGTTATTTTTCAACTAGTTGTTCTTTTGTGTGGTGAATTATTCATCTTTTTTGTTCTTTTTCTGGATTTAAGAGCTCTTGAAAATGCTCCTTCCAACTTTTCATTAGTTAATTAACGATAACAACATAATTTAGAATTTGCTTATAAAATTTTAATATCGGTTTAGTCGATTCATGATTATTTGAAAATAAAACACATTTTGTTTTGATTCGGAAAGATTGAAATTCAGTTCGCTTTGACCAGTTTTAAAGTTACATTACTATAATATAATAATAGACAATTATTAAGATTAAGATATCGTTAAAATTGTTTCCTTTTTATAAATATATTGTCAAAGTCTTAACTGTTATATATAGGGAATTTTAACTTAAAGGTCACTGCATCAGTGATTAAGGATATCCTATAAAATATCAAAACTGTTTAAAATTTCTGTTGCTTGTTGAGCAAAATCGCTGACACACGTTTTTTATTCGCACAGGTAAATAACATTGATTAAAAACTCTTTTCGAAATCTTTTTCGTTTATCCCTACAAGTAAAATATATTTATTTGTCTCCCAAACAATAGACCTGTTCCAGAAAAGCCAATTAACAAGAGTTACAGTTTTTCTGCCTTTGCGCGCCGAGATTTCCCCTAGTACGCGCCAAACATCCAAAAGCCGATATTTTCCATGTTAAATAGACTGATAAAATCGAGGCGAGTGAGTCTGAAAGACTAAAGGTAACTTTATCACTATCGCACTAAAGTATTTCTATTTTTTTTGGAGGGAAGTTCCTTTCTCCGGGCAATAAATATCGTAAGAAAATCCACGTGATGTTGAACCGATAAAAGAGGTCTGAATGCGAGGTCCAACTCGCGGGAGAGAGATTTCTCCAAGCAAAGGTCCTGTACTTTTAGGCCAGGTATAAGACAAGAAAAACATACATATAATAGGTCATTTGCATTTATAATAAGTATACAGACAATAGAGACCTTTTAAAAGGTTTGCCGCAATGTTCAACAATAATTTAGTGCTACCTACCGTGCTACTTCCACGAAATATTTCTCCATTTCTTTTTCATTTGTATATACTCGTATGTACTTATATACTCGTATGTTTCTTTGAAGGGACGAATATTTCTATAACTTTAATCGAGTGAGAACCTTTTTGATGGGTTTTTTTTAATTTATTTATATATGACATGATTGACATAACTAAATATTATTGAATGAAAATTTGAAATAATAGGCTATTGATTATGTACAAAATAAGAGAGTTATGTAAAAGGAACTACAACGTTAACGGGATTTTATTATTTCGTATAGTTAATGGACCTCTAAATTTAAAAAAACCGCTGAGTGCTACCATTTACATGGGTGCGTTTTTGAGAAATGGGTGAATTAGTCCCTAGTCACAGGGTGAATTAGGGTGAGTGCTATGCACTTTTGGTACAAAGACGTCTACAGGAAAATTGTTTCAGGCTAAATTTACTATAGAAATATTACATTTTAAAGTCAAAAATATTTTTATTTACAAAAATATATTCAAAAGAAAAGCAAAAAAACAACACGAAAGAAAGCAATTTTGTTTTTTGCCCCATAACTTTTTTTCACGAGGATATAGGTATAAATATTGCTTTAATAAAAAGCAACTCACATTCTTTCTCTTTATAATGACGTTTAGTAGAAGTCTCTAGGATTTATATTTTCCGAACTAGGATTTTTCAAAATTCGACGCTCACAGCATTTTTGGGCCATTTTCCCCATTATTTCGCAAACATTGTTCTGTAACTTTTTTTTACGCATTTCTAGGTATATACAATGGTACATTTATTAGAAAGAGGAGTCAACTATCTTTAAAGTGGTCTATTGTATAAGGTTGCTTGACTATTTTGAAGCAATTTCTGCTTTTTAAAAGTATTATACTTTTAATGATTTTTGGTATTTTTTATGATTATTTTTTAAATTTCTCATTGTGACTTTTTTTCTTGTACATTTATGGATATACATAATATGTATAATAGAAAACAGCATATTTTCTTAACTTCAAAATGGTATATTTCAAAAAAAATGGAGGACTATTTTTAAACAAGGTATCCGTAGGATATCCAAGAATATTCGTAATTTGAAAAAAATTTAATTTTTTTTTCCATTAGAAGAACATAATAATTGCATGTTATAATAAAATTTTTAATTCCAAATAGTTTTTCTTATTAACACTTTTCGATATTGTGAAATATATAGTCCGTCTAGAAAGTATCCGGAATTTTATATTTTTCCTAATTTTAATAAATTTCCTTTTTGTAACATTTTAAGACAAAAATAATGCATCAAGAACTCGGAAAAAGTGCAGTGTATGAGACAATAAAGAGGATAAAAAATGGCATAGATATGAGACATAGACCAGTTTCGGGAAGATCGCGTAAGATTCGCGGAAAAAATTTAAATGCTTTAGTGGTTTTAGGACGACAAAATCCGCGGCTTACAAAATCCAAACAGATTTGGAAATCAACGAAGAATAAAAGTGTGCCCAGAAGCTGTCCACATGTCACTGAAAAAGCAAGGCTACATATCAAGGAATCCAAAAAACCCCTACAATGACACCTCTGCAAAGGCAACGAAGAATAGATTTTTGTCAACGTTTTCGAGAAGATAATTTTAATAATGTCTTTATATCTAATGAAAGTTGTTTCCAGCTTGGTGCAAATCATCGAAGAGTCCTATCAAGGGAAAAGTTACCGTTCAAATTTCCAAATTTCCCACTAAAATAATGGTTTGGGCTGCAATATCTCAGCGTGGTGCTACACCTCTCTGTATAGTTAATGGTACTGTTGATAGTGTGAAATATTGTGACATCCTAAATGGTTTTCTTCTTGAAACGGCTCATGTTTTATATCCAGAGGGGTGGACGTTTTCAGCAAGATAATGCAAGATGCCATACTTCTGCTTATACTCAAGCTTGGATGCAAGAACACGAATTGACAAAAATTCCGTGCCCAGCAGCATCTACAGATCTTAGTCCCATTGAAAACATATGGGGACTGATGAAGATTGAAGTGGAACGAGCAGCACCACGAGATAAAGAAGGTTTGATTCGGTCAGTTTTACAGGCCTGGAACACCACTACCGAAAATTATGGCCTTGACCTAGTTTCGGGTGTACCTGGACGTTTAATTAACTGTTTAAATTTAAATGGAGGTTGTATAAGTATATGAGACGAATTATTTGTTGAAATTTTATATTTCAAATGATAGAAATAAATACCGTAAAATTATAATTCTGCTTTCTTTTTCCGGATACTTTCTAGACGGACTATAAAGGTACTTTACTCCTGAGCAAATTCATATTTTTTAACATACCTCATACACTATTAATAAAATTTTATATCTGAAGATTGCACTTAGGTTTCACACTAGTCGGAGCATTTTATAAAGAAAATCTTTTTTCTACGGCCGTGCTAAAACAACAACTTTCGCGCACGCATTTCGTTTCCTAAAGTTGCACTTTCACGCACGGCGTGCGGGAAAGTAGAATACCTTTTAATATGGCAATATAATATAATATAATACATGCAATAAACTAATATTTATTTACTAATTTATTTCAAATATATCTTATTGTGTTCATGTTTTAATGAAATTAACGCAATAATTCGATGAAATAAAATTATTTTGACATAATATTTAAAAGTCAAATCAGTAGACAATTACAATAGTTTTGAATTGTCGTCATGGAAACCAATATCGTCGTCGTGGTAACCCATTATATTGAAAGTTTGGTTTTGACAACCTTGTCAAAGAATTATTTTGTGTATTTTCACTCCTAAATAAAAATTAAATTGACTCTATTTTTTGTGGCTTTTTTTTCAAACGTACGGCCATAGAAAAAATATTGTTCCTAACTCATGCGGAAAGTATCTTCCCCGTACTCGCCTGGTTGCCCGAACTCCACTATCGCGTCGTTCGGGTCAACGGCAGTCTCGTTCGAGAAAGTATCACTTTCCGCACTAGTTAAGAAAATAACTATTTTTCATAAAATTCATATGTACTACAGAAGTTTTTCATATGGTTCCAACCGGTGCCGCCCAAAATCCCGACAGTCAAAATCCCGACAGTCAAAATCCCGCCAGCCAAAATCACGACGACCAAAACACCGACACGCCAGAATCCCGACACGCCAGAATCCCGACAGGCCAAAATCCCGACATGCAACAATACTCGCATAAGTAAAAATTCCGAGCACTACATAATAATATTATAGAGTATTGAAATTGAAAAATTAATTACTTACTAATAAGTACGGGTTGTAATTATTATGTATTTTAAAAGGAAAAATTATTAAGCACTTCATTATATAATATAAAAGCTATACTTACTGAAATGAAAGGATGTAAGTGGCATGATAATATCTATTATATGAAAGTAAACTTGAATTCAGGATTGGGTTATACATATAATATAGAAGTCACCAAATAGTGACGAAATATTGAGACCTAGAACAAATAGAGTTTTATTTCATCTGACCGAATTGCCGTTATTCAAAAAATCACTAGTTATACATATACCTATATCCCCGTGGAAAAATGTTATGGGGCAAAAAACAAAATTGCTATATTTCATGTTTTTTTCTTGCTTTTCTTTTGGATATATTTTTGTAAAAAAACATGTTTTTGACTTTAAAATGTGACATTTAGATAGTAAATTTAACCTGGAACAATTTTCCTATAGACGTGTTTGTACTAAATGTGCATTTTTCGAACCCTAGGTGAACCCTATTTCGCCCTGTGCCTAAAGACTAATTCACCCCTTTCTCAGAAACGCACCCATTCAAATGGTAGCACTCCGCGGTTTTTTCAAATATAGAGGTCCGTTGACTATATGAAATAATAAAACCCTGTTACCGTTGTAGTTCCTTTCTACAATACATAATCAATAGCCTATAAAATACATAGTATAAGATGTACAGTAGGAAAAATGAAAGAATACCCATGAACGAACATATAAAACAGCTGTATTTTCCTGTCACCGTGGCACACAAAAAATTGGCCAGCGCACGTACATGTAATAATTATTGTTACATGTACTTGCACTGGACAATTTTCTTTGTGACACAGTGACAGGAAAATACAGCGTGTTTTATATGTTCGTTCATGGGTATTCTTTCATTTTTCCGACTGTATTTAAAAAAGAAATAAATGGAATGGGTGGACATAAGAAAAGTTATGCAAGTAACGAATATAATATATTTATCTACTATTATCTACTCTAATAATATTACATTTTTTTTTATTTTATTCGTTTTCAACAACCTCGACCCCGTAAGGCAGCGTTTCTCAACCGGTGGGTCGCGACCCACTAGTGGGTCGCGGCGTGGCTCTTACAGTGGCTGAATAACGTACATATATTATATATCATCATGGGTGAGGAATGGGTCGCGAATATGAAAAAACATCAAAAGGTGGGTCGCCATCCTTTAGTTCTATTATCTAAATATAAGTAAATAAGGACCAAATTCTAAACGCACAAGATACAGACATCCAGACAGAGCATAAGAAATGGATGACTCAAAATAGATTAGACTTAAGGAAACAGCGGCGGAAATTTAAAACACGCATATCGAAACGTAAAAACTCACACACTTATCAGAACAAAAAATAGATATGCCAAAGAATCATCTGTAGGTAGTAGAGAGCAGCAAGGAGGTAGAGGACATGTACTAAAAACATAATCCTTTTAACAGGCACAAAAAAATAAATCCACAACATACAAGTTAATAATTTATAACAATACGACAGTTCTAAATATTTTTAAAACCAATATCAAACAGAACTGAAGCCAAGTACACTAATAATCTTCAAAATTAACGCACCATCTTAAAAATGGGACATATTTAATGTCTCGTATTTCCTAAACCTGTTGTCCGATTTTATTGACTTTTTTAATATGTTATAGCTTTATTCTTCAAGAATATCGATATAATAATATTTTTGCTAAACACATACAGTAGGAAAAATGAAAGAATAAGCATGAACGAACACATAAAGCACGCTGTATTTTCCTGTCACCGTGTGACACAAAAAATTGGCCAGCGCAAGGGTACATGTAATAATTATGGTTACATGTACTTGCACTGGACAATTTTCTTTGTGACACGGTGACAGGAAAATAAAGCGTGCTTTATGTGTTCGTTCATGGGTATTCTTTCATTTTTCCTACTGTAAGTGTCATTGTGTACCGGGTGTAATAATAATAGTGTGTTTTTTCATCAAAGTTTGGAACACCCTGTGGAATATTCTAGCGTATATAAAATATTAAAATTAAAACTCAATTCTAGCCTTAGGCTTTCTTAACATTTTGCTTTTTGATTAATTCGCGTATTTTAGATAATAAAAAAGTTAGGTACTTTAACAATTATCAACGTTCTTCATCAATACAGGGTGTTTCTAAATATGTGCGACAAACTTTAAGGAGTAATTCTGCATGAAAAAAAAATAACCATTTGCTTCATAAATATATGTCCGCAAATGCTTTGTTTCCGAGATACGAGATGTTGAATTTTTTTTTACAAACTGACGAATTATTTATTGCTCTAAAACCGGATGAGATATGCCAATGAAATTTGTTAAGTTTTAAGAGGTAGTTATTGCGCATTTTTGACATATAATTAAGAATTTTATATTCACCACTAGCGTGCATACGGGTCATATTACCCGTATGCACGCCAATGGTGAATATAAAATTCTTAATTTTATATATCAGTTGATATTATATTGATTGTTTCCCAACTCTAGATGTATCAGAGGAGTATGTCAATTAAAACTATCAGTATGACAGTGGCATTTCCTAAACTCGTCCGATACGTCCAAAGGTGATAAACAATCAATATAATGTCAGTTTAAAGTTACTATCGCTAAATTTAACACCTCTTCTAGGTTCATCTCTTTTTATCTCACAACTTAATATGTTTTCCATCTTTTGCGTTATTTTGCCGGTTATTAGTGCGGTCATCACTGTGTATCTATGGTAAACTGAATTCGCTCTACCGAGATTTACTTTGAAACATTCGGAATAGGAAACATACAACACAAAAATTCCTACCTCACACTATTAACTGCTAAAATCAACTTAATCTTTCATTCAAAAAAGAAGAATTATTAGAAATAGTGGGAGTGTCTACTAATCTCATAAAATTTTGTGGAGTTTATTTCTATAAAATATTTTTATTTTGTACAATAAATAATTTTCTCATTTGTTATCAATACATTATAATGGTGTAAATAATTAATTATTGATTTGCGTAAGGTTTATGTTATTTTTATGTCTGTTTACTATTAATAATTAGACTCAGACTTAGACAGAGATTTTATTAATCTGTGTATTCCATATACTGATTTGAATACCACACTTAAAATTCAGCTAAAAATAAATGGCAAGAACTGTATGACAGCAAACAAACAGGATTAAATTATAAATCATGTCAAGTTCAAATCCCAAGGCTAAGATGATTCCACAACCAAAACAACAGGAATTTTATTATTACTATCAACAGAATAAGAACAAATCATGCTATGTCACCAAGCTATAAATGTAAAATTGGTTTAGTTGATAATTCCTAATGCTTATGTGGTGAACTGGGAGACTTAACACACATTATACTTGATTGTCCATTAAATAGTGAAAGCACAGATAAATTTTATAGTGAAGTAATTAATAACAAAATTAGTTTGCCGATTAATTTAAACTGTATAATTTTCAATAAAAATATTCATATACTGTATTGTTTATATAATCACACCAAGAGGTGCAAAATGAAACTGTGAATTGCTAACAATGTCTTATCGTTAGCAATTCTGCAAATAATTCCATTTTATAACACAAAAAAAATTGCACACATTACTTTTTACCAAATTAATAATTTATCCAATTACTTTTTAACAAAAATTAATAATTTTACCAAATTAATAATTTTACCAAATTGTATTAATATAATATATTAATATAATTTATAAATATAATCGTGAAGAAGGATTTTATTATATGTGTTTGTGTTTATATATGTGTATGTATGTATGTATTTATATATGTATACGTATGTGTGTGCATATATATCTAGGAGTAATATATTTTTATTATGTTAGTTAAATATATATAAATGTTTTATACTTGTATCATATACCTATTCTAGATAATATGTAATATTATAATTAGATGTAAAAATTGTCTGGCTAATTGGTTTTTACCAAAGCCATCAAATTAAATAAAAAAAAAAACTATTAATAATATTGGGTATGAGCAGGTGCTTTTAGGTCTGGATCCCGCGTATGAAAAAAAATTTAATTAATAGCAAGCTGAAAATTTGTTAATAGCTTAAGGGTGTCTAGTCGGATAAACTTTGATATATGGGAACACTGGAACAGGGTCAGTTTTAATTGTGGAACAGGTTAAAAATTTGGTACGGTCAGACCACGAAAACGGCACATTTATTTTGTCCGACAGAATAGACTTAAACTCTCCAAACAGAGATTAAACTCTCATGAAAAAATCAGACTGCAATTTATCACCTGTCGTAATTCCTGTCATTTGACATATTCTACATGTTCCACTCATTAAAACTCCCATTTGGTGATAAATAGCAGTCTGATTTTTGCATGAGAGTTTAATCTCTCTTCGGAGAATTTAAGTCTGTTCTGTCAGACAAAATACATGTGCCGTTTTCGTGGTCTGACCGTTCCAAATTTTTAACCTGTTCCAAAATTAAAACTTTCCTGTTCCAGTGTTCCCATATATCAAAGTTTGTCCAATTAGACACCCTTAAGCTATTAACAAATTTTCAGCTTGCTATTAATCAACTTTATTTTCATACGCGGGATCCAGACCTATCACTTCTGACAACTGAACTTTTCAAAAAAGAAATTACTAACGTCGGTGTCAAAGAGAATCTCGATAGAGCGAATTCAGTATAGCACAAAACAGAAAACAGATATGTGAAAATATAACCTGTATACTTATTGTTGAATATAATTATTTAAGAGTAAACTAAGTAAATTTAAGATTAAACTAGATTGCGTAAACAGATTAATTTTAAGTGATAAAATTACCTTTTTAAGATTTTTTTATAAAAAATGTGAACTGAAAAATAAAAATCGAGTTACAGTCGAACCCGCTTAATGGAATAGCCTTTGTGCCAAGCAAAAATATTCCTATAACAGGGATATTCTAATAACCGTACATTGGCAGCTAGGAGAAACGTTTCAGTACCTACCTCAAATTTTTATTCTTTAAACCGAGATATTCCTATAATCGGTATTCTAATAAGCGGGTTCTACTGTATTTTACATTTGTAAATAAAATAAAAAAGCCACACTTTTCAAGTAAATCTTTGAAAGCAAGTAGCTTGAAAATTGCATTTTTCAGAAAATATAAAAGTTTTTCTAAAAGTAGATAGCATATTTTCTCATGTGAATACTTTGACAATTCCAACACAACCTTACTCTAAAACTTCTTTTTAAAAGATTCGCTTGAAAAACAATGTTAAAACTTTCTCCATACATACATAAAGCCCTTTTGAAAGATATCCTATGATCTGGAAATAAAGCCGTTCAAAGAAACTATTCATTCAGTGATCGAAAGATCTTGACTGGCCTACAAAGAAGTCTTGAATACGAAGTCCGAGTTTCCCGCCTTTGGGGTGTAGGGGGATTTTCGCAGCAGAGGGCGCATTGCAAGTCGACGGTGCATGAAATGAATAGCTTACATTCCTTTCACGTGGCTGTGATACGCCGAAAGACAGGGTCGGGTGGGCTTTTTGTCGAGATTCACGAGCTGCTCCTAGATGGAGCCTCCTGGTCTGATGCTTAAATCACAGAGCGGAGGTTTAATTAATATGAGTGTAGCCTAGATGGTGAGCATGACAAAAACCGCTGCTGCACTTGTAGATTTCTAATGATTGTTGAATTAAAACGGTAAATACTTTAAGGAAGAAAACTTTCATTTCTTGTAAAGAATTGACACAATTTCAACAAAACACTATTTTGGATTTTGTATTGATATTGTATTTTTGTGTAAGTATCGTTGTTTAGACATGTTGCACTTGAAATTACCGCGGGATTTGTGGTTTTCCGGGTTTGACTCCGCTTTGAATAATTTTGATTGTTAGAAAAAAAACTATTATTTCGACGACGTTTCGGTAAGATCCACTTGCCATTGTCAAGTCAGATCGTTCCCCTTCTCGCCGCTGCTTGAAGTAAGCTGACACTTCTTATTAGTAGACAATGTACAGCTGGTTCCTAAAAAAACTGATACAACTCTTAGTAAGATTTGATCATTTTGAGCAGTGTATGCTTGGTCTGACATTATATTATATTTATTATGACAGACAAATAATAAAATAAACAAACAAACAGCCATTTTTTGAGGTTGAAGTTATCTGACCAATTTGAAGATTTGGCAGTAACAGTGACAGTATGTAAATAATAAGTATTTATCCTTCAAAATATAATAAATTAAATATAATTAAACACATATTCATTATATCACAACTCATCATAAGCTTTTTACAAGAACATAGTCAGCGATTTTGATGTGGCTTAGAGCCAGACTACATCAAGATCGCCTATAAATCGTGCTAGTAATTGACTTGCAGCGAGACCAAAAACAAAAAGAAGAAGAAGAAGAAAGTACACTTCTCAATTTTCTACAAAATACGTTTTAAGAGTCGTATCAGTTTTTTTGGAACCAGCTGTACATTAGGGTGGAACGAAAAAAATGTTTTTATAATTTCAATGTGTAATAGTGATAGAAAGTTGCGTATAGCCATTGTTAAGCCACAAATAAAATATTTTTCCAAACAAAATATTTTTAGAGGTGCCGCAAAAGGTTTGAAAGTTCGAATATTTAGTTAAATTTTCCGAATTTTGATGATTATGGTTTGATAAAAAATAGCTATTGTAATGTCTTAATTCCTATTTTAAATGATAAATACACGCTCTAGAACTCCTCCTTCGATATAATTTTAGTTTTAACTTACAACAATCCAATATTTATTTTTATTAAAACTGGCAAAGTTTGATCTTGAATTACCCATTTAAATAAATATTTAATAGTAAATTTCAAAGCACATTTTAATAGTAGAGGAACCTGGATCAACCTTCCTAGAGCATATAAATCCTGCTTCCGGAACAGGTAAAGGTATAAAAAATAGCATAATGGAGCATTTTCAAGGTGACATTCCTTCAAAAATTTCCAATAAAACAGTTGTCGGATGTAATGGAACTGCAACTATCACCGGTGTTAACAATGGTGTAATTACTTTAATAGAAAAAAACCTACATAAGCAGCTGAAGTGGTTGATTTGTGTGATATATACCAATGAATTGCCTTTGCGCCATTTGTTTTGTACAATGGATGGAAAAACTAAAAACCCTAATGAATTTAGAGGGCTTTTAGGCAAAGAAGGAATCTATAACCAGCTTCCTGTGGTTAATTTTGCTCCCATACAAAACAATCTCCCTATTCTAGAGATTAAGGATGATCTAAGCATAGCTCAAAAATATTCAGTGGTGTATGTCCTTTTGATCTTTCTTTAAAAAATCCTGGGAAATTAGCTCATTCACGATGACTTACGTTGGCCAATCGCCTTCTTCGATTATATGTTGCAACAGCCTTCAAATAATCTGAAAACTTTAACTATGTATGTGATAAAGGTGTATTCCCCAGTCTGGTTTCATATCAAACTGAAACCATTTTGTGTAAATGGATCAGAACATTATGAAGACTCATCAAATTTTCACGTTATTTTTGTGAGGAACATCTCCAAATAATTGATCCAGTAATTCAATATAATGGCTATATAAGTCTTCTTTTAATTTTTATAAACAAAATGCAAAATGACGATTTTCACGGTTTAAAAACACAAGGTAAATTATTTTTTTAAATTATGAAGTAGCTAAATTCAAGCACAAACATTCTTCTATCAGCTCCCTATAAGAATTCTAAAACAATGTTTTTTTTTAATTGTTAATGAAGCACATATTTCATGAGAGGACAGCTTATAGGACGATCGGGCTTCATTACCAACTCAAAAAACTATACTTTAAAATAAAACAAGACAAAATTACTTATCGGTAACTGATAAAATAAGGATTGAGCTTAAATTTGTCACTTCGTAGTTTCAAAAGTAATATTTAACTAATAATAATTTACTTGTGTTTTTGAACCTTGAAAATCGTCATTTTTCGATTTTTTTCAGTTTAAATTATTTATAACTCGAAAACAATTAACTTTAAAGGAAAATTACAAAAGACCTTTTTTGTTCCCAATAATCCAAAGAACCTAAAACATGGTCTACGCGGGCCGAAAAAATGGATTTTTATAATTTGTTTAATTTTTTTTAATAAATGTAGCAATAACTCCAAAATTATAGCATTTAGGTATAGGGAATATAACATGAAAAATAATCAGTATTTCTTAAGGACTTCAAAACGAAAAAAATATACAGAGTGTTCTATTTGAAATAAGAAAGTTCATTAGATTTCTAGAAAAACGGAAGATTTGACATCAATGTAATTACCACTGTAATATCGGCCGCATTAGAAGACCCTTACTCACCAAAATCTATAAAATTCGTTTTACCAGTTTCCGAGAAATTACCGTGTTTCCATATATTCTCGCTACCCTGTATATTTATCTATCAGTGTTAATATTATTAATACTCATAATAATAAAATATTTGTGCACATGGCAAATACCTACGTGAATAATCCAATTTTTGTTTGGGTTCACGATGCACGTAGTTCCAGAGTAAAGACAATTATTTGCAACGGTTTGGCAATAAATACTTACATTATTATTAAGTATTTTAACAAACACAAACCATTTTTACCCTATATTACACTATTGGTGGAAGCCTACGGTCATTTCTAATTGGACATACGTGCCTGTTTGTTTGCAGTACCGTATTATGTTTAAGTATGGTGTAATTTGTGGGTCATGCTCATGCTATAAAAATCTAAACTAACCCACAAATTTCTTACCTCACTTCTTCTTTATTTTATCGCTTCATTTTGAAATATTTGTTTTTGCAAATTAATATTTTAAAATTCAACCTTTTATTGCCTCACTCATTCAAGTATAATAATATACCACAATTGTCACAATCGAACCAGCTTAAAATACACTCAATAGCCATTGAATAGATTCTTCCAATCAAAAATTCCTGGCATCCAAAGGCCCTGCAACCAAAGAAAACTCGAACGGGGCTCCTGACAGAAATATATTGACATTTTAACGAATTTAGCATCATTAAATGGTTTTCAACAAATTGATAACAAATTTTTTCTATGGATGCTATACAATGTGCAACTTCTCTCACTACTTACATATATTCAAACCGAACAATTTCTCAGGGTGTGAGAAAGGTCGGCCATTGCAGTGAGAAATATTTTTTTCTCACGGGTTCCATACGTAGAATCGCGGTTTCCATGTAACATGCACAATACAAACACAAATATATTTGTCAAATAAAATGTGTCAAATCAAAACTTACGAGGAATTATTTTTCAAAACTGTTCAAATATAACTGGTAACTATAATTTTAAATAAATAAAAGTATATAGATATTAAGAATATTAAATACCTACATATGTATATAATAGTTATTTTATTTCAATTTTGGCATATAATCTACATAACAGCACCTAAATTATTTAATTTTGAAGATTGAACTCTTGACAAAAACGCATCCATAGAAAAAGTACAGTGTACAACACGTGAGAAAACGACATATTTCTTCCTCGCTTGATTTGCGGCACTCGTCTCGTACCTCGGCTCGTGCCAACAAACTTCTGCGCTCGTGAGAAATATGTCTTTTTTCTCTCTTGTTGTACAATATACTATTGTTATTTTCCGTTGATTCTGAAAAATATATCTAGCGATGTCGTCGGGTTACATAGCTTTAAGGTTTTCAGCTATATTATCTTACCATTACTGTCCAGGACGTCCACGTGGTCTTCCAGTTTTTGCCATACCAGACTTACTGTTCTTTCGCCAGAATGTCTTCTGAAGTGTCCTGTCTATTGGAGTGTTCTGGACTTTATTTCTATTATTATGTTAGCGTCCGGATATAATTCTACGAGCTCTTTATTACTTATTATGCTATATTGTCCTGCTGCTTCGTTAAGCACAGGCCCAATGATTTTAGGATTTTTCTTCCCAAAACACGTAGTTTTTGGAGTGCTCAAGGTACGGCTCATATTCATATACACTGGAACCCCGATAAGTCGGCCCCCGATAACCCAGAAGTCCGACTAACCCGGACCGATTTTCATCAAACATTCCAACAATAAAAATGTATGTAATATAATATTTGAGAGATAATTTGTATTTGTGTAAATTGAACTGTACGATAGTAAAAATGACTCATGGCACACGGCGCACAGTGGTGAATTTTGCCAAAAACCTGGATAAAATGCAAAAATTTTATATATTCCGAGAAATTTTATATGAATCGTGCTCTGAAGGTTTCGGAGGATCATAAACGATCGTTGAGGGTACAACAATACAAGCATATCACATATTTATATTAGTGTAAAGTTGGGATTGAACGAAAGCGGACCGAATAAAATTAAAGTGTGTTATAAAATTGAGGCATTGTTAGGTTTTCTTTTAAAAGTATAGACGTGTATTATTTTGTTATTTTATAGTGGATGCTAGTTCTTGAGGTAAGTGGAGTATTTCAATATACTTCATATATAATCTTCAATCGTTTTCTGTTTACCAAGTTTTAAAATGGGAAAAATAAAAAAGTCAGCTTTGGTCAGCAAAGATTTTTGAAGTTATACTTCTTTAAGCGCGATAGAGGATGAATTTTTATATGTTAAAACCTACGATCTCGGCGCATGCGCATTATAACTTTGTTCTGATTGGATGTTCAAATGACATGTCAAAAATTATTCAATATGTCGGCTGTGGCAAAGCTGTTGTTTGATTATTTATGGCTGTTGCGTTTTGAAATTTGTGTGAAAAGAAACAACAAACAAAAGTTAGTTAATAGTTATACTGCCTTTTTAAATAGTTTTCATATATATTTTTGGATTTTTGGACTATTTTGGACAAGGACTCATTCTAATTTGGTAAGTAGTTTTTATTATAATCATATTGTAATTATACATTTGGATTAGGTTGGAATAAATTTATTTTCTCAAGAATGGGGACTTAGAGAGAAATCCAAAATTAGGTCCGATTTTTATTTTTAAATTATGATTTTTTGGCGTAGATTTATTTATCTAGTAGGTATGTAATGCTTTGATTTACATGCTTAATTTGATTACCAACAAAAGTTCTACCAATCTTCATCTAATATATTGTTTTCTTACTGTTTTGTTATATTTTAATATTTTCTTCCACAAAAATCAAACTACATAATTTGATTTAAATTCAGAATAACTGTCAAACAGTAAAACGTTCAGTTGACCTATTTTTCCACATGACAAATAATGAGTAATTGGATGAGTGAGTCTAGGCTTCGATTACGAATCAAAGCGTCCCCAAATTCGCGGGTTCGCTTCAAAATCCCGATGTAAGTTTTTATTTTTTTTTTATGCATTTTATGATTGTAAGTATATTTATTATATAATTTTTTTTCAGAAAATGCGTATTTAAAATTTTTGCCAACAATTATTATCGTTCAGAAATCATTTTTTCTTTGTGGCATTTTTCAATGTGTTTGTGTGCGTTTTATTCTTTTATTTTTTTAAATTTTTGGTATTGTCTTAATAAAAATTTTTGGAAAGTAGTAAGTATTAAAATTAGTTTAATATTTAAATAAAATATAAATAAACTGTTTAAAGTACATTACATCAATTTCGTTAAAATCACATAATATGTAATAGAAGTATAACTTCTTACGTGCGTACAAAGTACACACTCCTTCTTTTTTTGCTTAATAAATAATTTAATATGTATATAAATATTCCTCAAGAAATCATCTGCAACAAGTTGCAAACTTAGCGGAATTCTTCATTTAAAAAAACTAACATGCTGGAGAATTTCTACTTTAAGAGACCTTAATGTTATGGTCAGTTAATAAAGTAAGAACAAAATAATAAGCAGCTGATCCAGTAAATTTACAGTTTTTTTTACACAAGAACCCAGTATTTTGTTATTTTTTTTTTTGCTTTCTTCTTCTTTCTTTTAATCTTTAAGTCATTTTACCTTTATGCCTTTTTGCTTTCTTAGTTTTATATTTTTTAATAATTTTGGTCGTGTGAGTCCAAACATTTTGCCTTTTTTTGCAACTAATGCATCTTAACCCATTAGCGCCCAGCGTTACCATATGGTAACGTAAAACACATGATTTTTAAAAATTCTGCGGTATGCGCATGGAATTAGTCAGCCACATATTTTGAGAACTCTCGTTTCTAGGAATACTTCGGGCACCTATAAAACGTAACGGATTCGTATTTTAGCCTTTTCTCAACAGCCGAGAGATAATCATATGACAGTGTGGTTTAAATTTATAGAAAAAGATGGACGTCCGTTTTGCGTAAGCAATTTTTGATAGTCTTCTAGTAACTATATTTGCATATTTAAAAAAAAAACTAAGTTTATTATACCCCAACTTATTATAAATTGTTGTATTTTATTAACAATTAAATGTAGCGAATTCGGTAGGAATAGTCAAAGTACGCCGTTACCATATGGTTGCGGTGGGCGCTTACGGAGTCATATTCTTATTTTTTTTTCAGTCGTGGATTTTTGTTAGCAGAAGCGATAGTGTTACTGGTGCGATGGAAAGATAACTCTGTTATTACAATAGCATCTACGAGTTGTGGTTCAGCATTGGACACGGTAAAACGATTTTACCATGAAGAAAAAGGCCACATTCAAGTAAGTCGGCCTCACTCTATTGCTGAATACAACAAAATATGGTGGGTACTGACTGGATGGATCAAGGTGTTTCAACCTACCCAGTAGCAATTTGCAGTAAAAATGGTACTGGCAAATTGTAACATGGTTGTTGGATGTTGCAGTCTATAATTCATGGCATTTGTATAAAAAAATATATATATCCTTGCTATCGTTTAGGAGAGAATTGGCCCAAGTTCTTCTCGCAAGATATGGAAGTCGTCCCTTATATACAGGAAGACTTAGTCTACATAGACAGAACTTGCCAGATCTTCGTTTTGATCTCTTCGACCATTTGTTACATCAAGCAGTAGAAGGCGATGTACTGGAGACAGATGTACAACATCTGGACGAACAATGTGTAAAAAATGCAACGTTGGTTTGTGTATTCATTGTTTTATAGGATACCACACCAGACGATGAAAATATTCTGAAATAAACATTTAAAAAAAATTAAAAATTTTGGTTTCAACGATCCTAAAAATTCCTTAAGCGCCCAGCGTTACCATATGGTAACACCATATAATTAAAAAAAAAAAGACAGGAAACCGAAAAACTTGTTTTTTTGGATTAAATTATTAACACTTCCATCAAATTAACCCTAAAAGTAAAGATTTTAAATAAAAAAAACTTGGGCGTTAATGGGTTAATTGTTTTGTAAATGGATTAGATTAATTATAATTATTACCTACTAATGTATGGCTTCTTAACACAAAGTTCGGTTTATGCATTTCATTTAAAAAAAAAAAATAAAATTTTTGGCTCTCACGACCAAAATTATTAAAAAATATAAAAGTAAGGAAGCAAAAACAGGATTATACATAAGAGTAAAAAAACATAAGATTTAGAAAAAGAAAAAGAAAGCCAAAAATATCACAAAAAACGGCAGCACTTGTGTATAAAAACTGTAAATATACTGTATTAGATGCTTCATACTTTGTTCTTACTTTATTAACTGACCATATAACATTAAAGTCTTTTTATGCACAAATTCTCCAGCAAGTTATATTTTTTAAAACTGAAAAATTTGGCTAAAAATGCACTTGGCTGCAGATGATTTTTTGAGGAATATTTATATACATTTTGAACTATTCATTAAACAAAATGTCTTTGCTGAGCAAAGTAGACTTTTTTACTTTTCCCGTTTTAAAACTTGGAAAACTTAAAACGATTCAAAATTCTTGCCAATTTGCAAACATGTTGTAAATAAAGTCTATTTTACGAAGAAAATAGTCTAAAAAGTATATTAAAATACTCCACTTACCTCCAGACGACATAGCGTCCACTATAAACTAACAAAATAATACACGTCTATGGTTCTAAATGAAAACCAAACAAAGCCCCAATATTATTGTATGACACACTTAATTTTTATTTGGTCCGCTGTCGTTCAATCACAACTTTACACTAATATAAATATATGATTTCATAGGTGCGCATGCCCATGGGCATGGCCACGGCCCCCTAGCTTTTCTGTTGCTTTAAACTATAATATATTGTCATCCAAAGTATACAAAATGTAATGTGAAACATCTTCACGTCTGGCCGCTCCCTTAAACATTTTTTAGATGGGCGCCCATGCATGATCTGCTTGTATTGTTCTGCCCTTAACGGCCGTTTATGATTCTCAAAAACCTACAGAGCAATATTCATATAAAATTTCTCAGGGTATACCTATAAACTTACGATTTTTACATTTTGGCCAGGTTTTCGGCGAAATTCACCATTGTGCGGCGGCAGAGCGACGTTCATTTTCTCGGATTATCGGAAACAACAGGCACCTGTATTCCTTTATTTATTTCAAACTGTCTTAGCATTGTTCAAAAAAGAATAAAAGACTATTTAAAAAATTCTTTTTTAAACAATCGTCTTAGTCTCCACTGTTTTTTAATAACATACCATTGTTCCGATTGTGACCGTATTGTCTGTAGTACAGTCGTATTTTTCGCTTCCGTTCTGTAATCTTGCTTCAGATAGGTTTGTGTTTGCGTGATTTTTGTCTATGCATGAGTTTTTTACCAAGAAATGAACAATATTCTATACTCTATGTACGATAAACCTTGTACATATATGTGAAATTACAAATATAATTTCAGGGTTGGACTGTATGAGGTTTGCTAGGTTCAAGTGGGAATATATTATAAAGGTTTATCAACACACAATATAAATATTTAAATAAAAAGTCTTACCAAACTATGAAGCCTTATCGCGCTTTTTGTCTCGAGTACTAATGCCGGTCACACACGAATTGAGTGTTCCACGTGTCTCGCGTTTGAACTACCGCGAACTCGTCTATGCCGTAACATTCGCGAATTACCTGTATCTGCATGACTTTTGATTGTTCGTATCGGTTAACGGTTATTGACCATTAGTCCAGGGCGCATCTGTTTTGAGATGGACGTTGAGAGGTGACTCAAATTTTTTTGCAGAAATTGCTTGAAAATAAATCAAATAATAATATTTGAGTTATCCTCGCTCTCAAAAAGGTCCGGAACATTGTTTAAATAATCAAAATGTCAAAAATTGAAGGACAAATTCGATTTTTTTCTTCGTTTTTTTATTATAACTTTAAAAGTATTCATTTCCGAGAAAAGTTCTACTAACGTAAAAGTTGCGTAATTAAATTTCCTACAATATAGAATTGGTTAAAAATTTAAAAAAATAGTCACCCTAGTTGCAAAATAGCAATAATTGCGAAAAAACCATACAAAAACAAGTATTCGAATTTTACGTTTTTCAACCATTTATGCTACACTTAGGACCTTCATATTTCACCCAGAAAAACTTTATGATACAGTAAAACAATACTGTCAATTTCTTTAAAATCGGTTTAATAAATTTTGCAAAATAAATTTTGCAATCCAGCTTTCGCAAAAAAATTCATTTTTTCAAAATGTTACAGGACTGAAAATAAAGCAGATAGCAAGTTGAATTTTTTTTTGCTTATAGAAGTTTACTCTACCTTTCATTTGCAATTTTCATAATTAAAATCGATTTATTACCACGGCGTCAGAAAATTTTTGAAATAAACAATAATTTTTGGTGCTACGCGCAGGACAGCGGTGTTCGATTCACACAAGTTGATTTCCACCAAAATTTCTTCCAATCTTTATATAATATATTATTTTCTTACTCTATATTTTGTTGTATTTTAATATTTTAATTCCACAAAAATTAAACTAATTTTATTATTGTTTGTGAAATATTGTTTAAATAATTGCATATGTTTAAAAATAATAAACTTTTATTATTTAAGTTAAAATATATTAACAAAGAAAGTTTTTGCTAATAAAAGTGTTATTTCAAAGGATAGAGTAGGTGTTTTTATTTTGCAATAAACAAATTTATTTATTTATATCGAAATGAAATAAAAATTAAAATGTATCAACCATTATCAAAGGTCATTGGAATGCCCAATCAGAGCAAACTATCCGCTGTCCTGCGCGTAGCACCAATAATTAATGTTTATTTAAAAAATTCCTGACACCGTGATGTTAATCGATTTTAATTTTTCAAAATTGAAAATGAAAGGTACAGTACACTTCTATATGAAAAAAATTTTCAAATTGCTATCTGCTTTATTTTCGGTCCTGTAACATTTTGAAAAAATGAATTTTTTTTACGAAAGCCGGATTGCAAAATTTATTTTGCAAAATCTGTTGAACTGATCTTAATGAAATTTACAGTATTGTTCTACTGTATCATAAAGTTTTTATGGGTGAAATATGAAGGTCCTAAGTGTAGCATAAATGGTTGAAAAACGTAAAATGCGAATATTGTTTTTGTATGGTTTTTTCGCAATTATTGCTATTTTGCAACTAGGGTGACTATTTTTTTAATTTTTAGCCAATTCTATATTGTAGGAAATTTAATTACGCATTTTTTATATTAGTACAACTTTTCTCGGAAATGAATACTTTTAAAGTTTCAATAAAAAAACGAAGAAAAAAATCGAATTTTTCCCTCAATTTTTGACATTTTGATTATTTAAACAATGTTCCGGACCTTTTTGAGAGGGAGGATAACTCAAATATTATTATTTGATTTATTTTCAAGCAATTTCTGCAAAAAAATTTGAGTCACCTCTCAACGTCCAAATGTACTAATATTTTTACAGATGGGCCCTGGTCTATATCTAATTATTGTCTTTAACTATTTAGCGGACATCTGTAGTCAAACGGAAGCTAACACATGATAGAGAGAGATTACTAATTATGTTCGTTTTAGCCTAAAGGAAAGGCTCTTCACCCTCAAGCGTGCAATAGCGAAAGATATTTATGTACCCTCAAGTGATGAGTGGTACTCGAGTTGATCCGTAAACTCATCGTAGTGGAAGAGCTCGTTGTTGACCCTCAGGTAGACGCTATAGAAGAGAGAGTTCTTTTTCTGACAATTTTGCAAAATGTCCAAATATTGTCTATTGGAAGGGATGGAATTAAGTGGGAATGAATTAGGTAGTACTGGCAGGACAGGGTTGGCTTGAGATTTATTTAAAATTAAGGGTTGTATTACAGATTAAGACAGTAAAGGGTAAATTAAGACGGTAAAGAGGATAAAATATAATATTTTTTACATATGAAAATTGAACACTCTATACAACTGTACGTAATTGAGATGTGTACTGTGCATTTTTATATTTCATGTTATTTCAATTTTAACGGAGTTTATCTGTAAGTATACCGTATTTTATTAATTTTTACCATATTATCCGGCTAACCCGGATTTTCGATAACCCGGACCGGCCGCGGTCCCGATTGGTCCCGAGTTATCGAGATTCCATTGTATTTAGTTTGTCTTTCATTGATTAGGAACAACATCTATTCTGCTTACTTACAAAACCTAACGAAAGTCTGCTTCATCCTTAATCTGGTGTTTAGTAGTAAATCGATATTTTCTTCAAATGCCAACAGTAAGTTTGGTCCTTCTTGATCAAATACTCTAGTCGGTTTTCGATTCTTGCACTTCTGACTATGTGTTCCAGAGCTAAGTTGAATGTGTGTGATAAAAGTGCATCTCCCTGTTTTAGTCCATTGTTGATTTCAAACGTTTCCGTGTTTTCTTGTCCAACTCTTATTTTACATCGAAACCGTTGCATACACATTTGTGTCAAATTATTTAGTTGGAGACTAGTTTTTTGGAAAGCCAAGTTTCTGCATCGCTTTGCACAGTCTAATCCTGCATACTCTATCAAATGCTTGTTTAAGATCTATGAATATCTAATGAAGCTTATGATTAAATTCCCAGCATTTTTCCATTATCTGTTATCAGTTATATTTTCCATTATTGTGAATATCTAGTCAATAGTAGAGCGGCCCGGTCTAAGTCCGCATTGATAATCCCCAACGATTTCTTTTGTGCATTTTTTGGTTATTTCTAGCAAGATGTTTGCAAGGACTTTTTAGGTAGTATTTAGGAGCGTTATTCTCCGCTGTTAATTCATTGTTTTTTGTTTCCTTGTTTATGGAGATGCAATAGCCCCTTGTTTCTATTCATATGGCATTGTTCCTTCCTGCCAAATGTCTATTTTAAGAAACAGTTTATTGTCTCACTTATTTAAGTAGATATACCACAACTGTAACAACCAAACCACCTTAAAACACACTCAGCAGATGTTGAATGAATTCTTTCGATCAAAAATGTCGACGTCCAAAGACCCTGCAACAAAATAAAACTCGAACGGCGCTCCCGACAGGAATATGTTGACATTTTAACGCATTTACAATCATTTGTTATTTTCCGTTGATTCTGAAAAATATATCTAGCGATGTCGTCGGGTTACATAACAGCCAGCTTTATGTACGTTAGTTTTTCTTTTCGACGGGCCTTTGTTGTTTATATAAGGAAAGCGCCTTACCTTGACGGTTGGCTGTATTCTTTTGAGAGCTCTAATGGAATCTGACCTCTGAGACATTTGTTGAAAACGTCTTTTTTGATAAAATAAATGTTGGGAGATAGAGTGTGCTTAATAAAAAACTTGAGGGCGATGTCTGGACAACGATATTAGATTTATCTTAGGGATGTACTTATAGAGGAGAATTAGAGGGACTCTATAGCAGGAAAATAAAGCGAGGAGGATAAAAGTTTTTGTTCCCGAAATTGCTACATATTACTTGACCATATTGACAATGTCAGAACATTTTTTTTATAATCCTTGACTTAATTTATCGAAAATAAAAAAAATTAGAGCGTGGCACTTGCGGAGCGCCGACAAAAGTGAATATAGCTTATATTCTGGCAGCATATTTTTATATATCCTTTCGAGTTCTTGGTTTCTTGAAAAATATCCTTCTCGTCTGATTAATGTTTAAATATTCGTGATATATCTATCCACTGGTTCGTTTTTCCTTTGCTTCCTGTTTCTGATTTGCTCCTCTAGTTGTAGCGAATATTCACTGGGATAGAAAGCTTTCTTAAAATCTTTGCTGAAGTCCGTCCATGAATTCCAATTTCTGTTGTTGTTTCGGTACCATAACAATGCATGGTCTCCTAACAATTCTGGTAATACTTTTAGCAGATCTTGCTTATCGACCTCGTAGGCTAGGCTTAACTCGTCTATTTTCTCTATGAAGTTTACCGCATCCGAATGTTTCTTGTCGAAGTGTATGTTCCACCTCCGTACTTGATTTAATAAATCTGATTGCCTCATTCGTTTTGTCATTGTTAAGTCTTGTAATTGGCTTCTGATTATCTAAATTTCCTGGGTCAGTGTGTCTGGTTCGGCTTCCTTGGAAGTATTGATTTTTGGGATTGTTCCTGTTGCATCCCCGCGTTTTTTATAAAAGGTTCTGAGTCTTAATCTTAACTTGTCGACGGTTCCTTTGGAATCTATTCCGCATCTTTCGGCGTCGCGCTGTGATATCTCTTTGGAAAGACGATTTATCCATGACGTACCTGTCGTGGCACCTGTTACTGAGTCTGTGCCTTTATCTGTCGGCATTTTTGCTATTTTCCGGGCATCGAGTAACGACGTTTACCTGCGTATATTCTAATTTTTTGCTCGGGCGCCAATTTTGTGATGGTTAGTTCTTCTAAGACGATAGACTCAGTAAAACACAGGTTATAACAAAATAAATCTATTCAATCTAATTGTTTAAAAAATAAATAAAAATAATATATCTCATTTCTATTCGTCGCAGAGAGTCCTCCTCCGGGTGGACGTCTGGAAAAGAAGAACAAAATTAACAATGTTATTCAAATATATACATTTATCGGGGGCTCGCTCACTACGCTTGCCTCCGTTTACTTATGAGCCGCAAACCACTTCACTACGGTGCACCTTGCGGGTCGAGTTGGCCTGCCTAAGCTGGCGAATCACGTCAGTACGGTGCACCTCGCTACTCAGGTCGGCCTGCCTAGCTCACCTCGCTTGGCTGGTATTTGGAGTCCAGAACTGTCGTTTCAGGACTGTCGGATCTCTGCTTGCGGCTCTCTTAAATATCCTTCTGCCGGTGTTGGTTCGGAGAGGTGGAACTGAGTGGAGGTATCTGCGCGATTTCGGAGAATCGCACGGTTCCAAGTGTCGATGCTTGTTCGGCGTATCAGCGTATAGTTACAACTTCTGATAAATTAGATTATATTCGGTTTGATTACATTCGATTAGATTTAATTTTATTTAATATTAGTCCATTCTTTCACGGTTTTTGCTCTAAATTTTAAAGAACCGCTTGGATTGACATGAAATTTTCATACGCATAGATTACATGTCAAAGAAAAAAGTGATATTGTGCCGATGTGTGCTTTTGCCCTGGGGGTGACTTTCACCCCCTCTTGGGGGTGAAAAAATATATGTCCAAAATAAGTCCGGAAATGGATAAACTAACTAATTTTAAGTAAATTTTGTTCTATAGAGCTTTTTCGCCAAGTCAACACTTTTCGAGTTATTTGCGAGTGAAAATGTTCATTTTTCAACAAAATAACCACATTTTTAGACGGTTTCTCGCGAATAACTCAAAAAGTAAGTATTTTGTCGAAAAAAACGTTCGTAGCAAAAATATAGCCTATAAAAAAATAAAAAAAAATGGTGTACGCGTTAGGTCTCTGGATCTCGTAGAACCAGAGTTATAGCCAATGAGAAATAGATTCATATTCACCAAATTTCAAATAGAATATTTCGACGTGAAATATCCAAAAAATTAAGCACTTTTTGGGGAAAATCCATTATAACTTTTTTTAAAGTGTTTAAAAAAAGCTTTATTTCTGTTTCTAGCATTAAATTTAGCAATTCTGTTTCTAGCAAAAAAGAAACAAAAAGTTTCTAGCATTAAATTTAAGCAAGTTACGCTCAAAATAAAGTTGGTCCCTTTTGTTTTTGCAAAAAAAAAATCGGGAAGACCACCCCCTAATTAGCAACTTAAATGAAATTAATCATTGCTGCTCCACAAATTATTTTACTTATGTTGTGTTTATATGATCTGTAAGTTTCATCAATTCAAAGTGCTTATTTTTGAAAAAATTTGGTTTCAAAGTAAAATTTTTAAAAATTTAAATTTTCCAAAATATGTTTTTTTCAAAATAACTTAAAAATTGTTGGAGATACCAAAAATCTTGAAAAACAAAAAAAGTCAGATTTTCTTTTCTGAATATCATGTATTTTTTTGTTTTTCTGTTAGACAAAAATTGATCAAGATTTGGTGTTTCTAAATTTGCATACATTCGTGATCAGTGACTCGTTCAACCCCTTTTAACTACAGCCTTTTCAATAATAAGGACTTTGAACCGATGAAACTTACAGATCATATAAAAAATATATACACGAGTCAAGACACTTATGAAGTCGTAACGATTAAGTTCATTTAAGATATTAATTAGGGGGTGATTTACTAGATTTTTTTACCAAAACCAAAAGGGAGTAACTTTATTTTGAGAGTAACTTGTTTAATTTTGATGCTAGAAATTTTTTGTATAAAACCAAAAATGAAGCTTTTTTTAAACACTTTAAATAAGTTGTAATGAGGTTTCCCCGGAAATGTGCTTCATTTTTGGTTATTTCACGTTAAAGTATTCCATTTGGAATTTGACGAATATGAACCTATTTTTCATTAGCTATAACTCTGCTTCTGCTAGGTTTAGAGACGTGATATATACACCATCTTTTTAAATTTTTTATAGGCTATATTTTTGTTCAGAATGTTTTTTCGACAAAATACTTACTATTTGAGTTATTTGAGAAAAACCGTCTAAAAGCGTGGTTATTTTGTTGAAAAAATGAACATGTTCACTGCCAAATAACTCGAAAAGTATTGACTTAGTGAAAAAACTCTATAGAACAAAAGTTACTTAAAATTAGCCAGTTTACCCATTTACTGACTTTCTTTGGACGAATATTTTTTCACCCCCAAGAGGGAGTGAAAACCACCCCCAAGGTAAAAGCACATATCGGCACAATATCACTTTTTTTCTTTGACTTGTTAGCTATGTGTATGGCAAATTTCATGTCAATCCAAGCGGTTCTTTAAAATTTAGAGGTTTTGCAATATTTTACCGTTAAAGAACGGACTATATATTTATATATTGCCTATAATTTAAAAAATATATATACAGACAGAGTCTGTAATTTGGAATAAATTCAATATCTCAAATACTCATTGTTTTTTTGAAAAATGCTCAGACCCGTCGATTAGTATTTCAAATTGTACTTTTTCACATACAATAATAATGTATAGAGGGTGTCTCAATTTAGAGATATGACGTCATCGCTGATTTTCTTAAATGGCAACACTTTCATTTTGATAGCTATTTTGATAGGGTGTGTAAAGTTATATACCAAATTTTCTAATTTTTATTCCCTACCATTTACAAGATAATAAAAATAACATAATAGATTTTAGGACCTACTCTTCACAACCCAATAGGTCCCCAAAGCGCTCGAGTAACTGCACATTTAGCATACTTTGCTCCCCTACCATAATATCTAATGTTACTGTAAAGGAATAAAAATAAAGCTAAAACTTTGCATATATTCTTTTTCTACCCTAACAAAATAGTGCTTTATTATAGGACAGGGGATCAATTTTCCTAATGTGCCCAAGGCCTCTAATAGGTGAAAGACTTCCCTGTATATGTGTCTGTAGAGTCGCTTTCGTCCGGTTTATTCGTTGTCTGCTTGCTTTGTAAAGTGTTGATGGCACAGATTGACGTTGCACCCAGAAATTGGTTAAAGGGTAGAGGTCTTCAGATTTTCGGACCTATTTCGGGACTATTTATTTGATCACTGTGGTCTTAGTGTCTATATTAATAGTGGAAATATCAGCCGGTAAGAAATTTGTTAATTAATTTGTTAAACAAAATTGTAGATTCTTTCTCATAAATATTGTATCTCAGTAAAGTTTAAGGAATATTATATCTAACAAACGGGAATTCATTTTAATGGCACATTTCTAAAGACACGTTAATGAATGCAGTCTACTGGTCGGTTAATTTTTTGCAAATATTTTAAAGACCCAACTGAAATCTAAAGTGTAATGTAGGTTAAACTAAGTTTTTATTAACTTTCGTAGGACGTACCTGATTTAAAGCCTTTTCATGTTGCATATTAACCCTCAACTGATAGAAGACCTAACTAAAATCTGAACTGTAACAAAACTTCGGACAATGTTTTTTAAACGCATTAATTTTTTTTAGAATCCTGAGAAATCCAATAAGTATTTTTGAAAATTTTATACACTGAATGAAAAATCACAGTATTACCGAGGGGCAAAAATCACTGAAAACTTAGATATTATTAATACTTACATATACTAATATTTAGATATTATTTACTAATTTATTTGAAATATATCTTATTGTGTTCATGTTTTATTGAAATTAACGCGAGAATTCGATGAAATAAAATAATTTTGACATAATATTCGAAAGTCTAATCAGTAGAGAATAACAGCGGTTTTGAATCGTCGTCATGGAAACCAAGATCGTCGTCATGCTAACCAATTATGCTAAAAGTTTTGTTTTGACAACCTTGTCAAAGAATTATGTTGTGTATGTATTTTCATATTAATTAAATTAATTGATTAAGATTTGGTCATTTTTTAAAGGCTCGTAGAAAAAATATGGTTCCTAACGCTTGCAGAAAGTCTTTTTTCTGCACTCGACTGCTTGCCAAACTCCCGCTTCGCGTCGTTCGGCAAACTGCAGTCGCGTGCGGAAAAGTATGACTTTCTGCAGTTGTTAGGAAAATAACTATTTTGTTCGTTCTAAGGGACTTTCAACCCTCGGTAATAATGTAGTCTTTCATTCTGCGTTTATATTCTTCACACATATTTATTAGTTTTCTCAGGATTCGAAAACATGAATGCATATAATAAGCATTGGTTTTTCATGTTGCATATTAAAATGCAGAAGTTGAAGTACCTTTAAATGTCCTTAAATTTGTTTAATTGAATACTGTAAATAAAGAGAGTAAAATACTAAATAAAATTATAAGAATGATAGAAATGACAATTCGAGATTCCCAAGCAAGAGTAGACAATGGAAGAGAGAGAGAGAGAGAGAGAGAGAACAGTAATAATAAAAATAAAAAATAGAATAAGACAAGGAGATGTACTATCAACGGTATTATTTATTCTATCACTTGACAAGATAATAAAAAATCTGCCAAACGTAGAAACTGTAAATAACAATGCAGTACAAATAATAGGATATGCGGCCGAATTAACCATAGTAGCAACAGATAAAAAGTCGTAAAAAAATCTTCGAAGAAATTGAAAACGAAGCCAAACTGAGAGGACTGGTAATAGATAATAAAAATAAAACAAAATACACCAATGTAAGCAAGAAAAAAAAGACATAAATGACAGACATGACAATAGACACACACAGCTCCGAAGAGTTTGAAACGTTCAAATATGTGGGAGTGTTAGTCAACAGAAGAAATGAAAGTGTAGATATGAAAAGAAGAATTCAAGCGTGAAACTAAGCATTGTATAGAAATTAAAAAATGTTTAGAAATAAAGAGACAAGCCGTAACAGAAAAGTGAAAATCTACAAAACCACTATAAGACCAATAGTGCTATATGCTTTGGAAGAAAAAGAGCTGAAAGTTCTTGAGAGGAAAATTATGAGAAAAATATTGGAACCAAAGAGGGAAAACGAAGAGAATGCAAGATAATCAATGAATGAATCACGAAATACATGAATAGATGGGTCAAAAGAACTAGCTAGAGCAATAGAAGCACAGCAAATTACATGGTATGGACACATAATGAGAAGAGAGAAGAACAATTCGTTAAGAGTTATCACGGAATGGATGCCACCAGGTAAAAGAACCAGAGGCAGACCTAAACTGAGATGGAGACAACAAATGGAAGAAGACATAAAAGTATGGAAATTAAAACTATATAAGGAGGACAACCAAAGAGAGAGAGAGAGAGAGAGAGAGAGAGAGAGAGAGGAATGGAGTAAGATAGTGGAAACAGCGATGTCACAACAGCAACTGTAAAACCAATCCCAGAATGGGATGATCTTCTTCAAGAGCGTATAGTTTGTATATTATAAAGAACAAATTTGATACTTAATTTGTTAAATCTCTGCCAAGATTCTAAAAGAAGTCTCGGATAAGCGCATAAAATTTAATCACCTTTATATTTAATGCAATTTTGCGCCTAAACTACTTCCCTAGTTCATGGAAAGTGGCACAAATCCTAATGATTCTTAAACCCGGAAAAAGACCGGAAAATGCATCTTCATACCGGCCTATAAGCCTTTTGCCTATGATTAGCAAAGTCTTTGAAAAAATGTACGTAAAATGGTTGAAAACGATAATAGCCGAAAATAAAATAATTCCAGAACATCAATTCGGTTTCGGAGACAAACACGGATCCATAGAACAAGTGCATATGCTAGTTAACCAAATAAACAAGGATTTTAACGCCAAAAGATACTGTTCTGCTGCTTTCCTTGACATATCTCAGGCTTTTGACAAGGTATGGCACATAGGGCTACAAATAAAATTAAAGAAGCTCCTACCCTATCCTCACTTCCAGCTCTTAAAATCCTACATAGAAAATCGACACTTCCTTGTGAAGCACGGTAACGAGCACACTAAGATATATCCTATTCACTCAGGCATCCACAAGGCAGCGTTCTCGGCCCAATTCTATATCTTTTATATACAGCGGACATTCCAACATCTGGTACAACTACAGCTGCAATGTATGCAGATGACACTGCTATCCTGGCATCCCACACAGATCCAACAACAGGATCAAGGAATCTTCAATCAAACCTAAATAGAATTCAGTAATGGATGAAACTATGGCGCATCAAATCTAATGGAACTAAATCATTGCATGTAACAGTCACGCTACGCAGAGAAACATGCCCCCCTGTATATATTGATAATTGTTTAATTCCTCAATCCGAGGACGCTAAATATCTTGGCATGTACTTGGACCGCCGTCTAACTTGGAAAAAACATATTTTTACCAAACGAAAACAGCTTGGACTTAAATTGAGAAATATGTATTGGCTCATTGGACGAAATTCCAAACTAACTTTGGATAACAAAATTTTACTCTACAAGTTCATCCTCAAGCCATATGGACTTATGGGGTTCAGCTATGGGGCACTGCTAGCGTCTCCAATACAAACATCTTACAGAGATTTCAAAACAAGGTGCTGCGTGCCATAGACAATGCGCCATACTATGTATCCAACGAGGTGATTCAACACGACATCCCCCTAGAATCCGTGAAAGAAGCCATACAACGTTTTAGTGTTAAACACTGTGAACGAGTGTTAGTGCATCCTAATGCGTTTGCCAGACAATTAAATGTGCGGGACGTCCTTGAAGTGCGTAGACTAAAACGGCAACTGCCGTCTGACTTGACCAACTGAATGTAATCAAAAGTGTATTCAGACTGATAAAATTTTAGTTTTAGAATTGTAAAGAGGTTACTTACTGAGTAACTCTCTACATGTCTGTATTTTTTACCATTGTAGATGGCAGATTGTTGTACTCAATGGAGTTAATAAAAAAAAATTGTTAAGCGAAGTCGTAGATTATTTCTCATAAATATCGTATTTGAGTAAAGTTTAAGGAACATTATAATATCTAAAAACCGAGAATTTGTTTTAATTGCGCAATTCTAAAGACACGTTAATGAATTCAGTCTACTGGTCGGTTAATTTTTTGCAAATATTTTAAAGACCCAACTGAAATCTGAAGTGTAATGTAGGTTAAACTGAAAGTTTTTATTAACTCTCGTAGGACGTGCCTGATTTAAAACCTTTTCATGTTGCATATTAAAATGCAGAAGTTGAAGTAACTTTAAATATACTGCGCTGAAAAACTTTACTCTTTATTGCTTTTTATTTTTTTTTTGTTTAAGGAAATTCATTACTATGTATACATGTTGTAGTACTTTCTATAATAAAATATGATTTATATGTAAAAAGTAAGCTGTTTATTGCAATTTTTTGCTTTCCAGATATTAGTGTCGGATTACCATAAAAACTAATATTCACTCACCGGCACAAAATTCTGCCACTAAAAATGTTTGAATAAGTTTGACAATTTATAACTTTATTGTTTGTACTCCGATTTTCAAGATTCTTACATCAGTTTGTAAGTAGGTACCGTTTGTAGGTACATGTATTGATATCGTTTATTATTATTCCATTAACACAAAATTTTTGCTTAGAATTATACGGGGGTGAATGGAAACGTTGTATTTTCTCCTAACTTTAAAAAATTCTGTGGAAAAATTGATAAGCTGATTTTGTTTCATACTGCTTCCGTATTATCTCAGAGACATCCCTAAGAGTTTGTTTTTTGAATGATCCAAATATCTCATTTCTTGTAAAAGCTGTAAATAAAAATACTGCTTTGAAGGTTTATTTAATTAAAAATATCAAACGCACTAAAATTAATAACAAAAAACAAACTTAACAATAAAACAATTCAATAGCTGGTATGTCTACCTTTCGCAGCAACAACTGCTCGCAATCTGTTTGGAATCGAATAAATAATATGTACAGCCGAACCCGCTTATTGAAATAGCCTTCGTACCAAGCAAAAATATTCTTGTAACCGGGATATTCTAATAACCGATCATTGGTGGCTAGCCGTAATAAGTGTACCGAATATACGTAATAATAGTACATTCTATGTTAATATGTATATTTTCCGCAAATCGCCAGGAAATTTTGACATTCCTGTCAAAATTTCTTGAAGAAAAAGTCAGGACTTCCTTACTGTAAGGAAATGTCATTTCCTTACTGTAAGGAAATGATATTTCCGTACAGTTGTTAGTGTTCTACATAAATGATAGAAAACACATTGCTATTAAAACCTTGTAAATTACCTTAATCATTAAATTTTCTTTATCTGGAGCTTCCTGGATAAATTTTTTAATTTCTTCCTTCGTTAAAATCTTAGATTTCTTTGCCCTATAACCTTGAGCTTGCCGTTTCAATAAAGAACGAAGTTTTGAGTATGTAGATATATCTACATTGTGTTTAAGTGCAAGGGTTGACTTCAGCATTGAATAATTGGCCCATAATGTTGAAGATTTCATCTTTAAACAAAGGTCTAGGAAGTATGCCATTACAACATTTTCTGAGAAAGAACTCGTATTTTTACTCATGCGATAATCCATAAAACGTCTGTATGCATTTTCGTACTTTTCTCTTGATTTCTTTGGCAATAATTCTAATGAAGCAGTATTCACTGCCTCAACCAGCTCTGGAGGAGTCCCAGGAATGGAAATTTCATCATCACTTATCATTTTACTTTCGAGAACACCAGCAATTAAATTTATAAGCGTCAAGTTTGACAATTCAACCTCAATACGTTTCCATAGTAACCCAAGTAATTTTATTAGGAATTTCAAAGCACCATTTATTAATATCTGTCGAATTTTAAACGATTTGCGGAAAAATAGTATGTTTACCTCGTAGGAAAAGCCACATTCCTGGACTCTGTGTTGCTAAGTCTCGGCTTGCGCCTCGACTTAGCAATCTTCACAGTCGTCCAGGAATGTTAAGCTTTTCCTACCCGGTAAACAATGTACTATTACATTGTTTTAGGTCTTTTTATGTCAATAATACAATAGCGTAACGAATTTATTAAAACACCAAATTACATTATATTATGTGGATGCATACAGTAATTAATATGAAATATATGCAATATATAGATTATGTAAAAATTTTCGTGTTAAAATACATAATATACTTAATAAGAAAATTATTTAAAAAATAATCAGTAATTGTAGCTTGTTTTTTTTTGTTACATAAAATACTAGTCACTTTTGTTGCCCTAAATTATAAAAATTAGAAAAATTTACAATGGTTTGGCCATCCCGAAAAGGTTTTATAACTTTACAAACGATTAGGATGGGCGAACTGTTTCTTAAAAATTTTAACAGGCAACTGGGTGGCGATATGTATTATAGTTTGTAGACAAAGGAAATTATTTTACGACTGAATTTGTCGGTAAACGATTGAATTGGTTCTCATAACACAAAATAACAATAAAATATTTATTACCTATCTGACCAACCCAAATAATATAAATAAAACAGCACTACTTACAGGCCTTCGAAGCCCTTGGCTAGAAACTATAGTACAAGACATAATTTAAATTTCTAGGAAATTCGAAATTGTAGGTAAAAATTTATTCGTTGTTCTGAAAAATAATATTCTTATAAGCGGTATTGCTTTAATAATACGTATTACAATAAACGGATAAATTTATTAAAGAGTAAATGGAAACGTTTCGGGACCTCGAATTTATATTCCATAAACCGGGATATTCTTATAACCCGTACTCTAATGAGCGTATTATCCTCGCCTAATGACTGTATTATCCTCGCCTGGGGCATAGCCCGATATTCCCCTACCAGGGCCATAACTGTACCAAATTTTCTGGAGGCCTAGGATGACGGCGGATAGCTATTTTCAATTCATCCCATAAATTCTCGATGGGATTAAGATCTGGGCTTCATGAGGACAATTCTAATCTTATTAATCCAACCTCTATTTAAGGTATTGAGATTTATGAGTCAATCGGTGTTTTTATTTACCAAAAATTGTGGAGCTCTTACAAGTAAAGAGATACTCGGATAATTTCAAAAACAAAATCTTAGTGATGCCTCCGAGATAATACGAAAGGACTATGAAACAAAATCAGCTCTTCAATTTTTCCACAGAATTTTTGAAGTTATACTTCTTTACCCGCGATATGAGGGTGAATTTTAATAGGATTAAAACCTTTGATCCCGGCGCAGTCGCATTACAACTTTGTTCTGATTGGATGTTCAAATGACATGACAAAAATTATCAAATATGGCAGCTGTGGCACAGCTGTGGGACTGTGGTTTGGTTATGTATGGTTGTTGCGTTTTAAAATTTGTAGGAAGAGAAACAACAAACAAAAAGTTAGTTAATGGTTATACTGCCTTTTTAAATAGTATTCATATTATATTTTTGGACTTATTAACATAGAAGAGATGATGCCAATTTGCATGCCAATGTGTAAGCCCATCAAACTGTGACTAGTATGAATGCCGCAAAATTACTGATAAAAAACCTATTAGCTCGAAGGCGTAGAGAACTGTGGATAACAACAATCAACCGGGACGATCTACGATCTCGCTTATTCAAAGCTAAAGAATCTTACACTGGTAAGTGTTTTAAAAATAGTTGATCAAATTTTGTTACGATATTTGAACATAGCCACTTTGCACGATGCAAGTGATTATGAAATTTATTAGTCGTTATACGGGCTCTGATTGGGTGTTGAAATGATCTGTCAATAATAAATAATTGTTCAATATGAAGGTAAACAAATGTATAATATATTAGTTTTATTGTTGTGAGGACAGAAACAAAAAAGTTTATAATTGTAGTGATTTTTAAATAGTTTTTAAAGCAACAGGTACGTAATAATTGTAAATGTATCATAGGTACCTACCTATTTGAACCTACCAAAATACATAGTATGTAATACTTTTATTTACATAATTTGATTACCATCAAAATTTCTCTCAATATTCAGTTAATATATTGTTTTCTTACTCTATGTTTTGATGTATTTTTTCAATTCTAAATCATTTCAATTCAAAATCAAAATAATTTGATTTACATAATTCAAAAACGTCAAAAGTTTAATCCGTTTAGTTAGTCGATCTTCGCACATAATGACACACTGTCTCCATGGCGAAGCGTTTAATGCGAGTGAACCCCAATACAACGCCAATACCAGCCGCGCTGGTTCGAATCCCAATAGAAACTTTTATTTTTTTATTTTTTTTATACATTTTATGATTGGAAGTATATTTATTATATAATTTTATTTTCAGAAAATACGTATTTAGTTAAAAAATTTTCCGACAATTAATGTTCAGAAATCATTTGTGGCATTTTTAATGTGTTTGTGTGTGTTTTATTCTTTTATTATTTTAATTTTTGGCACTGTTTTAATAAAAATGTTTGAGAAGTAGTAAGTATAAATTAGTTTAATATTTAAATAAAATATAAATAAAAAGTATATTAATTTCGTTTATAATCATATAATCATATAGGTAATAAAAGTATAACTTCTTACGTGCGTACAAAGTACACACACATTCTTTTTTTTTTAATTTTATCTGCCAATACAGGCAGATACCTACTAACTGATGCAAGAATCTTGAAAATCGGGGTACAAATACCTAATAGAGTTATAAATTGTCAAGTAATCAAAAATTTTCAGTGGCGGAATTTTGCACCGGTGAGTGTATATTTTTTTTAATTATCATTATATTATCAACATTAATATAACAAGAGAGAGAATAAATTGACAATAATGGGACGATTTTTCCAAAACTTGTTGCCCGACTATTGCCGATTGGAACCAAGTTTAAGAAAAAAATTGGAGCAGTATTTTCTTATTTATTCTTACTATCGTGTAGTATTCGACAGATTATTTTTTAATACTTACACACAAAATTCAAGTCTTTGTATAAAGACATTCAATGATATTTATCCCAATTAATGTGACACATATTTTTCAACTTGTCAAAGTAATAAGCACAGTTTAGCAAATATTCATTTGAAGATATCAATAAAATATTAGTTAAAGTTATTTATAAATACAGTTTTATTCATGAAGTAATCTAACAGAAGTACACTCGATCACTTAACATTGCCGATTTGTGTTGTCCTCGTGATATTTTAACAATGGACGCAAACTGAAAATTTATTCTGGTTCATTTTCTTATATGTGACAGTTGTCAAAACTAGGAAATTCGTTGTAAATAAACAGAAACAATCTACCCAAAAATATTCCCATTATAATCTAGGTAGAAAATTCCCACTATAATAATAATCTGATTGGACATAATTAAAAACATGAAGAAAAATCTTACTACAAGTTTGGAAATTAAAATCATTACAGTGACAGTTCAAAGCATTACAGTGACAAGTTTATTTGGTTTTATATTTATAAAATATAAATATAATATTTCAGTTAAATAAAGGAAAAGTTGCAATTTTGACTTTTGGGTCCCCAGACAAAGACGAGTGTATTAGTACTATCGTAGTGATGATAACTCAATGTGTGAAAAATTTTCATTTGTATCACTGCTTCTCCAAAGGTGCGATATATTGAAAATTTTAATAATTAATTTTAAACAATTAATATTAATTAAAATATTAAAATAAATATTAATTAAAGTATTAAAATTAATATTAATTAAAATATTAAAATAAATATTAATTAAAATATTAATATTAAATAATTATTGCACTAATAGTATAAGATCTAAATGTAAAATGTTATACACACATATTTTTGAATAAATTTGAAATTGCTTTTTTATGTAATTCACTTGATAGTTTTGTATTTCTCAACCTTGAGTATTATTAAATCTTCTTAACAATAGTAACTTTGTAGTTGTAATTTTTTCAACGAAAACTTTTCGTTTATAAATTCGCAAAGTCTGTTCGTTCGTGTGTTGCCGCTCCTGCAATACTTAGAGCTGATTTACCAATAGATCCTTATGTAGTTTTGTCTTCTGAATCCAAATCTGAAAACGGCATTTCGATATCTCTAACCATCTTCGAGATAACCGACCTCAAAATCTAATATGTGACGTCACAATCCTTTTATTTTCTGCCAACACACTACGTCAACTGAAATCGTTGCTAGTAAGTAGGCTAGTTTTAATCTGAATTTGTTAAGTAAAGCATAGGTTATTATTTATTTTGAGTTTGACACTTCGTGAATGTCAAACTAAATTTTAAATTAAGTGTTTATAAAATATAAATGACATTTGGTAGTGAATTTAATTATTATATATAAAATAAATAAGATGTTTAAAAATACAATTTGAGTGTATTTTGAAAGCATTAACTTATTAGCAATTTTAAAAAGGTTTGTACAAGACCCCCCTTTAACCTTCGGATGACCAAGCGGGGGAAATTGTGACGCCAGCGTATGTTTTTCTTTAATAAATTAAAAGTATTTTCAATTTTTAACTCATTATTTTTTTATTTGACTTTAATATCATTCTAGATATCCTCATATTTTGAAATAAAAAAATTCCCTATATTTTACGAATAAAAAATATATTCTGAAGTTGATGTTTAGTAAAATACCGTCTTTTATGTGTAATTCCAAGTAGTTTTACGCTAATGACGTCGACTTTGCAAAGTAACAAGATACTTACTCAACATACACACTACGCATGCCACTAATAATCATGTTGTGACTTTCTGAATGACATAAAGCCCATGCCATAAAAAAACTTCATGTTTTTGTTAACTTTCATTTTTGACATTTTTGACCTGGGGTCATTTTCCCCCCCTTGGATATCCGTGTAACAAAAAAAAGGTTGTTAATCGGAAGGTTAATAGGAGTACCTTACCTAATGATAAATGGACTGTTCTATTGCCAACTATAGGGCTTCTCATTCACAGTCATTTGTTTCGGGCTTCTGTCATGTATCACATAATATTAATATAATATCTACGTCATACGTTATTGGTATATACCAATGATACAAACCAAAGACGTATGACGTAGAAATATTAATATTATGTGACACATAACAGAAGCTCGAAACAAATGACAATCGATGAAAAGCCCTATAATAGGCTCCATAAAAGCACTATAAAAGTACTTTATTCTTGATCGAAATGTATGTTTTTTATATACCTCGTATAAAATTAATAAAATTTGATCTATGATGGTTGGCACCGTAAATCTTAGACCATGAAGAGCTTTTTATGAAGAATAACTGTTCTGCGTCAAATTAAAAATAAAAGATTTATAAATGAAAATGATGTTAGTATGCATAATTTGAGAAAAATCTCCAAATATTTTTTTTCATTAGAAGGATGTAATTGCATATATTAAAACATAACTTTATATAACACAACATTTAATAATAACAATTTTATATACAAATAAATAGAGATACTTCACTTCATCAGTAAAAATATCTCTATTTATTTCACAATATTGAAAATTGTTATTATTAAATGTTGTTTTAAATCAAAAGTTATGTTTTGATATATGGAATTACATCCTTCTAATGAAAAAATGAAAAAATATTTGTAGTCCAGAAAGCCACTGCGCATCCGCTAGGAAAAATATTCTAATTCGGATTTTTTGCACAATCTTACTCAAAAAGGACTCCTTTTAACAAATTTGCATATTGCCAGGACCAAAAGGTGGTCAAAAATTTTTTAAACGTTTTTTTTTGTTTTTTTCCTAAAATTATTTTTTTTGCACGAAAAAAAGTTTTTTTAGGTTTTTTGGATCATTCCAAACAGAAAAGGTCTTTAGTGACTTTTCTCTAAAAATGATAGTTTTCTCTAAAAATCGGCCATTTTTAATCCTCAAAAACTATGTGAAAAACTTAAAATTTTAATGTTACCAAGGTAGGTAGATATTCTTTAAACATCGATTGATGAAATCCCGAAGAGTTTTTTGCAATACAATATTCAAAACTTCTTTGTTTTTTAATTGCTAATCAAGCGTGCGCGACACTATTTTCCACCGACAGTATGGTGCAAATGAAAGGAATAAATTCGTTATTTCGTAAACGGGCGACTTTAAGGAAAAATCCCGAAACAGGTCGATTTTTATTTTTAAGTTATGATATTGTGGCATATATGGTATACTAGTGACGTCATCCGTCTGGGCGTGATGACGTAATCGATGCTTTTTTTAAATGAGAATAGGGGTCGTGTGGTAGCTCATTTGAAAGGTTCTTCAATTCTTTATTCAGTAATGTAAACATTTACATAATTATTTTTACAGGGTGTCCTTCTACTTTTTTTTTGTCAAATACTTTAATTTAATAAAATTTTTTGGGACACCCTGTATAAATAATTATGTACCTAATCGTTTATATTACTGAATAGAGAATTGAAGAACCTTTCAAATGAGCTAGCACACGACCCCTATTCTCATTTAAAAAAATCATCGATTACGTCATCACGCCCAGATGGATGACGTCACTAGTATACCATATATGCCACAATATCATAACTTAAAAATAAAAATCGATCTGTTTCGAGATTTTTCCTTAAAGTCGCCGGTTTATAAAATAACGAATTTATTCCTTTCATTTGCACCATACTGTCGCGTCGCGTCGGTGGAAAATAGTGTCGCGCACGCTTGATTAGCAATTAAAAAACAAAGGAGTTTTGAATATTGTATTGCAAAAAACTCTTCATGATTTCATCAATCGATGTTTAGAGAATATCTACCTACCTTGGCAACATTGAAATTTTCAGTTTTTCACATAGTTTTTGAGGGTAAAAAGGGGCCGATTTCGCAATTTTTCAATTTTTTAATCGCTTATATGTCAAAAACAGTAATTTTTAGAGAAAAGTCACTTAAGACCTTTTCTGTTTGGAATGATCCAAGAAACCTAAAAAAACTTTTTTCCATGCAAAAAAATAATTTTAGGAAAAAAACAAAAAAAAAACGTTTAAAAAATTTTTGATCACTTTTTGGTCCTGGCAACATGCGAATTTGATAAAAGGAGTCCTTTTTGAGTAAGATTTTGCAAAAAATCCGAATTAGAATATTTTCCCTAGCGGATGCGCAGTGGCTTTCTGGACTATTGGAGATTTTTCTCAAATTATGGATACCAACAGCATTTTCATTTATAAATCTTTTATTTTTAATTTGACGAAGAAAAGTTATTCTTCATAAAAAGCTCTTCATGGTCTAAGATTTACGATGCTAACCATCATATATCAAATTTGATTAGTTTTATACGAGGTTTATAAAAAATATGAATTTCGATCAAGAATAAAATACCTTTATAGTACACAACATTTAAACTAGAATGATATATTTGCAAACTACCATGACACTCTGATAGTACGTATCAATACTAAACATCGCCTTACGTTTCACTTTATGTTTTGATTTAACTTAGTTGAAAATGCATCGTGACGCATGGGAAAAGTTAGACTGGAAGAACTATTATATTGATTGGTTTTACGGTTAGAGGGATTATCACATTTTTACAAATTTTGCCTGAGTGTAGAATAAAGTTGCTCTGTTTTGTTTGTATATGCTATTAGGCAAAACATACAAGAAAACAATTTTTTAATGAATCAAATAAGTTAAAATTTATAGAAGGCAAATTTAATCGAATTATTGATAAAGTAATGGACGGTACAATCCGAGGTATAATATTTCCGTATTGTGCATTAAAAAGATATATCAGCGATTTAGACTTTTCGTTTTATAAGATTTTCTTATCACAATTTATCGAAATGTAAATGACGATTGCTAACATTATATAATTCTCCTCATTATAGGAGTAACATTATAACAATGCAATGAAAATTTATTTTGAACATTTACCTTACATTAAAATACATGGAATTATTTTGTATAGGTATAATCGCAATTGATTCACGGCAACTCGTACACTGACTCGCTATCGTATAGCTAAACATCCACTATGATCAGATACATACATAGTCCAGGGTAATAAGGTTTTTTCCATGACACTCTAGCAGCCAGGGTACTGAAGGGTTTTTTCGACAGGTAATACCTATAAGATCAAATTGTAACTATTTCCTGCGTAGGATCTGGCGGCCATTTTTATTTATAAACAATTAAGTGTCAAAAATGGCATTTTTCCTTTTTTTTTCAAATCAATGGAAAACAGTGAAACTTATGGTTTTTTTAGTACAAATATTTTTGAGATTATGGAAAAAGCTTTAAAATGACGTATTACAAAGTTTAATATACTCATTTATTGTTAATATAATTGCGAAAAAAGGTCGGAATTGCAAAAAAAATTAATTTAGCAATATCTATTGTAAAAATTAGTGTACAGCTTTGAAATTTTTGTCATATAAGGGTTCTTGAGTGCCTAGTATGTGATAAAAATTTCAAAGCGATTCATTCAATTGTTTAAATTTTATTCAAATTGTTTATCCCAGACAGCATTTTTTTTGCAATAACATAAGTCAGAAAAAAATGACCTTAGAACCATACCACAGGTGTCAAATGAAAGAGCATGAGCTATAATTTCAACTTGGTTTAAAAAAAGTGAATAAAAAATGCATTTATTAGTAATAAATAATAATGCAAAAGTATCGTAAATCTTTCCTAATAAACTTTTTATTTTGTTATATAAGAAATAATATATATGTATTACATTTTTTTATCAGTTATGATATAAATAACATTACTTGGTAGTTGTGCACTTAAAACAGGGTAAAAAAGTTAATTTTTTTGGATAAAGTTATTCAAAAAGTTTATAAGGAAAGATTTACGATACTTTTGCATAATTATTTATTACTAATAAATGCATTTTTATTCGCTTTCTTTAAACTAAGTTGAAAATATAGCTCATGCTCTTCCATTTGACACCTGTGGAATGGTTCTAACTTCATTTTTTTCTGACTTATGTTATTGAAAAAAAATGCTCTCTGAGATAAACAATTCGAATAAAATTTAAACAATTGAATGAATCGCTTTGAATTTTTTATCACATATTAAGCACCAAAGAATCCTCATTTGACAAAAATTTCAAACCTGTACACTAATTTTTACAATAGTTATTGCGAAAAATTTTTTTTTTGTAATTCCGACTTTTTTTGCAATTATATTAACAATAAATGAGTATATCAAACTTTGTAAGGTGTCATTTTAAAGCTTTTTCGATAATCTCAAAGATATTTGTGCTAAAAAAATCATAAGTTTCACTGTTTTCCATTGATTTGAAAAAAAAAGAGGAAAATGCCATTTTTGACAGTTAACTGTTTATAAATAAAAATGGCCGCCAGATCCTACGCAGGAAATAGTTACAATTTGTTCCTATAGCTATTACCTGTCGAAAAAACGCTTCAGTACCCTGGCTGCTGAAGTGTCACGAACAGGGTATATTTTTGTCTTATTACCCTGGCCTAACATCAGATATACATATAGGGCAGTCAATGAGGGTATTTGGCTCCGAATTCCATCCTACCACATCGATTTACTTGATATTTTCACAGTAAGTAGGGAATAGCTCAAGAAGCAAAGTCTACCCTATGCCGATGTGCGCTTTTATCTTGGGGTGGTTCCCACCCCTTCTCGGGGGAGCTAGAGAACGTAATTTTAAGCAAAAATTGTTCTATGATTATTTTTTGAAAACTCAATAATTTTTGAGTTACTCGTGGTTGAAAATTCGCCATTTTTATTGGTTGAAAATGACACCTTTTCGGACCGATTTCTGCGAATACCTTAAAAACTATGCATCTAACAAAAAAACTATATAAAATATTTTTGTAAATTATAAAAAGTAAAGAGATTCGTTTCTTCATAAATCGTCTTCATAAATCGTTAAAATACAAAGAGGGATATTGTAGGTAAGAAGAGCTTGTTTTTTTTTGCTGCATGCTCAAATCGGTGTATTCAACTTGAAATAACATAGAAACTGTCGATTTTAGGTTTATAATGATACCAATAACTTTTGTAGTTCCTGAAAAGATTTTTAAAATGAGCAATACTAATTGTCGATTACATGCAAACTAAGCGAGATATTCTGCAAAAAAGTTAATGACTAATGAATTTTAAGAAGAAATTTTAAGTATATTTAACCCCTCATCCATCAGAATTTAAATACATCGTTTTCCTTCTACAATACTTTTTTTGATAGTGTTATTTCTATGTTCAAAAAGTTAAGCTGGATTAAAATGAACGGTTTTTGAAGAAAATAAGATCAAATTATAGAACACATTTTTAAATTTTCTTAAAAATCTTCCTTTTCCTCCAACTCGAAAAAGATAAGAGATACGAAAAAAATATACCAAACAAAAATGTAGGGATTTCTCACATAAAAATTTACTTTTTATTTTTCATTACTGTATCTCATATAATTTTCAAGTTACATGGAGAAAAAGGAATATTTTTAAGAAAATTTAAAAATGCGCTCTATAATTTGGTCTTGTTTTTCAAAAACCATTCATTTTGAACCCGTCCAACTTTTTTAACATAGAAATAACACTATAATAAAAATATTGTAGAAGAAAAATCATGCATTTACATTTTGGTGGATGGGGGTTAAAATTACTTCTCATTTTTTCTTAAAATACATTAGTTATCAATTTTTTTTGCAGCATATCTCGCTTAGTTTTAATGTATTGGACCTTTAGTATAGCTCATTTTAAAGGTTTTTTCAAGCACTACAAAAGGTATTAGTAGCACTATACACCTAAAATCGACCGTTTCTCTGTTATTTCAAGTTGAATAAGTACACCAATTTGAGAATGTATAAAAACAAACTAATTTCACCTACCATATCCCTTTTTGTATTATAACTAGAAGATTTATGAAGGCAAGTGTCTCTTTGTTTTTTTATAACATACAAAAATGTTTAATATAATTTTTTTAGTTAGATTCATAGTTTTTAACGAAAAGGTATTATGTTTAAATGAAAATGGCCAATTTTCAACCACAAATATCTCAAAAAGTATTGAGTTTTCAAAAAAAAAATCATAGAACAGTTTTTGCTTAGAATTAGGTTCTCTAGTGAATTCCGTGGTAATTTTAATCAAAAAATTTTCGGCCCCTAAGAAGGGGTGGGAACCACCCCCAAGATAAAAGCACACATCGGCATAGGGTAGACTTTGAATTAGGAGATAAGTAGAGGCTAGGCCCAAAATATCATTAAAATCCATGCAGTAGGATAGAATTCGGAGGTATTCTCGCTCCCATTGACTGGCGTAATAATAGGAAAAATGAAAGATTACCCATGAGCGATTATATTAAACACATCTTTTCTATGTTCCAGAAAATAATGAACCAGTACTATAAGAGAACAGTATAAGTATTACATGTACTTGCGTTGGCCAATTTTTGTTGTGATACGGTGACAGAAAAATACGCTTGTTTTATATTATGTTCGTTTATGGGTAATCTTTCATTTTTCCTACTGTATATCATATCAGATCATATCATCAGAAAATATATTTCCGATAATTGTTATTTTTGTTTTCTTACAAAATCTTTGATATAGTGAGTCTCAGAGTCATGGGCTATTGCGTAATTACATTATCGGTAGCAGAATGATGAATGTATCCAAGAAAATCCTAACTAGTTGATTACATTCTGTTAGTTGGAAGCTCGAAAATATACAACATAATACTTCATTTCCATCTTCTTCTTCTTTTTGTATAGACATGACTGTCTGTTTTTTCAATTTGCCTCCAATAATTTGTCATTCCATCGTGTTCGTGTTCTTCTCACTGATCGTCTTCCTATTGCGGAACCGTCCCTCGACGTCCTTACTACTCTATTTGTTGTCATCCTACTTAGGTGGTCATTCCATTCTACTCTTCAGTTTCTTAGGGTAAGAACAGAACAAGTGGGTCGCAGTGGAGGTGGAGGTGGAGGTCGCGGTCGATGTCGATATCCATGTAAAACAAACACATTGTAGTGAATGGAAGAGAACAGGGGTCGTATTTTCGAATTAAATCGAATTTGTTCGCATACGAGTTAACTCGAATAAAAAATTTCGTATACGAATCTGAATCTGTATTTTTGAACGTCCTTCGAAATGTTATACGTATACGAGAAGAATTTGCACCCGCAACACTGCAAATTCGAACAACATTGGGCTCAACCTTCATCTGAAGAGTCACAGTGTTGTTATACTTATTTTATTAATTTCTTGTATAATTTCAATCCATGGTATAGTCACATTATTAAAAAAATAGCTATAATATTAGCTGGAATCGAATCTTAAGCTTGCATAATATTAGTAATATCGGTTTTCAAAGTCCACTCTTTTGTTTATTATTATTTTTGTATCCAGTATTTACACTGATATTTTACTAGTCTTTTGGTGTTTCAAAACGATTTTTTAAATGCACGTTTATATAATGTGATAGTATAAAAAATTGAGAATTTACACTGATATTTTACTATTTGCTTTTCAAAACAAACTGAGGTGTTTCAAAACTATTTTTAAATAACTTTATATAATGGGATAGTATGAAAAAATTGAGGATATGGCAACGGTGTCATATGTCAAGCTTAGAGTTTACATCCAATGCTATTATAATACGTACATAAAGTTAGGTTAGGTTATATATCCAATGCATTATCGTACAGTATGTCGTTGCCTTCTATTAAAAAATATTTTAAACCACCCATACAACAACGATTAAAACCACCAATGACAACTGAAATGACCTTGAAATGACAACAAAACAATTCGTATACGAGCATCCAAATTCGAATGTTTCATACCCATTCGAGTCATCGTATACGAAAAAATTCGTACACGAAGTATTCGAAAATACAAAAAACTGGATTTCAAGCGAAATTCTTCTAATTTCGTATGCGAAATATACTCCAAAGCATTCGAAAATAGGGCCCCAGAGCAGGTAAGTCGCGGTGGAGGTTTAGCGCGATGCCATCCAGGAGGTTTAAAGCGATGCTTTTGAAAATAAAATGATTTCGTTTTACGTAGATGTCAACTGCGCGGCCTACAAGGATGCTTCCCTGTGATTGGTCCTTTCGAAGCCAAGTTGTCATTACCTACGCTATCTGAGTTGATACTTTTTATATAATCCCTTTTTTGTATTCAGTTTATTTTTGAATTTCTAAAGTAATAAAATTCAGTAAATTTTTGAAACATGAAGGAGGATCTGATTATTTACAGCTGACATTTCATCACTATCATCACTTGACTGACACAACATCGCAAAAGCACAGTCTTTTTGTCATTCAAATTTCATTAAACTACTTCACTTGATAGTGGTTCTAGCTCAACTGACAGCGCAGGTGACCTCCTTGCTATGTGCTGTCGACATCGACCGCGACTTAACTACTAGCATCCATCACGACCTCCACCTCCACCTCGACCCACTTGTTCTGTTCTTACCCTTACCCAGTTATTAATATTCTTCATCTTGCATGTCCTTCCTATATATTATGTACTTATAATTATTTTCCATAGTGTCTTACCATCGATTTTTCCAAGTGTTTTCATCTCCGCCGTTTCGAGCAATCTTTTTGTCCTCTCTGTGTCAGGTCGTGTTTATTGGTCTGATGACTGTTTTGTAAATTCTACCTTTCATTTCTTTTCCTATATTTTTTTCCATATTGTGTCATTCAGACAACCTGCGGATCTGTTTGCTCTATTTACTTGATCTTCCACTTCTGTTTCGAACTTTCCGTGGTTAGATAGTGTGATGCTAGATATTTAAATTCTATCAATTGTTCTAATATCTGACCCTCCAGCTCTAATTTACATCTTATTGGTTATTGAATTTGCTGTTATAACCATGTACTTTGTCTTTTTTGAGAAATTAACATGTTACATTTTATGGAGGGATATATTTATTTCATCCACGGTCAGCTTGAACAATTAAGGACTCAGGGAATCCCCTGTCTTATCCCATTGCTAGCTTAAATTGGGACAGTTAGTTCATCTTCTACTTTTACTTTTATTGTGTTGTTCTGACAGACGTTATCGATCACTTTAATTATTTCTTGACATTTAGATCCTAGATATTCTTCCATATTTTAATTTCCTTAACGAAATATCTCTTATCAATACAACGCGGAGTACAACAGGGATGCATAGTGTCCCCTCTTATCTTCAATATATATCCAGAAAAATATTTTTAAACACGCGTAGATATTGATGAGGGAATTTTAATAAGCCGGAAAAAACTCAGCAACATTAGACATGAAGACGATACAGCAGTGTTTGCAGATAGTATGAAAGGGCTGAAAAGAAGTAAGATAAATTTACGGGGTGACAGTACGCAGTACTTTTGTGGGGGACAGAATTATGGAATAAATTCATTCTTTCGCGAATGAGCGATTTTGAAGACAAACCCCGAAACAGGTCGATTTTTATTTTTAAACTATGATTTTGTGGTATATTATATCTTACTAGTGACGTTATCTATCTGGGTATGATGAAGTAGTTTTTTAAATTACAATTTTTTGGCATATATTTAATACTAGTGACGTCATCCATCTCAGCGTGATGACGTAACAGATAATTTTTTTAAATAGGAATAGGGTACGTTTGGTAGCTCATTTGAAAGGATGTTCAATTTTCTATTCAGTAATATAAACATTACCACCAATATTTATACAGGGTGACCAAAAAAAATTTTTTGAATTAAATTAAGTGACGCATAAAGAAGAATGTATGTAATTTATTTAACTCAAAATACATTGTACTGCTGTCTATAAATAAAAACCCACATCATCCCATCTACCTCTTGGCAGTTTGAACATTTAATTTAAGCAAAAAGCAATGTTTGTTTCCCAAATAAACAATTTTTTCTATTTTCTGATTGCAGTAGAATGTATTTTGAGTTCATAATTTAATTCAAAAATATTTTTTTGGCCACCCTGTATAAATAATGATGTTAATGTTTATATTACTAAATAGATAATTAAACACCCTTTCAAATGAGCTACCACACGACCTCTATTCCTATTTTAAAAAATCATCGGTTACATTAAGCCCAGATGGATGACGTCACTAGTATGAAATATATGCCAAAAAATTGCAATTTAAAAGAAGTGTTTCGGGATTTTTCTAAAAAATCGTCCATTTTAGAAAAAATTAACTTATTCCATAAATTTGTCCCTCTCTGTATATAACGCGCGGTGTTATTAGTTGATTTAGTTGATAAGATAATCTCATACTGTAAACTCATAAATAAATTGTTACATATAATTTAGAAACGCTTGCTTTATTTAAAATCGTCAGAATATTAACGAGAGCTTTCTGAAATAAACGTTGCCAATCTAAAATTTCAACATACTGTAGATACCACAATGCTTTTACGCAAAACAACCTTAAAATAATTGCCAGCCACCTGCGCCCTGTATACATTTACGTCAGCTGGACTTAACACCCATAATATGCCAATATCGGTAATGAAAACGCATTCGGAATTAAGGTATGGAACAATTACACACCAGTTTTGTTGATGTTATTTGTAATCGGCATACCTTCCACTGGCCACAGTTTGGTCAAATTGGAGAGTTTATATCACAAACGTAATCACTTGTCATTAGGAGATCCAATTATACGGCGCTGTGAAAGCGGTAAACTGTGCAGTATGTAGGGCTTTTATTTTAAATATAACATTTATTTTTATGGTATTAGATAAATTCACCATTAGGATCAAAATTTGTGTCGTGATAAGCAGTAAAAAAATAATAGTAGTGTAGGATACTCATTTTCTAAATAAAATACAATTATTATATGAAATAATAACTTATTTTATATGTATAAATAAATTAATATTCTAAAAATACAAAAAAGCATTTTTATTCAAATTTAAATTTTATTTATATTAAATACATGAAATTAGATTACAATTTTTTTATAAAGACCTTCTTTTTACATGGAATAATAAATTGGCAAAACTGCAAATAGGTATTATATCTCGTCAAAGGTGCCGGATTACCCATTAGGCAAAGTAGGCAGTTGCTTAGAGGCCTCGGCTCCAAAGGGGGCCTCGTAGCGCCCAAAACGAAAAAATAATAATTAGAATTAAATAAATCTATAAATTTGGCAAGTTGCTCTTGAAGATATCTGATAGAGCTCCATATGCGGCCCATGCTAAGGTAATCCTTCTCTGTAATTCAGCAGTTTGATTGTCCCTGGCAATTTGGATTTCATGCCCTAAGTATTTATATTTATGGACCAATGCTATTTCGTTGACGTCGACTTTTGGATTTTCGCTTGGTACCAGGTTTGTCATGTATTGTGTCTTTCCAAAATTTACGTTTAAACCAACTTTTTTACAGGCGGCATCTAACTCAGTAAGCATAGTTCTAATCCCTTTTTAGTTTTCTGTTATAAGAACTATGTCGTCTGCGAATCGTAGGTGGGAGAGCCTTTCACCGTCGACATTTATTCCTTTGGCGTCCCACTCCAATTGTTTGAAAGCATGTTCAAGGACTGCCGTAAAGAGTTTGGGAGATAACGTATCTCCCTGTCTAATCCCTCTTTTGATTTTTATAGATTTGGTATCTTTGTGTAGTCGGACGGCCATGGTTGCATTATTGTATATGTTCGCTATCAGTTTGGAGTACCGATAATCTATACGACTTTCCTCCAATGCTCTCATTATGCTGTTAATAGCAACTTGCCAAATTATTTGAAAAGGAAGACGTTCAACCAATGTGTGCTTCCAGTCATGACTTACGGCGCTGAAGCATTATCGTTAACCCAGGCCACAGCAACGAAACTTAGAGTGGCCCAAAGAAGAATGGAACGGTCACTACTTGGACTGACTCTCAAAGACAGGGTCAGAAACGAAGAAATCAGAAGAAGGACAGGCGTCACAGATGTCATAGAGCGAGTAGCATGGCTGAAGTGGAATTGGGCGGGTCATGTAGCCAGAATGAAGGACGGGAGGTGGACCCAAAAAATTACAGTGTGGAGACCAAGAGAAGACAGAAGAAGTAGAGGTAGACCACCTACACGATGGACAGACGACGTCAAAAATATTGCTGGGAATTGGTTGCAGAAAGCCCAAGACCGACAAAATTGGAAGAAATTAGGGGAGGCCTATGTTTAACTTTGGATGCAGAAGGCGGGATGATGATGATGATGAAAACTATAAATCATATTATGTTAAGAATTTCAAATGTCACGCAATACCATAACAGTGATGGCGGACTTAAACTACATTACAATGCATACTTTTGTTCACTTAGAAAGCCTATGTTGTGAGAATAAGTCGCTAATATAGAAGCCATTTGGTAGAAGCGTAGAAGGAACATTACTGCCTGTCAGTATGAACAGTTTCCCTCCCCATCACCCTACCATCCCCTCCACTACCCATGCCTTTCGCTATAGTTTCGCGCGGAATTTATCATTTTAGCCTTTTATTTCTTATTTATTCTTAGCTTGGTTTTGTTCTTTGGAAGAGAATGACTGTTGTCGTGTAGTTGGGTTCAGTAGTTAACCAAATAATAAGTAAACTACCAAACGTTGGGAAGTTATGATCAAATGGAAATGAAACTGTTGAGATATTTTTTGTCTTATGCTTATTTTTTGTTTAACAATAATAAATGTGTTGATTTTCACCCTTTTTTGCAAAAAAAATTCGTTGTTTTTAACTTCTGAGTGATATCAAAAAGTCAATAAAACTAAAAAACCCAACAGCGTTACCTCGACAAACTCATAAGCTAAAAAAATTATTTTGAATTTTTTGTTTACCATGATCCAATAATGAGTTCTGATGTCCACCGCAAAATTCATTGTTTTTTGAGGTGTCTTTAAAAATTTGCCACCGCCTTATTTTTCAATATTTTTCCTTGGATTTTTTTTTGAATATTCTATGAATTTTACCGAATATGCTTGTTTATTTTAAAAATAAAATAATTCTACCATGCTTTCAAAAAAAAATGTGCCTGAAATGTTGATTTCAAACCCTACGCCCCCCCCCCTTACGGATAGCTATGAAAAGATTTTGATGGAAAATCCATGCAAGTAATATTTGCGTATGTGTAAAATTTAATAAAAAAAATGTTTCATCCGAAAAGCCGACCTATACGCTCTGAGCTTCGCTGGTGTCGCTCCTAGCGGACTACTAATTCAACTTTCACCGGTAATTTTTAAATTTATTATTTAATTGTTATCGCTTAATATTTACAACGCAAAAAAGTAATTGTAATCGATTTTTTTAAGATTTTACTAATCATTTTGACGTTATATTGATAAAATATGAATTTCTTCGGATACTTTTACAATTATCGTCTAGATGGCGCTAAGATTAATAGATTCATTTATAATTACATATTACGGAACATTAAAAAAACTTAAATTCAGTATTTAAAACGTAAGTATATTTAAGGTAAAATTATATACCAGAGCTTTGACCAACTAATATTTTTTATAATTAATGTTTTTAATTTTAATTTTAAATTAATCACTTTGACCTTTATGTCAAATTTCCGGTAAACGTTTACAGACTTGCCACTACTGGCGCTCGCGAATTTGTAAATATCCCCTGTACGTACGAGCTCACAGCGTATATTCGGATCCCGTACTATATTATGAACCCGTTTTAGCGGTTCCCATTTAGCAACTTTTACTAGAATAAATTAAAATCGGCTAGGATTGGCTGTTCGTTTTAGAAAATCGCCCATCAATTAGGTTAAAAATGGAGAAGTAAAATTTTAATCAGGGTTTATAGGGTGTGGTCTAAAATGAAATTGCTTGTTCTTGACGTCTCGTCTGTAACTGTCATTTCCAAAAGCGATCTAGGAGCGGCCGTAAATGTAATAAGGAGTTGTTTTGTCACTCATCAGAAGAATACATAAAATCTTAATTATCACAAAAATCTGAGATAATAACAAACTTTTAATGAGTATCCGATATTTCAGACGATATTCCTAAGAATTTCTATTCTTGTAATAAGTGAGCTCATTTTTTTGAGAAAGAACTTTTTTTGTATCTATTTCATTATTTTCACTTAAAAAAATTACAATTCTAACGAGTTGCAGACTCATCACCGCAATTGATGTACATTGCAACGTAGTTGCAGACTTTGAATTATCTAACCCAGGAAGCTCTTCTGCCTATCCTACCTCATCATACGGTGTTGGATAACAATTGGCCTGCAGTTGCAGAAAATACGTTCGGCAATTTTCTTCGTAATTTTAGATAATCTGAATGTAGTTCTGTTCCATCCCAAAACATTAAACAGCCTCCATTACACAATCTCGTCTCTCTTATGTTGCACTGTGCATATGCTGCTCACCGGCACGACGAATAACTCGATCGTCGACAAGCTTCAATCAGAACTTTTATTAGAAGTAGAGAGCGAGACACGTAATATTAATCTTTACTTTATGTTTCTTTTGTTTTTAGTCTTTTGTTAATTGATATTATTTTTTATTTTTAGTTTATCATTAGTTCAGTGAAAACACATGTTAAAGAATAAAACCGTCTGTTTTTTTTATTTTTAAAGATATCAGGGAAATCAAAAAAAGCAAAATGTTCACAAAATATAAGACGGCAACATGATTTTAATGTATACCTACCCTTATCCGTTGTCCTCCCTACACGGTGTCCCAAACTTTTCTCAAAACAAAAAAAAAACATTTCTTCTCTTCCACCCGGTATAAGCCCAAAAGAAAAGTTTGGCTAAACCTTTGCCTAACACTATAAATACCAAAAAAAAACTAAAATAAGAAAAAAAGTTTCAGGAATCCGTTAGTCTGTTCACCAGAAATTCTACTATCAAAATGAGCATAATTTTTAGTAGTGCAAAATTTTTGCGGTCAATTGTATTTTTCAACGACCGTTTAATAACTGGCTCATTATTCACAATTTTTGAATAGATAATAACACTTATTACTTTACCCGTGAGTAATAATTCATTACTCACGGTTCATTACTCACGGGATGAAGTTAGCTTCAAGTGGTGCATGCCACTTTTAATGAATTAGTCGTACTTCAAATAACATTACTGAAACTTGTTGAAAATTCAATATTATTATACACTGTGTCCGTAAAGTATGGAACAAATTATTTTTTTAGCTAAACAGAGCATTTTAAGAAATAATCCTGAAACACGTCGATTTTTGATTTTAATTTGCCGTATTTTAAAATAATATTCTAATATACAGGGTGAATTACTTTCGAGTAATGACGTCACCGTCATTTTTTTTAACGGAACACCCCCATTTTGTCTCAATTTTCGGATTACTCTGGCTGAGCTGATTCCAAAAATGTATCATATGTTGATTCAAATTGGTACAGGGTGGACAAAAATACAATAGATTTGTGTGTGCTCATAATATTAAATTTTATTTAATTTTTGATATTAAATTAAAATATTAAATTAAACAATATCAAAAATTAATTAAAATCAAAAATTAATTAAAATATCAAAAATACAATAAGTATTTTTGATAATATTGTTAATTTAACTAACGCGTTACTTTATGAACACACACAAAACTATTATATTTTTGTCCACCCTGTACCAATTTGAATCAACATGTGATACATTTTTGGAATCAGCTTATCTAGAGTAATCCGAAAATTGAGACAAAATGGGGGTGTTCCATTAAAAAAAATGACGGTGACGTCATTACTCGAAAGTAATTCACCCTGTATAGTAGAATATTATTTTAAAATACGGTAAATTGAAATCAAAAATCGATGTGTTTCAGGATTATTTTCAAAATGCTCTGTTTAGCTAAAAAAGAATTTGTTCCACACTTTACGGACACAGTGTATATGAATACTTATCAATAATTAACTTTGAACATTTTTAAAGGATTCTTAAGTGTGATAATGGGTCTGTATATTTTTTAGGTATATTCATTTTTTATTATGAGTTTTGATGTTTATAAATTTTCAATAACAGTGACTTTAGCGCATGGTTTATTGGAATTTATAACTACTATTGTGTTTATTTTAAAAAGTTATATTGCATTAAATATATAATATGTGTTTATAATATAATAATATAACTATATATAGTTATATTATATACAGTTAAATATAAATGTACCTACATTATAACTTTATAAAATACGTCCATCGATAATAACTATTTCCTATTTATTACATAATACACAGTAGGTACAAATTTTGTGCTTATAATTTTTCGGAAACGAATAGAACTTGAATGGAATATTTCTTGTTGTATGTTTAGAATACAGAGAGGGGCTAAATTATGGAATAAATTCATTTTCTCTAAAATGGACGACTTTGGAGAAAAATCCCGAAACAGGTCGATTTTTATTTTTAAATTACAATGTTTTGGCATATATTACATATTAGTGACTTTATCCATCTGAGCTTGATGACGTAATCGATGATTTTTTTAAATGGGAATAGGAGTCGTGTAGCACCTTATTAGAAAGGGTGTTCAATTATCTATTCAGTAATATAAACAATAATATCATTATTTATACAGGGTGACCAAAAAAACAACTTTTGAATTAAATTAATTGACGCAAAAAGAAGAATGTATGTAATTTATTTAACTCAAAATACGTTGTACTGCTGTCAGTAAAGAAAAAAAAATGTTTATTTCACAAATAAACATTTCTTTTCATTCAAGTTAAATCACAAACAGCCTCCCACCTACCCCTTTGCAGTTTGAACATTTAATTTAAGCGAAAAGCAATGTTTATTTGCCAAATAAACATTGTTTTCTATTTTCTGACAGCAATAGAAAGTATTTTGAGTTAAATAAATTACCTACATTCTTCTTTTTTCGTCAATTAATTTAATTAAAAAATTATTTTTTTGGTCACCCTGTAAAAATAATGATATTAATGTTTATATTACTGAATCGATAATTGAACACCTTTTCAAATGAAGTGCCACACGACCCCTATTCCCATTTAAAAAAATCATAGATTAAGTCATCACGCTCAGATGGATGATGTCACTAGTATGAAATGTATGCCAAAAAATTGTAATTTAAAAATAAAAATCGACCTATTTCGGGATTTTTCTCCTAAGTCGTCCATTTTAGAGAAAATGAATTTATTCCATAATTTAGCCCCTCTCTGTATATAAGACAGCATATTTGCTAATAGTTGACAACCATTTATTCAGCCGCGTAGGTACTGTTGGTAAACAACAATTATTTTTGTAAATTATAATTTTAATCTCAAGTAGATCATAATTATATTTTTTTACTAATTAAAACAAAAAAGGTTGTGGAAAAAGTATAGTATTCTACTCGCATGTAATTATTATTACTCACTCTGATGAATTACGACACTCGCCTTCGGCTCGTGAGTAATAGCCATAATTACATGCTCGTTGAATAATATGCTATTCCTGTCTAAAAGTTCTATTTTATGTGAAAACCGCATTATATGATTTATATTTGCGTTTTTCGTAATTTTTAATCTCATAATTATTTGAGTTGCTCTAAATCTAATGAGTATATTATTACGTCGTGTTAATTGAATATATGTAGTCACTTCTATTGATCACAAATTTGTATAACTTGTCATTTTACGTTTTTAACGCATAAGTCAGAAGAAAATTATATTATTTTACTTTTACAAATTAATACTTTCTCATATCAATTTACTATTTTAGTTGGGACTAAGCCACAATATTAGCTTATTCCAACTAGAATAGCAAATTGATATGACAAATTAAATTATTATTAAATATTAGGTTAAAAAAACTATAATAACAATAAAAATATATTGGTCATTTATTTATTTTTAGGGGCTTAGTTGTCGACACTAACATCGATATCAAACGACTGATAGCAGATGCATTATTTATTTCAAAATATGTATAGGTAGGTACCTACCTAACAATATTATTGCATTCCAACAATGATTATCAGTTTTTAAAATTCATTTAGAATAGGTATAACACCTATTGTAAGCATCGATTTGATGTTCACATCAAAGAGATGTTTACATTGTTTGTCACACATTTAGACTTTCCTATTGGAATTCCCGAAGCATAAAAGTCGTTTAGATAATCCACAAAAACATTACCTGACTGCCAGATTAACTTCTGTAACAAAGATTTAGACTTTAGGTATAAATACAAATAGGACCCGACGGGCCCGTGTTGCCCCTTTACGTGACAAAATTTTTTCGACCCAATGATTTCAAAAATGAAAATAAATATTTTGAATAACTCATGACTATGTTGAAGGAAACATACTTTTAAACAAATTCAGTGATGCATAAAATTCAATAAATTTTTTTTTATCAGTTTATGATAAAATAATTGGATATGATAAAATAAAAAGCTAATTTAAATCGTTTTTTTCTACAACCGTGCTAAAAATGCAATTTTTAGCACTCCTTATAGGCTATTGATTATGTTCAAAATAAGAGAGCTAAAAGGAACTACAACGTTAACGGGATTTTATTGTCTCATATGGTCAATGAACCTCTAAATTTAAAAAAAAACCGAGGAGTGGGTGCTACCATTTAAATGGGTGCGTTTTTCAGAAAGGGGTGAATTAGTCCCTAGGAACAGGGTAAATTAAGGTGAGTTCTATGAAATTTTGGTACAAACACGTCTACAGGAAAATTGTACCAGGTTAAATTTACTATCGAAATATCGCATTTAAAAGTCAAAAATATTTTTTTTACAAAAGTATATTCAAAAGAAAAGCAAGAAAAAAACACGAAAGATAGCAATTTTGTTTTTGTCCCATAACATTTTTCCACGAAGATATATGTATAGGCATTGCTTTAGCGAAAAATAATTTTCATCCTTTCTCTATAAAACGATGTTTGGTAAAAGTCTCTAGAATTTATAGTTTCTGAAATAGGATTTTTCAAAGTTCGCCGCTCACAGCATTTTTGGGCCATTTTCCCTATTATTTCGCAATCATTGTTTTGTAACTTTTTTCTACGAATTTCTAGGTATATACAATGGTACATTTAGTAGAAAGAGAAGTCAATTGCCTTTATAAAATGGTCTACTGTATAGGGTTAGACGACTATTTTTAAGCAAGTTATGCTTGTTCAAGATTTTATACTTTTAATAATTTTTGATATTTTTTAGGATTATTTTTTAAATTCATCATTATGACTTTTTTTTCTTCTACATTTAGTTATATATATTGTGGAAAAAAAGCTAATTTTCTTTACTTTAAAATGGTTTATTGCAAAAATTTTAGGACTATTTTTTAACAAGATATCAGTAGGATATCCAAGGGTATCCGTAATTTGAGAAAAATTTTAAATTTTTTCATTTTTTTCAATTACAAGAATATGATTGCATATTATTGCACATAAAATTTAATTCCAAATAACTTTTCTTAATAACACTTTTCGATATTGTGAAATATAAAGGTACTTTATTCTTGAGCGAACTTTATATTTTTAAGATAACTCGTACACTATTGATAAAATTTAATATTGGATGATTGTATCTTCGGTTATAGATTATGCAGAGGATTTTATAAAGAATAATTTTTTTTCATAGTTAATAATAAAAAAGTTTTCCATATGGTTCCAACTTAGTGGGATCTATTGCATGTGTATATTGTATATGTCACAGTTTGAAAAAGCATATCTTGTTTAAAGATTATCCTAGAATTTTTTACAACACATCATTTTAAAGAAAAGAAAATAAGCTTTCTTTTTATTGGACAATCTATATACCTAAATATAGAATAAAAAAGTTATAATGAGAAATTTAAAAATAATCGTGAAATATATCAAAATTCATTAAATGTATAAAACTTTGAAAAACCATATCTTGCTTAAAAATAACTATACAGCCTTCTACGATAGACCATTTTAAAGGTAATCGTCCTTTCTTCCTAAATTTAACAGTAACTGCAAATACCTAAAGCTACGTAGAAAAAAGTTACAGAACAATGTTTGCGAAATAATGGGGAAAATGGCCCAAAAATGCTGTGAGCGGCGAATTTTGAAAAATCATATTTCGGAAACTATAAATCCTAGAGACTTTTACCAAACGTCATGTTAAAGAGGAAGGGAGTTTTTTTCTGTGAAGCAATATCTATCCCTATATCCTTGTGGGAAATAGTTATGGGGCAAAAAACAAGATTGCTATCTTTCGTGTTTTTTCTTGCTTTCTTTTGAATATATTTTTGTAAAAAAATACTTTTGACTTTAAAATGTGATATTTCGATAGTAAATTTAACCTAGAACAATTTTCATGTAGACGTGTTGGTACCAAAAGTACATAGAACTCACCCTAATTCGCCCTGTGCCTAGGGACTAATTCACCCCTTGCTCAAAAACGCACCCCTTCAAATGGTAGCACATTTTTTCATATCTAGAGGTCCATTGACTATATGAAACAATAAAACCCCGTTAACGTTGCAGTTCCTTTCTAAAATACATAATCAATAGCCTAATAGGAGCGTTAAAAATGCTACTTTAAGGCACTAGTGCTTTAAAATTTTTAAGGCACTGAAGTTAAAAGTGAATTGTTAAATTATGAAACGTCAAAATATTGATATTGCATTTATTTACATTAATATTAATAGTAAAACTTGCGCAAATGCGCAATTTGAAAAAGGTGGTTTAAAAGGTTTTTTAAAATTTAATTTAAATTGTATTGTTGCATTTTTAACACGTTTGTAGAAAAAACAAGTTTATGTAACGGTATAATATTTTCGTTAAGAATTTTTGGACATCTTGGATATTAGTGCACCCTAATATGTCTGTAGATTTTGGCATTGGATCCGACCATCACTTGTAACACCGTTGCCGTATCCTCTACTTTTTCTTACTATCACGTTATAATTTTTTGTGATAATATATTTGTGTGTGAAATGTATCATTTGTGTATTTTAGGTATAGTCTGTTCGCTAAACTCAGACGCAACTGGCTACATATTTTAGTCGATAATTTTTTTGTTTTTTGCCAATTTTGCAAAAATTGGCGAAATTACTAACTATTTAGTGAATATTAATTATTTAGCAATTATTTTTTGCCAATTTTACTAAAATTGGCAAAATTACCGACTAAAATATCTAGAAAGTTGCGTCTGAGTTTAGCGAACAGACTATATATTCTAATAGGTTATGTATAGATAGGTTTTTACTTAATTAATTTAAATCATTGTGAAGTTTAACTTGCTAGGAACCTTGTAATATTGTGTAATGTGTTAAAGTAAGTAGTTTTGTAACACCAATTAAGTAAATTTTATTATGTTGTTGTTTTCACCAATTTTGAAAAAATGTGAAAACATTGAATTACCCACGTCCGTCTGTCCATCCGTCCATCTTGTCCGTCCGACCGCGAATATAACTTCTCCGTCACTATAGCAGGTAGAATGACAAATGAGGTGTCAAATAAAAGCTTATAATCCAAGGATGGTACTAAAGTTGAGCAATTTAACGTAGGCTGTCTGTCCGTCTGTCTGTCCGACCGCGTATATAATTCCTTCGTCACTATACCAGGTAGAACAACAAATGAGGTGTCAAATAAAAGCTTATAAAATTCCACACCTTTAGTACCATCCTTGGATTATAAGCTTTCGTTTGACACCTCATTTGTCAGTCTACCTGGTATAGTAAGGAGTTATATTCGCGGTCGGACGGACAGGCGGACAGACAACCTATGTCAAATTTCTCACCTTTAATACCATCCTTGGATTATAAGCTTTCATTTGACACCTCATTTGTCATTCTACCTGGTATAGTGACGGAGGAGTTATATTCGCGGTCAGACAGACAGACGGACAGACAACCTAGGTCTAATTTTTCACCTTTAGTACTATCCTTGGATTATAAGCTTTCTTTTGACTCCTCATTTGTCATTGCACCTAGTATATTGACAGAAATAAACGTTCTTACTCTATTATTCTTGTAGGTACATTTAACATTGATTGAAATTTTGAAAAAAATATAGAAAACAGCATGGCAACACTGTGACGCACAAACATAAGATTCAGCTGTGCGTTACATAGGGTGCACTAATATCCAAGATGTCCGAATTTTTAGACATTCCCCTCGAGTGTAGACAACTAGTTTTACCTTTTACGAGTCATAGGTTTCATAGTTTCAGAAATTAACAAAAATATTGTATTTTATAAATTTATAACGTTTGTAGAAAAAACATTGTATGATATACGTGTTAAAAACTACATTTTTAAGGCAATCATGTGAATTAAATAAATAAATAAATACTTCATTTTCTTTTAGACAGACTGAGTCTGTATAGAATTAGTCAAAAGTAATACATTAAGTAAATATAACAAAGAAATAAACAATTTCACTACACAAACTAACAATGAAAATACATTTAAAATTGAAGAAATTCTTCATCCGAATAAAAAGTGTGTGTCATCAGAAATTCCTTTAAATTTAGTTTAAAGCTTGTCAGGCTTCTACACAATTTTATATGCGCTGGTAATCTATTATAGAGTCTTTGTCCCATTATACCCGGGGACCTGCAATATATATTTCCCCTACATATTGGGGCAAGCAAGGTATCTTTATATCTAGTATTCACGTTATGTATTTGCTCATTGGTTTTAAAATTTTCGAGGTTATTAAATATATATATACAAGTCTCCAGAATATAAATACAGGCCAATGGCAATATTTTGAAATTTTGAAAGTACTGCCTACAACTTGTTTTATGAGGGATACCAGCAATAGTCCGTATTATTCTTTTTTGTGCAAAAAAGACTTCATTGATATGGCAACTTGATCCCCAAAAACAAATCTCGTATCTCAAACGAGATTCGGCTTGGGCACAATAAAGCATTATTAGTTGTTTCTCCGTTAATACTTGTTTTAAATTTCGAAACAAAAACGTTACTGAGTTTAACTTTGTGGCCAGCGTATCACAATGTTTCCTCCAATTCAGACATTCATCTAAATGAAGTCCTAAGAACTTTAATGAGGAAACAAGTTCAATATCATTATTATTTATATTTAAGTTAATTGGGTTAATACATCGTTGCCCATTATGAAACTGCATGAAAAGAGTTGTTTGGGTGTTCAACAATAAATAATTATTACAGAACCAGTTGTAAAGATCTGACAGTAAGCTGTTACATTTGGACTTCAAAGAAGTATCAGGTCCATTGACTATTACATTTATGTCGTCTGCAAATATCGTGAAATGTCCATCCGAGTTAACCGAGACAACATCGTTTACATAAATAAGAAAGAGAACAGGTCCTAAAATTGAGCCTTGCGGTACACCTATGTCAATATCGAGATAGTTGGATTTATGCGTCGCATTTGATAATTTTCCTTTTTCTGTTAAGCTGACGTATTGACGACGTGCAGTTAAATATGATGTTAACCAATTTAACGCACGTCCTTGAATGCCGATATTTTTTAATTTATAAAATAAAATTTCGTGATTGACACAGTCGAAACCCAAGTAGCAATTTGTCGACGCGACAACGTTGTCTACCGCGTGGCAACGTTTTGTTACAACGTTGTTATTGCCTAGAAGACGACCCTATTCTGCACTAATTTGGTGGACGATTTTTGAGTTGTCTTGACGTTGCCTAGGCAACCTCCTATGAAGCAACATCGTTTCGTAAGCGTTGCATAAGACAACTGAAGCGACTATAAAAAGAACCTGCGCGTGCGTTGGTTGCTCAAGGAGTCAGACTAGTTATGTTTTTTTACCTATATTTTTAACACCTGTATGGTGAATGCGAAAACCAAAAAGGTAACTATTTTGACATCGTATTAGGTATTTAAATTTATATAAATATATAAAGGACTTAAACAAAATTACCTGATCTGAAATTTATAAACGCATCTCAGATTACCGTCAAATATGGATATTTAAAAAACACACGCGCTAGTTTTTTACGACATTTTTGACAAAAAATATGCGAATTTAAAAAAATCAAATTTTAATATAAAAGTCAAAATTTATGTTAAAGATGTTCTGTATAAATTTAATGTATTGATGGTGCTTTTAAAGGTATCAGAAAATGCCTGCCTTTTTTATATTCTGTGTTTTCATTTTCTTTACATCCCAAAAATCTCAAGTAAAACCAAAATGGTGCATTAAACAATATTACCAATATTACTAAAAAATACCTTATTACCAACCCTAGACCGATAAGACAACCTTAGAAGTCCAATCGCCAACCAAACCTGGCCGCGCTGACTATCCCAACCATTTTAGAACGCACCCTCTTATTGGGTGACAGAGAGGTCATGTGACTAGTGTCAAAAGTGTAGCATTCTCCTTAACAGCGTTGCCACATTTAGGAGATTTCTATTTTTTTGGTAGATTTTTGATATTTTTTAAAATATTCTAGTAGGTAATATTTTTTAGTAGATTTTTGGTATATTGCAACATTTTGTTATGACTAAAATAAAATTTGCTTTTTAATAGTATTTACCCCATTTCTAAATTAATTTTCACACATTTGGTTACAATTTCCCAATCCGAAAATAAGATTCAGAATAAATAGGTCATTACCGAAAATAAGATTCAGGACGTAGATGATGAATATTACAGAGAAGTGAAACTGGATTCTTGTGTAACAAACTTACAGATTTCAAGTAACAGTGCAAGCAGTATTTCAGGTGTTATTGAAGAGTTCTGGCATTCTGTGAGCCTATTAGAAGCTAACGATGGAAAACTAAAATATCTAAACATATGTAACTTTGCAAAACACAAAATGTTGTGTTCACGTGTTTCTAATGTTAAATGCGAAACAATTGTTTGAAGAATTTGATCCAGACATGCAGCTGTTAAAATTAGTGGATGACAAAATATTCTAGTTGTTAAATGTACCTATTCATTTTTTTCGAATCATGAGGAAACTATAATAAGTATTTTTGAAAAATTTAAACGCAGAATGAAAGAATGCAATATTTAGAAAAACCAAAACGTTTCTTTTGAATGAGATATTTGGAATTAAAATGACACTACATTTTGTCTTTTTTTCACCAATGTAACTTATTAAAATAAACGTTATAGAAGTTTTCAGGGACTTTCGGTCCTTGGTAATACTAATAACGTAATCTTTCTTTCTGCGTTTAAATTTTTCGAAATACTTATTAGTTTTCTCAGGATTCGCAAAAAATGAAAACATTTAAAATATATTGAACATTTTAACGGGCGACATTTTGCGCCTATCCCCTTAAGTAAGCTGTTGTTTTTATTATCAAAAATCCCAAATATATCCCAAAAATCCTTAAGTATATTTTAGTTTTTGATTTAGTAGATTTTAGCTAAAAAATGGTAATTACCAGTTGTTGTTTGGAATAATTAGGTTTCCAATTTTTTGGAATTCCTCTTGGGACAGTTAAGACGGATATGCAGATTACTGTATAAGTATACTGTATTTACATGGCCTAAAAAGAATCTACTGATTTTATGAAAGCAAAACTACTGAAAGAGTAAAAACTGACCTGGCAACCCCGTCTAGCAAAGCTGATACAAAGAGTGAAAGATTAAGGTTATCAAATCTACTGATAAAACAGTGGACAATGGAATGGAATCCAGCTATTAAAAAAACAAACAAACAGGTTGTTAAATAAATCGAAAATTTCCAGCAAAATAAAACATATAATAATAAGAAAAAATAAGGTTATAAAGTAAATTCTTTTTCTCCTTCTGAAGTTGCCGCAAAGGTGTCACACACCCAGAACAACACCTAGGGTCGTGACAGACAACTTCAGAGTCGGCCAGAAAACCCAAATCGGCCAGGGCGTAAACTAGTTTAGCATTATAACGTTTTTAAGTCGTTGCGATGGTTGAAAAAACTGAACTGTGATATGTAGTTGTCACAATGCTAATAAATTAGTTGCCCGTGTAACTAAAGATAACCGTGTAAGATACGGTATAATGTATTATGTTGGTAACAATGATCCAAGACATCGATATGGAGTTGCCATACTTGTAGACAAAGAGACAAATAAATCTGTCGTTGGTTTTACCCCCTACGCAGAAAGATTGATGATGATTCAGTTACAAACATTCTCTAAAAAGATAAACGTTGTCCAAATATATGCACCTACTGCCGACAAAGATGAGGTCGAGATAGAAAGGTTCTACATGCAATTGAACGAAATCATAAGATCCACAAAAAAAGATGACATATTGTTGGTGATGGGAGATTTCAACGCCAAGATTGGAAAAGGAAAAGTGGATGGATGTGTGGGAGAATTTGGCTTGGGAGAAAGAAATGAAAGGGGGGACAGACTTGTCGAATTCTGCCAAAGCGAGGAGATGGTAGTAATGAATACCTTATTTAAATTACCTAAAAGAAGACTTTATACCTGGATATCACCGGCGGATTCGGAAGATCACATTGTAAGAAACCAGATAGATTACATTTTAATCAAATCCAGATATAAAAACACTATAAAGTCTGTGAGAACATACCCCGGAGCTGACATAAATTCAGATCATAATCCATTAGTAGGCGTAATGAAGATAAAACTGAAAAAGATCCAAAAACAAACAAATATACAACGATTTGATATCTCAAATATAAAAGAAGAACCTGTACGTCAGAGGCTAAAAGCAGAAATAAATGATAACTTAAAGAAAATCAAACAAGAAGTGATAAAGACAACAGATGTAAATGACAAATGGAACGTAATACAAGAAACGTTAGTAGAGGCAGGAAAGAAGATATTATCCACAAAAATAATAAAAAAACAGAGATGGATGACTTCAGAAATCCTAGAGCTAATGGAGGAAAGAAGGAAACATAAAGGCAGGAGTAAGGCAAAATACAAGGAAATCCAGAGATTAATAAGAAAGAAAATAAAAGAGGCCAAATCCACCTGGCTGGCAAATCAATGTAGTGAAATAGAAGAATATTCTAAAAAGTATGATAGCTTTAACATGCACAAGAAAATTAAGGAAATCACAAATACACAGCGAAAAAAGAGAGATGGCCTTCTTAAAGATATAAATGGAAAAATTATTATAGAAGTCAAAGAGAAATTAAAAAAGTGGAAGACATACATAACAGATCTGTTTGAGGATAATAGACAAGAACCGGAAGAAATCGACAGCGAAACGGGACCAGAGATTATAATGGAGGAAATCGAACAAGCAATACGAAACGCAAAAAACGGAAAAACTGTAGGTCCAGACGAAATACCTGCGGAATTACTGAAATGTCTAGACGATGAAACTCTACCGGTACTACTGGATCTGTTTAATGAAGTATATAAAACCGGAAAAATCCCTCAGAAATGGTTGGTGTCCACCTTTGTAACAATACCAAAAACAATATACGCCAAAGATTGTTCGGACTACAGGACAATATCACTAATAAGCCATACCCTCAAAATATTTCTAAAGGTGATTCATGGAAGATTATACAGAAAGCTAGAATATGATATGGATGATACCCAATTTGGGTTCCGCAAAGGACTTGGAACAAGAGAGGCATTGTTTGCGTTTAATGTCCTCTCTCAAAGATGCTTAAATATGAACCTGGATATTTACTCCTGTTTCATCGACTTCAAAAAAGCGTTCGACAGGGTCCGACATGAAAAACTAATAGAATTATTGAAAAACAGAGATATAGACAGACGAGATTTACGAATTATCATCAATCTGTATTGGAATCAAAAGGCCAATATAAAGATAGAAGAACAGGAGTCCGAGAATATTGATATAAAGAGAGGAGTAAGACAGGGTTGTGTTCTGTCGCCGCTACTGTTTAACCTGTACAGTGAAGCCATATTTCAGGAAGCGATAGCGGAGCTAAGTGATGGAATCTCTATAAACGGAACAATAGTAAATAACATAAGATTCGCTGATGACACCGTTATAATGGCAGACACCCTGGAATCACTACAAGAATTGCTAAATAGAATTAACGATTATTGCATTCGATACGGACTAAAAATAAACAAGAAAAAAACTAAATTTATGATTGTCTCAAAAACAGAACATGGAAATGAAAGGTTAATGATAGAGCAAACCCAAATAGAAAAAGTTAAGACATACAAATATCTGGGAACCTGGGTTGATGACAAAAATGACCAAAGCAAAGAAATTAAAGTCCGAATTGAAACTGCAAGGCAAGCATTTATAAAAATGAAGACACTGCTTACAAACAGAGACCTTCAGTTGCCTCTCAGATTGAGGGCTCTAAGATGCTACATATTTTCTATATTGCTATACGGAATGGAAGCTTGGACATTGAAGAGACAACACATAAGAAGAATAGAAGCGTTCGAAATGTGGTGTTACAGAAGAATATTGAAAATTCAGTGGGTTCAAAGGATTGCCAATGTTGAAGTGCTACGACGTTTAAATAAGGAGTTAGAAATTATGAAAAGTATAAAAACTAGAAAACTGGAATATTTGGGTCACATTACCAGAGGAGAAAAATATGAGTTGCTGAGAATTATTATGCAAGGAAGGATCCAAGGAAGAAGAGGCATAGGAAGAAGACGCATCTCCTGGCTGAGGAACCTTAGAGAATGGTTTAACTGTAGTTCATTACAACTATTCAGAGCAGCAGCCAACAAAGTGACCATAGCCATTATGATATCCAACCTCCGATAGGAGAGGGAACTTTAAGAAGAAGTAACTAAAGATATTACTTTAACGTTGTAACATCGTAATGTCAGTCGGGATAGGGGACGTTAGCCGAAACAACTGAAAATGCTCTCGGGCAACGTTATATACAGTGCATTTGTTTGTACTGACAACCAATGCGTCGAAAAATTGCTACTTGGGAAGCCTTGCTAAGATAACAAAATATCCCAACAGGAGTCTCTCCAGTATCTATTAAAGATGCGAGAGTATCATAAAAGGAATGCATTGCTGTATGGGTAGATTTTTTGGACTGGAAACCATGTTGGTTACTAACAATCACTTTATTCGTCTGTAAAAATGAGTTAAGTCTTTGTAAATAACTGTACTCAAAAATTTTTGAAAATACCGAAGAAATTGTTATTGGGCGGTAATTATTTACTTGTTTTGGGTCACCTTTTTTATGAATTGGTAACACCTTTCCCGTTTTTATACAATCTGGAAAATTGCCATTTGAAAATGATAAATTAACTAAATATGTTAATGGCGATATTATAAACGAAACAACCTTTTTTATTAAAAACCCAGGGATTTCATCAAAGCCCTGAGATTTTTTGTTTTTTAGTTTTTGGTTTAATATTTTGTTTAATTCTATTGTAGTGTACGGATGTAGAAGAAAGCGAACATCCAAAACAGTGTTGTTACAAGGATATGTATTATCAGGTTTGTTTGGAATTGTCGCAATTGCATCCAATGGAGCATTTTTAAAAAATAGTTTAAATTTATTGGCTATTTCTAATGAATCTGTAATTAAGTTATCCCCGTTTGAAAGTGTTAGGTTACTCTCATTTTTTTTACCTTTTGAAAAATGAGATATAATTTTCCAAGCACTTTTAGAAGGATTATCTGAGGTGCTTATTATATTTTGGTAATGGCATTTTTTGGTTAAATTTAGAAGCTTTTGATGCTCTCCTTTTTATGTCTATAATAATCACGCAACTCTGGAAATGCAATAGATAATGCATGCAAATTTTTTAATTGGCAACTTGATTGTCTCACCTCATTATTAACCCATTTATTACTATTTAATTTGGACTTTTTATTTATAATAGGAAAATTAATGTTAAAATGATACATACAAATATTAAAAAAGGTATTAAAAGCAATATTTGTATCTAGGATACCATATATTTGATTCCAGTCCTCACTTGAGATGTTATTTATAAATTTATTTATAGTAATGTCATTAAAATTTCTTTTTTGATAGAAAACACTCGACTCACCCGCCCCAAAATGAAACTCAATAAGTACAGTTCGATGGTCGGACACACTATTGTCGTTTACACAAGTAACAGAAGAGTTTGAAAAATTAACAAAGACGTTATCAATCGTCGTAATGCTGGTATCCGTGACCCTAGTGGGCCATTTTACGAGATTAAAATTTACATTAAAAGAAGAAAGGACATTTTGTAGTTTGATAACATCATAATTTAAATATCTTGTATCAATATTAAAATCACCGCATACAATAATATAGGTATTAGATTTAAAAAGGAAATTTAAAACCGACTCAAGATTTTCTAAAAAGTATTAATATTGCCAGAGGGGGACCTATAACAGTTTAATATTATAACTATGTTATTTATTCTGTCTTTATATGAAATGCAACAAAATTCTGAATGTTTATTAACACAAAACTCGTGAACATCGATTTCGATCGATGTTCGATGTTCGATCGATTCGCTATCGCTCATTCTGCAAATTTTCACATGCGTGCCTTAAAATTGTACTTTTAACACTTAAGTATATCATAAATAACTATTATGAAATATTACTGCATATTAAAAACTCGTTGCATTTTATTTATTATTCCAGAACTTTTAAAATTGCCTTAGTCAATGAAGGTAGTCAAGCAAGCGTGTTATAATCATCTAATGAGTGTCATATTTCTCAGCTTATTTTACAGTTTATTTTCTCCCAAATGAGCAGAAGGTATTTTCACTATGTCGCTACTTTATCCTTTAAGTCTATGAGTGAGTCTAAATTATTTTAGCACGCTATAGTCCGGGAAGAGTAAGCCAATTACGTGGAGAATGAAAGTTTAGGAATTATTTAATAAAATACCTACCTGTTTTAATTTGGTGGAGCTGATATCTTATAAAATTAAAGGACGACAATATCTATTTCTTCAAAAATACATATGTAGATAGAAATAAAAAGTAGCTCAATTTCCACAAAGATTTCACTTAAAAATTAAAAAAATTTTATCACCGGAATTACCAAATATGGTTAAGCAATTCAGCTTCTATACTTTCTGCAATTAACTTCTTCTAGTGCCTATCCATTATCGGATGTTTGCAATCATTCCGGCAATGATAATTTTATTTGCTGCGGCTCTTAATAATTCTTGGTTAATATTGCAAACCAGGTTCTTAAAGACTTTAGCCAGTATATTGGTCTTCTGCTAACGTCTCACTTACTGTGGCGTTCTCCTTGTATATTGAGTTTTAATAATTTAAATTTGGTTTTCATTTCTCATTATGAATCTGAAATATTCCTGTTTTTCTTATTTTACTGTGTATCTATATGAATTCCCTTTCTTCATTGAATTTTTGATGTACTCTTTTGTTTGATATTTTGTTCTTCTATGCACTTTTAAGAATTCTTCTATAAGTCGACATCTCCAATGCTTCTAGCCTCTTGTTGCATCAGTCAAGGTCCAAGACTCTACTTCATATAACAAAAGGGATAATCTATAGCATCGTAGGATTCTAAGTTTCACTTTCAAATTCAAATTATCTGTTTGAATTCATTTGGATATTTGGATGAAACAGCTCTGCTCTTTTCAATTTTTTCATTTGTTTCCTGGTAGTAATCTCACTCTTCATTTAATATTGTATCCAGATGTGTTCTTAAAACTAGTTTTATCATTTTTTCATTAATGGTAAATTAGATTTCTTCACTTCTTTCTTTGCTAATTATCATGGCTTTTGTTTTTACTTATTGACTTTTAGATCATTTTTCTTGCTAATTTCAGATAATTTTTTCATCAGAAGCTGTAATCCTTGAGCAGTGTCTGCAAAAATCACTGTCATTGGCATTCTGAAATTTCTTTCACCATTTAACAGTACTTTAGCTTTCGTGTATTCTACGTATTTTGTTAAACATAAGAGGTCACAATATATATCCCTGTGGAACATCTCGCAGAAATTTCTTTTCCTCTAGTTTTTCGTTAAATGAATGAGCGTTTAATGAACGTATGTAAAAATTAAATTGTAGAATTTTTCGGTAAGACATCTCCGCGGGTTAGCTAACTACAATTAAATGTGAATATTTCAGTTGGTTCTTGGTTCAAGCCATGCACTGATAATAAAAAAATAAAACGCTGCATTTTAAAATTTAGAATTGATCCGCGATTATAAATTTAAATACTGAGTGTATAGGGTAGGCTTCACTCAATTATTAATCCCCACACGAAGGCCAGAAAACTGAAATTTGAAATCAGTTCTTAGTAACGATAAAGTGGCGAAAGTAGGATATATTTATAAGGGTATTACAGTTAACAAATAAATGTAGTCTTTTTAGATTTCAATGAATGCCGGATCTGAATCTATTACCAGTTATACAGTGCGTCCATAAAGTAACGCATGAATTCATTATTTCGTAAACCGGCGACTTTAAGTAAAAATCCCAAAACAGGTTCACTTTTATTTTTAATTTCCGATTTTTTGGCGTATATATCATACTAGTGACGTCATCCATCTGGGCGTGATGACGTAATCGATGATTTTTTTAAATGAGAATAGGGATCATGTGAGAGCTCATTTGAAAGGGTATTCAATTCTCTATTGAATAATGTAATTATTAACATAATTATTTATACAGGGTGTTCAAAAAAACATTTTTAGTTAAAATAATTGAGACAAAAAGAAGAATGTATGTAATTTATTTAATTCAAAATGCGTTTTACTACTGTCAGAAGACAGAAAAAAATATAATTTGACAAATAAACATTGATTTTCGCTTAATCGAAATGTTCAAACTGGCAAGAGGCAGGTGGCTTTAACATTGAAATTAAGCAAAAAACAATATTTATTTGTCCAATAAACATTTTTTTCCTGTTTTCTGACAAAATTAAAACCTATTTTGAATTAGATAAATTGCATACCTACATTCTTCTTTTTGTCTCAATTATTTTAATTAAAAAAATGTTTTTTTGAACGCCTTGTATACCTAAATAATTATGTTAATGTTTATATTAGGAAATAGAGAATTGAATACCTTTTCAAATGAGCTATCACATGACCCCTATCCTTATTTAAAAAAATCATCGATTACGTCATCACGCCCAGATGGATGACGTCACTAGTATGATATATATGCCAAAAAATGGGAAATTAAAAATAAAAATCGACCTGTTTCGGGATTTTTCTTTATAGTCGCCGGGTTACGAAATAATGAATTTATGCGTTACTTTATGGACGCACTGTATGTGTGTGTGTTGCAGTCCTAGGTGCACTAGTATTGGACGAAAAAGCGGACCATACACAACCAAAGAATGGATTTTTAAAAGTATAATGTATTAATTTTATCTAATAGATCTAATGTTTGCACTCTATGTGACATGACTCATGCTCATGACCCATCATCTCAATATAGTCATTTACTCGATATCAATGGGTTTTTTCACTTTCGCTCTCACATTTTAGCTACTTTGAAAATGTTGTTTGCCCTTCTCTTTATTGTTACTCGACGTTTGGTAGTTATAGGTCTATAGATTAATAGACGTACAAGCATTCCGACTTTGTTAATTATATTTTGGACTTCGAGATGGCTCTAAGTGTTCGAACTTTTATCGATTAGTTTCCAAACAGATCCAAATCTGCTTTATTTATTGGTTTTTTTCATTAAATTACAAACCTATTTCCTTAATTATAACCTGCCATATTAGTTTTATTCTCATATATCTATATTTATTAGAAGAGGTCCAAGGTGGAATTAACATGAACAGAACTAGCACCAACAACATCATCAGGTGAGCTGATGATTCGTTCTGATAATAAGCTATAGGGGAGAGTTGGACAAAACCGGATACCATTCTTGTTTATTTTTATTACGGAAAAAAATGTTAAAGAAATTATCGTATTATTATTTTTTATAGGTATAACATTTTTTGAAGCACACAAAAAACATATTTTTAGCTATTTTTAATAACTGGAAAATAGTAAAAAAAATATTTATTAAAGTCCTGCACATCCCGTTTTAGCATACCACGGCTGGATAAAACGGGATAGGTTCACAATATTTAATTTTTTGCATAAAATTATCTAAAAAGTATATTTAAGTAGATATAAGGCTGCAAAACAAAATTTACCTTTGAAAAAACAATATCTTTAGTAGTCAGAAACTTAAAAATAAGCCTTTTTTATGTTTTATTACAAAATGGGAAATAAGACCTTTTATTTAGGACTAGGTACGTATATCAGAACAAAAGTCACATAAAAATATGTTGTTCTATTCTGCAGTATGAGAACACGCTTTATCGCTATTTAAAAAATTATAGGCCAACAAATAATTAGGTGGATAAAACGGGACATAAAAAACTGTATCCCATTTTATCCAACTTATAAGTGTCCCGTTTTGTCCAACTCAGACATTTTTCAAAACAAAAATGGCTCCTGCCTAAACGTGAAAGTAAAATTAGATAGACTACACATGCGAATATTCGTTAATGAGTGCTTAACTAAATATAATAGTCACAGGAATTATACGTTTAGATATGTAGGCAATATAATGTAGAAAACAACGCACTTAAAAGTACAAAGTAACAAAAAAATAGAGTCAAACAATTCTAAACACAACAACTTTTCATAAAATAGTGGCATCGAGGTAAAACGGACTAAGAATGCTTAAACGACGACTGAGAACAAGTTTTCGTCGTTGTCCGATTGATAACAGCACTAGTTGGGACTCTAGGCCAGGTATCCCGTTTTATCCGACTATCCCGTTTTATCCAACTCTCCCCTACATAATGCAAAATATAATAAATTTGTAATTCTTCATAGCAAAATGTTTAGTTTAAATCTAAATATTTTAATCACTAAAATTCTAGTATTTTAAAAGACGCCAATAAACCTTCATTTGAATGCCATAAGAAAAACAATAGAACAAGAAAGTAACGTCCATCAAATTAATACACTTGGGTGCAAAAAATCGATCCACTGAAAATTTGGTCATTTTTGATGTCTCGAATTTTATAAACCTGTTGTCCGATTTAAGTGATATTTTTTAGATGTTATAGCCTTATTCATTAACTACATCGCAGTTATAATATTGTTTCTAGACAGGTAAACTGCCATTGTATACCGGATGTACGAATCAAACTGTGTTTTTTCTCAAAGTTCGCATCACCCTGTGAACTATCCTAGCATTTATACAATTTTGAAATTAAAATCCAACTATAGCCTCAGGTTTATTAACATTCTGTTTTTAGATTAATTTGGTTATGTTGGATAATAAAAAAGTTAGGTACTTTAACAACTGGGCATGTTCGTCATCAGTACAGGGTGGCGTGGTTCTCAGTGGCGTACTATTTTTTTCATTAAAAAATTCAGATCATTACCTGTACGGGCGCCAATGGTGAATATAAAATTATTCTGTCACCTTTAAAGTAGGTAATTTTGAACATTTGTTGTAGCTTTGCGCCTAGTTAAAATATTTTTAGTAATATTTTCTGTTATTGTTCTACTTTGGTATTATTGTATTGGAGAGTTCTTGATAATGTATTAAGAAATGAAAAATTCGGTCGAAGATGTTTTATTTTTTCGCACAAAAACGGTACACGGAATACAGAAATAATTTTTAATTTGAAATATCTCAGTGACGTACCATTTTTTTCTTTAAAAAAATTCAGACCATTATCCGTAGGCGCGCCAATGATGAATATAAAATTGTTATTTGTTTGCCAAAAAATGCGCAATAACTACCTCTTGAAACCCACCAAATGTAATTTTCATATCTCAACCGGCCTCAGAGCAATAAAAAAATTGGCAGTTTGAAATAAAAATTTCAACACCCTGTATCTCGGAAACAAAGCATTTGCGTACATACGTTTATAAAGCAAACTGCCATTATTTTTTCATGAAGGTTTACCCCTTAAAGTTTTTCATACTTATTTACTAACACCCTGTATATACACATGGATACTGAGAATTCCATGAGTACAATAAGTTACCAATGAGGAGGTACTTTGACGCATGTGTAAACAAAAATAACTGTTAAGCACATACTTGCATAAACAATACTTGTCTCATGTGTTGAGAGGTAAAAGATGTGAATTACTCCAAATCACATTAGAAGGTAAAGTATTAGTACTAAAGTAAAGTATTAAAGTAAAGTATTAAAATAAAAGTAGAAAGAGGCCATAACTCATGGTTGAAGAACCTGAGGAGATGGTTTGATCGTTCGTCTGCAGAAAGCTTTCAGTTTCCAAAGTTACAATTGTCATTTGGATCTACACCCTTCGAAATAAGACGGTGCAAAAAGAAGAAAAAGGTACTCACTAGCAGTAAGTACTTAATGTATCTACACGCAAATATCATTACAGTTTTGGATCTGTTTTTTTAATGTCTTCACTTGTGGGTTCTTTATGACAATCGAGTTTTGTAACCAATGGAAGTGCGTTCAGTAACGTTCTTAAAATATTGACTTAAACTCTTCCTAGGTTGATGATTTCGACAATACTCCTATATACAAATGTTGATAGTTCAAAAAGTTACATATACTTTTTTGTATATTTTATTGCTTATATTGGGATGAAATTTCCATTTAATAGTCTCATAAATTCTTTTATTTTGTTTTTAAACGCTTTTATTTAGTTCAATCGTTTGCGTCAAATTTTTAGACGTTAATTTGAATGCATTTTCTTTAATGGAAATGAATGAAATTTTGCAGACATATGGATTCGCGGGAACAATACACGAATAGTCGATCAATTTTTATGTTTATGAATTGTTTAAATAAAAAAAAACGATTTTAATGGAAAATGCTTAAATTCTCTTGTTTTTTTTACAATGTAGAAACTTGAAACTTTTACAGATTGTAGCTAATTATATGAACTATACATAATTTCACTTTTACGTTATTTGTTTACGTTATGCTTCATATATAAACAGTAAAGTTTTAAATTGATCCAGTTTCTGCCCGATTTATATCCAGTTTTCAGCGAAAAAAAGTTATGGCACCGCAGAGGGACGAATGCTGCCCTTAGTATTGTCGTGGGCTTCGACTGTCCATAAAACGCAAGGTTCGACTGTTGACTACGCTGCGCTGTCGTGAACTTGGACCCGAAAGTGTTTGCGTAAGGACAGGCTTAAAAGCCTGCATTGAGCCTGCAAAGCTTACGTTTCATTGAGCCGAGTGCGATTATTCAGGTACGTATCCATACAAGGGTGAACCCCGCTCGGTGTAGCTGCTCAAATGGATGCAGCATGCGCTCCCTTACATATAAACCGCAAACCGGTTGAAACGAAGAGTGTACGCGCCAAGCGGCGATAACCGACGTATCCACTATGTGGAGCTATTATACCGAGCGAGGTTTACCCTTGTATGGATACGTACTTTTAGACGGCTTGCGCATCGAAGACCTGTATTGCGAGAAATTAACAGCGTCTACACCGTGCAATAGTAAAGTATTACAAGAGATGGAATTACTGCGAAAATTGTAATAGTCGTAAATAATGATTTTGATTTAAGAAATGTATGAAGAAATTACAGAAAATGTACCATGTATGTATCAAAAGTTAAAATAAATGCAAAAGAGGTATCTGTCATATAGCTACATCCTTTTTTTAAACATGACGATATATTTTAATGTTTGAAAAGTGTAAGACTAAAAATTAAAAAATAAAACATGAAAAAAAATTTATTAAGAAACGCTTTTATTTAGTTATGAGTGACTAAAAGTTAAAATATAGAAAAATCAACTAAAAAGAAAAAATTAACAAAATCAAACTCGACCGATTATTCGAAAAAAAAACGCCCGTTAAAAAAAATGAAAAAATCTAACACATTCGTTAAAGAAAAACGTGGGGTGTGTCTTCATCGAATAAACGGTTTTCGCCCCACGCTTTTTTTTTTAACGAATGTGTTAGATTTTTTCATTTTTTTAACGAACGTTTTTTTTTCGAATAATCCGTCGAGTTTGATTTTTTTAATTTCTTCTTTTTAGTTGATTTTTCTATATTTTAACTTTTAGTCACTCATAAGTAAAATAAAAGCGTTCCTTAAAAATTTTTTTTCATATTGTTTTATTTTTATCTCAACTTCTTTACCACCACCTTGCAGTAATCTTTAAAATTGTCGAAACTTCCCGTACTAAAAGACTATGAACAAACCAGAATGAATACAAAACCTTATTTAAGTTAATTCTGCGAGCAACAAAATTGTTCCGGCAAAGATAAGGATTTCAGGAAGAAGCATTTTCAAGCTAGGTGAGTTTCATCCCCTTCCTTTTATGGCGGGGCCTCTACTGGATCCATCTTGTCGGGAAGCTGTTAAAGGGAAATTCTTAGTTAGATTTATGCTTCTCAACTATACGCCAAAGATAAATTAGATTCGCACATTGAAAAATGTCGGAAAATTTACTAGATGTGTACCTATCTTTGATTTATTATGATCGATGGCTAGGGGTTGGGTGGTTAGTTTATTTGGAGTTATATTTTGTTTGGCATTAAAATATAGAAATTTATTGTAGGCACCTTTTACAAACTTCGGTCATTAAGACATCACAAAAGAGTAATTTTTAAATTAGATTTTTAAATTAACCCGGCACCTGTCACGTGGGGTGCTACCAGCGCCCTACAACACATTTTAATCAAATATTTGGTATTTCAAGTTTGCTAACCGTGCTGTGCGTCATAGTAGCTTTCTATATTATATAGCATATATCTGTTTGCGCTTGAAGTGGTTATTTAGTGTCATTCTGAACTTGTGGCTCTAAAGTCGAATCGGGGTGTCATTTTCTGGCAGTTTAAGTTTTAAATTTGTTTGTTGTTTATTTTTGATAAACAGGTCAGATTTACACTTCTTATTGTAATAACTGATTTAAATTATTAATATAGTCTCTATACTCAATAAATCTTAATTTTTTTAGATATTTTACTTCACTTCATTTATTATGGGTTGGTACTTGCTTATTTGTTTATAACACCTTTTTAATTTTATTTTTTAAATTTTATAATATACTAGTAGCTAATAAGTTAATAAAACATGTTTTTTTATATACTTGTGTAACTCAACACATTATTTTGTTTATAAACAAGTAGATCACAGAAAATTTTAAGGGGTGCTGTGAGCACCCCACGTGGCAGTTGACGCCTTGCAAAGCCACGTGGCAGGTGCCGGGTTAAATTAGATTAAACAATAATTTAATTAATCTATATTATATAATCAATAAATATTAATTATATCCACCTTAAAAAAGCCTAATGCGACCAGTCACGCAGTCTGTCCGGTACTTTTGTCGATATGTAAACATTGAATGACATTTAATAAACGTCATTAAGTATTTTCGATGGGAAATACGTCACAATTTTACCAAAAAAATGAATTTATTAACGTTTTGACGCCCAAGGCGGGTGTCGTTGTCAAAATACAAAATAATACTAAATAAACAAAAATGTTGTAAAAAATTCTTCTAATGATTTATTTAATGTGACTCATTTATATCGGCAATTCAGGCATGCATTATAAATTGAAAGTAGAAGACTATAAAATGATATTGCCAATATTGACGAGTTGCGTTCCTGGGACGACTTTACTAAAAGATAGTTCATTCGATTACATAAAATCAACCCCAACTCAAGAATATCCGCCACAAAAAATCATAGCATGTGATCTGTCTTTAAAAAGACAACAAAATGCATCGATGGCAGTAAAATTCTCGCGCTAGAGATTCCATAATAAATCATGAGGGAAAACCAGGAATAAACCTCTTGATACTATCCCGATATCGTAAGTATTTGGGCTTACATTTAGTTTACTCTCAAAACTAATACTAAATTCTGACTTTAATGTATATATGCTATTTTAAATTATAAATAATATTAATAATACATAGATATTGTATAAATAATACTAAAATATAAAATATGTACTAACTCGATATGTTAATGACTTACTAATCGTGGTATTTTCTTTCTCTTGACTTCCTCTTTTAGCACAGGTAACCACATCCTACTGCATTCTACCGAGGAATTTGCGACACAATTGTTTTCATTTAGCATAATTAGAGCCGCTTCTTTGATTTTTCTCTTTTTACTATCTGTTTCTTTTAGGACTATACTTGAATCTCTCCACTGAACTCTATGTTCATTATCGCATGTATGTTGACATATTTGAGATCTATCAAATTCTCTATTTTTAATATAAGATTGTTCACTTTTTCTAACGTCTAATGGTCTTGATATTTCACCTAAATAAAATTGTTCGCATTCACAAGGTATTCCATAAATACAATTCTTTGTTCTTTCTTGTTCATTGTTAGGTTTAGTTTTAGATAGAATAGATCTAAATGTGTTTGTTGTTTTGAATGTTGTTGAAATGTTGAATTTATTTCCTATTGTTTTAAGTTTCTCGGATAGTCCTTTTATATATGGTATTGATATTTTCCTCGTATTATTTCTTGTGGATGTTATAGGATCCCGTTCTACGTTGTTCTGTTACATTCGATCCAATCTTGACAATTCCTTATTTATAAACGATAAAGGATAATCATTTTTTAATAAAACAGATGTTAACAAATGTTTTTCTTCTAAAACTGAATTTTCGTTAGAACAAGTAATTTTGGCTCTATCGTATAAAAATTTAATGATCCTCTTTTTAACGTTGATGTTGTGATTTGATTTGTAATTGAGATATCTGTTGGTGTGTGTTGGTTTCCTATACACTTGAGTTTCATATCCAGTATCCTTCTTTGAGACTAAAACATCAGGAAAGGCAGAGTGTTATTATATATCTTTTCCATTGTAAATTTTATTGTCTCCTCTTGATCGTTTATAATATTTAGGAATGTATCCAACAATTCTGATCTATAAGGCCATATTGAAAACGCATCATCTACATATCTCCACCATACTGTGGGTTTTAAATTTTATTTTTGATAGTATCACGAGGTTTTTTCCTGGTTTTCCCTCGTGATTTACTATAGAATCTCTAGCGCGAGAATTTTACTGCCATCGTTGAATTTGGTTGTCTTTTTAAAGACAGATCACATGCTATGATTTTTTGTGGCGGATATTTTTGAGTTGGGGTTGATTTCATGTAATCGAATGAACCTATCTTTTAGTAAAGTCGTCCCAGGAACGCAACTCATCAATATTGGAAATATCATTTTAAAGTCTTCCACTTTAAAATGTATAACACATGCCTGAATTGCCGATATAAATGAGTCAGATTAAATAAATTATTAGAAGAATTTTTTACTACGCAACAACATTTTTTTTATTTAGCATTATTTTTTATTTTGACAACGACACCCGACTTGGGCGTCGAAACGTTAATAAATTCATTTTTTTTTTGGAAAATTGTGGCTTATTTCCCATCGAAAATACTTAATTATAAAAATGCCACAAGGAAATAGCTCCAGAACAACATTAATAAACGTCATTTAATTTTTTATATCCCAGATAATAATTTTAGTTTGTATATTTTAAACAAATTATCCTATTATATATAGGTACATTATTTAAAATATTACCACAACAAAAATTCACCGTAATTAAATTCTGCATAGAGACGTGTTTTTGCCGATTTACTTCGACGAAAATTTTCCCCTGAAAATGCGGGTTTTTTCAAAAACATTTTTAATTTTCAAATAGAATTTTAAATAAGTAATTGTTTATCAATCAACTTGGTAATATAAAAGCTCCTTTTGTATAGATTATAATTCCAGCAACCGATGGAAATTGAACGAACAGTTTAGCAACAATTGAATTGTTAATTTAAAAATTTACGGTCGCTATAATATAACCACAATAATTATGATATGTAAGAATAACTACGATTTTTTATAAAAATATACTGTACCTATGTAATGTATTTTTTCTACAACCGTGTTAAAAATGCAATTTTTAGCACTCCATACGAGCGTTAAAAATGCTACTTTAAGGCACTAGTGCTTTAAAAAAATTTTAAGGCACTGCAATTCCTATTGACCGCATGCAATTTTGATGTAATGTCAAAAAAATATAAAAATGGAATGCCAGTCAAGTTCAAGTAAAAGTTTTTGTAGATATTGTCCTGTAATTACGTTTGTAGAAAAAATATTGTATGATATGCGTGTTAAAAAGTACATTTTTAAGGCACTCATGTGAATTGCAGAACTCGCTATCGCTATCGCAATCTTTCATATGCGTGCCTTAAACGTCTACTTTTAACACTTATATCATAAATAACTATTACAAAATTGAAATTGGACTATTTAAGCGGCCTTAAGAATATTTTAAAATTATAAACAATTTGTTGGCTTTATAAACAAATAGAATATCTCGGGAAATATTAAACTAAATTAAATCATGACAAAGGTATTGGAAAAAAAAAGCGGCAAGGCGGTCCTTTTAAAAGAAAAAACGTTTAATTGTAATGAGTGGTGCCTGAGATACAACCGTTCAAAATTGACCGGCATTTACGGCAAAGATATAAACAATATGATCACAATTATTACTTATCTAAAATTTTAGTTGAAAATAAAATTATCGCATTTTCCGGGGAAAATTTTCGTCGAAGTAAATCGAGAAAAACACGTCTCTATGCAGAATTTAATAACGGTGAATTTTTATTTGGGTGTTTTTGGTGTTAAATCTTGGTGTTAAAGTTAAAATCTTTGGAGTTACAGAGCAAAAATTGAGAAAAAAACACGATTTTCGGGCGCCATTTTGTTTATAAAGAGAGTAGCACACCATCTGCGGACTTTACATACCTATATTATCAATATATACAATCATAAGATTCGACTCCAGCAACAAAATTGCTGGTAAATAACTTTTCCTTGTATTTTGCCAATTAGCCGAGAGTATTACCAGCAGAGATACTTTGCAGGAAAAAGGATTATCGAAATGTCCTATAAAAGATACGAAAAGAGGTGTCCTTAGTAAAGAAGCTCGTGGTTCATATGATTTTCAGTTTAACATAAATGGAGAAATACTTATTGTAAAATGAAACGATAACGAAGTGCTTTACTATAAATAGCATTTAATTCTGACAATATAGAACCTCTCGCACAAGCTAGTAAATGGTATCGAAAGCTCAAAAGAACACGTTTAATTTCTCAGCCACAAGTGTTAAAAATTATAATAACTACATGGGAGCCGTAGATCAAAGGTCTGTTTTGTTAGAAAATATGCCACTAAAATCAGAGCCAAGTAGTGGTATTTTCTACAAACGAGTCAATAAGTCAAATATTACTTTATTAGATTTTCGACGATTTGCAGCAGTTCCCTATCTAAAATTGACTCTTACTTCACGATGTGTTATAGAAAGACCGAGTACATCATCAACAAAAGTTTTTATGGACGTAAGATTAGATGGGAAAGGATACTTCATGGAAAAACGTGAAAAACGGAGACGATATCAAGGAGAAAATTTAAAGTCAAACCGTTAACGCACTCTGGAAAATGCACTGTAACTTTATGTAAAAATTGTTTTACACAGAATCATAAAAAATAAACTTGTTTTTATTAGATGTAAATAAAAATTTAAATTCTCATAATTGTTTTAAGCTTATTCATACATACCTTCAATTATGATAACCCTAGCGCCCAGCGTCCTATTTATAGGACGGGTCATAATTTAAAAATGCAAAGGTGTAAATTAATTTCATGAATATTTCCTGATTTAAACAATATTACTGATAATTATAAATAACCAAAATTTTGAAATTTGAAAAAAAAATAAGTTGGGCGTTAATGGGTTAACAAGTACCTATCCTTTACTAGGTACTTATCAGTACTTAAAAGCAAAGAAAAGAACAGGAATTTCAGCCCTGCTTTCAGTTATACGTTTTTATCTATCTGTTTTGAGGTATCCATTCTTTTAATCCTCCTTTATCAAAACCTTTGTTAGTTGTTGTAAAATTAATACGCTAACAATAAAGACGTCTAAATATTTACTGACAATTTTATAACAAGATATTACCTGTAGTACATATTTTCCGGATATTCGATTACTTTCCTGAGTACTATTTTGTCGTCCTCAAAACTTTCTCCATCTTAAGATCGCGAGTTATTAATAGAAATCACGGCACTCGAAATTATAGTTTAATCCGACGGATCTAAAAGTTCGTAGCTATAATTTATTAACACCCTGTTTACCAAGATACATGGTTTTACCAAAGTTTGTATACCTAACGAATTTTGTTTCTTCTTAGCGAAGTTTGCACAGGTAAAGGAAATTACACATGCACAGGTCCGTAATTTACACTAGTTTGTTTAGAGTTGGGGTAGATAAAGCTTGCCATGTTTAGTAACACCTAATAATTATTGCTTCGCGATTAAATAAGGTTAGAAATCAATGGTATCAAACGAAACATTATTTTAAAAGTACATACTATACGAGTAAGTATCGAATTCTTGATATATGCCTCCGTACACACAATATGGAATAAATTAACAATCTTTCTTGACCACTACCTATTAGTCCAGAGAAATAAGGTTTTTCTCGTGACACATCCCCCTCCAGGCCGAAACCAAATTTTTTGAGTAGTATGGACATCTATATTATTAACCTATATGTTTCCTGCAGCCGATTTTGATGATATACATAGTTATAAACAAATGAAGATTGAAAAACGGTAAATTATCGCTTTTTTCGTCTATTACCAAAAAGTTAAGCACTTTAAACAAATTTGAGAGTAAGAAACTCATAAATCGTATAAAAAACTTCAATATGGCATTCGCTGAATATGTCCAACCTTATTGGTTGCTTAGAAAATTGCAAAATAAATCATAAATATTGAGTTTTTATAAATATTCGTAACTTAGGTAAAAATTAACTTAGAATCTTCTTATTACGCGGAATGCCGAGACTTCTTGTACTTAAATTATATTTTAAATTTCAAAGCAATTGGTCAAATAGTTTAAAAGTTATTTAATTTATTTTTCCCAAATTCATTTTTTTTTGCAACACTATAAGTCAGAAAATTATGAGGTTACAATAATACTTCGGACAGTTTATGAAAGAAGAACATTTATTCTATTACCTTAATTAAAAATAAATGACAAAAAATAATTTTAAACAGTGTAAAATTATTTTGCAAAAACATGTCCATTTTTTGCTTACTTATAAACAATTAGAATAACTTTTTAACCGTTACCCGTAGAAAAATTATTTTTTCATATTTAGAAAGACTGAATTTTTATACACATTTAGAAAGAAAAACAATTGTTCTAGGACATTTAGGGACAAAGTTAGCCCCCCCATTTTTTTAATTCACATGTTTTTCAAAATTATTTTGCAATATCTATAATTATTTTTTGTCATTTTTTTTAAATTAAATTAATACTGTAAATTTTCTTCTTTCATAAACTATCCAAAATATTACTGTAACTTCATCATTTTCTGACTTACAGTGTTGCAAAAAAAATTAATTTTGGATAAACAAATTAAATAACTTTTAAACTATTTGACCAATTGCTTTGGAATTTAGGGTGTAATTTAAGCACCATAAGTCTCAGCATTCCATGTAATAAGAAGGTTCTAAGTTAATTTTTACATAAGTTATGAATATTTATAAAAACTCAAAATTTATGATTTATTTGTCAATTTTCTAAGTAACCAATAAGGATAGATATATTCAGCGAACGCCATATTGAAGTTTTTTATACGGTTTATGAGTTTATTACTCTCAAATTTGTTTAAAATGCTCAATTTTTTAGTAAGAGACGAAAAAAGCGAAAATTTACCGTTTTTTGATCTTCATTTGTTTATAACTATGTATATCATCAAAATCGGCTGCAGGAAACATATAGGTTATTATTATAGATGACCATATTACTCGAAAAATTTGGTTTCAGCCTGGAGGGGGATGTGTCACCAACACGATATTTTTTTTCCTTATTTCTCTGAACTATATAAACAAAATCAAAATTGACTTATTTTTTTTACGAGTGATCCACAAATTTATTTTCATCAAAGCTATCCGAGCTAAAAAATTTAAAAATAATCCGAGAAAATGATTCTTTATTCTTTGTCTAAAACCTAGTCTAGAATGGGCAAGATATTGGAGATTATTAACACAATCAAAGAGCGCAATATGGAATATTTTGGCCATGTTATGAGGAATTCTTCTTCTTCAGGTGCCATCTCCTCAACGGAGGTTGGCAATCATCATAGCTATTTTAATTTTTGAGGCAGTAGCTCTAAATAGTTGTTTTGAGCTACATCAAAACCATTCTCTTAGGTTCTTCAGCCATAAAATTCGTCTTCTTCCGATGCTTCGTTTGCCATCTTTTTTTTCTTGCATTATGAGTCGTAGGATGCCATACTTCTCGCCCCGCATCACATGTCCGAGATACTGTAGCTTTCTTTCTTTAATTGTAAGTTCAACTTCCTTCTCTTTACCTATTCTTCTCAGTATTTCATTGTTCGTAACTCTATCTACCCAAGAAACCCTCATAATTCTTCTATAGGTCCACATTTCAAAGGCGTTAAGTCACATTGTCTCTACATTTAACGTCCATGATTTCACTCCATAATATAGTACACCGTAGACGCAACATAGGTCAGACATAACCGCCTTATCGAATTACTTGAAAAGAAAAACTTAGATATGAGGGACATCAGGATCATTATTGCTATCTATTATAATCAGATGGCTGTGGTAAAAGAGAACAACGCCTTTTCAAATGAAATACAGATTGAGAGGGGCGTCAGATAGGGCTGTGTCCTGTCTCCTACTTTGTTCAATTTGTATTCAGAAGAAATAATCCAGGAAGCACTAGAAGACCTAACCACGGGAATAAAAGTAAATGGCCGACCAATCAATAATATACGGTCTGCTGGCGACACTATTTTATTAGCCGAATGTCTTGAGGATTTACAACAAATGGTTGACAGAGTGGTAGAAGTCAGCCAAGAAAACGGACTAAACACAAAATAGACAATTTATGGTAATCACAAAAGCTCAACAGCGCCAAGAAAGCATAACAATACATGGAAAACAAATTAAAAAGGTTGAAAAATATAAATATTTAGGCACAATAATTAATGAAACTATTGAGTACACAGAAGAGATTAAAGCAAGAATAGGACAGGCAAGAAATGTTTTCAACAAACTGAAAAAAGTACTCTGTAGCAGGGACATTACAATTTCTTTAAAGATAAGACTGCTGAGATGCTACGTGTTCTCCGTATTATTCTATGGGTTGGACGCTTGGACATTAAAGAAGGAGGTTTCGGACAGATTAGAAGCCTTCGAGTTATGGGCCTACAGAAGAATATTAAGAATAAGTTGGGTGGATAGAGTCACGAATATCGAGGTGTTGAGAAGAATGGGAAAAGATAAAGAGGTTTTAAATACAATTAAAGTCAGAAAATTGCAATATCTGGGACATGTTATGAGGGGCGAGCGTTATAACTTGTTACAATTAATAATACAAGGAAGAATACAGGGTAGAAGGAGTCGCGGAAGAAGACGCATCTCCTGGTTAAACAATTTGAGAGCTTGGTTTAATTGCACTTCTGCTGATCTCTTTAGAGCAGCGGTATCGAAAGTGCGAATTGCCGTGATGGTTGCCAACCTTCTTAGAGGAGATGGCACATGAAGGAGAAGAAGACGTAACATTTTGTTAGGCGTACTTTAAGAGCTAATATTAAATCTTTGCTACATAGGACCTTCTTCATTTTTATAAAATTATTCGATTCTGACTTTTATTTCTGTAGTGTAGTCATTATTTTCTGTTTTAAGTGTTTCTAAGTATGTAAGTGTACTTTTTTACTCTTTCGATCTGCTGGCCCTCTACTATCAATATTTCGTTAGTATTATGGTTGTTTTTACTAATTTTCATAAACTTCGTCTTTTTGATATGAGAGAGAGTCCGTACTCCCTACTACACCTTACTATTCTACTCATGAGTCTTTGCAAGTCTTGTAAACTATCGGCTATTATTACTATATCATCTGCATATCTGATGTTGTTAACTAAGACTCCATTTACTCTTATGCCGACTGTTTCATCTTCCAGAGTTTCTCGCATTAACTCTTCAGAATAAGCGTTAAATAATAGAGGTGATAGTATGCAGCCTTGCCTGACTCCTCTCTTTATTTCCATTTCTTCAGATGTTTCCTTTTCAATTCTTAATATTGCTCGCTGATTGTAATAGAGGTGTGTTATTAGTCTTAAATCTCTTTTATCTAGGTTTTTATTTTTTAGGATTCCATGAGTCGATCATGTTTTACTTTATCAAACGCTTTATTGTAGTCTATAAAACAGACGTAAAGAGGATGGTTAACATCAAAAAATCTCTGTGTTAGCACGTTGAAGGAGAATAATGCCTCTCTGGAATGTTATGAGGAATGGACAAATGTAAATATGGCTTATTGCAACTCATTCTTCATAGCAAGCTATTGGGAAAGAGAGGCCAGGGAGAAGAAGAATATCCTTGGCTTCAAAACCTGAGAAAGTGGTTCAATAAATCTACAATCGGACGATTTCTACTAGCAGCAAGCATTTGAAACCATGTTGATCGCCAACATTAGGAACGGATGGACACCGTAAGAAGAAGTAAGGTCAATTTGAATCGTTTATTACAAAATCGGGTTTAAATCATATTCAACTGTCTGTACCTACATAATTTTTCTTTACATATCTGTAGATATTTTGGACCGTGTTGAGGGGAGATTTCCCTTATCCCTCCCTTAAATCCGCCACTGGTCAGTAGTTTATGAAAGATAATGACTAACTACAGCTATACTGTTACCTATTGGGCAAGTCTGAAACATTCGTGAAAAAATGATAAGTCTCTCTACCACCATATTTTCTATCGCTCTTCTTCAGTTTTTTGAGGACTTTTCGGAGGTTTTCTGAAAACTAATAGTGCAGTCATTGAAGCTTTTCAGCTCAGAAACTTTTTACTATGAACCGATTTACATGAAATTTTGGAATTAGGTTTATCCTACCCTTAACTTCAAAAATGATATTGACCCGAACCCCGTTTTCACCATGGGGGTGGTTGCTACCCCTTGTCGTTGGTGGATTTTTTTTTTGAAAATATGGAAGACTTAATTTTAAGCAAAAAATATTGTGTAAAGTTTTTCAGAAACCCAATACTTTTCAAGTTATTGGCAATTGAAAATTCGGAATTTTCTCACGATTTTCAACAGTTTTTTGCAAATATCTCCAAAAGTATGCGTTTTCACGATAATATTATAATAAATAAAATTGTAGCAAGTAAAAAAATAAACAAACTGGTTTTTTAAAGAGTGTTCTCAGTGCAACATTAAGCGAGATATTGAAGATCAAAGCGGTTTTTTTATTTTGTGTGAAATTTAATCGATGTGTTCAATGCCATCTAGCGGAGAGCGAATACATTTTATACATACTAATGAGAAAGGATTTTATAGTGTTTAAAACAAGCTTTAAAATAAGTACTGCTAAAAATCATTTCTACGTAAAATGAGTGAGTTGTAATGAAAAAAAGAGGAACATTTAATGTTTTTTTTTTAAATAAATGGATTTCATAAGTGCCATTTTCACCAAAATTAAAATTAATCGTATTCCGTCTAGAATCAACTTCAGTATAAAGAGTTTGATGGATTTTAGCAGTTTCGCTGTTTTGGAACACATATTTTTTTGAAAAAATCACGACTTTAAGGGAAAAAAATTTCGAATTAAAGAAAAACCACGTTCTTTTCATAATATCTCAAAAATAATGAAAGATACTTAAAAAACTGTAATACTAAATTAAAAATTATGAAAAAAATTTTTTAAGAAACACTTTTTTTTAGTTATGAGTGACTAAAATTAAAAATATTATAAAAAATCAACTAAAAGGCCAAAAATAAAAAAAATTGAAAAATCTAACACAGTCGTCAAAGAAAAGCGTGGCGCGTCTTCATCGAATAAACGGTTTTCGCCCCACGCTTTTCATTAACGAATGTGTTAGATTTTTTAAATTTTTTTTATTTTTTGCCTTTTAGTTGATTTTTTATAATATTTTTAAATTTAGTCACTCGTAACTAAAGAAAAGCGTTTCTTAAAAATTTTTTTTCATATTTTTTTATTTTTTACTTTTTAGTCTTACACTTTTCAAACATTAAAATACATCGTCATGTTTATTAAAATATGTATAAGGCATATGATGTACTAACATGAAAAGTAGTCGGAGTCGGCAAAAAATTTGAAACTTTATTGTTTATTTATGAAGCATAACGTAAGCAATTAACGTAAAAAGTGAAATTATGTATAGTTCATATATCATTAGCTACAATCCGCAAAACTTTTAAGTTTTTACATTGTAAAAAACAGGGGAATTTAGGCATTTTCCATTAAAATCGTTTTTTTTTTATTTAAACAATTAAAAAGCATAAAAACATTTTTTTGAAGTTATACTTCTTTAGGCACGAGGGTGAATTTTTATATTCCCTGGCGCATGCGCACACCGACAATGTGGTAATAGTCGCTACATCTTTTAAGTTATGTTATGTAGCGCAAATAAGGTGTTCGTGAAAAGAATATATTATTAGTGTTTTTAGAAAATATATTTATTATAATTTTTGTGTCTTTGGATTTGTCTTCCTCGGGAATAAGATATTTTATAATAATAGTAAGTATATTTAAAGTATTTTTGTATACCTACTTCATTTTTGGTATTGTTTTAATAAAAATTTTTGGAAAGTAGTAAGTAAAAATTAATTTAATCTTTAAATAAAATACAAATAACCTGTTGAAAGTATATTTATTTCGTTGAAATCATATAATAGAAGTATAACTTCTTACGTGCGTACAAAGTACACATACATTCTCTTTTATTGATTATTCGTGTATTGTTCCCGTCTGCAAATTTTCATTCATTTGCATTGGAGAAAAGGCAGTAAAATTAACGTCTAAAGATTTGACGCAAACTATTGAACTAAATAAAAGCATTTATAAATAGGTTTTTTTTTGACAAAAATTTTGGTTTATTTGTTTTTCCTATCACACAAAAATTGAATGATTAAACAGCGCGCGGTAGCACATTAACCTTCACCGTTTTAAAATAAAAGGTTTTTCAGTACATATTTTAATGAAAAAAGTTGTAGCTCTTTTAATGACCTTCAAAATGGTTTTATATAAGTTGTGATAGCTTCAAAATTGAAGTAGTTATGGCCCAAAAACTAAATCATACAGATTCAATGTTTTAATTTAGGGGTGGTTTTAAGGGTTAAAGAACTTGAGCATATGATTTTCCAGCATAGCATTTTCGAGAACGTGGAACGATATTTAAATCCTTTTTAGTTTATCAAAAGAAATTTTTTATACAATTTTTAATCGAGGGGTTGATTTTAAGGGTTGAAAGGGGTTAACAATTAAATAATTAAGATAGAGAACGTAAAATATTATTTACTCTATATTTAAGTCTTTTTGTCAAACCAAATTAATTTTTTGTAATTTTTTTTTATTTAGTGGTGGTTTTTAAGGGTTGAAAGGGGGTTAACAATATGATAATTAAGACAGAGAACGCAAAATATCATTTACTCTATATTTAAACCTTTTTATGTCATTATAAATTAATTTTTCGTAAACTTTTTCGATTTAGGGGTTTGTTTGCAAGGGTTGTACGGTTTTCAAGGGGATAAAAATGAGTTTAACATGAGTTTATTATGTTAGAAAACACTTCACAATGTCACTCTTTATTATTAAACACGTGTTCTGGCGATAAAATGGATCAATGTCAATTTTTCCATTAAGAGGTTGTTTTCACCCCTTAAAAATAAAAAACGGAGTTCGGGTCAATACCTCTTTTGAAGTTAAGGGTAAGGTAAATCTAATTCCAAAAATCTCATATAAATCGGTTCATAGTAAAAAATTTCGGAGGTAAAAACCTATTTGACGCTTCTATGACTGCACTATAAGTACCCTTTCAGACTAAGACACTGGTGTCTGACACCGGCAGCAAAGCATTGTTTTATATGACTGAGTACAGACGAGCCACTTTGAGTGTCTGGCTGATTTTAGTGGCTCAACAATGCTTTGCTGCAATTGAACACAGGTGGCGGACATCGGCGTCAGACACCAGTGTCTTAGTCTAAAAAGGTACTTCAATACGATGCATCTATATTTGACCACGTTCATATGCAGCACGCAAATAGGCATAAATTAAATGAGTTTTTTTTCTTTCAATAATAAATATTTTAGTTTACTCGACTGTAAATTATAATAACTTCAGAAGGCTGTGTAGCCTCAAAATAATAGTTTTTCAGACCTAGGTCCCCTGGATTCTTTTAATCTACACACTTAAAACTTAGACCAGAGCGCATCTGTAAAAATAGTACTTTTGGATGTTAAGAGGTGACTCATATTTTTTTTTCAGAAATTGCTTGAAAATAACTCATATAATAATATTTGGGTTATCCTTCCACTCAAAAAGGTCCGGAATATTGTTTAAATAATCAAAATGTCAAAAAATGAAGAAAAAATTCGATTTTTTTCTTAGTTTTTTGATTTCAACTTTAAAAGTATTAATTTTCGAGAAAAGTTGTAACAACATAAAAGTTGCGTAATTAAATTTTTTAAAATATAGTATTAACTAACAATTTTAAAAATTGTCACCCTTGTTGCAAAATAGCAATAATTTTGAAATAACCATAAAAAACCAGTATTCGCATTTTACGTTTTTCAACCATTTATTCTACACTTAGGATATTCTTCATATTTTACCCAGAGAAACTTTATGATATGATAAAACAATACTGTAAATTTCATTTTTCAAAATGTTGCAGCACTGAAAATAAAGCAGACAGCAAGTTGAGTTTTTTTTACATATAAAAGAATACTGTACCTTTCATTTGCAATTTGCAAAATTAAAATCTGTTAACTACCACGGCGTCAGAAATTTGTTTAAATAAACATTAATTTTTGGTACTACGCGCAGAACAGCGGATACGTTGATAATGATTGATAAATTTTAATTTTTAGTACATAAAAAATAAATAAATAAATTGGTTTATTGCAAATTAAAAACACATACTCTGTCCTTTGAAATAACACTTTTTTTAGCAAAAACTTTCTTTGTTCATATATTTTAACTTAGAAAATGAAAGTGTATTATTTTTAAACATATGCAATTGTATAAAGAATTATTCAATAAATCAATCAATTAATCAATATTCTTAATTTTTATATTGATATTTCAATCAATTAATCAATATTTATTTAATTGTAAAATACTTGTATTTTACAAGTATTGAAATGCGTCAAATACAATCTGTGATCAGTAAAAACTATAAGTAGGTACCTACATAAAAACAGTTAACATAAAACATATAAAATATACACAAAAATAATAATCAAATTAGTTTGAATTTTTTGGAATTAAAATATGAACATACAACAAAATATAGAGTAAGAAAATAATATATTAGATAAAGATTAGAAGAAATTTTGGTGGAAATCAAGTTGTGTGAATCGAACACCGCTGTCCTGCGCGTATCACCAAAAATTAATGTTTATTTAAAAAAATTCCTGACGCCGTGGTAGCTAACCGATTTTAATTTTGCAAATTGCAAATGGAAGCTACAGTATTCTTCTACGAGTAAAAAAAGAATGTGTGTACTTTGTAAGCACGTAAGAAGTTATACTTCTATTATATGATTTCAACGAAATCAATATACTTTAAACAGTTTGTCTATTACTGTCCAAAAATTTTTATTTAACCAATACCAAAAATTAAAAAATAAAAGAATAAAACACACACAAACACATTAAAAAATGCCACAAATGATTTCTGAACAATAATTGTTGCCAAAAATTTTAATTAAATACGTATTTTCTGAAAAAAATTATATAATAATATACTTACAATCATAAAATCTATAAAAAAAATAAAAAAATGATATAACTTGCATTGGGCTTGAATCTACTTCCCGTGTATCCCGCCGTACGAGAGTCGAAGCGATTTCAAACTGCACCACCTTCGCGTATACGTCATGTGGGAATATACACAAACTGAACAACTTTTTGACATTTTGTTTATAGGAATTTTTATTAGTTTGATTTTTGTCGAATTTAAATACAAGAATATATAGAGTAAGAAAACGATACATTAGATGAAAATTTGTAGAAAGTTTGTTCGTAATCAGATTATGTAAATTAAAGCATTGCCTACTAGGGGTATAGCATAGCAAGTACTAGGTAAGTACATTATTTTTTTACATTTTCCAAATAGGTATGAAGATAATTTTTTATTGGAATACAACTGAAACATTTAGAATTACGTACCTGTGGCTTTTCAAAACTATTTAAAAAGTCACTATGACTATAAATTTCATTTTATTTCTGTCCTCACAACAATAAAAACTAATATATTATACAACATTTTTGTTTACCGATAACCTCCATATTGAACAATTATTGACAGATCATTTCAACACCCAATCAGAGCCCGTATAAGACTAATACCAAACTGTCGGTGTGCGTATGCGCGCAGATCAATATAAATTCACCCTCAATCTCAATCGCGCCTAAAGAAGTATAACTTCAAAAAATTTTAACTTTCTATCTGCTTTATTTTCAGTCCAGCAACATTTTGAAAAAATAATTTTTTTTGCGAAAGCTGGATTTCAAAATTTATTTTGCAAAATCTATTAAACCGATTTTAACTAAATTTACAGTATTGTTTTATCATATCATAAAGTTTTTTTGGGTGAAACATGAAGGTCCTATGTTTAGCAGAATGGTTGAAAAACGTAAAATGCGAATACTTGTTTTTTTATGTTTTTTTCGCAATTATTGCTATTTTGTAACAAGGATAAAAATTTTAAAAATTTTTAACCAATTCTATATTGTAGGAAATTTAATTATTCAACTTTTATTTTAGTACAACTTTTCTGAGAAGTGAATACTTTCAAAGTTATAATCCAAAAACGAAGAAAAAAAATCGAATTTTTCCTTCATTTTTTGACATTTTGATTATTTAAACAATGTTCCGGACCTTTTTGAGAGGGAGGATAACTTGAATATTAATATATGGGTTAATTCCAAGCAATTTCTGCAAAAAATTAGAGTCATCTCTCGACGTCCAGCTCAAAACAGATCCGTCCTGGACTAACTATCATTGGCCGAAATTTCAATAAATTTGACCTGGCCGCTTTTCCAAATGGAATGTTTCGGGGTCCTTTCTTTGAAACTACATCCCAAATATTTTTTTACACCTACTATATATCGTATCTGTTATCATATTCTAGCCAATTTAAAGTTACTCCATTCAATATCGCTAATTTAGGAGTAAAATTTCAACGAACTAAACGCATTAACTTTAAACAAAAGAAGAAAGTTTTTCAACAAAAGTTATAAAACCAACTTGCTCGCGCTAATGTATCAGATTTTTGTATAAAACACGGTCTTTGTGTGAAATGACGAAAAAACGAACCAAAACTGCGGTCTCCCAATTCCCACATGCTACAACAGCTTTTAGTACAAAAACTTAAAATTCGAACAGAGGAGACTTTGTTGTAATTCGATATGACGTAAATAGTCAGGCAGCCGGCAACATTTCTTATTGATGGCTGTGAACTCAGGAAAGTGCATTATTTAAAGCTTTTGTCGACGTTTTTCTCACGAGAGTATTCGATATATTATTATAGTTTTAAAACATAATGTAATTTTATCGCCAAGAAAGATAAGAGCTTTTAGCTGTTTTATGTTGAAGTTTTTGTTTGATAGTTTGTGTCGTCCATTAGATATAATTCATTTTGTGTAAACTTTTTTCGAGCAATTTTAAACATTTGGCGTCAAAATGGATCGTTTTTGTTATAATTTAGAATATTGAAGTTGTTACACTTGCATCGTTGGTAACACTTGCTTGCACAGCCATGTATTTCAGGACGACAATTCATTTTTTTTATCGTATTGCTGCCAATTGGCTTATTGTATATAGCCCAGTGCATTTAGCACTTATTTATTTAGCGCATGGCACCTGACACATTTACATTTACATATATTTTGTATAAGACAATACATAGGTTCACAAACGCACATCAACTTATTTACATAGTCTATCGACTCTGGAGTCGCCATCAGGAAATCCTCTGACCTGCCATGATATAATCTTGTTGGACACTGTTCTGTGATGTGATAGATGGTTTGTGGTTATCCACAGTCACAGAGTTGGGATGGTCGTTTGCCCCATTTGTGCATCATGTAACCACATCTGCCGTGTTGGGTTCTGATTCGGTTCAGCATAGACCATGTGTTGCGTGGTAAGTCAAAGCCTGGTGGTTTTTGTGTGATGCAGGGTAAGTTGCTATTTTGTTGTTCCATCCATTCTCGAGTCCATGTTGTCGTTAAATTGAACTCACACTCCACAGCAAACTTTGCTGTTTTTATTGGTGGTCGTCTGGAGCGTAGACGGTTACCGTTGGCGGCATCTATATCTTGATGGATTGGCAGGTTCTCGTTACCTACTATCTTTCTGTACTCACTAGCGAGTGCATGTATGCGTCGTAGTTTGGGTGGTGGAATGTGGCTCAGTACTGGAAGCCATTGCGTAGGGGTGGATTTGATAACTCCAGCAATCATTCTCATTGTATTATTCAATTGGACATATACTTTGTGTATATGTGGGCTGTTAAGCCATGCCGAAGAGCAGTATTCCGCAGTCGAGAAGACTAGGCCCAAGGCACATGATCGCAAGGTGGAAGCCGATGCTCCCCATGTTGTGCCGCACAGCTTCTGCATGATGTTGTTTCTGGATTTAAGTTTTTCCGCTGTTTTTGTCAGATGTTCCTTGAATGATAGGGTTCTGTCAAGAGTCACCCCAAGGTACTTTGGTGTTTTATTATAGGCGAGTGTGGTGTTTTCGAACTGAATATTGTATATTCTTCCTGCAAGCTTGTTATTTAGGTGGAAACTGGAAACCTCTGTTTTCGTAGCGTTTGGTTGGAACCTCCATTTACGGAAATATTGTCCCACTATGTGTAAGTCCACCGTGAGGACTTCTTCTGTTTCTTCAAATGACTTACACCTTGTTGCAAGGACCCAGTCATCGGCGTAACCAAACTTTCTTGATCTGGTTTCTGGTATATCAGAGATGTTTAGGCTAAAGAGAAGAGGAGCCAAGACAGATCACTGAGGCAGTCCATTCTTCAGTTTCCTTGGGGTACTGATGTCAGATCCCATGACCACTTGCTGTTGATTATTCGAGCGGTGGATTTACAGGGGATTGTACGGAGGAGCTTGTATATCATGCCTTCTCTCCAAACTGTATCGTGGGCCGCTGTTAGGTCTATGAATGCGGCTGCAGTTTTAAGTTTTCGCTGGAACCCTGCCTCGATAAATGTGGTAAGTGAAAGAACCTGATCTGCGCAGTTTCTTTTGGGTCGGAAACCTGCCTGATCAACCGGTATTGTTTCAAGCAGCTTTGTGCTAATTCTGTTGTAGACAATGCGCTCTAGAAGCTTAAACGTAACTGATAGTAGGGCTATTGGTCTGTAATTCTTAGGGTTGTTATCACTTGGTTTCCCTGGTTTTAATATGGCAATGATCTTCGAGCGTTTGAGTTCCTGTGGTATGATACCGGTCTTCATAATGTCCGTGAAAAAGTGGGCTATCCATTCTTTCGCATATTTGCCGCAGTTAATTAAGAATTCGGGATGAATATTGTCAAAACCTGGGGCTTTACCTGGCTTTACATCCTTGAGAGCAATAGTGACTTCTTCGGAAGTGAAAGGGCGGGAGTATTCGGTGTCTGTAGATTGGAATTTTAAAGTTTTAAGCTCTCGTTTTACCTTGGTTGTATGTGGCTTGTCTTTCGGTGCTCTAGATGTTGATACCAGATGTGAGGCAATAGTGTTTGGGTTAATTAATATTTTGTTCCTTGTTATATGAGTTCCGCTTCCATATTTTCTTAATAGTGTCCATGCTTGCCTGCTTGATGTTTGAAAATTAAGACTTTCTACAGTTTCGGTCCATTTTTGTTGTCTCGCTGCATCTAGGCTATGGAGCAGTTCATCTGCTATTTCTTGATCGCCACTTTCAAGGAAATTTGGGTACAGTTCTTCACTATTATGGGACCAACCGGGAATGTATTTTTTTCGATAGCCTCTTGGTTTATGCTTTTTGGCCGTGCTTATTACAGCTCCAGCGAATCTTTTGTAATTTCTGCCGGTAGGGGGTATCCATCCTAGAGTCTTGTCCAGTTCTGTAGAAAACCTACTCCACTTAGCTTTCTTCAGATTCCACCGTGGGCGAGGGATGGATGTGATTATAGGAATTTGGGTTCCTGCCTCTATGATTACTGGGCGGTGTTGACTGTGTGGAAAATCGTCCATTACTTTTCGTGAGACTGATAGAGGTTGCCCGCTCCTATTAGTAGAGACAAAACATAGATAAGGGTTGTACCCCTTTTTCCATGCTGCTGACATAAATGTAGGTCGGTCTTTAGCATCAAACTTAAATAAGAGATGTTCGTCCTCCGCCCATTTTACTAGTACGTTCCCATTGTTGTTGAATTGTTTATATTTCCACTGTTCATGGTGACTGTTGTAGTCCCCCACGTATATTGACGGGTGAGGATGTGTATAAATGACTTGAGCTGGCCAGGATATAGCTGGTGGTTTGTAGGTGTTAGTGACGGCGATGCTTCCAATTTTTACAACAATATTATGAATTTCATCCTTAGTACACGTAGAAACAAGGACGGCGTTTTCTATGTTTTGTTTAACGTACGTTGCTGTGCCATATGATCGATGGTACGTGGCACCCAGTAGTTCGAAGCCAGGTATTTTCCCCCTTTTTCGCAGTTGTTCTTCCGTTTCGCAGTGTGTTTCCTGTAAAGCGACCAGATCGATGTCGTTATCTTTTAAAAATTTTGATAAGTACTGGGCTCTTTGAATAGCTTATTTAGCACTAAAGACACCGGAATAAATAGATTTTTAAATAAACATCTAGAGACTTGCAACTTTTTGTATTGTGTTCAGGATAAAGTCCGGAAAAAAATCTACTATAGAATATGGGTGGAGATGCATAATTGCATTTTAAGGTGCATACAATGCATCCAAAAGTGCACAAACAAGTCAAAACAAGCATGTTAAAGGCCAAATTTTATTACTTGGTGTTTTTGGGATCGCCGAACACGAGTACGCCATCAGAACCGACCTCCGGAGCACCTGGTGCCTAATGACACTGCTAAGGCACGTCATCTTCTAGAGTTTCGAGGGTTTCGGTATTAAGTTGATGCAAATATATTACTCGAGCGGTTTTTGAAGTTGCTGAAAACGAATACGACTTCAGAACCGACACCCGGAGCACCTGGTGTCTAGGGTCACGTCATCTTCAGAAGTTTCTAGGGCCTTCGACACTAAATTGATGCAAAAAGATTACAGGAGGGGTTTTTCGGGTTACTGAATACGAATACGTCATCAGAACTGACCGCTGGGCACATGGTGCACACGGTCACTGCTAAAACACATCATATTCTGGAATTTCGAAGGTTTTCGGCCTTTAATGTATGCAGTTTGATTACTAGGTGGTTCTGGGGTCGCTCAATACGAATACATCATCAGAAACAACCGCCGGACCACGTGGTGGCTAAGGTCACTGCTAAGGCATGGTATCTTCTGTACTTCAGAGGATTTTTGGGGACCAGTTGCACCGGGGTCGGTTTTGATAACCAATCATGATCAGTAAACTACATATTTGCACCAATTTAGTACCGAAAACCATCGAAAAATCAGATGACGTGCCCTTGCAATGAACATGGGCACCAGGTGCTCCGGTGGTCGGTTCTGATGGCGTATTCGTCTTCAACGATCCCAAAAACCCCAGCGTAACAAAATCTGACCCTTAATATACCTATTTTGACATGTGTATGCACTTTTGCATGCATTTTATGTACTTTAAAATGCTACTATTCATTTCCACCGTTTTTTCTATAGTAGACTTCCTTTTTAATATCATCCTGAACATTATGCAAAAAGTTTAAGTCTCTATTAAGTGCTGTATTTAAAAAACGGTTTAATTTGATGCTAAAAATGCCCTGGTCTAATATTGTATGCTTTATGAGTAAGGTCGCTTCATTGTCTTTACAAAATTGCTAATTTTATCTGATTGATTGCGTTATTTGGGGTGAGTACAGATTCGATAAAAAAGACATTTTTAGATAAAGTTTCCATAATGTCAGGAAAATTGGGGATTACACTGGAAAATATATTTTTATCACTATTTTAAAACTATTCGTAGTCCAGGCCAGTCTGTTTTTATATAATATAATCAGTAGTAATTACACGAGACCTCTAAATTATTGATTTGTATCCGAAGTGACACTTTAACAGTTTTAATTTATGTCAAATTGTCACGAGGGTAAAACGAATCGATACTTTTTAAGAGCCCGAGAGTAATTCGGTAAGATTATTTCATGAATAAAACTGTTTTTTAAATCACTTTCACTATTTTTATTGATATCTTCTGCTGAATATTTGCTAAACCTGCTTCTTGGTGTTCTCTGTGACAAGTTATAAAACATGAATTGTCATTAATGTCACTGAATGTATTTTTGCGTAGCAACGCGGGGCATCTGACGTAATACTCGACGACGGGAAATTATCGAAAAAATTATCAACATTAATATCACAAGAGAGTGAGAATAAATTGACAATAATGCGACAATTTTTCGAAAACTTGTTTCCTGGCAATAGACACGAGAGCCCGGAGGGCTCGAGTGACTATTGCCCATCGAAAACAACTTTAAGAAAGAAAATTGGAGCATTATTTTCTTATTTATTCTTATTATTGTGTGATATTCGACAGATTATTTTTTAATACTTATATAAAATTCAAGCTTTTTTAGAAAACCATTTAGTGATATTGATCCCAATTAATGTGACACACATTTTTCAACTTGTCAAAGTCAACAGCCCAGTTTAGCAAATATTCATACGAATATGTCAATAAAATATTACTTAAAATTATTTATAAATACAGTTTTATTCATGAAATGATTTTACCGAAGTAAACTGGAGCGCTTAAAATTGCCGGTCTGTGTTCTCTTCGTGACAATTTGACATTAGATGCAGAACTAAAAGTTTATTATGTATATTTTCTTAAATGTGACAGTTGTCAAAAATAGCAAACTGGTTGCAATTAAACAGAAATAATCTACTTAAAATTATTTCCACTGTAATCATGTACAGTAGAAAATTACCGCTGTAATAATTATTTGATTGGACAGAATTAAACACGTGATGAAAAATCTTACTACACGATTGGAAGTTAAAATCATTAAAAAATAATCAGTAGTAATTTCACAAGAGCTCTAAAACTCTATATTAATTTTAGAGATCGAGTGCAATTTGTTGCGATTATTTCATGAATAAAACTGTTCAACACCAAAATTTTATTGTAGTTTATTTATGTAAGTACAAGTTAGTACAATTAAACACACAGTTGTTATAAATATTAATTTGACAATTGAAAGTCATCACTTTTATAATTTTTAAGACATTAATTGTGATTAACGTCACTGAATGTATTTTTTCGTAGCAACGCAGGACATCTGACGTAATATACTTGACGACGGGAAATTATCAAAAAATAATCGATTTAATTTAGATTTATGTAGCTTTCTATTTGTCAGAATCTCCTATGAATGAAATAATCGCTGTAATTTTTATTCTTGTAGTTTTCTATTGATCAGAATCTCTATGAATAAAATAATTATATATATTTTTAATTTCTCATTGTCCGTCCACAATACCCTACTTTCTTTAATTTAGTAAAAAATAGCTCCCTATCGCCTTCATAATATTTTTAACATTCTCCGAAACATTTGCGTATCGAATGCTTCTAATTTTTCTTTCAGTGAAATACTGAGCGTCCACGTTTCGGCGTCATGTAACAAGGAGCTATCCCTATTAGTCCAGGAACCGAAGCTTTTCACCTCGCAATTTTTACAGAATGGATCGATTTGCTTGAAAATTTGAGAATAAGTAGTGGATAGTCCAAGGATCAAAATCTATATGATGCCGAAAGGCGCTTTTACCATCGGGGTGGTTGCCACCCCATCTCGGGGGTGGAAATTTTTTATTATAATTTGACCGCAAAAGTTGATAAAAATATTCATTCTAAGCAAAAAATGTTCTATACATGTTTTTGATAAAATTAATAGTTTTCGATTTATTCGCTATCGATAATGTTAGTTTTATTGTTGTTCTGAAGCTATTTCCTTGTGGCATTTTTAAAAACAAATCACATGCTATGATATTTTTGTGATGGATATTCTTGAGTTGGGATTGATTTCATGTAATCGAATGAACTATCTTTTAGTAAAGTCGTCCCAGGAACTCAACTCATAAATATTGGCGATATCATTTTAAAGTCTTCTACTTTAAAATGTATAATATAGGTACGTCTGAATTGCCAATATAAATGAGTCCATAAATTATTAGAAGAATTTTTTTACTTAGCAACAACATTTTTGTTTATTTAGTAGTATTTTGTATTTTGACAACGAAAACCGATTTGGGCTTCGAAACGTTAATAAAATTATTTTTTCAATTTAATTGTTAGTTTTATATAGAAAAAAATCAAGGTTTTTCGATATATACTCATTTACGATTCACTCAATTTTTGCCGTAGAAAAAAATTTTTCAAACCAATTTCTTGGGAATTAAATAACCTATAATTTTATATTTAAACATTTTTTCGTATCTCTGATGCTAATCTTTTTATTTTAAAGAAAATGGAAGAATTTACCAAACTACAAAAATTCGATATTCGCTTTTAACCCCCGTTTTTTTTTTTAAAACTATTCATTCAAAGCCAGTCAAACTTCTAGAATCTACATATTAATAATAAAGAATAATTAAAGAAAAATGAATAACGCCAATGACTAAAAACATCGCTAACTTATATATTACATTATTATGCTTCAAATTGGATTTCGCCTTTTGTTTTTCAAAAAAATATATTGATTTTTTCAACGTAACTTTTTTTATTTTTTATCTTAGAAAGTTTGGTGAAAAAGAATTTTGTAGGTTTTTACAAGGTCTATTAGTATTAAATCTTTTTAAAATCCTCCGTCGCAAAAAGAGGTGACTTTGAAAGGGTTGGTAAAGGTGGTTTTTGCATATTTTTACAAGATTTAATTGTCAATAGCTCATTCAATTTTTTCCCTAGAAAAATATTTTGCAAACCAAGTTCTTGGGAATGAAATAAGCTACAATTTCGTATTTAAACATTTTTTTGAATCTCTGATGCTAATCTTTCTATTCTGAAGAAAATGCCATTGTTTTCCAAACTACAAAAATTCGTTCTTCGCTTTTAAACCCCTTTTTTTAAAAACTAATCATTCTAAGCCGGTAAAACTTCTAGAACCTATTATTAATACATTAATAAAGAAGACCAAATAAGGTCAATGACTAATTTTAATTAGGGTGGTGATTAGGTGGTTGCTTCCAATCACTTTTTCGCTGAAAAAAATAGAGACTGACATTCTTTTCATTATAAGTCACTTAATTTTTGAGCTAGAGGTTTTTTTTATTTCTGGAGGTAGATATTTTTAAATACTTTAAATTGGTTTAAACAAGTTATCCTCGAAAAATGCATAATTTTCCCGTCTTTTGACTTTGAATCTACAATATTTAGCATTTGACGAAGAAGAGCTAACATATAATAAAGAATAGCTCGATTACTATTGGTCCTAAAGAAAATTAAAAAAACGGTTTTGTTTATTTTTTTAAAAGGAACATTTTTGTTAAGTAAAGTTTTTTTGATAAAACGAAAACTTTTGGAGATATTAGCAGAAGACTTATTAAAAACATCGAATTTTTCGATATAAAACTAACACTTTCGATAGCGAATAACTCGAAAACTATTAATTTTATCAAAAAAACGTATAGAATATTTTTTGCTCAGAATGAATGTTTTTACCAACTTTTGTGGTCAAAACATAATAAAATATTTCCACCCCCGAGATGGGGTGGCAACCACCCCCACGGTAAAAGCGCCTTTTGGCATCGTATAGATTTTGATCCATGGACTATCGACTACTTATTCTCAAATGTTCAAGCAAATCGATCCATTCTGTAAAAATTGCGAGGTTTTGTCCTATTATAAGTTTCATTACTTGGACTATATGCGCCTCTTCAGTTGTCATGCTCGCTCAGTTCTGTAAACATCTGAGCCTGAAACAAGAATTCTATCACTTCATTTATTTCTATTAGTTCTTGATTTGCAAACCGACGAACATATCATTTTAGAAAATGAAGCGAATAAGATAGGAGAAAGCACGCGACCTTGTAGTATTGCACCATTTTCCCAAAACACTTTTCGTTTTTACATATTCTCTTTTTCTTAGCGAATACTGTTTTTGTAATTCTCTTATATATATCGAACACTGTTTTAGATTTTTTAAAATGTCTTTTTGAAAGAAAAAATGTTTTTTTGCTGGTCCAAATATTTTTCGAGCATAACGTAAAAGCAAAACATATATTCTTTAGGTCACCTATCTCACAAAAATCTAAATTGCTGTTCTCCTGAAAATTCGTCTCAAGATTTGATAAAGCCTGCTTTGCATAATTTTTAAAAATAATTTCAGAGCATGGCTTGTTCAGCTGAATCAATCTCTGCCAACAAATTGTATATTATAATAACATACAAAAGAGTGAAAGGCAATTTCAAATGGCTTGAAATGTTGGAAATGTGACAAAGATATTCTGTAAGCGGGATATTCAAATCGACAAAGGAAGAAAATATAATTCGTATATTTTTGGAAACATAATAAGGGTTATAAAAAAGATGAGAGAGAGAACAAAAGGTAAAATACTATATTGTTTTGTTTTTTATGTCACCAGTATTCTTGCAGAATCTGATACTGTTAGAGAACTATACGCTTTTACTCTATATCCATGACAGGTTTTTTAGTTACGTACTGATATTAAGCTCTCAATGGTCTTCTTCGTCTTTTTACTAGACATAATTCATGTCTAAAATTCATTCAAGAATGTTCTGACTAGCGCTGTTTTGTTCTCCTCATTATCAAAAAGGAGATCGGATGATTATCATAAAGAGTGAGTTTTAACTATAGAACTTCTTCTTCTTCTTCTTCTTCTTTTTCTTCTTTTTCTTCTTCTTCTTCTTCTTCTTCATGCTTCCTTAATAGACTCGCGCCTGTTCCATCTTCGGATGCCTCCTCATCAGATATCCAGGTGGTCACTCCATCTCCTCTTTGGCCTTCCTTTACTCCTTTGGCTGTTTGGTGATCTGTCTCGTGCTATCTTTACTAGTTTTCTTTCTCTCATTCTGCTTATATGGCTACACCATTATTTTTTCTGTTCAGTGTCGTCATTTATATTCTCTATATTACAGCTTTGCCTGACGTCTGTGCTACATTGTCTGTCCCATAATGATTTTCCTGTGATATCTCGGACTACTTTCATTTCACATGTTTCCATCAGTCTTTTTGTCCTTGTGGTGTCAGATCTTGTTTCCGCAGTGTAAGTCATAATTGGAATAACTACTGTCCTATAGATCTTAGCCTTTGTTTCTGTCCGTAGATGTCTGTTGCGCCGGATAGTGTGTTTAAGACATCCTGCTATTCTGTTGACTTTGTTTATTTGTTGGGAAACTTCCGCTTCTGTATCTCCATAACTGTGCATTAGCACTCCCAGGTAGCTGATATTTCTTTCTTGCTGGATTATTTTGTTGTTCACTTCCAGCTTGCACCTTATTGGATCTTTAGATATTACCATACTTTTTGTTTTATTTGGTGATATTATCATGTTGAACTTTCTGCTGTAATATTATATTTATATAAAAGTTTCTGAAGGTCATCTTCCCTCTCTGCAATAAATATGGCATCATCTGCATAGCATAATATAGAGATAATTTCTTCACCCATTTTGTACCCTATACTCAGGTTTTTGTTTTTATGAATAATTTCATCCATGATGAGGTTAAACAGCAGCGGGTTCAATGAGTTTCCTTGACGTATGCCTCTTTCTACTGGTATCGACTGTGTTAGTTTGTTATTAATTCTGGCCTGTATGTTATTCCTGCTGTATATGTTTTCGATAGCCTTGATAATATCTGACGGTACGTTTCTTTTATATAACAGGTGTATTACGTCATTCAGCTCTACACGGTCGAATGCCTTTTGTAGATCTATGAAGCAACAGTAAGCCGGGATGTAGTATTCCAGTGATTTTTCCATGACTTGCCTGACGACAAAATATTGCATTGAAAATATCGCTCTCCTTGTCTTCTCCAAATCCTTTATCGGCCTTCTGGTGACCTCAGACAAAATCTGGACTAATTTGAGGACAATACATTACTCCGATCTGCATCGTTCCGGTTTTAATGTTCTCTTGCAAAAGCAAGGCCAGCTCTGCGATGTTCTGTGGATAGTAGTGGAGATAGTGCCGGTCTTCTGGATAATAAATTACCCTCTACAGGTCATCTACGAGTCATCCATCTGCTTATATCCACATTTCTTACTTCGCTCAGACGATTTTCCAGTTTAACTGAAGTTAGATACCGATTTCTCAAACGTGATGAGACCAGAAATCAATCATCTACTTCGGATGTTGCCCATCTACGACCTGGTCCTGTTCTTCTTGTCAAGTTAATGGTGTCATTAAAACGCCGAACTGCTCTTTGGACCGCAGATCGACTAACGTTTAACAATTATTTCAGCTGCATAATATTGGCTACGACTATCTTGAACTAGAGCCACTGCTCTTGCAGCATCTCTCGGAGTTAGAGACATTTAGGAAGGATAATAATTAAATAAAAATATAACATAAAAGGTCATGTGTGTCCAAATTCTGTGGCTAGTTTCAACTACCTAGATCTGGAGTAAGTAACCATATGTTTTAATTCTCTAAAATTTTTCACCGGTCAAAATTTCAGTTTTTTATTAGTGTACAGTGGTTTTCTTACTTCTAGGTTTAACCTGATGATGGTCTGATAAGAACAAAAACGTTTGTGATGTAATTGTTGATGTATTTGATTAAAACTTCGATCTTTTTAAAAACATTTTTTAATAAAATTATATACCATCTACAGTGGAAGATTTTTTTAAGTAAAAATATAACACTTTTTGAATATAAAATTATTACACTATAGTATAGTTGTTAAACTAAAAGCATCACTCAATAAATATCTGCTTGTTTATCATTATCATAGACAATTTTTGAAAAGCAATATTAAATATGTTATTTTATTTGTCGTATACGAAGGTATATCTAAATAATTTGTATATGTACTTTAATGTCTCTAAAATATACAACTTCAAAAGAAAATAAGAAATAAGGAATGGGTCGATTTTTTTGCACCTGAGTGTATTAACATTCTGGTGAAATTTTCTGTTAGTATGGAAATATAACGTGATTTTACAAGGATGATCCCACTACATATTATATGTTTTTTTTTAATCACTCGTCATAGGTGGTGATATCTTGTTGTCGCCATGGCCATTCGAAAAAAACACTCCTTTCAATCATTCTGGGAAACACATAATATAGGAATTACCTAATCTCATTAACCCACCTCATTTCTGGTCTTTCTCTCGGTCGTGTACTTTTGTAAGGTTTCCAGTGTTGTATTGTTGCATTCCAAAGTTTGTCTTTTTTTCTAGCAGTGTGACCTGCGAAGCTCCATTTAAGTTTGGCAACTTTTGTGGTTATATCCTCGACTTTTGATTTTGATCTTAGCGAATCTTTCCTCTTTTTATCTGACAGTCGTATACTTAACATTTCTCTTTCTGTTGTTGCTAGTTATTCATATATGGCTTGATTAGGGTCCAGATTTGACATCCACATGTCATGATAGGAAGGATGTTCTTTCATCTTTGTTAACTTTTACACATATCATATCGTAATATTATAAAAATCTCAATTTGTTCTTTTTCATATAAATGATCCATTTTGACTTTTAATAAAAACCAACAGTTATGTTTATTGACACATCAACGTTTTTACTGTTATAGCCACCTTAACGTATCACTTTAACTTGGGCGGATATAATAAAATTTTAGCTATAAATCTATGGCATTTAGGTATAAAGAAATGGGATTTCAAAAAAAAAACTATACAGAGTCTTGAATTAACAAAAAACTCATTGACTTAATGGAAAACCATTTTGAGCGTCGTCGGGTTTGGGGGGGGGGGTTGGAGAAGCAGTCGGTAAATGGGTAAATTAGTAGTTTTTTAAACGTTTATAATTATAAATATTTCAAAATGCGGTTTAGCGTGAAGAAGGTTGTATACAAAAATGTTCTTCGTAAAATTTAAAATAAGAAAGGTTCGATACATAATTATAAAATCAACGGTTACAGAGTAAAATAGGATGTACCTAAAAGTGGAGGTTTTCCATACTTCTTGTATTTTTCGGGAAAACTATAATATTAATACTGATGAAACTAATTTTCTTTAACAGGATTGTGTTTTGTAAATATAATTTACTATTTCAGTAGCCGGTGGCATGTTATTGATAAGCCTTTGAGGGTACGTTAACCTCACCACCTTCTCAAGGGGCGCTACTTTTTAAGGGAAAGGAGCCTTCCACAGGCCTAGGCCATATAAACCTGTGGTACGGAGAAACCCATTCTGAACTTTCTATGGACAATGCCGTATGAATATCTTTCCAACAGTGAATTCCAAAAAAATAATTTTTAACACCCAAAATATTTCTTGCATATCGATGGTTATAATGCAATGAGTTTCAAGTAACATTATTCATTAGTTCAAGTAAACTCATTTATCAGTTTCAGTCCTCTTCATATACGACATCGTTCTCTTCTGCATCTACGTCAATTATGGTTGTGTCCCTATTATGACATCTTAGGCCTGAGCAATTGCTGCATATGTTTGAGCAGTTTGATCACTCTTTCTACACTCATAGTTATAGATGCATTCGGCTTTGCAATTACACATTATGACCGAAAGTAATTCCTCTGGAGCTGTAGCACGTACCGTTGTTATTGGTGTTAGGTGTTCGTTAGTCTTCTTCCAACCCCACTCGAGTGGATTCTTTTCCTCATTCAGCCACTGCTGTACCTGGTGGTAGGTTCTGAACGATTTCTGGCTGGAAGCTCCTGAAGTGAGGAGTAGTGCAGCTAGATTGAGCAAAGAATGTATAGGCTGCTTTGCACTAAGACTGGCAGCGAAAACAATTTAGATCTTCCATGTTCCTGGCACTAAACATCGCTATAAGGAAATGCTTTCCGACATCAGCTACTGCACTGAGTCAGCTTTTGGGGTCGTTGAAGACTAGAAGTTTTCTACGAAGAGCGGCGTTGGCTTCCACTGTCCTACGAGACTAATAGGTTCGTGCCATCACCAATAACACAATATTCAACGTCTTTCTTAGCTTCATCAATAGCTGTTAAAGCTATTAATAAGTCAGTATCACCCGATGTTTGATGAACTGTGTAACCACATATTTGCAAATGCACTGTAAGAAGTGAAATCAGGCACATTTGTTGTTAGCGTTAGCTAAAAATTCACTTTGGTTTATATTTACATGGATTGAGTCTTCAACTTTTACTTCAATGCTAGAACGTCCTCTGCGTAAGTGTTCTTCATATTTCGTATTTCCTTGCTGGTATTCATCAAATTTAACATAATAAACCTCTGTTGTGCATCTTATCCTCTATTGGACAACAATATGATTGCCGAATATGCATGTTTAATAAAATACATTAGTTATTTCTGTTCACCTTTATCCTACTGCAAAATATAAAAATTGCAATAATGTCTACATGTACTTTGGGACCGTTCATTTTAGAAGGATTGTGCATACGACCTTTTTTGTTCAATGTAGAACATTTTTGTATAGAACATTGTTCACGCTAAACCGCTTAGTTTTAGAAATATTGTCGAAAAGCGTAAAACATTACTAATTTACCGATTTCTCCACCCCCCCCCCAAACCATACGCTCAAAATGGTGTAACTTTTAACAGAACAATATGTGGATCATATAGAACAATTTGGTGTTGTAGAAAAACTTTCACTATGGATATATGGGTTATTCCTTTTTTTGGATCAATTGTATCATACTGAAAGTCGTGGAAGTCGTTTTCGTGATAATTGAAGCATTCCAGACTTACAACTCATTCCCGTCAACTTTTATTTCTGAATAAGCGTTCTCTGAGATTTCTTTTTTATTTTTGACGTCATTGATGTGAGCGTGATTACGTTAATCGATATTTTTTTAAATACAAATATTCGTGTTGCCGTTTGAAAGGTCTTGAAAATGTCTATTGAACTGTAACAACAGTTTTACTTATAAAAAGTGTAAGAAAAATTTGTAATGAGCTCTATTCTCGTTATTGTAATTGTATGTAACCTTACGGTTGTCAATTTGAGCATATGCTTTACTTTTTATTGTAGTCAATAAATAATATAGTCCACAGTACATCTTATATCGGCCTTTTTCAAAAATGATTAAAAAAGTTTTTATAAGTTTGCGTCATTTTTTTGTCGGACAATTACTTTTTTAATAAATATGTATTATTTGAACGTTAAAAAAATTAAAATTACCTGACATAATTAATATTTACGTTGTCCGACTAAAGAAACGAGACTGTAAATTTGTCGGACAAGAGATCAACAATCTTTAGTAATTAATTGTCAATACTTTCAATTGAAAATTAAGAGTTTTGTAATAACAAAACTGTACCTCGCTAGAGTGACATCTTGCGGGTGTTGCGTCCTCTTTTTTGTCCGACAAAAATAATTTATTTTATTCTAACGCATAATCTTTTGATTAAAATTAAAAATTATAGTTTTGCAATCACAAAACGTAAGCGCGCTAGAGCTACAGGTTCAGGTGTGGGGCGTGAGGAAACGGGTCCAAGATGCACTCTGATATTTTTCAGAAAGTGGTAGACTCGCTCAAACGAAGCAGTTAAAACCATTTTTAAGACTTTTGTAATCATTTTCAAAAAAGGACGATGGTCTGTGGACCAATGATAATATACAGTGATGAGCGTGCTAATAACCGGCAAAATAGCGCAAAAGACGGAAAACGTAATACATTGCGAAACAAAAAGAAATGAAACTAGGGGAGATGGAAATGATCGGTATAAACGTATAAATTAACATTACATTACATAATTTCCCACCTTTAGACGTATCAGAAGAGTATGACAACTGTCACTGTGACAGTAGAATTTTATAAAATATTACTGTCACAGAGGTCTAAAGGTGGGAAACTATGTAATGTAATGTTAATTTATACGTTTGTAACGATCATTTCTACCTCCACTAGTTTCATCTCTTTTTGTTCCGCAATGTATTATGTTTTCCACCTTTGGCTCTATTTTGCCGGTTATTAGCGCGCTCATCACTCTATATATAATATACAGTGATGAGCGCACTAATAACCGGCAAAATAACGTAAAAGATGCAAAACATATTAAGTTGTGAGATAAAAGAGATGAACCTAGTGGAGGTGTTAAATTTAGCGCTAGTAACTTATAGATTGACATTATATTGATTGTTTCCCATCTTTAGACGTGTTGGACGAGCTTGAGAAATGCCACTGTCACAGTTTTAATTGACATACTCCTCTGATACGTCTAAAGTGGGGAAACAATCAATATAATGTCAATATATATATATGTCACTATCACTAAATTTAACAACTCTACTAGTTTATTTCTTTTTATCTCACAATTTAATGTGTTTTCCATCTTTTGCGCTATTTTGCCGGTTAGCGCGCTCATCTCTGTATAATAATATAATAACTTTTATTGCAATAAATAAAATGTTTGACAAAACAAAAAAATGAAAACTTAAAACTGTTACTAGTTTGTTGAATAGGCATTTAGAAGACTTTTCAAATGATATATTGAAATGCATACCTACATTTACATTTAAAAAATATATCGATAACATTATCACGCACATATTTTCTTTGTCTAATTTCTTAATTTTTTATTTCTCCTCATTATTGTTACTCTGCAGCACCTTTACAGGTATTTTATCTTTGATCCGCGATATTGCTGTTGTCTCTTTTGTCATAGTCATATCATAATTGGTATAAAAAAAATAACAATTTTTTATTTACTTAACTTTTATTTTTATGCATAAGTGTCTATTCCGCAATATACGTTTCGATTTTCTAATTCCGGTTCGTGTTTTTTGTATTTAAAAAATGGACGCCTACGACCAGTACTAAAAATTAGAAAATGATAGAATCGATTTATCTCTGAAAAATAAATTACCGTACCATTTTTCGTTTTTCTGAATCGAAGCATTCTGGAGTTATTAAAAAAAAAACTAATTAAGTACGAGACGCCACCTTAAAAGAGCTCTAGTTCCTTTAGGAATCATTTTCGGACTAGTAGCCCAGTAAATGGTCGTTTTGGAGTGTAATTTTCAGGGTCAACTCCGAATTGTTTGAAAATTTGGATTAAGGTTCTACTTGCCCTCCACTTCAAAGTGGAATTTGTGCCGTTGTTTACTTTTACTTGGGGAAAATAAGTTTAAAATAAGTCCGAAAATGGATAAATTGACTAATTCCAAGAAACTTTCTTTTTTTAGAGTTACTTATGTAAGTCAATACGTTTTGAGTTATTTGCGATTGAAGATGTTTATTTTTCCACAAGAAAATCACGTTTTCAGGCGGTTTTTCGCAAATAACTCAAAAAATAAATATTTCTTTCGAAAAATATATTCCTAGTAAAAATGTAGCTTATAAAAAAAATAGTGTATGTATTAAGAGGAAACAGTAGCGATCAACAGGTAGCGAAAACGCGTTCCAAGATTGCGGCTGTAATTTTGAATATTTTTTCGAGATATTTGGCACACGTATTTGTAATATAATAAAGAATGGCGGTACAGAGCCCAATTTGAAAAATATATTAATATATGAAAATTACTCTGTAATTAAATACAATATTAAAAAAACGAGCCTGTACCGCCATTAAGAAGAACAAAAAATACACTTTCTTCAAATAAACTTTTTTATCCGATGCCTAGATTTTTTGTCATTTTGGAACTACTAAAATTTTTTATTTCATTAGTAGCTCCAAAATGACACAAAATCTAGGCATCGTATAAAAAAGTTTATTTGAAGGAAGTGTATTTTTTTGTTCTTCTTAATGGCGGTACAGGCTCGTTTTTTTAATATTGTATTTAATTACAGAGTAATTTCCACATATTATAATATTTTTCAAATTGGGCTCTGCACCGCCATTCTTTATTATATTACAAATACGTGTGCCAAATATCTCGAAAAATATTCAAAATTACAGCCGCAATCTTGGAACGCGTTTTCGCTACCTGTTGATCGCTACTGTTTCACCTTAATGAAATATCTAAACCCAGAAAAAGCAAAGCGATCAAAAAAACTAAGAGATTTTTGGGACATACTTATTAAAATTTTGTAAAGTGTTTAAAAAAAAAGCTTTATTTTTATGTTTTATTGAAGTTTCTAGCATCAAAACTAAATGAGTGATGCTCAAAATAAAGTTGACCATTTTTTTTGTAAAAAAAAGTCGTGAAAATCTCCCCCTTTTTAACAGCCTAAATAAAATTAATTTTTACCGCTTTACCATTTACTTTATATATCTATCCGTATTGCTTATACGATCTTTATTGTATCTTTGACCGGTTCAAAGTGCGTATTTCCGAAAAAATTCGGTTTTATAGTGGAAAGAAATTTTCTAAAAATTTTGGAAAATTGCTATTTTATCAAAATATCTTAAAAAATACTAGTGATACGAAAAATGTCAGAGCAGCAAAATGTTTTGCTTTTATAAATATGCTAGTTTCATTTTGTTTTTCTATAAGACAAAAATTGGTTAAAATAAGACATGGCTGTTCAAAGTTGGCATACACTCGTGATTAGTGACTCATTCAAGCCCATTCAACTATAACCCTTTAAAAATAAGCACTTTAAACCTGTGACACTTACAAATCATATAAAAATACATAATGAAAATAAATTGTGTGTAAAGTGGTAACGATTAATTTCATTTGTGGTGCTAAACCGGGGGAGATTTTCATGATTTCTTTACCAAAAAAAAGGTATCAACTTTATTTTGAGCGTAACTCGCATAGTGTCGATGCTAGAAACTTTAATAAAAAATTAAAATAAAGCTTTTCTTAACCTTTCCGGGACCGTGCTACAAAAACTTACTCTTCAGGCCGTGTGGGGTAACTATGGTACCCCACTAAAATACTTTAATAAATCATTTAAATTATACATTATTTTTTGGAAAGTTATACAGTAAAGCACTAGCCACTGAAATAATTTTTTTTTAAACAATGTACATTTTCTTATTTTGACCTTTTATTAAAATTTGCTCTTATTCATTATTTTTACAGTCAGGATATACAAATTGTCTACTATCTTCTCGATGTATGCTGCAAATGGGTTTTCTGAAAGTACTACATGACGTTTTAGTTTTTCTGTCTAATTTTCTGTAATTTCAGGTGTCAACTGACCCTTTGATTTCAATAAGCAGTAGGCCGTGCGGGGTAACGAAGGTCCCCCAAGTAATTATAATTTCAATATTAGTAGAAAATTGAAGTTATATCTAATAATTTTTATAGAAAAAAGATTTGGTAATGTATTTTCTAAGATTACATGGAGGGAGAAAAAAAAATACATATATTTTGAAAAGTTATAAAAACAAAACCGCATCTGGGGTACCTAAAATACCCCGCACGGTCACGGAAAGATTAAACACTTCAAAAAAAAAAACTTAATGGGGTTTCCCCGAAAAGGGCTAAATTTTTTGGTTATTTCACATTGAAATATTCGATTTGGAATTTGACGAATAAAAACGTATTTTTCATGAACTGCAACTTTGCTTTTACTGGGACTATAGACTTCACGAATACACAACTATAGTATTTTTACTACAAAAGCGATATTACGTAGGTCAAAATTTTTGACGTAAGAGAACTGTCAAAACATTAGAATGTGACTTTTCATTATTGCCGTGTTTATTATAAACATTCAAATAAACATGACAAAAGTCACATTCTAATGTTTTGACAGTTCTCTGACGTCAAAAATTTTGACCTACGTAATATCGCTTTTATAGTAAAAATACTATATTGTAGTTTTTTATGCTACGTTTTTGCTAAGAAAATGTTTTCGATAAAGTACTTAGTTTTTGAGTTCTTTGACACAAACCGCTTTAAAACGTGGTTTTTTTATCGACAAATTAACATCTTGACTCCGTTAACATATTGACTTACGTAAAACTGTACAGAACGAAAGTTTCTTAGAATTAGTCAGTTTATCCATTATTTCCGAACTTACTTTAAACACGCGTTTTTTCAGCCCCGAGAAGGGGTGACTGTTAAAAGCAACCAACAACGGCACAAGTTCAACTTTGAATTGGAGGGTAAGTAGAATCTAAAGCCAAATTTTCATAGAATTCGGAGTTGACCCTAAAAATTACAGGGTATCGCCGTATTTCCCGTTTGTTTACTGGGTTATAGGTGAATTGGGTTAAATTGTCTTAAAATTATCTGATGTATCTCCGGTCTTCGCTTGTCAGGAGAGTTGCTGGACAACCTGTATAATGTATAGTAATACTACTTTTATATTTTCATTTAACTATTTTTGTATAAAAATTATTTTATTTTCGTCTAAAAACTCTATACAACGAAAAATTTCGTTACATTTTTTGTGGTAAAAAGTAGTGTGAGCTACCCGACTATTTAAACACAGGCGTTGGCATGGTAGTAATTCCGTATGATATAACTCTATTACAAAATTAAATTTTACTTTGCCGCTGTTCTCATGAGCACTATGGTTAAGAACACGGAGAAGTTTCCTCTTTTAATATGTTGGATAATTCAATAACGCGGAAATTCGAATGAGCAACTTTGACGGATCTACTCTCCCTCTCTCTCATACATACATTCTGTGTAATGTACTCAATTTACATAGGAATGTACACTTCGGTGCGAAATATACGCTTTGCAGTTTAGAAGTTGGCCAGAACCGCATTTTATTACACGAACAGACTTATACTCACTTACACTAAACACTCAATCCACAGAATGACTCTTTTCCTCACTGTTTTAGTCATTTAGCAGAAAAGGGGGACCCTCTGTATCCTTTTTAGAATAGAATAGAAATATGCTTTATTGTCATGAAAAATTTAACAATTTTATAGACAAAGCTTACAAGAATCATAAAAATAAGAACAATAACAAATAACAAATACAATTTACTAAAATGATATAAATCGTCTACATAAATAAAAATAATGAAGATAAACAAAAAAAAACAGTAACAACCTATTGCAAAATTTAAAAAAAAAATTTGCAAATTGCATAATCTACCTTAAGAAATTTAATAAGTTAAGTTAAGCTGCTGCATATGACACTCAAATATAGATTAAGATTATACTTATAAATAAGAATACTGTACTTTCTTAGTTATTGGTTAAGAAACTCTGCTGTTGAATAATATGGTCTTTCAGATAAATAGGCTTTAGTCATTTTACGGAACTTGGAGAAAGATGTTGCAGATTTAAGTTGTAGAGGGAGATGGTTGTAAAGTTTTTTCGCAGAATATAATATAGATTTCTTTACTAACTCACTGGACGGGATCGGTAAATAGATGTCAAAGGTAGAATTTCTGGTGGAATAGTCATGTCTAGGTCTTGCTGGAAAGACATGCAGATGTTTACGAATTAAGCAAACAGTTTCTAAAATATATAAAGAAGGTAGTGTTAGAATCCTGTGATCTTTGAAGTAGCTTCTGCAATGTGTTGTTCTTCTGAGGCCAAACAGATATCTTATTGCTCTTTTTTGTAATTTAAAAATAACATCAGATTGGGCAGCCGTACCAGAACCACAAAAAGGGAGACCATATCGAAGATGTGACTCGAACAAAGAAAAATATGTTATTTTGGAAGAGGCTAAATTCATTTCCTTTGAAACAGATCTTATTGCAAAGCAAGCTGAGGATAGTTTCTTGCTTAACACATCAATATGAAGGGACCATTTCAGATTGCTATCTAAAAAAATACCAAGAAACTTTACAGAATCAACGATACTGATCTGGCTGTTATGAAGAGGTAAGGGTTGAAGAGCTCCTTTATAGGACAATGCTACTGTTTTATCTACATTAAAAGAGAGTAAATTTGAATCGGACCAAGATTTTATTGTAAGTAGATCAGAAGTTATATTAGCATGAAGAGTTGCGATATTTGAGTTGCTCCAAGTGATACTGGTATCATCAGCAAAAAGAAAAACTTTGCCATCGATTTTTAAGCTAGTGATGTCATTAATAAAGATAAGGAAAAGTAGAGGACCCAATACTGAACCTTGTGGTACCCCACATACAACATTTTTGAGACTAGAGTCTGTATCATTTGCTCTAACCAGTTGTTTCCTATTATCCAAGTAAGATTGAAACCAGTTCGAAGAAATACCTCGAATTCCGTAGAAATCTAGTTTTTTTATCAAAATGTCGTGATTCACACAATCAAAAGCTTTGGCATAATCACAAAAAACAGTGGCAGTGTGCAGATTATTGTTTAATGCTTGATAAACCTCATGTAGTACAGAAAACATGGCATCTGTGGTACATTTATTATTTAAAAACTTCCCTTCCCTTCCCTTCGCTTGTATGTACATACATATGTACACGATATAGAAAAGGTCTTATATGGCCAATATATCAAAAGTCTGTTAATATGCACGGAAAGAAGGATTTTTAATGGTTTTAAAATGATTTTCATTTGGTATTTTTCAATTGTGACTCAAAAGAAAAGTATTTGATCAGTGTGTGTTGCCAGTACTTACCTATGGTGCAGAAACTTTAACAATAACCAAGAAAATAAGAAATAAAATTTGTGTTACCCAAAGGGCCATGGAACCCTCAATGCTAGGTATTTCTCGTCGGGATCGAATTACGATTAGGGAGATAAGACGGAGAACAGGAGTGACGGATGCCATAGAAAGAATTATGACCCTAAAGTGGAACTGAGCTGGACACATAGCTAGAATAATACACAGCGAATAATACACTGGAGACCAAGACAAGAAGCATATCGAAGTAGAGGTCGTCCGCCAACCAGATGGTCTGATGACATAAAACGGATCGACAAAAACTGGATGCAAACAGCACAAAACAGAAATGCATGGAAAAGACTGAGGGAGACCTATATCCAGCAGTGGATAGATCCGGGTTGAATGGTGATGATAATGATGATTTTTCAATTACCTATATTATACTGCAAGGCATAAGTTAGGGATATCCCAGAGAAACCCCCCTACACGCGACACTATATTGTTGTAGAATTGTTTTTTGGAAAAATTCAGAAAATAAATTTATATCACAGACCACGAGACCATATATTTTCTTCAGCCTGTATATGGCCAAAAATTGTATAGAGTCTAATTTAGTTAATAAACAGTGCTTTTTCGGGGAAGGTGAAACCGTTAATGTGGTTTTTGTTAATGGATTTTTTGAAAGGATTTACAGACAATGCTTCGAAAATATTGGAAAGTGCATGGTATTTCGTTTTGTGATCATCAATAGGATTTTTGTAAATAATTCGTAGAAGTTTTAAACGGTAAACAAATTTTATTGAGTTTAGAATGTAAGGCCTTTTGTTTATTTCTTTGAAAAAACGACAGTAATTTGATGTCTCTAAGGGCCAATTTCTCATATCGAGTTCAACTCCAGTTTAACCTGAACTTCTAGTAAACGTCAGTTTAAAGTCAAAATCGTCTTTCTCAATTCCCGTTCAACCGATGGCAGTTTAAACTTGAACGATGCTTGAACGGTGGAATTCGGCCGTTCAAAGATTTCAGAACTCAGTTCAGATGATTTCATGGACTACGCATGCGTTGTATTAACACGAAATGCTGTCATAATATAAATATATCCTATTTTATTATATTAAGCCTAACGATAAACGATAACATTATTTGTGTTTTTATAATATTTATTTATAATTATTAAAATGACTATTTGACTATAAATACTTAAATTTAACTTTATTCAAAAACAGCATAAAAAAGGTAGTTCAAAATGGCGACAGTTTTTTACATTTTGCCATCTATTGGCATTTCTCGAAAGCTGTAGAACGAGCACTGACATGAACGCGCAATGAGAAATGCATTCCAAACAGAACCGGAGATCACCCGTGAACCCGGTTCAACTGAACCATAGATTAACGCAGGTATGAGAAATCGACCCTTAGAATTTTAACAAAATGGAAAGTTGGATACAAATTAAGTTGGTTTCTTAGGAAAGGAAAGCATGATTGTTTTTGGTAGAGAAAGATCGATGGAAGGGATGAGAATGTAGAGTCTGAATTTGAGAGAGAAAAGATAGTCACTGTGTGATTAATATCGGGAGAGAGCCGTCCAGTTTTTTTGAAAAGTGAAAAGTCAGTGTAAAATGGTGAAATCGGGTTTTGCGAGCAGAATCAAGTTGAAACGAAATTGTTGACCGGTTGAGAAGTAAAGTTTTCCTGTGTCCGAGGGAGATTCCTTTGTTCTGTCTAGAACGAGTAGCTGATTGGTATCTATTTGCACAAGATATCGAGCAAGGAGAAACTGAGGAGAATTCGAGCGAGTCCTGGTTTTATTTGTTTTTGAAGCAGTTTGGACGAGAGGGATTTTGTCGCAACATCCAAAGAGTACGTGAGGAAGAATCAAGGACGACGCAATCTGGGAGAAGAAGGAGTGAAGAAACAAAAAGGTTAGTCAAATCATTTGTTGAAACTGAGAGAGTTTGTTTTTATCCACACCATATATGCTAATTTTTTTTGTATTGAACATTTCTATAACTCAGTTAGTCATTCCAACTTTAAGTAATCAATTCAAAAGAAAAAAAGTAAATGTTATTAAATTTAGTATGAATAAATGAATTTTTTTAAAATAATTCTTTTCTGTTAAAACAAGGAGACATCAGAGTTAAAACTTAATTTATTAAGTAAGAAATTGTTGCAACAAATTTAGATTTTAGTATTTTTGTTTAAATCTTATTTATACTAAATAATAGATTAATGATAGATTACATTTATATGATATTGAATGTGTTTAATTTCCCTGTTTTTTCCTGGAAGGAATAAGCAAGTAGAGATACTGGAAGCCACGAATTAAAGGTATTGCATCGAATACAAAATTAGCCCTGAGAATAAAGTTTATTAGAATATATAATTTGAACTTGGTTTTGTTTACATAGGCAGAAATTAAATTAATTGAGTGATTAATTAATTAAGAATTTGCTAATCAATCTAATAAAAGAGATAAAGTAGAGCATAACAATATATACACGAAATTTTCGATTTTCTAAATCTGACTGAATTGAAAACTGGGCCAAATCCCATTTTAAATTTTATAAAAAGACTCGCCCATCCATATGTCAGCCATATATTTTGGTCCAGGGGTGTGAATTTTACGGCCCTTCTCATTTAGAGTCTGTTTACGTTCTCGTCCTAAAAACTCCAAAAAATTTCGAAAATGTAAGTAATTTGCGGCTTCGGATAGTACTGCTCTTTGTCTTTACAATGCATGTGTACTTTTGAAAATCGGTTATAGCATTCAAAAGTTATCGAGCTCAGAAATATGACTCAATTTCTATTTAAAAAGGGGAAACTGTTTGTGGGTATGTATGTGTGTATGTATGTATGTATGTATGTGTGGGGAAAAGTTACACCGATCTGAATGTTTTTTTCTGCGCTTCAAGAGAGGGTCAGGGCCGATTCAGAACCGGTGTAGTTTGTGACTTTTGACCACCCATAAGCCAGATATAGGACTGGATAGGTACAAAACGGCATATTTTTTGGGGGTATATAGGATGAGGCAGATAACTGGCTTATTAGAAATATATTGAGAAATAAAGGCAACAGAATCATGAAAATCGGAATAAAGGGGTTTTGAAGAATGATCTATTTAATGAAAATATTTTCACCTATCTGCTATTTCCGGCTATACCGGAAGTTGATTATAACTTCGTTTTTTTTTAATGGGACACCCTGTATATTTTTACATTTTCGGATTCTCCTCGATGTCTTCTTTCTTAAAATATGAGGTTTTGTGATGTTATACAGGGTAGTTTAAAAGATAATTACGTTTTTTTGTTAATTTCGTAGCAACATTCACACCCTGTAGAATTGTATAGTTTGACATCAAAAACTCTGTTTATGTTTAAATAATTTTTAATATAGTCTACTATTGTTAAGAATTGTGAGTATAGCTAATTTTATAATTTTAATATACAGGGTTATTCGAAACTCGGAATGAGTACCTATTTTCTGAGTTTTCTTAAATAGAACACCCTATATTTTAGTATTGTAAAGGAATGATATTTGATGGTACTTTTTTATTTCTTAAGCTTTCCCTATACCTAACTTCTTTTATTTGTGGTTAATTGTTATTGAACCAACAATCCTAACTACGTATTTATTTTGATAGCTCAACCATTATTGCTAATTTTAAGGATCAGTCTAGGTCTAGATTAATATGTATTTATTTCCGAAAAATTATTTGTGATTGAATATTTTCACGGCCAACCTAATAAAATTTCACGGTTTTTTTGGTATTTGGCTTCAATCACCAATAATTCACAAATTAAAGCAGTTACGTATAGGGAATGCTTAAGAAATAAAAAAGTACCATCAAATGACATTTCCTAACAATATTAAAATACAGGGTGTTCCATTTAAGAAAACTCAGAAAATACTCATTCCGAGTTTCGACCAACACTGTATACTAAAATTAAAAAATTAGCCATACCAACAATGAATAAAAATATTAGACTATATTAAAAACCATCTGAACATAAATAGAGTTTTCGATGGCAAACTAATACAATTCTACGGGGTGTGAATATTGCTACGAAATTAAAAAAAACGTGTAATTATCTTTTAAACTACCCTGTATAATATTACAAAATCTCATATTTTAAGAAAGAAAACATCGAGGAGAATCCAAAAATGCAAAAATATATGGGGTGTTCCATTAAAAAAAACGTAAAAGTTGTAAGCAACTTCCGGTATAACTGGAAGTAGGAAATAGATGAAAATATTTTCATTAAATATATCATTATTCAAAACCCCTTTATTCCGATTTTCATGATTCTGTTGCCTTTAGTTCTCGAGATATTTCTAATAGGACTTTTATCTGCCTCACCCTGTATATCTGAAGTTCAAGAAGAGATACGAAAACCTCAAATACACCAAATTAATAGTACTGAGTTAAGCTTTTAAAAGGTGCCTAAGCGGTCAAGATCAAACGTACACACGGCTCAGTATAGCCGAAAAACTAACAAATTAAACTTTGAAAATTTTGATTTTTCGACAATTACTCAAATGATTTTTAAATTTTTTCTTTATTATTTTAGACTTTTCTTTAGTACTTACTCAGTTGTGCAACGGTTCAATCAAACTCTTTTTGTACTTATACTGGGTAGGAGGAAAGAAATGTTTTTCTTATATTACGTTTGAGACACCCTGTAGGGAGGATGATGTACAAATGTGAGTATATCGGAATCGTATTGTTTTGTGTGGTCCTATGTTTTGTGAATATTTTGTTTTTTGAAGGTCTCTGAAAGCTTTAGAAATCAAGAAAATAGGTGGTTTTACTCTTTAACATGTGTTTTAACTAAAACAAAACTAAATTTATAAAATTTTTATTTTTTCAATATAAAATAATTACAGTCAACAAAACTTTAAAAACAGTAAGGCACATAACGGAAACAGTTCTTATCAACACCTATTATGTAGAGTTAATTGTTGACCAGGTAAGGGATATGCACAGCACAACATAAAAGAGACGAGATTATTTAATGGAGGCTCTGTGATGTTTTGGGGTGGAAGTTCCTTGAGAGTAAGTACGGACTTAAGTAAGTAACCTGGCACTGGAGTATGCGGTTAGGCAAATGCAAACCGAGCAAAATAGAACCGAAGGGTTCGACTGGCCGCTTATGCCGATAATATTAATATTATGAGTAGAACATCAACAGGAGCACAGGAAACATACGCACAGTTAAAAACACAAACAAAAATGCTAGGTCTGGGAATTAACACAGAAAAAACAAAAATAATGACTCAGACGAGGAGAAATATAAAATCAATGGGAAAATCCCATTGAAGAGAAGAATCCCAAAATGAGAAGAAATATAGTCCCACAAAACATTATACATGAAGGTGACATTAAAACGGTTGGAAAGTTTACATACCTGGGAGTAGAAATATATGCCGACGGATCAGAAGATGGAGAAATACGGAAGAGAATAACGCAGGCAAACAGAGCTTATTTTGCCCTTTCCCATATATTTCGGTCTAAAAGTGTCCACCGAAATACAAAGATGAGAATTGAGAATCTACAAAGCTTTAATTCGACCAGTAACATGTTATGGCAATGAAGCATGGGTCCTGAAAGAAACATCCGATAAAAAACTCGACACATTCGAAAGGAAAGTATTGAGGAGAATACTAGGCCCTGTGAGGGAAAACGGAATCTTCAAAAATCGATACAACAACGAACTTTATCAACTTTATAAGGAAGCACCCCTGTCAGACTTCATTAGAATACAAAGATTGCAATGGGCCGGACGCTTGATAAGAATGGGAGAGGATAGGCTACCAAAAAGAGCACTGAATGTTAGAATGCAGGGAAAGAGACCGGTTGCAAAGCCAAGAAAGCGCTGGGAAGACACAGTAAACAGCGACGCACAAGCCCTTTTAGGAGTCCGTGTATGGAGACGAGCAGCCACAGACAGGTAAGGGTGGAGGCAAAAAATAAAGGAGGCCAAGGCTCAATTTGTGGTGTAGTGCCGAAGAAGAAGAAGAAGCATGGACTTGGTGTCTACGTAGAGGCTCTTTAAATAGCGAGATGTACATTACACAGATTTTTTTGAACACTGTTTTCCTTTGGCACTATATATAAGAAATGATTTCATCTTAGTGGTATGAAAAGACATGGCCTCCTCACTCTTCATTTTTGTTTCTAACGTATTCATTAGTCCTATTATTTTTACTTCTATCTATTTATTCCCTTCGTTGATTTTTTACTGTCCATTATGTCAAAATTTTATATTTTATTTTTGATGTCTTTATCCAATAGTCCATGTATTTGCTTTTACTCTAGCCCAAGGCCCCATGTTTGGTGGCCTGTATCTCGTGCTAAATGTTTTATAGACGAAACAAAAGAATAGAAGTTTTACTTTGTACTGAATTTTAACATACTAGGTTGTCCGTTCGATAAGAAAAACACAATTTTATGATTTAAAACACACTTTATTATTAAATATAGTATCCTTGAACATCAATACACTTATTTCAAGGAGATTCCAATTTACAAATTCCATCCGTAAAGTGAGAATCTCAAAGAGCTCCAAAATACGCTTCCACATCTGTTATGACCCTATCATTTGATGACAAACGCTTTCCACACATAATGAATAGGTATTAAAACAGTTGGAAATCACAAGGGGCCAAATCTGAAGAATATGGTGGATGCTCCAACAATTCGAATTTTAATTCATGAATTTTAACTATTGTAAACATTTGTCAAGCGGCATAATTTTACAACGGTAACAGTCGGTTGTATATTTTCTTAAAAATTCCTTAATATAAAGGGAAATATTTTTGTACATAGATAGTTTTAAGATAATATTATTTATTACTAGCATAACTGGTTAAAAATAATGGTTAATATTGCAATAAATAATAATATTCGGTAGATTGTATTTGTAGGTATTTACAACCAAATATTAAAATCCGCTTTTAAGTGACCCCTCTTATCTATCGTAAATTATTAAAAGTACTGCAACAACAAAACTTGAAAATAGTGGTCATAAACAAATACAAGAGCAGTATTGAATTGTATATCAATTGACAACATAGATTTTATCCACATTAATTGTTTGGTGTTTGTAATACGTGTATACCTAAAAATTATCATGAGTAATAATGATTCTAGATCTAGATTACCGAAATGCTGACAAACAAGATATACATAGAATCAACGAAGAAAACTTGTGTGAGATCTGGAATATGGGGTCTCTGACATTAGTACAAGCAGCAATATCTTGTGGTCGTTTCAAGGCCATTCTAAGATTTATAAGATTTGACAAAGAAAATACCCGCCAATAATCCAAAATATCGGATAATAATAATAATAACCTTCCCAATGCATAACTATAGATGAATAATTGAGGCCGTACAAATTTTACACAATATATATCTTCCAATCCCACTTAATATGGGATCAAGATATTTTGGGTTTATAATGCATCAAGCGCCTTATCTCATACAAATTCACCTTTATATTTGAAAAACAGCATAATATGGTTTCCGACAAGTTAACGTTGGCTAACAAAACAGTTTTGGATCTGGTCACGTCTTATAAAGGTTCTGGGCGAAATGATAAGAGAGATGTCAAAAACGAGGAAAATTTGTGTAGTAAGTATGTTTCTACCTGTCTGTAACGAAAATTCTTTGTCTAAGACGACATGTATGTGTTACAAAAATACACACTAACATTCATTTTTGTATTTTGGTTCAAATAAACTATCATTATTACAAAATGAATTGAATTTTTGTAACATTCATTTAAAAAAATGTACAAGGTACCAATGTACCTATGCCGTCGTTTGTGGGGGTAGAAAAAATGTAAGCCTTCTGCCTACAACAGAATAAAGATTTTCTTGTTACATTTTGCTCACATCATCTAATGATGTCACCAAATTTCAAGTCTCTATGTCTTTAACAAAAATAGTTATCGCAATTTGAAAACTCAGAAGTTACAATTGTACGTATGTCGCCTGGCAAAGGTTAAAAGGCAAATGACAGGGTGCATTGTCCTCATAAAAAAGGGTTTTTTTCTTATGTAAACGGGGTCTTTTTTCACGAATTTTTTCCTTCAGCTGTCTAAAAGGTTACACTAATATTCAGAATTTATTGTTTTATGAGTTTGGCAGTAATTCACAAACAAAATTCCTCTCGTATTCCAAATAAACTGATGCTAATACCTTCTTGGCCAATTTCTGGACTCGAACTCGTTTCGGTGTTGAAGAACCAGTTTCACACCACACTTTGGCATCTTGTTTTGATTTAGAATCGTGGTGATAGACCCAAGTCGCATCCCTAGTGGTAAATCGATGCACAAGATCTACTTTATCTTATCGAAAACGCTCTAAATTTTGCTAAGAAAGTCGCATTCGAATGTGTTTTTCTTCAGTTGTTAGCGAATGCGGCACCTATTGTGAAAACAGCTTTCTGAACCCAATACTTCAGTAAAAATATTGCTTATACTACTCAATGTAATGCCTAGGGCTTCTGCTAAAAATCTTTCAGTCACTCGACCGTTTTTCAATATCATATCCTGTATTTTTTTTTACGATTTCTAGTGTTGTTGCTGTTTTTGTACGAGTACATCCTTGACGTGGATCGTCTTCAAAGCTTGTACGACCACGTTTAAATTCAGCAACTCATCTTTGTACTGCACTAGTTAAGTCCTTATAAACTTTTAACATTCGTTCATAAATTTACTTTGCTTTTAAACCTTCCAAAAGTAAAAATTCAATCACTGCACGAAACTTATGGTAGGGGAGCAAAGTATGCTAAATGTGCAGTTACTAGAGCGCTTTGGGGACCTGTTGGGTTGTGAAGAGTACGTCCTAAAACCAAAAACAATTAAGTAAAGTTTTTAATTTTAGTGGGCGCTTGCCATTTTTTAATTTACTTTTCCATTTCCAACAATTGTTTTTTCCGATTATAGCACCATCTATCCATAGTTCGAAAAAATGTTTCGAATAAAAGTTGCTTATTTTTACGCAAAGAATCCAAATCTGGAATAAAAACTTTGGGCTCCTATTTAAGATTTTAAAGTAACCCCCACGTCACCTCCATGGGGGGTCGTGTTTGATACCATTCGATAGATTTTTCAAAAATATTGATTAAGTGTATTTTGCAGTTTTTTGATCTAATGTTTATTTTGCGAAATATCGCGGGATTTAAATGTAAAATTTTTATTTTTACCCCCACCCCTCTCCGTGGAGTGTCATGTTTGGTATCATTCATTTTTTGGTATCATTGGTTTTTTTGTGAAACTTTTTAACTCACCCATCTCCTTACGCCCCGCTCAAATCGTCAGATTTTTGAAATATACACTCTTTTGCATGTACTTAACTTACCTTATCTTAGTCTCACAATTTCGATTTTTTTTTTTCAAGCCCCCCTTAACGAACGCCCCTGTGTTAAGAGCCAATATATGGTAGAGGTACATCTGCAGGGCACCAGGTTTCTCCCCATATGATAATTTGACGCGCTTGAGTAACTGCAAAAATTCCCGCTTGGTCTCCTTGGAAAACATACTGTGACACGTCGATACTAAATGGCTTGTAAACAAATAGTTAATTCACAGTTTGAAATAAAAATTCACACATATTTAATATGAAGAGCGTACCAACATAAGAAAATAAAATTAGGCTAGTACCAATGCTCTCTCTTATCGAACCACAAAACTTATTGAACAACCTAGTATGTACATCACAAATATGTTTTGATTTGGTTTAGTTTTCAATATTTAAAGTATTTCCCAATACATGTGTAGTTGACTCTTTAGAAAGGTATGTATTATTAACCTTTAACTACACGCGCTGGCGTATTTTGTACGCCATATATAAGAATTCTACTGTAAATATATTTAAAAATTTAATTTTTGACTTTGTTATCTCTCTAACCTATCACTGGAATGTGCTTTACAATTTGGTTTTAGTTTCGTTATAATCGTGGGAAGATCGTAATTTACAGTTTATTATTTGTTGTTGCGGGTGGTGGACAATATACGCCATGATTATATTAATATAAGTAGTAATACAAGTGCATATTTCAATTGTTTTTTTGTCATTATGGCACAAAATATATTTTTCTTTATAAACAATACTTTTTCTCCTGTAAAAAATCACATTTCAAAAAAAATTTTATTATTAATTTTATTTATCATGGAATCCAGTCATTCCATGATTCCAGTTATAAATCCCAATTGGCTTACTGAGAAGGAACTCCAAGTATTCACTGATGCCGAATAAGGTTTATAACAAACAACTAAGTCTTTTTTTCAAAAAAAAAAAAAACAAATCCGCTGTTTTTAAGGGTATTTTTTTGTGGCGTATAAAGTACGCCACGCGTGTAGTTATGTTCTAATTTGATGCGCGGGTAGTTAAAGGTTAAATAGAACGAAGAAATTTTCTTCGTTTTACTTTAAACCCGTGAAGAACGGCATAAATTCTCTGTTGAGGCCTATTAGTCTAAGAGCTAGTGAACCCTCCGACTAACGGTCGTCCTGTAAGGCTAGAAATTTGTCTAGTGATAATTCATAGCACACCAAGTCTAAAAACCATGACCTGGCAGGCATCAGCCGTGCACGTGTATCTACCAGGTGAATCGAAAGGTGCAAATTTAGGGGCTAAAATAAACTTTCTCCTGTAAAGTTTAAATTTAAGTACAGTGGAACCCCGATAAGTCGGCCCCGATAACCCGGAAGTCCGGCTAACCCGGACCGATTTTCATCAGATAAACATTTTGATTTTCAATATTTTGTATTTTGACAACGACCCGATTTGGGCGTCGAAACGTTAATAAAATTATTTTTCAATTTAATTGTGGCTTATTTCCCATCAAAATAGTTAATTATCAGACAAACCTTTCAACAATAAAAATGTATGTAATATAATATATAATATTTGAGAGATGTGTATGTGTGTAATTTGAACTATACGATAGTCGATAGTAAAAATGACTCATAGCACACGCCGCAGGGTCTTTAGTTTTCACTGTTCTTAAATAACATTACATCGTTGTGACTGTATTGTGTGTCTTATATTGTTCGCTTCCGTTTGCTTACGTTTGTGTTTGGTGTTTCTTTTTCAGTAATTTTGATGTGTAGGTACTGTGCATTAGGGTGGGTCGAAAAATAATAATGTTTCATTTTTTAATCGCTATACCGCGGAAAACTTGCCTTTGGGGTATATAAGTAAAATGCAAAGTAAAATAAAGTTATATATTGAACCCCCAGCTAGCGCATCATACTTAAAGTTTAGTTTTTTTTTCAGAAATCAAGACAGTTTTCAATTATTTTTACAATCTTTAGCTAATAATATTTGAACGTGCTATAGTGAAAACTGTTTAGTTAATAGCTTAAAAAATAGAAAATAAATTTGAAACAGACAATATCTTTTAATTTGCGGTAGCGCAAAATACTAAAAAATTATTAAAATTCACATATTATCACCTTAAAAGAAGGTGTGGTCTAGTATGTTGTGTTGGGTGTAAATAGCACAATCCATTTTTTGTTCTTTTACTTTACACCCCATTTAATTGGAATATAATTATTATAGTGTGTTTAAAGTTATAAAGGATATAAATAAAACAACTTATAATTTTGATAACATGTTTAATTGAAACAAAAAAGAAACCAAATTGTAGCCAAACAATGTCAACAAATTAAATGAAATTTTGACTTTAGGAAGAGTCTTTTACTCATTATGTCTTAGTGGGTACGTTGAAGCTGCGCTTGCTGTCAACCTTTGGCATCGAAGCTCTGGATGATACGACAGATCTTATGAAACCATCTCGTTCCTAATCACTAGGAGGACTAGTTAATCGCAATCTTTTGAGTAAAGATGAATAGTATCTTCTAGATATAAGTTGTGCGATAAAGTCAGGCAACTGCCCTGTGAACTTATCTGTTCGAGAGCCGGGTCCATTTTCCCACTCTCGATGGTTGACTACAGCTAACAGAGTTTTGACGTCAGTCACCTTGACGTCAGTCGCCAGTGACTAACGTCATCGAGAGGATAGCCAGTTTGAAGTGGAGATGAGCAGGTCACATAGCCAGAATGACAGATGGGCGATGGACGAAGAGGTTATTGGAATGGAGGCCAAGAGAAGCGTCGGTCGACCGCCTACAAGATGGACTGACGACTTAAGAAAGGTAAATAAAAACTGGATGAGAGCGGCGCAGGACAGATTGGGTTAGAAACGAGGGGAGGAGGCCTATGTTCAGCAGTGGACTTTTGAGACTGGATGATGAACAGAGTTTTGAGACTGTATGTAAGTGTGGAAACGTCTTCAGTTGAACATAAATTGTTAGTATCATTCATTTTTAAATCATGCATGCCTGTATGGTTCAAAATAAAGTACAGCAAATAAATAACAGATGGACCTGAACACGTTTTTGAGGCTATCAAATCAACCAGATTTCTACCAGAGAATTTGATTAAAGTAGTTGATCTTGTAATCGAAAGAAATGCATTTTTCTCACCCAGAAAATTTGCTACTGAGGATGATAGTGGATGAAGGGAAACAGATAAGAGAATTAGGATTCCGAAGAATAATCAAAGCAAGGATGTTAGCTACAGAAACAGAAACAATTAGGGTTTTTCGACCTCCAAAAATCACCTTTCATGCGACTGACTCTACTGAATTATTTGATTGGAACACCACTGAAATTACACCACCATCACTGTTACGGAGAGTCTCTGATGATGAAGTTTGGGTTAAAATCACTGCTGGTGAAACACCCGAGGATTGGAACTTTGGAAAATTTAAAAGGTCATAGTCAAGCCGTGGAACGATGCGTCAAGTAAGTCACTGAAGCATCTAAAAAAGTCGTCGGTGCTAAGTAATGAGATGGTTTCATAAGATCTGCCGTAGCATCCAGAGGTTCGATGCCAAAGTTTGACAGCAAGCGCAGCTTCAACGTACCCACTCAGCAATAGTGAGTAAAAGACTCTTTCTAAAGTCAAAATTTCATTTAATTTGTTTACATTGTTTTTCTATAATTTGGTTTCTTTTTTTTTCAATTAAACATGTTATTAAAAGTATAAGTTGTTTTATTTATATCAATTATAACCTTAAACACACTATAATAATTATATTCCAATTAAATGGAGTGTAAAGTAAAAGAACAAAAAATGGATTGTGCTAATTACACCCAACACAACACACTAGACCACACCTTCTTTTAAGGTGCTAATATGTGAATTTTAACAATTTTTGAGTATTTTGCGCTACCGCAAATTAAAAGATATTGTCTGTTTCAAATTTATTTCTTATTTTTTAAACTATTAACTAAACAGTTTTCACTAGAGCACGTTCAAATATTATTGGCTAAAGATTTTAAAAATAATTGAAAAATGTCTTGATTTCTGAAAAAAACTAAATTTTAAGTGTGATGCGCTAGCTGGGGGTTCAATATATAACTTTATTTGACTTTGCATTTTACTTATATACTCCAAAGGCAAGTTTTCCGCGGTATAGCGATTAAAAAATGAAACATTATTGTTTTTCGACCCACCCTACTGTGCATATTTATTAATATATTTCATGTTATTTCAATTCTAACGGAGTTTATCTGTAAGTATACCGTATTTTATTAATTTTTACCATATTCTCCGGCTATCTCGGATTTTCGATAACCCGGATCGGCCGCGGTCCCGATTAATCCGAGTTATCGAGGTTCCACTGTATGTGTTTGAGTAAGTCATTTAGAAGAAATGTGTACAATGACAGGCGATTCTGAAGAGCATAAGACCTTGCCAGGCGAGGGGAAAAATTAGGGGTTTTTCCTAAAATTATCTTTTTGCATCGAACAACGTTTTTTTAGGTTTTTTGAATCATTCCAAACAGAAAAGGTCTTTGGTGATTTTTCTCTTAAGTTAATAGTTTTTGTTATATAAGCGATTAAAAATTTTGAAAATTGCGAAATCGGCCATTTTTAACCATAAATCGGACATTTAACTAAAAATTTTAATGTTGCCAAGGTAGATAAATATTCTTTAAACATTGATTGATGAAATCCCGAAGAGTTTTTTGCAATACAATATCGAAAACCCGTTTGTTTTTTAATTGCTAATCAAGCGGGCGCGACACTGTAGTATAAGTGAGGACGTTTGAGTTTGCATAAACTCATTATCTCGAGAAAGGGCAAATTTAAAGAGAAATCCCCAGACAGGTTGATTTTTATTCTTAAATTAGGACTTTTTAGCATATATGTATATAATACTAGTGACGTTATCCGTCTAGGCGTGATGACGTAATCGATGATTTTTTAAATGAGAGAAGGGGTTGTTTGAAAACTCATTTGAAAGGTTGTTTAATTTTCTATTCAGTAATATAGACATTAACATAGTTATTTATACAGGGTGTACAAAACAAATTTTTTTATTAAATTAATTTAGACAAAAGGAAAAAAAATTGTGTGTACACCCTGTAAAAATAATTATATTAAGGTTTATATTACTGAATAGAGAATTAAATAACCTTTCAAACGAGCAATCACATAACCCCTACTCTCATTTAAAAAAATCATCGATTACGTCATCACGCCCAGATGGATGACGTCACTAGTATTATATTTATGCCAAAAGTCCTAATTTAAAAACAAAAATCGACCTGTCTGAGGATTTCTCTTAAAATTTGCCCATTCTCGAGATAATGAATTTATGCAAACTCAAACGTCCTCATTTATACTACAGTGTCGCGCCCGCTTGATTAGCAATTAAAAAACAAAGGGGTTTTCGTTATTGTGTTGCAAAAAACTCTTTGGAATTTCACCAATCAACGTTTAAAGAATATCTACCTACCTTGACAACATTGAAATTTTTAGTTAAATGTCCGATTTAGGGTTAAAAATGGCCGATTTCGCAATTTTCAAAATTTTTAATTGCTTATATAACAAAAACTAAGACAAACAAAACCTAAGAAAAAAATCACGAAAGACCTTTTCTGTTTGGAATGATTCAAAAAACCTAAAAAAACTTTGTTCGATGCAAAAAAGATAATTTTAGGAAAAACCCCTAATCTTTCCCCTCGCCTGGCAAGATCTTATGCTCTTCAGAATCGCCTGTCATTGTACAAATTTCTTCTAAATGACTTACTCAAACACATACTTAAATTTAAACTTTACAGAAGAAAGTTTATTTTACCCCTTAAATTTGCACTTTTCGATTCACCTGGTGGATACACGTGCACGGCTCATGCCTGCCAGGTCATGGTTTTTAGCCTTGGTGTGCTATGAATTATCACTAGACAAATTTCTAGCCTTACAGGGCGACCGTTAGTCGGAGGGTTCACTAGCTCTTAGACTATATAAAATCAAAACCTGCCAGATTCATTTTTTTTAAATTTTCAGGAGACTAAAAAACATTAAAAATGTAAATTTCCCAAAAAGTATCCGGCATTTCTTAATAAAAGTGGCATAAATAAATGTAGTAAAATGGCACACTAATTTGGTATAGATTCATTTTTGTGCATGCCCCTTACATGTACAGAAATTTGCTGGATTTAGCAGATTTTAATTCTAAGCCCACATAATATTGCTCATTTTCAACTGCGTTTAGGCGCAATTAATGCACTGAAAGTAGGTATTTTATTAACCATTTTCATAGGAAAACGTAAAAAATATACAACAAAAAGAAGTATTTTATTGTTCGTAAAACTATGGACATAGTAGGCTAATTTAGAAGGTTTTGAGCCGAAACCTTATGCCTGTAGATTAATAGATACTTACGCTTTGAAATTGTGTAAGAAAAGGGAAAACGAAAAATTTAGGATTTAGCAGGTTTTGATTCTGATGTGCTCAATTATGATTTCACTACCTGTATCATAATGAACTTCATTATGATACAGATTTTCATTACGATACAGATTTTTAACCAATATAATCGCGATATGGCATTCGCGATAAAGGTGGCACACGCGCAGTGACCAATGGCGAATCAAATACACACGCTTTGACAGTTCTCAATATGTAAACAAACTGACAAACTACTTAATTTATTTGCGGTACAAAATTAATAAATTCGAATATATTTTTTGTTGTGAATGATCAGAGAAAAAATCGTGTATACAACTTGCATTTAATTATCATTATGAAGCTCGTACTCTATACGAAACTCGCCGCTAGACTGCTCGTTTCGTATCCCTCCTACTCGCATCTCTTCATAATGCCCATCATTAAATGCTCGTTGAATAAAATATACTATTTTTCAATTAAAATGTATATTATAATTGTCGCAAAATAAAATGCAAAACGCATCTGAAAAATGCTCTTGACTCTTGACGTTTTTGAAGGGATGTCCAATACAAAGCAACATCAAATTTAAAAATCCAATCCCCTTGATTTAATTCACCTTTGGTTTCAACACCGCCAAACACCTATCTCTATATACCCACTAAACAACAATGCACCCACGCGACACTATTGTAGTCATCTTTGTGCACCGGCTTTGATCACTCTGGAAATCAATTACTTAGTTGTTTGTTCACATCGAGCCATGTCCCACTTTCGAACTCGATCATTGCATTTCAGCCGCCATTCATCAATGCCACGAATTGACAGAAAAAACGAAAACAATTATTATATCTTTTAAACCGTATCAGGAATGCTAGAAAGTTGTGTTTGTAATGCTCGATGTGATTTCTGTAGATTTTAAATGATTCTAATAATTACATTTCTGTCTCATTATGGGACGTTATTTTACAATTATAATTTTTTATAAAGAGTGTCCCAAAATTTACGAAAGATTTGAATTTAATAGAATTTATTATGTTTTATTGAATCTAAGAGTAGAAACAGATGAGCCACTCTACAACGCTACTGAGTGGCGCCACGACGACTAACGCTGCGAAGTGACTTGTATCCTTGTGTGGAGAGTTTGGCTTTAAGTGTAATCAGTGAGAAAAAAATACTCAGTTTGTTCAGTTCAACGATGGATTTAGACGAGGCAAGTCTCATTCTCGTTCTTCTTTTACAGCTTCGAATAAATGTCGTATACAACGATCGCTATGGATGCCTTTGATTAAATCGTTAGATTATTAACTGGACAAGACCATATATTAATAAGGAATGCATTAAAAGCGGACGCTGGAAGGCTCTTAAATTACTGTAGAATGTTCAAAGGTACCTTCGAAGAGCGTTATAATTATAAAATAAACATTGCGTTTCATAAGTGTATAAAAGAATATATTGAAAGAACCGATAAAACATGAGAAAAAGTATTTCTCATAAAGAAAGACTTACGATGCCATCATCTTATCGTATCCCATATAGCCGGTCTATTTTGAATTTAGATCAAATACCCTTCGGAATCAGAGAGATAAAATCAAAGATATTTTACGTACTTATCGTTTAAACACTCGTATAAAACTGCGACAACTACAAGAGTGGCTCGTTTGAAAAGGTTCATGCGACTTATACACTAACGACCCTCTAACTTAAGTCAGTAAAAGCACTGACGTAACTTCGTTAATGAAAGACCTCAGCCTAATCTATAACAAAATCAAAAAAGATCTTTAAAAAATACATAACACGCCTTTTAAATAAAATTAAGCTACAATTCACTAAACAACTGCTTAGTGACGATGGAAACACAAGTGACTCCTCCATTCCTTCTCGATAGTTTTTCTTTCTTTTCTCTTATTCCTTCTCCAAATTATTAACATTCAGTGTGACACAGTGGAATTGCGATGTATTTTATCCTCATCTCCCTCGCAATATTTAACAAACATGAATCTCTCAATAGTCTTATAAAGAAAGGATTTATAGAAATTATACCAAAAAAATCATACGATTTAATTCCATTTACCGATCCTTCTAAAACTACAACTGATGTTGGCTATGCTGATACCACTAATCATGAACTTGTACGGTCATCTCGGTTACCCTTAAAATTTAGCGTTCACACAGATCAACTAGATAGTATTCTGTTTTTACATCTCCCATCAAAACAGACATATTGCCTTTTGTACGGATTCCCTTTCATCTATATGTTCAATCAATAAAATTTTCATGGACCGCCTGTTGGTTCGAAACATTCATGACATCTACCAAAATCTCTCTGCTCATGATGTAACAGTCTCTCTCATATGAGTAGGTACCTTCTCATATTCGAATTACGGGTAATGAAACAGCAGATTATTTACCCAAAGAAGCTACTAATCAAAATATTGGAATTACCACAATTCAAATTCGTTTTCAAAAAGTCAGTAACTGACGCCTGGCAAAATTTATGGCAACAGATCAAAACAACTCTTCATAAACTCCAACCATTTATTGGTCATCTCTCCCTCGACTTTGTAACTAGAAGACAAGCATCTATTATTACATATTAGAATACTCAGAATTAACCACACCAAATTTTTTATTTTTTTTAACGCAACCACCCGAAGGTTATAAGCGACATTTCTATAACATTTGTAACAATATTAAATCAAAAATTGGTAAAAATGAATTACAATTTGTAGACAATTAAACCCTTGGAGTAATAATTAAATTCCACGCACTAACACTTTATTTTTAAAATGAACTTTTAGATCGCTAGCGACACTCCGACACTCTTTTCTGATGCATCATTAGTGATAGCGTTACGAGCACTAGTATCTGCTTGTTCATATTTCCGTCTATGCCTATGTGGGATGGTATCCACAGGAAGTGGATTCTTCTGAAACTTTCTTGAGCTTCCATTAGTTCGGCCTTGGTCTCAATGGGGTGTTTATGGTATATATTTTTCATAGCTCTGATTGTGCTAAGAGAGTCGGAAAGTACTGAACAACAAGGGAGGTTTTTAATATATACATGTTTGATGGCTTTAAACAAACCAAAGAGCTCTGCAGTATAAATGCTAGAATTCAGAGAAATATGTAGGAGCATAGCAAGGCGATGAAAAAATCAATCAATATTCTTTTGAAGTAGAAACTTGAATCTTAATGTTGGCTTAATTGAGATGTGTCACTTTCCCAGTCCGATGCCTCACTGCCAAGATAACTATTGATTTTTTCTTTATGGAAGTGAATTTTCGTTTTATGGATATTTCCTTTAAATGGGGGTAAACTTGACTGAGAAATATGGGACAAAGCTGATAGGTCTGTGGTATATTCTTGAATTGTACTTATGGGATCTGTTGATCCCGTGATATTCGTTAGGAGCATGTTAAGTTGATCAAAGTTTAGAGGGAAAGGTAGAGGGTGATTTTCTATGAAGTTTTTAGCAGAGTCAAGTAAGAAAGAAAATGAGCATTCAGAAGTGCTTGCTGAACTAATTTTAGCTTTTTTAGATTTTGCTTGGACTTTGGTTGGTGGAAAAATGTTACATTCTTTTGAAGATGGATCTGCTTCAGGTGAAATAATTTCATCAAAGTTACGTTTTGGTTGATAAATTATGTGACTGTCCTTATTTGATGCATCTACTTTGTTCGGTATCTCCGGGACATTAGAAATATATATTTGTTCACACTGAGAAAGGTTTGTATCATTGGGTGCTTGCAAAGATATATTTGTTGCGCTGGATACCGATTGTTTTGGTTGGGGTTTAGTTCAGCTAGTGGTTCGGAGCACTGTGATGCAATGTGACCTGGCTTCTTGCATCTAAACCCAACTAAATTGTCTTGAGAAATGAATATTCTATATATCGTGTTGTCAAAAACAAGAGTAAATGACTCTGGTAGTGTTAGAATGTGAGGACTGATATAGATTTGTCTTCGAAAACTAAGCATGTGATTGTACTCAGGCATAGAAGCACTAATTTTGAGGAATGTCATAGGGGAGACAGGAACTATGCCGATTTGTTGTAACTCATTGATTAGAAAGTCGTGCGGTATTGAAGGACATACGCCGGAGAGCACAAGTCGTTCCGCTGGTGTAACTGACCTTCTTGCTCTGACAATTTCACCTTGTATTTCTATTTAACTATCATTATTCATAAAATCATCCACTATTTGTTTATTGAATAAATCATACATATGCGATTATTAGATAATCTAGAAGAGAAGATTATATTTTTCGGTTGAAATATATTTCCCAGTGGGAGGAGGTAGTCCTGAAGTTTGGTGTTTTCTAAGGCACTAAAAATAATTTCTTGGGACTTTAAAGGAAATTGCACTCTCGACGCTGCCAAAGAGTATGACTGTGATGCGATTATTTGACTTTGATGGTCTTGTATTGTAGAACTGTTGTGTGATTGCATGTTTGAATTCATTTCGATAAACGTTAAGTGAAAAGTAATTCCGACCCTGTACACCTGCTAAAACAGGTATATCAGTCTTTACTAAAAGCGGTTATTCTGCTGGTAAAACTGGATTTGTTTATTGACAACCATAACAAATAATTGCAATTTGCTGACTTTAATGCTAATTTAACTGGATATTATGTAAAGATTTTGTACACTTACAGTTTATTTCAATATATCACTGAGATTCACAATTTATAACTTATATTAAACTTTGTTAATATTAAAAATATTTGGAGCCCACATTGAATACAACATTATAGTTATCGATTCAGGACCGGTCTCCACACCAAACTTACTCATGGTTTCTTGATGTACTTAGGAACTCCTCCAACTTGCCTCCATTGTAATGTTTACCAAACCATGAAACACATCCTCGCCAACTGTAAATCATTCATCAACCTTTATAAATTATTATTGCATTTGAAACTTACTGTTAAGGAAACACTCAACAACCCTTCAGAGATAATGAAAACTATACTATTTTTAAAAACCGACCAGTTATATCACAAGATTTAATCTAATAGACATTAGTTAAGGTTCTATAATAATTATTTGTTTTCGTTATAATGTGTTTAATTTTAGTGTTTCTGTACCAATGGCCACAGTTGTGTAGGTAGGGGAGAGTAGGGTAAAGTGGAATAGCTAAACTTTGAAATTAAATATGTTTTACAATTTTCGAAATGGAATTTTATAAAAAACATATCTTATTACAGGTTTAAGATCAATATGTAGAAATATGAATTAAATGGAGACAGTAAATTTTTTGTAATGCGAGGGTTTGTCAGGCATTGTATTTTTTTCACTTTGCCCCGCATGGTTGGGTAAAGTGAAATAGTCTAAAATACGATTTGAAATCGGCCTAGCTTCTTACTTGGCGCTTCTTCCTAATTTTTTTTTCGGATTTAATCCTCAGATTTAACATAGCAACAGATATTCCCTGTTGCATAGCAGCTTGATTTTGGCAAAGGATGCCCGTTCGCAAAGATCTGATTCCAGATGTCATTGACTCCACAGACTATTGTTGTTAGGTCATTTTTCGTTTATAATTTCGCATTTTACACCTGCAAATACAGATATTCCTTGTTAATGGTGGCAATCAAGTATAATTACATGTGGGACAAAGGGAAACGATATTTCACTTTGCCCCATCTATTAACATTTCACATTGCCCCAAATGGATTTAAAAGCAAACATGTCTAGTTAAAATTTTTAACCCTATCCTAACAATCTATATTTTATATAAAAGAATGTTAAGTATGATTGCTTTTGTGTGTTGCTTTCAGAAATATGTTTAGTTAAATAAGATAAAAGAATTATCAATTACATACACCTACAGATTTTACAAACAGTCGCCCAAGAATGTATAATCAGTGATATTTTCAATAATATCGATACATCAGTATCAGAGTGCACCAACTCAAAAAACACAGTTCTTCACAAATCAACTTTAACTTATTTTCTCTGGGAGCAAATATTTTTAATCTGTTGTAAATGGTCCATTTGTTTTTCAAATAGAACAAAATTTTGAAATTAGATGTTTATTTTATGGTTCTTTTAGATGATAATTTTTGTTTCATTTTTTTGTAAAGAATTCAGATTTTTTTTGAGTTGGTGCACTATGAAACTGTCGACACATGCATTTTTTTAACAGTTAGTGCATTTTGTATAGGGTATTTGTATGGATTTCAATTAAAATTATTTTTTTTCTTATAAAATCATTATTGTTTCTTTGTTATGAAAAAATATAATAAAATCAAAATAATTTTGAATTGTCTTATTATTATAACTATCTTATTTTGTGTGGCTGGACTTTCTCAACTCTTAGAATTTGTATTTCGCTCCATTTTATTTTGTCTCCGGCTTCATTTATATTAAAAATGTCATACACTTCGGCAATTTCTTCTGTAGCATACCAGGCCGTCCAGTTTTCTTCTTCTCTTCTTCTTCTTTTTGTATAGACATGCCTCTGTCTGTTTTTACAATGTGCCTCTAGTAAGTTGTCGTTCCATCATTTTCGTGGTCTTCCCACTGATCGTCTTCCTAATGGAGAACCGTCTGTCGCTGTCCTGACTACTATATTTGTTGCCATTCGGCTTATGTGGTCATTCCATTCTATTCCTCAGTTTCTTACCTAGTTATTGAATGTTATCCATATTGCATCTCCGTCGTATATCTGCACTTCTAGCTCTGTCCCATAGAGTCTTACTATCGATTTTTCGAAGGGTTTTCATCTCCGCTGTTTCGAGCAATCTTTTTGTCCTCTCTGTGTCGGGGCGTGTTTCTGCCGCGCATGTCATTATTGGTCTGATTATTGTTTTGTAAATTCTGCCTTTCATTTCTTTTCCGATATTTTTATCGGAAGTTTTTTTAGCCTGGCTAATTATTAGGTATTAGTAGCATTTGCGATAAAATATAGAGCGGGTTTCCTTTTAGGTATCTTTTTTTTTCTGTGAGGGCGTGCATCGCATCACCCTCATTTTGAATATGTCCAACTACTAAGCATTTGTGGGCTATGCTTTTTATTGCTAAGTTTTGACAGCAATATAAAAACAAGCAAGCAATGGACTTGTTTTTGTTTTCGCCCAGGCAATTATCGGAGTAAAATATGTGCTCATATTGAGGTCCATGGTTCTTTAGATACTGCCAAAGACACATATTTATTTCATTAAAGCCTCTGCTTGCGATACGTCCGTGCCATAAAACACTATAGCCATGTTTGTGAGAAATATCAAATATAGTAAAGTTGTAACATGATAGGCGTCTCATGTAAAAAGAAAATCACTCAGATCTCCATTTGGTAGTGATAATACAACTTGGAGATGAAAGCAACAAACTACAGTACTGTCATCTTCCTTTAAATCTCTGATATCCAACTCCTTTTCTAACCGAATGCGATTTTTTTCTCTGATATGTGCATCATACTCTGAAAGAAAGGTGCTACGTAAGATATTCGGAGCGGTCTGTGAGAACGGAATATGGAGGCGTAGATATAACTTTGAACTGCAGAATATCTACAAGCATACGTTTGGTGGAAAAGATATTATCACTATAATTAAGCGAAACCGCCTTCAGTGGGCAGGACATGTAGCCCGGACCCCTGAATCGAACATGATAAAAAAGATTCTAACAGCGCAACCCGTGGGAATGAAAAGACGGGGTAGACCAAAGCTGAGGTGGATGGACGGGGTAACACAGGATGCCGAGGAGATCGGAGTCGGCAACTGGAAAATGCAAGCAAGGGACAGAACAGAATGGCGTAGAAAGCTTGAGAAGGTCGAGGCCCTCTAAGGGCTGTAGCACCAAGATGATGATGATGTGCATCATACTTAAGTTGTTGTAATAGTTTTTACAACACTGGTCTTTTTTGGCTGAAAAAAGGCAATATTAAATTCCCTGTTGAAAATCTTGGTGTAATAATGGAGTTTTACGGGAATTTTCAGTTTTCCTCTACATTTTTCTTGGTACAGTCTGTACAGGGTGGCTAAGTTTACAGATTTGTTTTTTCTTGCTCCGCAATAATGATGCTCCGCAATTACTGGAAAAGATTTGATGTGGGACCGCACGAATTCTTTTTCATCATCTAGCACTATTGGTCGCCAAGCATTTTTTTTCCTCCGCGATTGTCATTCTGTGCAAACCCTAGCTCTGATTTTTTTAATTGCTGTGCATGTTTTTTCATTATTATCATATTCGAAAAGTTCAAAGTGTTCATAAAGAAAACTTTACATACCTACTCTAATTTTTTCATTTCTTATCTCAAAGTAATAAGCTCTATTTTCGCTTGTAAGACTCCCTCTTTCTTATATAGTCGGTTCGCTAAACTCAGACACAACTGGCTAGTAACTTTAGTAAGTAATTTTGCCAATTTGGTAATATTGGCAAAAAAATAATTACTAAATAGTTAATAATAATTACTAAATAGTTAGTAATTTTGTCAATTTTGGCAAAATTGGCCAAAAACAAAAAAAAATACCTACTTAAATCACTAGCCAGTTGTGTCTGAGTTTAGCGAACCGACTATATTGATATTTTGGCTTAACTGGCATTACATTGTTAACTATAAAATCTCGCTGCCTATTTACATCACCAAGACCCCAGTAGTTATTTAGCAGTTCTTCTCTTTCTGTATCACTAAATTTTTCCGAAAATTTAATTTAGCAACGGTCAGTGCAACCAGCTTTCATAGACCATTTTGAGTTAGTAGCTACCGATACCTATATAGTTCTACCGATCAAGTTTCATTATGCACTAACTCAAATTGATGCGGTATGAAACTACGACGTTCTAAACAAAATATTCGATTCTACATGTTGACAAGTCAAAATTTTTACGATGGTGTTGGGATTTTTAGATGGTGTAATTTGAAACTGATAAATAAACATATTTTAACCATTTCCTCATACTTATCTCAATATTGAAAAATTTTGAGTTGGTGCTATCTGATACTGATGTATCGATATCGAAAAACGACCGGTAAAAAATGGTCGATAAGCGAGTACTACTTCTAAACATCAATTGGATTGTAAACAGTGATGACTCCGTTTGCGGAAGAATTTGAAAACGAGCTCTTTCGCTTTACCGCACTATTTCACTGTACCCTTCCCTCCCCTACTTTATAATAAACACAAAAATATGTTTAGATATATGGATTGTTGTTTGCAAATGTGAAGTGTATTGATTGTATAGCATATTATCGTATTGTCATGTTTGTTTTATACTATATAGACGTCCAGTTTTGGACTGACCTCTCTAAAGTCAATTTCTTACTTCGAACCCAAAGACGATTATTCTTAGAATGTTTATCACTAGTATAGTCCAGAGTACATCGGAAGAGACCGAAGTACTCTCAATTGAAAATTAAGAGTTTTGTAAAAACAAAACTACCGCGCTACAGAAACATCTTGCGGGTGTTGTATTCTAAGATCGCGCCCTCTTTTTTATCCGACAAAAATAATTTATTTTATTTTAAGGTATAATCTTTTGATTAAAATTAAAATTTTTGTAGTTTTGCAATAACAAAACCTAACCGCGTTAGATTTACAGGTTTAGGAGTGGGACGTGCGGAAACGCGTCCAACCTGCACTCTGAAATTTTTCTGAAAGTCGTAGACTTGCTCAAACGAAGCAATTAAAACCATTTTTAAGACTTTGTGATCATTTTCCAAAAAGGAACATGTACTATGTACTAATAGATTGCGGAATAAACGTTTAAGTAAATATATACACTGTGTTAACTTGGCGATTAGAGATAGGGTCTTAAAATGGCAATACTGCTGGCTTCCCACATGCAATAAGTTACATATAAACACAGTTACATATATTATGTGTTATCATTAAAGAGTATCAATTTCATTGCCGGATTCCCAAATTCAATCAGCCCTGGATTCTTATGATAATTTATTATACATGTATTATAAACAAGAAGAGTGTACTAGCATAGTCATAATTTCATCTTCAAAATAGAGGCGCGGCTATTTCTTTAGTTTTTGAATATTCTTTTAAAAATCCTTACTTGTTAATTGCTTTACTTATTCATTACCAATTCATAGGATTATTTTTTCACCAACTACATACTCAGTGATTGCAATAATTTATATTACTATGCAATAAAGAGACTAATAAGCGAGGAAAGAGAAAAATTGACAAAGTGATTTTAATAACATACTGTTATTATCCGAACTAGTAGATACATTTTTCCAGTTACATATTTAACAGATAAAATATCATTTTAAACAACGATATCTTTTTGAAATATAACTTATTGCACCCCATTTCGCACCAATTCATTTTGCGGCAATTGTTTTATTTATTCTAATTCTACGTGGTTGTTTAAGACGATACAGTGTATGATTTTAATTTCTGTTTCTGTTTGATCTGTTTTGTTCTGTTTGTTACCATGGCAGTTTATACTCCAGCAGAAAAGGCTAAAACAAGAAAATGGTTTTACAGTGATAATTCCGGACAACAGTGTGTAGATTTATTTTCTGTGTTTTGTGAGAGGAGACCAATTCCGTGCGTACAAACAATTCATAATATTGTTAAAAATTTTGAAATTTGTTATTGCCTCAAACAATGCAGAAGTTGCCACTTTCAAGAAGTGCCACCAGAAATAGTTGAGGAATGAGAATACCGGGATACAAAACTTTGTGCTACAATCGACGTAGATTCAACACATTCAAGTAGAAGCGTTGCTCAAGAGTTGGATGTTAGCAATGCTGCTGTACTAAAGTATGGAAAAAGCACGGTTACAAGACTTTTGAATGTGTAAAAATGCAGCAGCTTTATCCAGACGATTACTTTCGAAGAATGGAGTTTTGTGAAAATCTAATGACGAAGGCTAATGATGATCCAGATTTTATTAAAAACATATTGTTCATTGATGAATCTTCTGTTTCGTTAGTAGGGAGACATGATCCTTCCATTACGAGGTATTCGACGAGGTATTATACGAGGCTCGGGAAAACCATGCATAGAAGTGTTGTTTGCCGAACGCAACGTCCCCAAAAAGTTAACGTCTGGACTGGTATTTTAGAAGACCACATAATAGGTCTATTTTTTATTGAGGGCAACTTGAACAGCAGAAAATACCTCGATTTGTTGCAGAATCATGTTTTTCCCACTATTATCAATTTTCCTGATATAAATCTGGAGAATGTTTGGTTCCATCAAGATGGATGTTTAGTTCACAACGCACCAATAATTCGGGAGTATTTAAGCAATATTTTCCCGAATCGAGTTATCAGTGGAACAGGTGATATTAAGTGGCCTGCGCGATCTCCAGATCTTACACCCCTGGACTTTTTTTGGGATATTTAAAAAACGCCATCTACGATCATCCTGAGGCTAGAGCCCAAAACTTGGATGAATTAAAAACTCGAATAAGAGAAGTCTCCAATTCTGTTACAGCAGAGACTTTGTCATAAGTCCGCAGGAGTTTTTATGACACATTGGTATATTGTTCATACGCAAACGGTGGTATATTTGAACCATTTCTGAACACTGTAGGGCATAAAGAAATATTTTACATTTTATTAGGAATTATTTTGTCATTTCGTGCACTGTTTATTTTGTCTATGTTAGTTTTAACTTTATGACATATACTTAACTATTTAAATTTTAAAATTTTATACCATACTATTTTGTAATGTTGTACATTGGGTAATTACTCTTTGACAAATAAATAATACATTTTTGTTTTATCTTGTGTGTGTGAGCACACCAGCAAATCGTTACAAAAAAGTGACAAAGTGCCGCTTTGACTAGAAGTTACTCACAGTAACGAAATAGCTCGTCGTTTCGGCCCGGCAAGTCAATAACGCATGTACGAGAACGGGACGGGACAACGGGAATTATCTAACATGCATCTGGTAATATGGTGACAAAATAATAGGTGACTGTCACCTATTACGGCAATATCTCGTAACGTTGGGAACGTTACCGTTAAATAGCGGTAATTTCCATCTCTATATTAAACGAAATGCCATACCTCACTACTTGCTTGCTATGCTTACTCTTGCTGAGCGGTGAGGTTCCAAAGTTAGAGAGGGGAAGGCTGAACGAGGAATAGTAAGCAATAAACGAAAATGTAGATAACCACTGCCGGTATTAATTTAACAATCGTATTAAGTTACCTACTCCTTGTAAATGAGTAATTTGCAAACTTTAATTATTTGTTTGAATCTGCCGCTGGACGATTAAACATGGATACTACAGTGGAATATTAAACAATGTTGCCGATTTTAGCGCTTCCTTCAATGTCGTATACCAAATTACAAAGTAAACGCTTTGTATGTTCTTGTTACCTTGGCTATTGAGCATTGTCAACAATTTCTTTTTCACACCCTGTAGGTATGTTATTTTAAATTAACTCGGAGTTAGAAGCGACTTCAACACGGTCTTTGCTTTTCATTACCCGTAATTATGTTTTCCAGGTAATTTTTAGCTCGTGATTAAAAAACTTAAATCGTGTCGTTAAAATTTGAGTGCCGGTTGGTTATATTATTAATTTTTACCTTCTTTTACATTAATTTACTCTACATAAAGTAAATACCCTTTGCACTGTATACCGTTTATTCTTCCGCCTTATGTACCTAAAGTCTAGAAATGTAATGAATATTCATTGTACGCTCGGGGCGGTCGGTCTTAGGTTCTGCCATATAATTACAACGATACCGGCATCGACCTCCGCTACCGCTCTATTGCCCCGTTGCTGCCGCGCCGCCACCATCTACGTCATATATCAAAAGCGCTGTTTGAAAGGTGGCGGGATACGTGGCCCGCATCAAAAACGGGCAAATGTAAATTTAATTAGTATCGATAATCAACTGTAGCCAAATTGAGTGAAAAAGAATATACTCTACCGTATTGAAAATTATCTAGTAAAGGGAAACATTGGACAGCTACTATGTCCAAATGCCAATAAACGACGATTTTCAGAAACGAAAGATCCACTATTCCTTTCGAATATTATTCCAGGGAAATAAGGTAAAAATATACCATGTTCGGGACACTTGACCAGCCAGGTTCGCCTATATTTTGCCTATATCATAAGAGGAAACAGTAGCGATCAACAGGTAGCAAAAACGCGTTCCAAGATGTAATTTTGAATATTTTTTCGAGATATTTGTCACACGTATTCGTAATATAATAAAGAATGGCGGTACAGAGTCCAATTTGAAAATATATTAATATGTGGAAATTACTCTGTAATTAAATACAATATTAAAAAAAAAACGAGCCTGTACCGCCATTAAGAAGAACAAAAAAATACACTTTCTTCAAATAAACTTTTTTATCCGATGCCTAGATTTTGTGTCATTTTGGAACTACTAAAATTTTTTATGTCATTAGTAGTTCCAAAATGACACAAAATCTAGGCATCGGATAAAAAAGTTTATTTAAAGAAAGTGTATTTTTTTGTTCTTCTTAATGGCGGTACAGGCTCGTTTTTTTAATATTGTATTTAATTACAGGATTATTTCCACATATTAATATATTTTTCAAATTGGGCTCTGTACCGCCATTCTTTATTATATTACGAATACGTGTGCCAAACATCTCGAAAAAATATTCAAAATTACAGCCGCAATCTTGGAACGCGTTTTCGCCACCTGTTGATGGCTACTGTTTCTTCTTAAGGTCAAATTTATCCACTTTTTTTTATTTACTTCACAGCTATTTCGCTTATAAAAATCAAGCAACGTAACTAGCGCCATTTTGAAGTTCAGGGTATACAGTTTATGTGTAAGAGTTTGAGTAAACTTTGAACTTTAACAGAGCGGTTCATAAAGCCATAAAAATGACGCCCTAGCAAATTTGGCTCAAGGTCGGTGGAGGGGAATTATTAAAATCCGTGCACTTAAAAAACGAAATTGATTCTTCAAACATATTCTGCAATTAATATATCTGGAGCTTGTTGATGGATTTTGATCATTATTTTTTTAATTGGTATGTACTCGTAGTCTTGTAGAGTACGTTATGTACACATATCGCCACCTAACATTACAAAACCTTAGGAGGAATCCCCTTATCACTCAGGGATATGAAAAACAGATTACGGCCGATTCTCAGACTTTCCGAATAACATAATATATAATTTTATAAAAATCGGTAAAGCCGTCTCGGAGGAGAATGGCAACTAACGCTATGAATGGTTTGGTGATAGAAGGGTGAATATTAAGGGTTGTACATATTTTTTAATGCTGCATCATATAACATTAAGGTAGATAATTATGTTCAAAAGAATTTAAAAAAAAAGTCAGGATGACAACCCCCTAATAACTTATAGGTCTGAAAAATAGATTACAACCTATTCTCAGTCCTACAGGATATACGTGTAACATTTCATAAAAATCGGTCAATCCGTTTCGGAGGAGTATGACATGAGGGGTATGTAACACTGTTACGTAACGTTGTTACATACCCCTGTACAGGAGAATTTTATATTTTATAGAAGTAGCTGTAAATTAAATAAAAACAGTGGCTAACTTTGACCGTAAGAAACACAGGCGAATTTTTTTTGAAATTTTTTTCTAAAAATTCCAGCTTTTTAAATCTATTAGTAGATTTAGTCTATAGTCAATATTAACAAAGTTATTAAGAGGTCTGAATCCCGCGTATGAAAAAAAATTTGATTAATAGCAAGCTGAAAATTTGTTTACAGCTTAAGGATGTCTAGTCGGACAAACTTTGATATATGGGAACACTGGAGCAGGGGCAGTTTTAATTGTGGAACAGGTTAAAAATTTGGAACGGTCAGACCACGAAAACGGCACATGTATTTTGTCCGACAGAACAGACTTAAACTCTCCGAACAGAGATTAAACCCTCATGCAAAAATCAGTCTGCTATTTATCACCAAATGGGCATTTTAATGAGTGGAACATGTAGAATATGTCAAATGACAGGAATTATGACAGATGATAAATAGCAGTCTGATTTTTGCATGAGAGTTTAATCTCTGTTCGGAGAGTTTAAGTCTATTCTGTCGGACAAAATAAATGTGCCGTTTTCGTGGTCTGACCGTTCCAAATTTTTAAACTGTTCCACAATTAAAATTGCCCCTGTTCCAGTGTTCCCATATATCAAAGTTTATCCGACTAGACTCCCTTAAGCTATTAACAAATTTTCAGCTTGCTATTACTCAACTTTTTTTTCATACGCGGGATCCAGACCTAAAATTACTTATAAGCCATAAATGACTCTAATTTAATAAAATGTTGTAGGAATAGTAAAAATGACTTTTTACTAATTTTTTTAAATACGTTGAAAACATAAGTATTCTTCTTTTATGTGGTTTCCACAGCATTGCTGTATCGTTATTATTTTTTGAGCAATAACATTTATTAATTGCATTATTTATTAATTGCAAAGAAAAGCTCTGTAGGATAAACAAATTGAATAGAATTTAAAAGAATTGAGCCTTGAAATTTTTTGTCTATTCTACGAACTGTCTGACTCTATTTTTCATGCAATATCAAAGTCTTTGAATCATTGGCTGAATCGGCGCATCTTTTTCTGTTCTATTTCTTAGAAGAATTTCTTCTACAAGTTTTTCTATCCTTAACTATTCATCGCTCGTTGTTTAATCTCTCCCCATCCCAGGCCAACTTTTTCATGATCTCTTGTTCTTCTTCAGCTATTATCCGGTCTTCCTCCTCTTCGTTTTACCTCTGGTTGGTATTCGAGTGCCTCCCTGGATATATTATTTGGGTTTTTTGTATGTCCAATCCATTTCCAATTTCTTCTTTTAATCGTGACTCTTAATTTCTCTTTGTCTGTTCTTCTCCAAATCCTCTACGTTTGGTATTTTATTAGATCGGTAATTTTTTTTTGGTGGTTGTTTCTTTCTGTCTCCAAGATTCTACGCCATACAATAATATACTCTAAATACATCTCTTAAATATTTCGATTTTATTTATTCTGATATATCTCGTGTGCTCCGGTTTTCTTTAAGAAGGTTTATATTATGCATGTTATAACTTTACCATCCTTTTTTCTACATCTGATCTACTACCGCCTTGTTCGCCTTATTGATGATTGATCCCAGAAACTTAATGTTATCTACTTCCTCTATTTGTCTTCCAATGATTTTAATTTTAGTTTCTTGGGTCTTCAATTATTATTGCTTATAGAAGGGTCTGATCAGGTTATATGTATTTCACCGATAGTCCATATAGCTTCAGAATCTTCCACATTTGCTCTCTGTTTATAATATCGAAGGTTTTTTGAAGTTATTAAACATTATATTTTCCGAACAATAAAGAACATTAAAGAACAATAAATCACCGGGATCGGATCAAATAGCATCCGAATTACTGAAGGAAGGGGGAGACGCACTACAGAAAACAATACATGAATTGATAACAAAGATATGGTCAAATAAACAGCAACCAGCGGAGTGGATAGTGGTATTATTGTAACATTACTTAAAAAAGGAAATCAGTTAGAATGTGGAAACTACATGGAATCACGCTGCTGAATGAAGCATACAAAATAATGTCCAACGTCATTTATGAAAGACTTAGACCACGCGCTGAAAAAATAGTTGGCAAATACCAAAGTGGCTTCTGAAGTCAAAAATAGACCAGATATTTGTTCTGCGACAGATCCTCGAAAAAAACAAGTGAACATAACATCGACACACGTCATCTCTTCATAGACTTCGAAAGAACATATGACAATATAAACCGAGAATACTTAATAAAAGCAATGAAATAATATAATATACCAACCCAACTAATAGAACTGATAAAAGAATCTCTAAAAGTAGAAAGTAAAATCCGGATACAAAACGAACTAACGGAAGCAATTATAGATGTGAAAAAGGAACTACGCTAGGGAGACGCTCTATCATGCATCTTGTTCAACATCGTACTCGAGAAAATAATGAGGGATACAACAGTCAATACTCGAGGAACAATCAATAAAAGCGTGCAAATATGTACTAGCATTTGCAGTTTGATGATGTTTACATAATCGCAAGATCAAGAAGAGAAATGATAGAGACATTCAATCAAATAGAACGAGCTGCACAAAATAGTGGCCTTAAAATCAACCAGAACAAAACAAAATATATGCAGGTAAGTAAAAACGCAGAAATGAGGTAGCCACAAAATATAGCAATAGGAGAATACAACATTGAGGGGGTAAAGGGGTAAAAAACTTTGCATACTTGGGATCCCTAGTCACGTCTGATAATAACGTAGCGGAGGAAGTGAAGAGGCGAATATTTATTGCCAATAAAAGTTATCATGGCTTAATTCGGCAACTAAGATCAGATAACGTCGCAAGAAAAACAAAATGCCAAATATACATAACCTTAATAAGACCGGTACTCACATACGGCTCAGAATCCTGGACACTCACTAAAAGAGAGGAAACATTGCTAGCCACCTTTGAAAGAAAAATCTTGCGACACATATATAAGGGCACAAAAGAAAACGGAATTTGGCGAAGAAGGTACAACTTTGAACTATTCAAAATATACCAGGATCCGAATCCGGATATCATTCATTAAAATAGGACGGCTGCGTTGGATGGGACATGCAGAAAGAATGAAAGAAGGCGAACTACCAAACAAAATATTTAAACAGATGCCAGTAGGAAAAAGAACAAGAGGAAGACCGAAACTGAGATATTTATAACAAATAGAAAATGATATAATAACCTTAAAAATAAAAAACTGGAGAAAAAAAGCACGAAACAGATCAGAATGGAGAAAAATCCTGGAACAGGCCAAGACCCAGAAAGGGTTGTCGAGCCAGTGATGATGATGATGAAACATTATATTTATATTTCTGTGACATTCGCTACATTGTTCCACGATAATTCTGAGAATACAAATGTAATTAGCCCAGTCTGATTAGACGAATAACAGGCCTAACCTTGCATTAGGAGCTGCCCCAAATTTTATTTTTCTAATCTTTAGGGAGGGTCAATATTAGTACAAATTTAAAATCTCGACTGAATTCCACTGTTGCGTTAGCCGCCATCTTGATTTTAAACGAGAACCGTTTTTGCTCAATATCTCCGCCATTTTAAATTTTTTGACAAAAAGTGTACAAACTGAAATTGTTGAAAATGCGATTTTCTATAATTTCAATAATTATAATTTTTTTCGTGCGGTTGATATTTTCCGAGTTATGAGGGGAAAATAGTGAGAGTTGGAGCATAATTATTGAATTATTGAATTATCTTGTATATTATTAGTTTTACAACAAATATGTGCTTATACAAAAATGAAGAGAATTAAATTCTACACAATTTTGACTTCTTTAATTTTTTTGCTAAAATTAATATTTAAGGTAGTACGTATGCGGTAATGGCGCGAGCGTAAGACCGGATTGATTTTATAGCAATTGTTTTTGTTCAATATTTACGCCATATTCAACTAAAATTGTTCACAATAAAATTTCCTACAATTTCTTTTTAACAATTTTTTTCATGCGGTTGATATTTTCCGAATTACATGGGAAAATAGTAAAAAGTGGTGAGGGAAGCATAATTATTGAATTGAATTTTGTTTCTGAGCTGCCCCAAATTTTATAATTCTATCCTTTAGCAGAGATCAATAGTAGTGTAAATTTAAAATCTCGAATGAATTCCGCGGTTGCATTAGCCGCCATATTGATTTTAAATGAGAACTGTTGTTGCTTAATATCTCTGCCATTTTCAACTTTTCAACATAAATGGTGGGAAAGAAAATTGTTGGAAATGTAATTTCCTACAATTTCTTTGGCACAATTTTGTAATACGATCAATATTCTCCGAGTTAAGGGGGAAAATAATGGAAGCGGAGGGGAAGCATAATTATTGAATTGTCTCATTTATTATTAACATTACTACATAATTGTACATAAACAAAAATAAAGAGAATTATATTTTATACAATTTTTGAAACTTCCAATGAAACACCAACCAAACTAAGTATATAAAAGACATAAAAAGACATTATATGCATTAAGTTAACTTAATTTTATTAACTAGCGGGTTTGATTGGTTGAATTTCTCTGTCTATATTTTAAGTTTTATGTCAGCTAATATATCGTGATGTTTCAACAATTTTTTTTTTAATTTTGGACCCTGTTGGGGGTAATTTTTCTATTTCCCCCCTTGTAGACCCGCCACTGGTCCTCTCGAAAAATTGTAGTAAATCGTAATTGCAACAATTTCAGTTCTTACACTTTTTGTCGAAAAGTTGAAAATGGCGGAGATATTAAACAAAAACAATTGCTACAAAATCAATCAGATCTTACGCTCGCATCTTTGCCACATACGTACTACCTTAAATGTTGATTTTATCAAAAAAATGTACGGCATCAAAATTGTACAAAATTTAATTGTCTTCATTTTTGTATAGGTATATATTTGTTCTAAAAGTAATAATAAACGAGATAATTCAATAAATCAATAATTATGCTACAACTCTCACTATTTTCCCCTCATAACTCGGGAAATATCGACCGCACGAAAAAAATTATAATAAATAAATGAAACTATAGAAAATCGCATTCTCAACAATTTCAGTTTCTACACTTTTTGTCAAAAAATTGAAAATGGCGGAGAAATTGAGCAAAAACCGTTCTCGATTAAAATCAATATGGCGGCTAACGCAACGGCGGAATTCAGTCGAGATTTCAAATTTACACTAATATTGACCCTCCCTAAAGATTAGAAAAATAAAATTTGGGGCAGCTCCTAATGCAAGGTCAAATGCTATCCCGACTGGGCTAAATCGATAGTGGAGCGATAAGCGCGAAATCCTGCTTGGTTGCTTCTTACTCTCTTGTCTAACTTTGGCTTCTGTCAAATTAATTTAATTCCTTCCATTACTTTTTCTGTTCCTTCTTTATCGCTTTTACATCCGTTGTTAAATTTTTTATTTCTTTGGTTAAGTCCTAATTCATTTTGATTATGGGTTTTGTTAAGCGATCTAGTCATTTTCTACTTTTTTCAAACAATCCCTCCTCTCCTTCTGTGATACAGTTTCCATAGTCTTCTGATGTGTCGTCGATAGATATAATTTAGTACTTACGATTTATTAATTTTTTAATGTGAAACATACTTATAAGTGATGATCACATACTTATAAGCCTTGATGAAGAAATAAAAACTATTGACATAAAACAAAAATTAGTCTACAAAATAAGATCACAAATGTTAAAAAATATTTTTAATATTTGATATAATAAATATTAAAAAAATATAAAAAAATTTTTTAAGAAACGCTTTTCTTTAGTTACGAGTGACTAAAATTAAAAATATTGTAAAACAATCAACTAAAAAGCAAAAAATAAAAAAATTCAAACTCAAAGAATTATTCGAAAAACTGTTATATAGATTAAACATAAAAAAATCTCACACATTCGTTAACAAATTGAAAAAATCTAACACATTAGTTAAAGAAAAGCATGGGGCGCGAAAAGTAAAAAATATCTATCCTTAAACCGTTTATTCGATGAAGACGCGCTCCACGCTTTTCTTTGACGAATGTGTTAGATTTTTCAGTTTTTAACGAATGTGTTATATTTTTGTATATGTAATCTATTTGTAACAGTTTTTTTTCAAATAATCCTTCGAGTATAATTTTTTTTATTTTTTTGCTTTTTAGTTGATTTTTCATATTTTTAATTTTAGTCACTCGTAACTAAAGAAAAGCGCCTCTTAATTTTTTTTTTAATTTTTTTGGGTTTTTACTTTTTAGTCTTACACTTTTCAAACATTACAATTTATCGTCATGTTTTAAAAAGGATGTATATAATTATACATGATAGACACATTTTTTGCGTTTATTTCAACATTTGATACATATATTGAACATTTTCTGTAATTTCTTCATACATTTCTTAAATCAAAATCATTATTTACACCTATTACAGTTTTCGCAGTCTTTCCATCTCTTCTAATGCTTTACTATTGCACGGTGTAGAACCTGTTAATTTCCACTCCATCCATTAACCTTTAACTACACGCGCTGGCGTACTTTGTACGCCAGATATAAGAATTCTACTGGAAATATATTTAAAAATATCATTTTTGACCTTGCTTATTTTTCTAACCTATCACTGGAATGTGCTTTACAATTTGGTTTTAGTTTCGTTATAATCGGCGTTCTGGAAAGATCGGAATTTACATTTTATTATTAGTTGTTTCCGGTGGTGGACAATATACCCTAGGATTATATTACTATAAGTCGTAACATAAGTACATATTTTAATTGTTTTTAGTCATTATGGCAAAAAATATATTTTTCTTTGTAAACAATACTTTTTCTCCTGTAAAAAATCACATTTAAAAAACTTTTTTATTAGTAATTTTATTTATCATGGAATCCAGTTATTCCATGATTCCAGTTATAAATCACAATTGGCTTACTGAAAAGGAACTCCAAGTATTCACTGATGCCGAATAAGGTTTATAACAAACAACTAAGTGTATTTTTTCAAAAAAAATTAAACAAATCCGCTGTTTTTAAGTGTATTTTCTTGTGGCGTACAAAGTATGCCACGCGTGTAGTTATGTTATAACTTGATGTGCGGGTAGTTAAAGGTTAAGGCTTCGTAACACACTTTGAATTAATACGCCAAAACGAGTTCTAATGTTAACCTTCCGCCGGTAACGTGAATTTTTGTAACATAGTTGGTAACGTCGGTCTACGACAACGACTTTTTTAATAATGAATATCTTAGTTTGTGATTTTCTGTTAATATTTTGATGAGACAAAATGTTTAACATAACTATATTTAAATAACAATATAGTAAGAAATTATCAATATTTATTTATATTCGGGAAAAAATGCACATTAAAAAATTGACTTCTTTTAGATAATAACCTAATTGACAAACAATTTACAAAAACATGTCAAATTTTTTAATACAAAATATCAACAAACATATTGACAAGGGTTGAAATGTCACAAAAAAAATAAAATTATTCAACAAATGTCCAACACAAACTGAAATTATGGTCCGTTTGTTTCCTCGTTTTCTTATACACTCCACTGCACCGCACTGTGCGGTTCTGGTTCGGAATTAGCAACAATTTCGTCAAAAAGTTGTTGCAACCTGACTTGTTCTCTTTCGTAATCAATATTCACATACAACTCCTAAAATTAATATCAATTATTTAAACTGACTATAGACCAAAAACGACAATAACTTACCGTTAAGTATAACACAAATGGTAACCTCGGTCTCTCACACCGTCAGGTCAAATAACATATGAACTATCCACACTTGGCCACAGATTTTTCGAGACTGAATATTGTGATGAGGATTTGAAAGCTACCTGGACGCGCGGACATAAAAATACAGTGGAACCCCGATAACCCGGAAGTCCGGCTAACCCGGACCGATTTTCATCAAATAAACATTTTGATTTTCAATATTTTACATTTTGAAAACCACCCGATTTGGGCGTCGCGAAACGGTAATAAAATTATTTTTCAATTTAATTGTGGCTTATTTCCCAGCAAAATAGTTAATTATTAGACAAACCTTTCAACAATAAAAATATATGTAATATAATATTTGAGAGATAATGTGTATGTGTGTAATTTGAACTATACGATATTAAAAATGACTCATAGCACACGCCGCAGAAACAACAGCCACCTGTCTGTAGTACCTATTCCTTTTTATTTCAAACTGTCTTAGCATTGTTTAGGAAGGACTATTTAAAAAATTCTTTTATAGACAATGGTCTTTAGTTTTCACTGTTCTTAAATAACATTACATCGTTGTGACTGTATTGTGTGTCTTGTATTGTTCGCTTCCGTTTGCTTACGTTTGTGTTTGGTGTTTTTTTTGTAATTTTAATGAGTAGGTACTGTGCATATTTATAGATATATTTCATGTTATTTCAATTCTAACGGAGTTTATCTGTAAGTATACCGTATTTTATTAATTCTTACCATATTTCCGGCTATCTCGGATTTTAGATAACCCGGATCGGCCGCGGTCCTGATTAATCAGAGTTATCGAGGTTCCACTGTATGTGCATTTGAGTTTTACTGCGAAAAATCCATTACGTCGGTGTCAGGGTCCGTACGTTACCACTCCAAGGTTAATTGTAGCACGAAACGTCTCTACCGGTGGTTTTTCTATAACTAGGTTAAAAACACAAATTTTTTGAATTCAAATTTTGGTTAAGGTTTTGTTTCGTATCGTATTGAAATTTGACACGAAAAAGCGCCGATGTTTATATAAACAAAGATAATATCTTTGATATTCAGCTTTCAAAATCGTCGCCGCTTAGGATTTTTATAAACGTGATGTACAAACATGAAAAATAGTCGGAATCGGCAAAAAATTTGAAACTTTATTGTTTATTTATAAATCATAACGTACACAATTAACATAAAAAGTGAAATTATGTATAGTTCACATAATTAGCTACAATCTGTAAAAGTTTCAAGTTTCTACATTGGAAAAAACAAGAGAATTTAAGCATTTTCCATCAAAATCGGTTTTTTTTATTTAAACAATTAATAAACATAGAAAATTTTTATTGACTATTCGTGTATTCTTCCCGCGAATGCATATGTCTGCAAATTTCCATTCATTTGCATTGAAGAAAAATATAACCTTAAGATAATCCAGACATATGCTCCAACGACTAGCCACTCGGATGAAGGAACTGAAAAATTTTATAACGACCTACAAACAGCATTACATACTACACCATCATACTACACAATGGTTATGGGCGACTTTAATGCGAAAATGGGCTTTAAACAAGATAATGCAAAAGTAGCAATGGGCAAGTATGGGTACGGCGAAAGAAATGAACGAGGGCAAAGACTGCTTAACTTCTTACACCAGGAAAATTTATCCGTGATGAACTCTTTTTTCGATAAAAAACCTCAACGTAAATGGACATGGATAAGCCCAGATGGCAGTGTCAAAAATGAGATAGATTTTATCATAACGAACAGAAAAGAAATAATTAAAGATATTGAAGTACTTAACAAATTTTCGATAGGAAGCGACCACAGATTAATCCGATCAAGGATACAATTAAATGTCAACTTGGAAAGAACAAAGATGATCTTCAAAACACGAAAGAAGAAATGGATTCCCCCAGAAAACAACGACCTCTATGAAGATATACTAACCAGACGTATACAACACTTAGAAATCGAAATAGAAGACATCGAACTAGCAAATAATCTCATAAAGAAGGCACTAAAAGAAATCGAAAAAGAGTGCTGCCCGACGGTCGTGACCCACAAAGAAAAATTAAGCCAAAATACCAAAGAGTTAATAAGTAAAAGAAGACAACTGACGGAAAAATACGACTCCAACTACACAACACTGAAAAAATTAAATAAAGATATCCACCAGTCAATCCGAAAACATAAGAGAAAACAATACAAGAGAAATAACTCAAATAATTCAAGAAAACAAAAGTTTAAAAGTTTTGCGGCGAAATACGAATAACATTGGCAACAAAAATATGTACAGAATAAGAAACAAAGACAACAGCATTGCTACGGATAGAGCCGAAATCCTTAAGGTTGTTGAATCGTTTTATCGCGAAATGTATGAGAGCACCAACGCAAGGAAAGATCAGCTCCCGCCCAAAATCACAAACCAGGGATCAGAATTAATGCCAGAAGTAACACCAGACGAAGTTAAAAAGACACTTTCAGAAACGAAAAATAATAAATCCCCTGGCGATGACGGAGTAGTGATTGAGGCAATCAAACAAGGTGGAAATAAAATTATCCAGGTTTTGGCCAAACTTTTCACCGAATGCATTTACCAAGGAAAAATTATCGTTCTCAATGGAACGATGCAGTCAGTGTTTTATTGCACAAGAAAGGTGACATAACAGATCTAAAAACTACCGTCCTATCTAATCAGTCTGCTATCACACATATATAAACTTTTCACAAAAATTATCAAAAAAAAAAGACTGGAGGCTAAGTTAGACTTCTATCAGCCTAGAGAACAAGCTGGCTTCAGATCCGGATATAGCACTAACGACCACTTACTGGTAATAAAAAACTTGATCGAGAAGTCTGCGGAATACAACAAACCGTTGGCACTGATATTCGTGGACTACGAGAAAGCGTTCGATACCATAAACCAGCAGAAAATGTTAAAAGCATTGACAGAATGCCGAATAGACCATCGCTACACTAACATGATAAAATATATCTACCACAACGCAACGGCTAGCGTAAGACTATCTGATCAACAAACAAATAAATTCTGTATATAGCGAGGAGTACGGCAAGGAGACACCATCTCACCAAAGCTGTTCACAACCCTTTTAGAACACAGTTTTAAGACGGCAGATCTGAACGAATATGGTATCAACATAAATGGAGAAAAGCTCAGTCATTTGAGATTCGCAGATGACATCGTCCTTATAGCCGATCGTATGGATGATGCAATAATAATGTTGAACAAGTTATATCACGCTTCCCTAGAGGTCGGACTAAAGATTAACATCAACAAGACGCAAATAATGACTAATCTGGTGCTAAATCGTAATATTGTTGTTGATGTAATGGATATTGAGCAGACTGCATCTTATAAGTACTTGGGACATAAAATTCGGTTTAGAAGAGATAACCAGACTTGCGAGCTCCCACGTCACATAGGATTAGCCTGGGCAGCGTTTGGTAAACTGAGCTATGTATTTAAATCGGACTTACCCATATGCCTGAAAAGGAAAATCTTTGACCACTGTGTATTGCCTGTACTCACTTATGGAGCGGAAACATTAACACTCACAAAAAAGGTAGTGAACAAGATTCGCATAACTCAGAGGGCTATGGATCGCCAGATGTTGGGTGTCTCCCTGAGGGACCGAATCCCAAACGAAGAAATACGTCGTAGAACAAAAACAGCGGACGCCGTCGAAAGAATCGCGTCGCTCAAGTGGAATTGGGCAGGACACGTCGCCAGATTGTCAGACAATCGATGGACAAAACGTATTGTCGAGTGGAGGCCACGAGAAGAAGCACTACGGAGCAGAGGACGACCACCAACCAGATGGGCTGACGATCTGAAGCGTATTGTAGGCAACTGGATGCAAGCCGCACAAAACAGGGAAAGATGGAAAGAGCTAAGGGAGACCTATGTCCAGCAGTGGACGCGTACGGGTTGATGATGATGATTGAAGAAAAGGCAATCAAATTAACGTCTAAAGATTTGACTCAAACGATTGAACTAAATAAAAGCGTTTAATTATAGATTTTAAATATTTTTTATTATAAAATCCTTTGTGAATAAATTATATCATATTCTAGAAGTAATTATATGCACGAGGTTTAAATTTTCCATTGCAATTAAGCAATTTCCCCATATTATTTCCACCACATTGTTACTCACGAACTGGTCTACGGGATATGACTTCATATAAAGTCATATCGCGTCGTATGCCTTTGCCTCAAAACATCAAAACATTAGAGAGGAAGTCAACTTGTTTCTGTTTCATTACGAACTATTTATTATGCAGAGGATATGTTGACACCGTGATCCATATCAATCATGCGACGGTTTTAGGCGAGGAGAAAAACGGGAGGGAATTTCCGAAGGGATAGTGCCGAACGCCGTGGGACTGGATAAAGGATTAAGCAGTATTTATGTATTTAAAAATATTTAGCAATATATAATATAATTTAGTATTTCTTGGGTTTAGCTTCAGTGAATAATGTTGAAATTGGAATTAGATTTTATTTTTCCATTTAAATCAACGTTTCGGCAGATACTCCTTGCCTTTGTCAAGATTCTAAGATATACATAAAAATGAAGACAAGATGTTATTGTAGAACATGTTAAAAATTTGCCGACACGCCCACACGTCAACCGATACACTAACAGTACTGGACATACACAGAATAAAGTTTGAAATATGTTATTGTTTTGATGATATAGTAATTGTGTTATAGTGGCGTACATTTTATGTTGTTTTAAAAGATGCAAAGTGGACATTTGTTAGAATTAATGAGGTTTTTTTTGGGTGTTTATATATAAAATTATTTAAAGGATATTGAAATATATTTTATTTAAGTTGTCAGTGGTTCGACTAACAATACCATATGCATTCAAAAAGAAGAAAGATCGAAGTTTGAGAGAGCAAAATTTTACAGAATATCTGTAGGAGTATAAAAATAGAGGACGTAAAATGTGAAAGACGAATTAACCAGACATTAATGGAAATAATAAATAAAGTACATATTATGCATACATTTTTGCTCGTAGACATACCAAGAGCATTTGATAGAGTCAGACTTAGCGATATAAATGTATTACAAAAAATGAAGCAAAAAGATACCGGAAAACATTGTGGACGTCATAAAACAGATGAACAATAACAATACGACAAAAATTACAACAAACGACACCACTAAGGCCAACATACCAACACCAGGTTGGAATCAGTCAGGGAGACAGTCTCAGCCCATTTCTAGTTAATATGCTGATGGATGAAATAATAGAAGCTGTGGAATCGCTACAACTAAGATATAGACTAGGTCACAGTAGAATCAGTATAGTGTGCTATGCGGATGATGCAGCCCTGATTAGACAGGACGAGGTTGACCTACAAAGACAACTTTATCGATTGTACCATGCATGTCGACAACTGAACATGAACATATCCACGCAGAAAACAAAATTAATTACCATTGCGAAAGGTCAAATTAGATGCAAGCTCGTGGGAGGGGGAAAACCCATAAAACAGCTAAACCAGTTCAAATATCTAGGTGTAGATTTTTCAAGTTATCATGACCCAGCCAGTAACCTATGAGGACAGATAAACAAGGCCGCAATCATGTCCGGATGTTTAAGAGATGTGGTCTGGAATAACCCATATAATATATGAGAATGGACAGCAAAATTAGAATTTATAAAACTTGCATCAGACCTGTTATGACCTATGGTATTGAATCAACAAAAGATACCAATAAAACCAAAAGCACGCTACTAACAGCCGAAATGAAGGCATTAAGAGCAATTGCAGGGAAGACAAGAAGGGATAGAATTCGAAATAACATCATCAGGTAAGAATGTGGCGTGCAAGATGTAGTAAGATGGGGTAGGCAAAGATGAAGAGAATGGTTCAGTCATGTAAAATGAGTGGAGGAGCACAGACTACCAACAATAATTACGCTAGAAGGAAAACCAGTTAGCAAGCGTCCACCAGGAAGACCACCAAAAAGATGGAGAGATATCTGGCAGTGTACATCTCAAGAAATACTTCAACGTCGGAAATAACAGATCAATAGATCTACAGCAAGCCTAAGAAGGAGAAGAAGGTGAGTAGACATGGAGATAATAGCAAATGTGATTGATGGCAATAAGAAACAAATGCGTTATTAATCATGAAGGCAGAAAAAATAGGGAAGACAAGAATGACGCGATCAAGAAAGAAATCTATAGACCCAGTTGAAAGGGTGATGAAAGAAATTGGAATTAACAAACTGAAAAGAACAAATAAAGTACCGAAAAAAGAATTAAAAAATAAGATCCGAATATGTAAAAGGTAGGGTTAAAGGTAAGCTATTAAGTCAACAAGAAAGACTTAATTTGAAACACCCTATTTATAATAAACAAACAGAAGAGGATCAAGGAAATGTATTTTATAAACGATTCTTTATCTCGGAATTGTTTTGTCTCGAATTCATTCCAGCTTCAGCCCTTTGGAACGTCCCATCAGTTTATCAGATCTCTTTGATACCAAGACAATATCGACATTGTTTTCATATTTAATATTAATCATTCATTAAATAAATAAGCTCATTTTAATTAGTTTATAAAAGAGTAAGAGAAATATCTCGAACCCTTTTGGTTTTTGCTGTTAATAAATAAAACCGAAGTTTTTCACTTACGTCTCTTCGTTTTGAATTCTCTCTCATTTTATGAATTGCCGTCGGGTAAAGTAAGAAGTTTAACTTTTCAATTCTTATCAAAAGTCTTTTGATAAGTACATAACTGAAGTTTTAGGATTGTCATAATTGTTTAAATTAGTTAAAAGTTAATTAAATTTCCAGTTATGCCTTTCAAAGGAGATAGGTTACCTTGTGCTAAGTAGCATAATTTAAACATGAAGAAGGAAATAGTAAAGAATATTATTTAGATATCAAAAAGTATGCCTCTAATAAAAGTGTTGCAAATTATTTATGTTATTATTAAATTGATAAACTGTTTGCAAATGTTATAAAGTAGTAAAGGAAAGACATGCTCACCAGATTATGATTTAGTATAACTTAGACTTTCTCTGTTTAATAGATTATGAGAAAGCATACGAGAACGTAGAACACAAACTAATGAAAAATTATCTACAAAAGTTGGGATTATATTCCAAGAATATACGAGTTATCGCCAATCTGTATTGAAATTAGACAGCATCATTATGTCTTCAAAATTTCAACGACGCAAAATATTTCCTAATAAAAAAAGGGAGTATGGCAAAGTTGTATACTTTCTCCATTGTTTAACTTATATGTAGAAAAATCCTGCGAAGAAAAATACGACTATAGGTGCAATCAATTATCAAATTGTTAATATGCAGTGTGTCGCATTTATGATGAAGACATCCCTATATTTCGGCTATGAAAATATATACAGATTTTAAATTTTGCACAGTCATACAGGTTGATGGTTCAAATTTTTTAAGATAGTCAACTGAAACTTAAATTTTAAACGCGGTCTACTGAGAATCCATAAACAGTTTGTTATTTGGGTTAGTAACTAAAGTTATTCGGAAAAGTTGTTCCAAATATTATTAAAACCACACCTACCAAATTTCATGACAAAATTCGCTTCTTTAGTTTTTTCAGTATTTGTAATCAGAGTCTTAAAATGCCTCTGCCATTTAAAAGAACGAAAATAAATACACAAAAAAATATTAATTAAAATTTGGCAAAAACACATTAGATATTATCATAGCCTAAATCATTATTTTCCTAGGCCCAATTTTCAATTTAAGAGCCTGAAAAAGATCGGCTGTTCTTTATTGAAAAGATATACCATCTTCAATGTTTTCAGATTTTTTGAAGCAAAATTGCGTTAAAAAAAATAAAATCGAAAAATCTTCTTTTCTCCATTCAAGAGGTTCTATGATATATATCTGGGAAGCCAAAAAATTGTGTAAGTGATGATTTTATATCGCTATAGCCTCTCTATAATACACATGACACGTCTACAGAAGTTACTTTTAAAAAATTATATTAATTTTAGATCGCGGACTCACAGGAAGTTATCGAATGAAAAGATCAGCTAACCGTATAATAAATGTTACATTCTCGCAATGATCAAATGAGACTGACAGAATGTGAAATCTTTTCGAGCCAATTTTCAAAATTACTTTCACAAGTATACCAGTAGTATTATATAGGGTTTTTTTTTAATTTAGATTACCAAAAGTGTTTAAATATATTATGATAAGTATATTTTAATAATCTGAATTGCTGAGTAGGGAAGAGCAAGTACCTATATAAAACATATAAAAGAACAAAAAGGCTATTAGAAATAAGCTTTAGAAACTGCTTTTTATAATATGTTTAATCATCAATAGCTGTACTTGCTATTGTTTTAATATTTTCAAATAAATCCGCCTCTACACATGACATTAGATCAACATTGTATGTAGCAATTACTTAAAATATTAATATTATGAATATTCCTGAAACACAAACAAAGTAATAAAAAATACATGGTACCAGTTAACTCTACATAATTAAACATCCTAGCTCATATTACTTAAAGTTTCCTAATGTAAAATACTACGAAAATTAGGGCAGCACAGCTTTGTTTATAAATTAACAGCTTTTATATAAAAGCTTGTGTGGTAGCGTCGAAGTAGAGTTTTTATTACTTATTTCGCGACAGGCAACAAAGTGTTGTATGTGTCGCAGTCTAAAAGAGCTTATATGCAGTTTTTACTCCAAAAAAAGTTATCTCCCAATCTTTGCAAAGAAAATAAAGAGTAGGAGGTAAAATGAAGTGGAAATAACTTCTTTGGATATAACTAGGGCATCAGTATAACATGCTGATCATTAAGATACATATTTTTGTTTTCAATCTCTATAATAGAGCCTGTTGTTATATTCGCTCTACAACTTTTTACTCCAGAAAGCTCTTTCTTTCAGAGACATAATTAAAAGTTTTAAAGGAAATCGAAAATTTTGCCGTAATCTCCATAACAGAGAACCATTTTTTTTTGTTTTTTTTTCTAAATGTTTTTATCCTTTATCGCATTAAATGAAAAGTTTTGTGAACCTTTTCATCTAATGAGAATGTTGATGTTACTAGAGAATGCTTTTTAGAGGGAGGGTTAGTGAAGAATGATGAGAATTCACCAAAAATGCAGTTAATGGATAATTATATTTATACTTATTTATATTTAATAAATCCATAAACATACAAAAGAAGAAACAATCAATCGGGATTTTTAGCTAAATTTCTGAGTAACACTAATGAAAAAAAAACCAATTTTTTATTTCTTCTCAATTATTGATCATATAAATATATCGAGTTTATTGCTGATAATAATGATGGAGTATCATATAGTAATCATATTTTTTATTTCAGGTAAGAATTTTTCTCACTTCGTACTTTTAGAAATGATTTTAACACAGATTGAGTAAGTACAATTAAACCATTACATTTTACTATAAATATAGTATATTTAGAATTTCCTGAAACTTTTCTGTATTGACCACACTATGATTTAATATTATGCAGCCATGAAAATTTCTTACGACCAATCCATTTTCCTTGTATTATAAGGCGAATAAACGTAATTTATCTCCTCTAATTATACAAAAATTTGACAAGACTGTAAGTCAAATGAGATTTCCCCTAGGTTTGATTTCATCTAACTTCTTCCACACTTGGTCAAACTATAACAGTATTGTTTTTAAAAGAATTTTGATAACTTATATATACTTGTAACATTTCACTTCAATATTAATAATAGTAATTTTATGAAAATTTAACTTTAAAATTTAGTATCTTAACTTAAAATTCATGTAACCTATACATGGCTTTTTAGTCATTTTCAATTTTAATTAATTTTTAATTAGTATTTACGAATGTAGAGGTCGCATAAGATTGTGGTTCTTTCTTTATCATTTTAGTGAATGACAGTCCTCCTCAGATGTTCACGTGGGCTCAAAATGGTTTGACTCAACCATGTTGTCTTTTTAAAATAAAAAAGAAATTAGATGTGAATTTATTCATTTTAAGGGGTTGTTATATCCGATATCTGCGGCTTATGCCCAGAATCTATTTTTTTATTGTGTCGTTTAGCAATTACTCTTCTATGAAGGTTTTATAAAAGGACGTAAGTTTTTCAATATGTCTTTTTATAAAAAATCTTATCTTAAATGTCCTTTTAGGAAGCTCTGATGATGGCACGTTATGTGTTGAAAGTACAGTTATGTGTACTTAGGTGATAATAAAACATTTGTTACACACTATCAATTTTTTTAAGAACATATATTTGTTTGCCGTTTTGACCTCTAATTATACGACCGAAGTATTCTATTTTCCTCCTCTTTACGATGTTTATGAGCAGACGTTCTGAATTATTGATTAGTTTAAGAACATCTTTTGACTTTCTTTTCTTTCATTTTGAACATCACTAGGTCTTTCGTGCGAATATTCATCGACAGATTTCTTTGACATAAAACTGGTTTTAAGATCATAAAATCCTCACTTAATATTTCATTCACAGTTTACATGTATTGAGCTGCCAAGGTATTTAAAATGGTTTTCATATTCTCCATTAAGAGACAGCAGACCTTGATCTATTATAGTAATCTTTATAACACCATCTATCTTTTTTTTTTCTGTTAAAATGTCTAAAAAGATCGCTGCTAAATTGGTTAAGTCTACAATTGCTACATTTGTGTGCTATATAACCGTATGAAGTGACCAGAATAATCCATACCATTGCAGATAGATAACGAAAGAAACTTTTTGCAGTGTGTTCATGATGATGTCAGGAGAAAAGTTTACTATGGAAAAATAGATGGAATTGCATGAAAATGCATAATTGCATTTGAAAGTGCATAAAATGCATCCAAAATATATTAACATGTCAAAATAAGCATATTAAGGGCCGGATTTTGTTACTTGATTATTTTTGGCGTCGCTGAACACGAATACGCCATCAGAACCAACCTCCGGAGCACCTGGGGTCCAGGGTTACTGCTGAGGAGCGTCATCTGGAAGTTCGAGGGTTATGGGCACTAAATTCGGCAATAAATTGATGCAAATAGACTGCTCGGGAGATTTTTGGGGTTGCTGAAAACGAATAGACCATCAGCACCGACACTCGGAGCACCTGGTATCTATGGTCACGCCATATTCTGGAGTTTCGCGAGATGCCGGCAATCAATTGATGCAAACAGATTACACAAGAGGTTTTTGGGGCTACTGAACACGAATACGCCATCAGAACTGACTCCCGCAGATCCTCGTTCCCAAGGTGACTGCTAAGGCAGGTCATCTTCTGAAGTTTCTAAGGTTTTCGGCTTGAATTCAATAGATTACTGGGCGATTTTTGTTGTCGCTGAATACGAATACACCATCAAAACCGCACCCCGGTCCACCATTTGGAGGATTTTTGAGCACCAGAGATGCACCGAGAGTTGGTTCTGATGGTGTATTCTTGTTCAACGAACCCAAAAACCCCCAAGTAATCTGTTTGCATCAGTTTAAAGCCGAAAAGCCTCGAAAATGCAACTGTGTATTTCCACCCACTTTTCTATAGTAGAGTTTTTCCCTGACATCATCCTGAACACAACGCAAAAAGTTGAAAGTCTCTAGGTGCTGTATTTAAAATTCATTTTACTTTGTGCTAAATGCCCTGGTCTACCTGTTTGTTGTCTTTCAGCTTATGTGGTCATTCTATTCTACTCTTCTGTTTCTTTTCCAGTTAATAATGCTGTTCACCTTCGCATCTCCGTCGTATATCAAGCTCTGTTTTTTAATTTTAATTGAGTTTGATTGACTGAATTTCATTAAATTTTTATTTTCTTTCGGATAATATTAAAAATATGATCAGAACATTTTAATACAATCTCTATCTCAGTTACAACTACAATATTTAGAACAAAACATATTTTTTGAGGATGTTTTAAATGTGAAAATAGAAGATTGTTCGGATACATTTGAAGAAGTTTTATATAAATTCGGACCATCAAAGTGTCATTGTTTCCAAAAATGAGTAAAGCTGTACTGTAAATCAATGAATAATAATTTGTCAATACATCCCTAACCTAAAAAATCAGAAAAAAATATGGCTTCCAACTGTAACAGGGATGGAGTCGATACAGTTGATGAGATATGTAACATGTATTACATATCTTGGAAAACCATTAAGGTTTTTCCGGACCAAAATGGTCATTTTTGCAGCTGTTCAACAGAACTTCCATAAATAGTCAAATAACGCCGCTCATGTTGAAAATCTACATAAATACTGACCACAATATTTCAAAGCATTGTTATTGATAAAATTTTGTTTGGAGAAAATAGCTAAAATAAAACAATTGCCATCTGACATAGAGCTTGATTTTTATAATATGAAAAGCCTCAACAAGAACATATTGAACAGCGTCCTGATATAATTTGAACAAGATGTGCTTGCAGCAGTAGACACAAGGACCAACTCACTACAAGCATCTGCAATGCATACAACAAGAAGGTCTGTAAAGAATATGTCCTTTTGAAGAAAACCAAGAAAATAGTGGAAATACGAATCATGGTTACTTATATTGTAGAAGCCGTTTTCACTTTTTGAAGTTATACTTCTTTACGCGCGATACGAGGGTGAATTTTTATATGTTAAAACCTACGATCTCGGCGCGTGCGCATTATAACTTTGTTTTGATTGGATGTTCAAATGACATGTCAAAAATTATCCAATATGGCAACTGTAGCGCATCTGTGGTTTGGACGGTTGACGGTTTGGTTATGTATGGTTGTTGCGTTTCAATATTTGTGGGAAGAGAAACAACAAAGGTTAGTTAATAGTTATACTGCTTTTTAAATAGTTTTCATATTATATTTTTGAAGTTATACTTCAAAATGTTTTAATTTATGTATGTATCAGTCCAGAAAAGGTGTGGAAAGAATATATTAGTGTTTTTAAACATATTTTTCTAAAAACGTGTTAAAAATGCAATTTTTAGGACTCCATAGGAGCGTTAAAAATGCTACTTTAGGGCACTAGTGCTTTAAAATTTTTAAGGCACTGCAGTTAAAACTGAATTGTCAAATTGTGAAACATCAAAATATTTATTAACATTTTCAAATATTATATTTCATTTATTAACATTAAAATTAATAATACAACTTGCGCAATTTGAAAAAGGTGGTTTAAAAGGTTTTTTATTATAATTTTGTGTCTTTGGATTTGTCTTCTTTGGACGTAAAATAATAAAACATCTATTTTTATATTTCACTTGTCACCGTGATGTATAATTATGTATATCTGAAAGGTAACTAGCATGCGGCTTGATGGCCTTGTTGGTAGAGCATTGGACCAGAGATCAAAAAATCGCGAGATTGCGGGTTCAAATCCCGGATGATTCACATTTTTTTTCTTTTTTTTTTTTTAATATTTGGCATTGTTAAGTTTTGGTTAATTTTTGGTAATTATTGTTAATTTTTTGTATTGTAACTGTTAAGTTGGTATATCTATTTCGTTGAAATTATATTATAATAGAAGTATAACTTCTTACGTGCGTACAAAGTACACACACATTCATATTTTCTTTTGATGTTAAAATCCAAATACATAATGTTAAAACGTATTATTTTGAAGTAGTGTATAAAATACAGCACGAGTCCACTTAGTTTAAATTTCAGAGCGCGTGTAGGTTAAGAGGAGTCCAGGTTAAGAGGATCTCAGTAGATTAAATTAATAATACAATTTAAAATTATGCCCTAATTTTTATCGAGAAATGACGCTTTCATACCAAGCCAGATTTGCAAACAATATTAGAAACGTCAAACTAAATAAAACTGGAGATTAACGGATAATACCGACAATAAAAACAAATAAATTGAAGGACAGAATACTACATTTAAACATTATTTCTGACACACCATTTTAGTACGAGATCCGAAAAGGACGTCAAAATGTACCCATCTGCTTGCCGGATGAAACATTTTTTTTTATTAAATTTCATACATAGACAAATTTTTCTGGCATGGGTTGCCTATCAAAATAGTGTCATAGGGGGCCATAGGGGTTGAGATCAATATTTCAAACACATTTTTTATAGTATGGTAGAATTTATTTTTAAATTAAATAGGCATATTCAATACAAATCATAGATTACTCAAGAAAAAATTCAAGGAAAAATACTGAAAAATAAGCCAACGGTGGCTAATTTTTAAAAGACACCTCAAAATATAATGAATTTTGAGGTGGACATCCAACCTCATCTTTTAATCATGTTAAACAAAAAATTTAAAAAGATTTTATAAGCTTATGAGTTTCTCGAAGTAAAGTTGTCAAGTTTTTTTAGTTTTATCTAATTTTGACTTTTTGATATCACTCAGAAATCTAAACAAAGGAATTTTTTTTGCAAAAAAGGGTGAAGTTCAATATATTTATTATTGTTAAACATAAAATAAGCATAAAACAAAAATATCTTGACAGCGGTATCTCAAGGAATGTCTAAAGAAAAGATATACAAAATTTCAGGTGAGTTGGCCAAGTAGTTTTGAGTTACAATGTCTACAGCCTAAAAATAGCAGTTTTAAGAAAACTGCGTTTAAAGTATTGTCAACTTTTATTTTTAATTTCTTTTTTGTCTGTCAAATGGTAAAGTGATGCACACCGAAATATGTTTTTAAATCGCGGAGTAATTTGCAAAAAAAAATAAGAACAGCTGTTGACCGTTTCTCACTACGCTCAAGCGCATTGATACGAACTTGCTATAAAACGAGTCGAAGGTAGGGAGGTAGGGAGATAGTGTTAAATAGCCCTAGCTTCGACCCGATTTGCAGCAGGTTCGCGCCAGCATGCTTGAACGTAGTGAACAACGGTCAACAGCTGCTTTATTTCCTTTTGTAAATTACTTCGCGATTCAAAAAGATATTCCGGTGTGCATTAAAAATAAAAGTTGACAATACTTTAAACTCGTTTTCCTCAAAACTCCTTTTTTCAAAGGCTGTAGACATTATAACTCAAAAACTACTTGACCGACCTACCTGGAATTTTGTATATATTTTCTTAAGACATTTCTTGAGGTAAAGCTGTCGAGATATTTTTTGCTGTATGCTTATTTTTTGTTTAACAATAATAAATGTGTTAATTTTCACCCTTTTTTACAAAAAAAATCATTGGTTTGATTTCTGAGTGGTATCAAAAAGTCAAAATTAGATAGAACTAAAAAGACTTGACAGCCTTACCTCAAGAGACGCATAAGCTAATAAAATCTTTTTGAATTTTTAGTTTACCATGATTCAATGATGAGTTCTGATGTCCACCGCAAAATCTGTTATATTTTGAGGTGTCTTTTAAAAATTTGCCACCGTTGGCTTGTTTTTCAGTATTTTTCCTTAAATTTTTTCTTCAGTAATTTATGAATTGTACTGAATATGCCTATTTAATTTAAAAATAAAATAATTCTATCATACTTTAAAAAAAATGTGTTTGTAATTGTTTATTTCATTGTTGATGGCCTCGATTTTTAAGCCATGAGAGGACAATTCTACTATATTTTATTATATTTAATGATTTTAAATAAATATTATATTTTTAAAAAGTTTTTAGAACTCCAATCTGTTGTAGAATTCAGAGAATTTTAGAATTTTTTAACCTTTTTATACGAAAGTGTAGTAAACAGAAATTCGTAAAAATATGTTTTTTATACAGGTGCCAGCAAATTTGCTAGGAGAGGGATTTTTATGCCTGAAACAGTCACGTTCGGGATACAGAAAATCCACACTCTGTCCGTGAAAGAGGATTTCAATACAAATTTTTAGTGGATATGATTGTGGGCCTATGATTAAAGTTTGTTTAGTTGGACTTTACCTTTTAAAAAAATAAATGAATTTATTTATACTGTACCTACGCATAAATCGTTGCAAAATTATAGTAGAGGAGTAAATTTTCAGTTACTAAAGCATCATGGGGACCTATTGGTTTGTGAAGATTAGATCCCAAAACCAAAAAAAGTTAAGTTAAATTTTCCATTTTAGTGGAGATTTTCCATTTTTTAATTTAATTTTCCATTTTAACAATCGTTTTTTCCGATTATTGGGACCGTGCATGTTCGGAAGAGCGACACCTGGTTTCATAGCTCAGCTATTTTAGCACATTTAATTATATTGGCCAATTATATATTAATCCTGGTTACAGGATAATGGTCAAGGCCATAGCGTAAAAAAGAATAAGAAGAAAAAAAAAGATTAAGGTTACGTTATTAAACTGTAAACATTGTAGGTGTGGAGTAAATAAAATTAATTATTAAAATGCAGTACCACAAGCAAAATATAATTAATTAAATTCACTTTAATAATTGCATATCCTACCAATATTGTGGAGCAACATATAATTTTTATAATTTTTAACATAGCATTTGTGAAATCCCATTGACAGAAATATACGTCAATTTGACAATATGAAATATTTAAGAAATATGTTAGAAAACTGCAAGGTTTCTTCGCGATTAGCGCACGATCGTTTCTCGTATCCCCTGCAAGTACTTGCACACAGCGAATAGCGCCATCTACACATAATTTCAAAAAAATCTCTTGAATAGAAGTTACTTATTTTTACGTAAGGAATCCAAATCTGCATATCCATACCATCGGGTGAAGTTAGGAATCTATTCCACAAAAGGATCAAAAATTTACCCATCTAAACCGCTATCATTTCGTACTGTGCACCGAGTATAGCGTGAAACCACATAAAAAGAGACAGTTTCGTTTTGATTCAATTCGAGTATTTTACCTCTAACACTTACTTGCCAACCAGTTGATGCAATTTGATTCAGTTTTGTTTTCTTTGATAACGGGTAAACCTAGAAACACGTGTGATAGAATGGTCAGAGACTCGAATTAAATCTAAACGAAACCGTCTATTTTATTTGGTTTTTCTCTATACTCGGTGGAGTATATGCCGTATAACTCATTCTTTTTTTACTATATCTGCTGGCACTCTGCTTTCTCCCGTACTTTTATTATTTTTATGTCTCTTATTACTTTTATTACCTCCTTCTCTGTCGGTTCTTCTGTTTGTTGTTGTTCTGTTTCTTGTGTTCGCTATTACGTGAGTAACCGGAAGTATACATTTGTTGGTCTTGCTAAAGCGCTTCGAATAATATATGTTTGTACCATTTCGGCTACTTTAAAAGAGTACTTCCGGTTGCGAGTCAAATTTCTCACCTTAAATACCATCCTTGGGTTACAAGCTTTCACTTTATATCGCATTTGTCATTATGTCTGGTCTAATTACGAATACAAGTTGTATTTACAAAGTCTCCGGAACAGTTTGACGTGGATAATTCAAGATCTTCACATTTTTTCAAAATGAATGAAAACAAAATGCTTAAAACTATTAACCTATCTTAATTTTTTTAAAACATTTGTTTCTGTTGTTCTTTCCTAAAAGTAAGTCAAACCGTTAATAAAATAATATTTAAAAAAACTCTGAATTATAAAAAAACGTTCTGTGTATAGCTGCCGCCTTTAATGTTTCCTAATGTTTTCTTTGAGGTATATTTTTCAAAAGATCTTTAGCAAGCGAAAGAAACGACAATAAGATCAACAACGACAAATCGCCTCTAAACTGTCCTTTTATAGTCGATGTTGTGAGGACGCTCCCGTCTGAAAAAATTTCTGATTCGGTTTCTTTGCGAATTTCTATTAAAAAATGTCACTTTTCAAAAATCTGAAGAGTACCGGTCGAAATTTTTGGGCAGAAATTGTTTAAACAATCGTTTTAAACAAATTCACATCACCTTTTTTGCCCCGAAATGTTTTGTTGGCTTTATTGGGTTATTCTAGGTCAGAAAGGTATCTTGTCATATTTCTCAAAAGCTGACAGTTTTCGAGTTATCTTCTTCTTTTTCTTCTTCTTCAAGTGCCATCTTCGTTCTGAAGGTTGGCGATCATCAGGGCTACAAGTATTTTCGAAACTGCTGACCGAAACAATTCGTTGTTGTTACAGCTATACCATTCACGTAGATTCTTTAGCCAGGAGTTTCGTCTTCTTCCTATGGAACTTTTTCCTGCTATCTCCCCTGCATAATTATTCGAAGCAGTTCATATCTTTCGCCTCTTGTAATGTGTCCCAAGTATTGCAGTTTTCGTTTTTTGATCGTAAATATGACTTCCTTTTCTTTATTCATTCTTCTCAAGACCTCTACGTTTGTGACTCTCTCGGTCCATGATATTCTCAAGATTCTGCGACACATCCACAGTTCAATGCCTCTAATTTTTTGGTATCAATCTTTTTCAGCGTCCATGACTCCATTCCGTAGATAAGCACAAAAAGTACGTAACATCTCATCAGGCGAATTTTCATTTCAAGGCTCAAATCTCTTCCACAGAACACTCTCTTCATTTTAGTGAATATGGATCTGGCTTTTCTATTCTTATTTTGATTTCTGCTGAGCTATCGTTGTCTTCATTTATTAAAGTGCCTAAATATTTGTATTTGCTAACTCGATCGATAATTTCATTGTGTAAATATAAATTTTTGACATTTCGTGTTGATTTCGATATTACCATAAATTTAGTTTTCTTTATGTTCAAAGATAGTCCATATTCTTCGCTGCAGTCTGCTATCTTATTCACCAATGTCTGTAGCTCTTCAAGTGTTTCTGTGATCAGAACGGTGTCGTCGGCAAATCTCAGATTGATTAATCTAACACCATTTATTTTAATACCTATGGATTGCTCAGAGAGTGTTTTATTCATTACGTCTTCGGAATAGAGATTATACAGGGTTGGTGACAGTATACACCCTTGTCTCACACCTCGCTTTATTTCAATTTCTTCAGTGGTATTATTCTCTACTCTCACTACTGCTTTCTGACTGTAGTACATATTTGCTATTAGTCGGATGTCTCGTTTATCTAAATTCTTTTCTGCCAAGAGTCTGATTAGATGATCATGCCGCACTTTATCAAAGACCTTGTTATAATCTATGAAACACATGAATACGTCTTGATTTATGTCAAAACATCTTTGAGACATAACGTTCAGTGCAAACAACGCCTCTCTTGTTTCGAGTCCATTTCGGAATCCAAACCACAGTATAAGGAGGGACAGTAAAACCTCTTCCATGTCGGCACTTTGATCTCAAAAAGTAATACCGGCAGTACGCAATTGGAAATTCACCAGTGATGGATGCGGGTTTTCCCTGTTGAAACCCGTACGTCTCTATGCGATTAGCAATACGAGAGTTGGGTAAAAGCGACTGGGAACATTGCGCGGTCGCCATGCGCGACTAAAGATTTTACTTCCAATTTTTCGGAGAGTGGTTCTACTGTTCCCTTTTTATACTGTGTCCAAACTGTCTACATTTTTGACTCCAATCACTACATTGTTTGGCATTCATCTTTTTTAGTATAATAACAAAGTGGATAAAAGCCATTCTTGTGGTATTTTTCCTGATGTATAAATGCTATTGAAAAGTTCAACTAAAATGTGGATCGAGTATTCTTCTATCAGTTTAATGATTTCCGTTGGTATTTCATCTGGACCTGGGGCTTTACCGTTTTTCATTCTTTTTAGTGCGTACATTACTTTCTCTTCCGTTATTTCTGGACCTTCGTCTCCTATTGTATGTTATTTAGTTCAGATTGTTGTCTATCATCTGCAAAGAGTTCTTCAACATAGTTTTTCCATGTCTTCAACTGTTCTTCTAGTTCTGTTATTATGTTTCCGTTGACATTATACAGGATAGGATAGCAAGTTCTTTCACTTTTTTATGTACATTAAATATATCATGTTTTGTCTGCAATTGCTCTATTTCTTTACATTTTCTTTTATAAAAATCTTCCTTTGCTATTCTGATTTCTTCTTTGATTTCTTTCTGTATTTGTTTATAACTTTGTTCGTTTTTTCCTTTCATTATTCTCCGATTGTCCGTGAGAAGAAGGATTTTATCAGTCATTCATCTTTGCTTTATTTTTTGGTTTTTCTTTAGTCAGAATTTTCTTCGCAGGACTTGTTATCGCCATTTTTACGTTTTGCCATTTTTTATCTATGTTGTTCGTTGGCTGAGGTGTTTCTTTTTCATGAATTATATTTAAATTATTATTAATAGATCTTTGCAGTTCCTCCTTTACCTCCAGGTTACATAAATGACTGACGTTTATCTGGTTTGTTCTTCTTTTCTGCTCTAATCTTTTTAGTTTAATACTCATTTGCGCTGTTAGAGGGTTATGGTGTGAAAAGACATCTGCGTCTGGGCAAGCCTTAACGAATTTTAAGGAGATTCTGTATCGTTCGTTTATCAGTAAAAAAAATCAATCTGGATTAGAATTATTCTTTGGCCATTGTCCTGGGCTGATTTCCACGTATAAAGTCTTCTCTTTGGTAAGTTGAAGAATGTATTAGATACAATCATGTTATTCCCCTGACAGAATTGAAGCAGTCTGTCACCTCGTTCATTTCTTTTACCGAGTCCGTATTCTAATACATGTTTGCCACTTTTTCCTTTACCAATTTTCGAGTTATAGACAATTTTAAATCTGAAAAATGCGAAAATGCATATTTTCGAGGCTTAAAAACTCATATTTACGTTATTATTATTTTTGACGTTGCCAAATGCCTTAATTAAAACTTAATCACTAATTTTCAAGGTTCTGCAAAGTTATCGGGTCTAACGTCAATTGCGACAGGTATTTTTTAATTGTTAATTATGCGCGTTCATCCGATTTTTATGCCTTTATTTCAACAATATCCTACTTTGCTCCGTCATTCATTTTTTAGATCTTTCGAGTCATTATAAACAAAAAAGGAATCTTGTCATTTTTAGAGAAATCAACAATTTTTGAGTTATAAGCGATGTAAAGTCCGAAAAATTCGAAAATTCTCATTTTCGGAGCTTGAAAACTCATATGTAAATTATTATTTCTTTGTTTCCAAGTAGCTAAATTGCCGTTTATACATTCAATTTTAAGATTTATTTCATTATAAACGGTGGTTTGTAAATTATACACGTCCACTCGACTTTTAGGATGAAACGCCACTGCGGCGCCCTGCCGCCCTTCGTACGAAATGGTGTTTCGTTGTGGCGCTTATTTATTAAATTTTTGGGCAGATATTGTTTAAACAATTGTTAAAATTATTTAAACAGCTTCTGCCCAAAAATGTTGCCAGCCCCCCTTCTGATATGTTTAAAGGAGACATTTTTGAGCGAGAATCCGCAAAGAAACCGAATCGGAAATATTTTTTATTCAGGACCCAAGTAGCACCGAACGGGTTTATTAAGTATTTTAAGAATGCTTTAAAACTGTAGAATAAAACTAAAATTAAAACCATTTGGTTTTTAAGTAAACCTTAAGGTTGCAATACAACCGCTTTGAGCATAAAAGGGCCCACTCTGAAAGAGGTCAATAAAACCAAAAATAAAAACCTTCTTAAAACTTTGTTTTCTTAAGCAACTGGTTTTAAAGCTGCTGTGAAGGTGCTTTTAAAACCATGTTAAAAGACACTTAAAGTTTCAGGCAGTTTTATAGCAAACTTAAAAAGATTTCTTAAATGGATACTTTTAAAGACAATTTAACCACAATAAATGATTCTTCAAACCCATATACTCCATATAGGCCAACAAATTTTTACATGTGTTATGATAGGTAGATACGTATTTGTAACCATAAAATAATAAAAAGTACTTGGTTAGTTCGGACTGTCAAGGTAGAAAAACTCTTGCGCACCCAACTTTATTGATAATGTTAACAAAAATAGGTCTAAATACCTCACGCGTAATAAAATTACAGATTTTGGCGATTAAAAAATAATAATAATAAAACAAATTAAATCCGAAAAATATTAATTTAAAACAAAAATCATTTTATCTACAAATTTAATGTTTTAATGTTAAAATAAATCGAATTTATGTCTTTAAGACGCTTATTTATAATTTTTATATAAGCCTATATTGTAATCTATCATGGCTTGCAGCATCTCCAGAAAGCAATATGGCCGAAATCCAAATAAAACTATTTGGTCTATCGACAGAAAATTGTTAAGATCAAATGGTTTTATTTTATACCTTTCCAAGAGCATATATCTTACATAAAAGCAAGGTTGCCTTGGAATTAAAACGGTTTAGTTTTAATGCTGCTGTCAATAATGCCACTTGGTTTTAATGTGAATATAACCTAAAATCGAGGCGTCGTTGTACTGTGTGTGTTGTGTTTTTCTTTTAAAATATCCAGTTCGTTTATATTTTAAGTACTACTTGAGACTTATTTCTTCCATACTAACTGTACTTCCACTTATTACAACACACTACACCACTGTTTTTCTCTAAAACAAATGGCCGACCATTTTGGACATAAAAGGAAGAGGGGATAAGTTAAGTTTTATTGTTTCTAACAAGAAGCATGGTTTAGTCTTTACGATAACCAAATTGATTCAGTTAAGAGCGTTTGATTTTAATATAGCCTACTAACTGCTTTTAAGAAAGCAACTTTAAAGAAAACTAAAAAAATAGTTTTAAGACATATGTTTTACTGACATAATAGTCTTGAGATCAAGTAGTTTTAATAATAGGTTTTATTAGTAATATTAGGAGAATCTTTAATATTGCAATAAAACTAAAAGGTAACAATCTAGAATCTAATAAAACCAAATAGTCGGGAAGTTCTTCATAAAACTGATTAGTTTTAAAGTGAACTGAGAATAAACCATTTTAAAACTACAATAAGACAAATTTTCTATTAAGATTAATTATTAGTCTTATTTGATACTCTTATTAGATACTTTAAAACTAGTGAAAAATGCTTAACAGTTTTAAAGTTCTGGCAGTGTACATACAAGGTAACTTTAAAACCATTATCTTTTTATTACCCACAATAAAACCTTTATAAACCTTAAATAAAACTAAAATGTTTTTATTGTGCTACTTGGGGAGCTACCTCAAAACCTGGACTACTCCACATTAAAAAAATGTGTATATTATTAGTAATAGTTTTCTTTTAATAATTTATTGATTTATTAAATTAATTATTGCCAATGTACCAATTAAATACCCCAATCATATAGGACGAAAAGATAATGCTTAGATGGATGAGTGGAGTGACAAAGAAGGATAAAATTAAAAAAAGAGTATATTAGGGGAAGTCTAGGTGTGGCACCAATTGAAGCCAAAATGAGAGAGCATAGGTTAAGATGGTTTAGTCATGTTCAACGTCGAGACGTTAGACACCCAATACGAAGAATAGCTGAAGTGCAGATTCCTGGAAGGAGCAGGAGAGGAAGACCAAAGAAGACCTGGGCGAGACGATAAGGCAAAACATGTTGGTAAAGGGGATTAACATTGATATAACCCAAGATAGAATTGTGTGGAGAAATGCAATTAGGGAAGCCGACTCCGCATAGGAATAAGGCAAAGAGAATGATGATGAATCATATAGGACGAAAAAGAAACTCCATGTAGTGCGACGATATGTACAGTTTAAAAAAAAGGTTATATTAAAATAAGCTCCGATTATTCACCAATATCTAAAAATTAATGTCCAATCTTCGATTTAGTCATTATACAACCTTAAAAATAATAACGTACATATGAGTTTTCAAGCTTCAAATATGCGTATTTTCGCATTTTCCGGATTTTTAACTGCTTATAACTCAAAAAATCTAACTTCTAAAAAAATAATCAAAGAACTTTTTTATTTAGAATGACTCGATAAACCGAAAAAAAAAAAAAAATGTTTTCCAGAGCAAAATATGAGATTTTTGAAATAGGGGCCGACAAAAGTCGGATGGACGCGCATAATTAACAATTTACGAAAAAACGGTCTAAATTGAAGTTATATCCGATACCTCTTCAGAACCTTGAAAACGAATGTTTAAGGTTGATTTATCTTACGACAGGACGTGGACAACACGGCTGTTTTACGGGGGCACGTTGAAGAATCGTCTGTTATGAAAAGCATTGGCTAGTTTATCGTAAAACATAAAATTTGTGTAAAAAAAAAACGATAGACTTTTAAAATAAAATTAAAATAAATAAGTATGCGGTAAATTAGATAAATAAATAAAAAATAATTTAAATTAAAACAAAATAAAAAATAAAATAAAATAAAAGGGCAGTCTGCGTGGTTTGGGTGTAAAAGGTCCTCCCCTCGCTGACTGCCTACCACAGCCGAAACATATAAATAAATAAAATAAATAAATAAAGACGGTCATCCCGCTTGCAGCCGCCTCTCCTTTTCCTCCTTATGCTTTATTGTCTTTGTGACAAAAGCAATGATCAGATCGAAGTCTCGCTTGCTGTCGTGTCGATAGCTCTATCGATTAGCTCGTGAGGCTCGCCCAGTGGAGCTCACAGGCTCAACTGCAGCTCGGTACGCCCCGCGTGGTATGCGGGGCATACGAACACGACATGCTGCGCGTCATCCACAACCCCACACGGGACATAGATTTTTTTATGTATTAAATGTGGTGCACGCTTACTACGTAATCAGTAGGAGACTACACCATGTGCCTTATGTATTGTCTCCATTATTATATTTGTGTTTCTTTTGTAAATACTTGGTTCGCTACGCCCTGGGGTAGTTGGCGGGGGAGGACCTTTTACATCCAATCTCGTCAACTGCCCCCTTTTTCTTTTTCTTTCAACTTAAACTAAATGGGTACGAGAGTGTGTATGAATTGATGAGAGTAGGAATGATTGGCGTTACTCATAATTACCAACTGGTTCTCTTTTACTAGTTCTATCGGGGGGGGGGGGCATCCCGGTCGTCTCGCCCGCATATGGGTTGCGCCGGACGGTCGCTTCCCGACCGGTCTGGTGCAATGCTCGTGCGGGGCTGGGGGGGTCTGAGTGGGCGCCCAACTCATGGAATGCACGCAGAGAGTGCCGGAGGGGAGTTAAGAGTAAGGTCGGCGGGTCAGACATGCACGCTAAGTGGTTCCAGATCCGTCGGCTGCAGAAAGAGGGGGTAAGTTTAGTCGGTAGGCGGCCTCGGCACGCGGTGAAGCGTGTCGGACTGCATCCGACACACCTGGAACACCTTCCCAGACGGTCTTTGAAGATTTTCGCCTCCAAAAAAAAAGTTTATCGTACAACAGGACGAAGTTCTACGTTCTGTTGTTGTTCGGCGTCTCGTGCCGTCCATGTTCCATTGTAGGATAAATCAGCCTTTAAGCTTCTATTTAATCTCTTGGTAGTGCTTTAAGTAGAGATAACCAGACAAATGAACTAATAGGGTTGACGGGGCAGCTGATAGAAAGTTATGAGACGTGTTCAAATCAGCTCTTTCCATCTACTGAAATAGAAAGGTCTTTGATCAATATGTGCTTCGGGTTCTAATCTATGGTGCGGAGACGTTAACGCTCACTCAGACGTCTGGAAACAAAATTCGAACAACACAGAGGGTAATGGAACGGTCTATGTTGGGGTTAACCCTATCTATCTATCTATCTATCTATCTAATTAGCCTTCTTCGGTCCATCCTTGGACATAGGCCTCCCCAATTCTTTTCCATTCTTCTTTCTGTCGCTACAGTTATCCACCTAGAGCTCACGTGCTTCTTGACATCATCTGCCCATCTCATTTGTGGCCTTTCTCTGCTTCGTTTATATCCCCAGTCTCCAATTTATGAGAAATTTGTTCTGTCGTTTTTCTTTTTGTCTTATAGTCCTTTTTGTCTTATAGTGTGTCTGGTAAATCTCCATTTCAACTTTGCAACTTCTTGTCTAACATCCCTAACTTTGGTTTTCTCTCTTATCAACTCGTTTGTCTTTTTATCCAATAGTCTCATGTGCAACATTTGCCTTTCCATTGCTCTTTGAGTTTTTTTGATCTTTTATGTTTGCTTGTTTGATCCATGTTTCTTTTGTAAACGTCCACGTTTGGGAACCGTAAGCGAGAACAGGGAGTACGCATTGATTGTATACCTTGCTCTTAAGATGTTGCGGATATATTTTGTTTTTAAGGATGTAGCTTAGTTTTCCAAATGCCGCCCATGCCAGTCTAACTCGTCTTTGATCTCTGCTGTTTGGTTTTCCTTGTTAAGTTTTATAATTTGACCCAGATATATATAATCGTGAACTTGTTCTATTTCATCTTGTCCGATCCTTATTGTGATGTCCTCATCTATAATTGTTATGATTTTGATCTTAACCCCAAGAGACCGAATAACCAACACAGATTAAGGCCTTAGATCTGGAGTAACCGATCCAATATGATCTCACGTCGCGAGAACGAAGGATGGCAGATGGACAAAGCGTCTTTTCGAGTGGAGACGATTTTGTGGGGTGAGTAACGGGAGGCCTATGTTTAGCAGTGAACAAGTACAGGTTGAATGACGATGAGCGTCAAAAATAATAAAACGAAAATCTCAGATACAGAATCCACCATTAAACCACCACATTAAATCTGAAATCTTTTCGTGTTGGAGATTCTTTCTGGTGCATCCTCAATCTGTGACTTTTACAATAATTTATAAGACAACCGACGATGAATATAGAAAAAAAAAGAACTCTACGATATGCAGTCACAATCCGTTTTCATTCGTCTAGAAAAAGCTCAGAAATAAATTTCCTAGTACTCAAATTTGAGTAAAAATAGAAAAGAAAAAAACAGTTTATGCTTCCTTTCAATTAAGAGGGATGTACATCATAATTACATCCCAATGTTCAGTCGGTAGTTGAAGTGATTTTAAAGCGAATAAATGCTTTTTAACTGAGTATATCATGCTTCTAAGACCTAATGCAGATTCTTGATTTAAATTTTCAATCTCAAAAAAGAGCTTTTAAATGATTGTTGACTAACATCCGAGAGTTGTCAAATCTGTTGCATTGAGTCTGCCATGCATAATTGTAATTTTGTGCAGGAAAATCTAAACTTTGTATAATTTTCAAAGCATCATCCCAAGTAGCAATTTTACGACCTGCAACCAATTTTGTCTTAATGGGACGTTAAATTTAAGGACAAAATTGGTTCACAATAAGCCTTAACCAAGGACAACGTCTGTTTTTCCTATAGACCAACGTTGCTGCTAATAAGTCATATAATCTGATGACCAACCGACATCGGGAATAACGACGTCAATTATTAGGATCAGGTTTGACGTTAAGCTGACGTCGCTCTTAACCTATCTGTACTATAAGTGCAATTAAGTGGCATACATCAACGACTACTCAACGTCGGGAATTACAACGTATTTTTTAGGATAGATGCCAACGTTCACATGACGTTGGTGTTTTATCGAGTATGGTAGACGTATTTTTCGGGAAGACGACAACGACAATCCAACGTTGAGAATACCAACGTTCATTATTAGGTTAAGGTTTAACGTTAAGCTGACGTCGGGTATAACCTCTATACTACAATGTAATTTACTGGAAGACATTTAACGACTGCTCAACGTCGGGGATTACAGAGTATTTATTAGTATCGAACCCAACGTTCAGAATACGTCGGGTGTTTTCTCAGTAGGTATATGGTAGATTGCTGCGTGTACTTGCGGGAAGGTGAGAACGACAATACAACGTAGGTAATAACAACGTAATACTTAAGTAAAGTTGTATACGTTAACCTGACGTCAAAGTTTTTTTTTTATAAGATACCTGTAATTTACTAAAAAACGTCGTCGACTATCCAACGTCGTAAAGTAAATTTTCGACAATTGGTTGTTTAGTTTCCAACTACAAAACGACGTAAAAATTTGCTGATTAGAGCCTATCTGACTTGACTTGTATGACTATAATATGACAGATATTACATTGCAAACATAACCTTACTTTTTTACACTTGGTTTTTCTAGTTTTTCTATAAACAGTATATTAACAATAACAATTTATTGAATGAAAAACCTATATAGTTAAAAAAATATATAGTTGTTATTTGAGAAAAAGAATGTATCAAAATGAAGGGGAAATGCATCGAAAAAAGAAATCAAAAGCTTTTAGACATTCAACATCCTTTTACAGACAAAAAGCTAAACTTTTGAAAATGGCACATACAGAACCTGAACAGCTAATTACTCAAAATGGGACTGAAGATTTTCATGAGGTAAACATATATGCAACAAATAAAAATAACCAACTATAAGTAGATTAATAAATGCATTCATAAAACCCTTTGGTTTAAGCTGCCTGATGTACATACACAAGCATCTACCACCAGATTAAGGCGTGTTCACGACGACGACCGGTCGTCGGGAGTCTGTCGTCAAGACCAGGTTGTTTACACTTACTTTAGGACGTATTAGGTATACCAATAGGTAAATTCGAGGTGTGCAACGTAAAAATAGGTTATACTAAAGGTCGGCAGGGGGTGTCCTTGTCCAAATCAGTTAAAATGTAGTGCAATTTAGGTCGCGAGTCAAATCCGCCATTAATGAAAGATCGTCATGGTTCAGCCATTTTTTGAAACATAATGTTTGGCAATTTTTTTGCTAGATTTTAATGAATATTTGATTTTAATTAACGAATTTTGTTTATATATAAATCAAGGATAATTTTGTATGGGTCTAGACATAATAATATGTTTTTTTAATTACGATGGTTATTTCTATTTTTACCGTTTTGTTCGATTTAACCTGTAAATTTCTGAGGCGCTTTCATTTTTTAGCAATTTTTATACCTAGTTTAACAGTACACTTCCTTGCGTTTGTAAATTTTCGACCGCATTATGCAATGAGGCAGATGATTAATAAAATAATTATACAAGTCACTTAGGTTATATTCTGAATAGAGTAGGAACTAGGAACCTACTTAAATAAGTATCAACAGGCCGTCATGAATCTTAGTTTCTGATGATTTAATATCCTCCAAGATTATTAACCTATTTGGTAGAAATTAAGTGTGTCGGCCGTACTTCTGTGGTAGAGAATATTACACTATTACTTTACAAGACCAAAGTCCTAAAAAACAAACGTAATTTGACGATAAAATATCTCGAGCTGAGAAGTCGAGAGGGGGACGTCGAGGCAACCCGTATTTCTATTCCCCACTTAGGTGCAAATAGCGGTTTTCTGACCGTCGTCGCAACGTCGCGTATTAACGTTGGGGCATTTAATCCAACGTTAAGACGTCGTAATATTACGTCCAATTGCTTCTTGGGATCTTTTAAACTCGCACGTAAATAATGATATTTTTGAATATCTGCCAATACTTTATTATTATGAATTAACCAATCAAAAGTATCTTTAAACTCAATCCACTTCAAATAGTCTCCATCAAAGACAGGTACCTGTATAGTAGGTAATTTGACTCCTTCTAATCCACTATATAGTATCCGTAGTAACCTATGGTTGTGAAACCTGGGTAATGACTAAAAAAGATGAAGCCCAACTCAGGATATTCGAGAGAAAGATACTGAGAAAAGTATATGGCCCGGTGCAAGAGGAAGACGGCACATGGAGAATCAGGGTATGACATTGTAAGATTTGTGAAAAGTCAAAGACTGTCATGGCTGGGACATGTTCAGCGACAAGAAGACACGAGGACGACAAAGAAGATGTTACAGTGGAAGCCGGTAGGAAGGCGGAAAAAGGGAAGGCTCAGGACGAGATGGTTGGATGACGTGGAAAACGACCTGAAAACCATGAATATAAGACAATGGAGGAGAAGGGCCCAAGAGACATCTGAATGGAAGGACGTAGCCAGACAGGCAAAGACCCATCCAGGGTTATGATGCCAAAAGAAGAAGAAGAATCCACTATATTCATGGCTTATATCTAACCTTTTCGACTCTGAACTGAATGAATCGGAACATTTTCTTTTTAAAATCGTTCTTGCTCTAGACAAAGTTTTTGAAAATATAGTATCTAATCGTTGTCTTTTAGCATACTCTTGTTGAATATCTTGATCCTGACAATTTAATTCAATTGAAATTTATCCGTGACTACACGCCGGGGTTTTGTCCTAGTTGGGTCAGAGAGAGCAGCATATGTGCCTCCTGATGAGAGACTAATAAGTTTCGAAACCTGTAGAGGTGCTTGCTGAACTCTCTGATTGAACTGGAATGATGATCCTGCTGTAGTTTCGTGTTGCAGCGAAATTGAAAATGGTTATTCATTTTTGAATTAAATATTAGTTTATAAGCCTCGAAAATGCGCATTTTTGCATTTTTCGAATTCTGAATCGCCTATATCTCGAAAGCTATCAACATTTGAGAAAAATAACGAGATACCTGCCTTGTTTAGAATGGCCTAACAAATCTAAAGAATATTTTACGGAACAAAAAAAGGCGATCTTTTGAATTTGTTCAAAAAAATTGTTTAAACAATTTCTGCTCAAAAATTTCGCCCGGCTCCCTTGAGATTTATTTTAAGGGGACTTTTATGAATGGGAATCCACAAAGAAACCGAATCAGAAATTTTTCAGACGGGAGAGGCCTCAAAACATGGACTATCTAAACCGTCGTTTTACTCAAAACAGTGGAAAACGACAAAGTTGAGAGTTCAAGCTGTCGACCCGTACCTAATTACTTCGCCATTAAAAGCCCAGCGAGAAAAATTAAAACATTTCAACATTTCCTCCCACAGGATTAATCGGGAAACTATTTGCATTGTAGATGAAACCGTGTCCAGTGTGCTTTAGTATGCTAATCCGAAGGGTCGCTATAGATGAAGGACAAGCCGAATTTGCCTGCAATTGGAACATTTATGTCTGGCTGGACAAATGTTGATATCATAGGATGTCTGCGCAATTTGGGGATCTGGGAACGCTCCTTCTAATGGCCAATTTAAGGATATTTGCTTAATCGCTTTGGTAAAACTAGGCAGGTTGCTGTCGATTTGGTGACATTTTTGGGTAATGGATTTTTAAATGCATATTATGAATTATACTAATTAGTGATGATTTTAATAGTTATGTATGATACAAGTGTTAAAAGTACAATTTCAAGGCACGCATGTAGACAAGCCGAAAACGGCGGGTTCGTTAGAAAAAATATTCTCATGAGATTTTTTTGCATAATCACATTCGTGAGACATCCCAAAATAAGGTTCAAGAAGTCACCCACGTGAAAAGTGGTCCAATTTTTGTTAGGTTTTTTTAGACCATTCTGGACAAAAATGGTCTCTTGTAATTTTTCTCTAAAGTTGATGGTTTTCGAGTTATAAACAATTTAAAATTGAAAAAAACGAAAAATGGCGATTTTCAAGGCTTAATAAATTGGTTAAAAGTTATTATTATGAAAGTCAGAAAGTGACTAATTCAAAGTTCAAAGCCCCCCTACAAGGCCCTGAAGAAATTTTTGTCATAATTTTATTACTAAGCTGTTTTTTTTGTAATAATAATGAGCGCCAGCACGTATTAGGTGGCACTCTATGGTAAGTGTGAGAGAGATGCCATTCCGGCAATCCAATGGGGCACCTTACTCGCACTCACATTTACAGCCGCGTCAATACGCTCTTACGGCTTATTGTTAATAATAAAAAATAACAGGTTAGTAATAAATTAATGACACAAGTTTCTTCAGGATCATGTAGGGGGCTGTAAACTTTGATTTAGTCACTTCCTGACTTTCATAATAGTAATTTTTAATCGAGTTATTAAGTCTTAAAAATGGCCATTTTTGCGTTTTTCAAATTTTAAATTGCTTATAACTCGAAAACTGTCACCTTTTGAGAAAAATTACAAGAGTCCTTTTTTGTCCAGGATGGTCTAAGAAACCAAAAAAAATTTGTCCAGACCAAAATTAATAAATTTTGCAATTTGATAAAAAAAATTGTTAAAAAAAATTTGGACCACTTTTCTCTTGGGCGACTTCTTGAACCTTATTCTAGGGTGTATTACAATTGTGATTATGCAAAAAAATCTCATGGAAATATTTTTTCCAACGAACCCTCCGTTTTCGCCTTGTCTAATGTGAAAGTTTGCAGAATGAGCGAAACGAATTCTGCAATTCACATGAGTGCCTTAAAAATGTACTTTTTAACATGTATATCATACAATATTTTTTCTACAAACGTTATAAATTTATAAAATACAATATTTTTGTTAATTGCCGAAACCATTAAACCTATGACCCGTAAAAGGTAGAACTGGTTGTCTACACTCGAGGGGAATGTCTAAAAATTCTTAGCGAAAATATTCATAGATATATAATACTCTAGATTGCGCCCTGCGATCTTAAAATGGGTGACGGTTGCGACAGAGATAAATGAGCCTATTTGGTCGGTAGTCTCTTTTTAATTTAAGGGGAATATCAACGACGTGACTATCCTACTTTATCGAGTAATATATGTTGACAGTTGGAGCGGGTGGTGACGAGAAATGGTCTTTGGTTTTCGGACGTGGATAATCGTGGTTCGAATCCCATACCAAACTTTACCTTTTTTATTTTTATTTAATCAATATTGCGTTTATTAGATATTTTTACATCTGAAAAATGGACCTAAGTAAATCTAGCAGATAATAAATGTACCTATGTATAGTAAGTTAATATTGGAATACATAATTTGTGAACTGCATAGTAAAATAAAAGTCATTCGTTATTAATATAAATTTGTCCTTATTCGAATGATGTGAATAATATTTGTTTTGCTTCTACTTTTTTAAAAAATTGTAACAATAGTTTCATAAATAAAAATACTGTCTAATTACTTATAATTGAATCGGTCATTTCAAAAACAGCAAAGTCCACAATTTTGAGAAACTAACTTTTTGAGAGGAATAGACTCCTTTAAGATAAACGTTGTGTGCAAAAACGATACCAGTCCAGTAAAAACATTAGGAACAAAACTACAATATAACTCTGAATTTTGATGTCATCCATTTCATCTATCTTTCGACTATATAGTTAAGTTTTCTTTGCTCTTCTGTAAAATTAGGAATATGTGACTCGTGTTGTTTTTGAAATGACCGATTCAATTAATAAATCGATGGTACATTATGTTGATATTAATTATTGGTAATTTTTTACGAATATGTTTAATTACTTTATACTATTCTACCATTAACTTACTAAAAAAATAACATTGGCTTTTATATTTTTAAAAATCTATAGGTACCTACACAGTTTTTCTTATTTGTTATATATTTCTTTGCATAGATTTATTTTAGAGATGTAATAATATCTAATAAACGCGATATTGATTAAATAAAAAATAAAAAAAGTAAAGATTGGTATGGGATTCGAACCAGGATTATTCACGTCCGAAGACAAACGACCAGTTCTCGTCGCCATCCGCTCGAACTGTCAAACCATCTAAAATACTCGACGACAGAGTAGGATAGTGACGTCGTCGATACTCCCCTTGAATAAGAAAGAGACTACCGACCAAATAGGCTCATTTATCTCTGTCGCAACCGTCACCCATTTTAAGATCGTAAGGCGCAATCTAGAGTATTATAAATCTATGAAAATATTATACCGTTACATAACCTTATTTTTTCTACAAACGTGTTAAAAATGCGTGTTAAACATGTTAAAAATACAGTTTAAATTAAATTTTAAAAAACCTTTTAAACCACCTTTTTCAAATTGCGCAAGTTGTACTATTAATATTAATGTTAATAAATGAAATATAAATATTTTGACGTTCTAACTGCAGTGCCTTAAAAATTTTAAACCACTTGTGCCTTAAAGTAGCATTTTTAACGCTCCTATGGAGTGCTAAAAATTGCATTTTTAACACGGTTGTAGAAAAAATATTATAATGAGGATAAATTAAAACTAATTTATTTATTATAATTTACAAAAAAAATATGATTTATTTTTTGCTTTATATATACAGGGTGTCCCGAAAAAATTGGTCATAAATTATTCCACACATTCTGGGGTCAAAAATAGTTCGATTGAACCTAACTTACCTTAGTACAAATGTGCTCATAAAAAAGTGACAGTCCTTTGAAGTTACAAAATGAAAATCGATTTTATTCAATATATCGAAAACTATTCGAGATTTTTTGGAACATCTTAAAACAAAATTATGGTGAAATTTGTCCACCCCATAAAAAATTTATGGGGATTTTGTTCCTTTAAACCCGCCCAAATTTTGTATAAGTTCCAATTAATTCATTATTGTGGTACCATTAGTTAAACACAACAACACGGTTTTAGAGGAATAAATAAATCGTCAGTCTGTAAGAAAAATTTTAACACCCTGCATCTCGAAAACAAAGCATTTGCGGCCATATTTTTATAAAGCAAACTGTCATTTGCTTTCCATGCAGAATTACCCCTTAAAGTTTGTCGCACACCCAGTATTGATGAAAAACATGGCTAGTTAAAGTTCCTAACGTTTCTTTTATCCAAAATAAGCGAATGAATCAAAAAACAGAATATTCAGAAAATCTGAGGCTATAGTTTGTTTTTAATTTCATTATTTTATAAATGCTAAAATATTCCACAGGGTGTGGTGAACTTTGAGAAAAAACACAGCTTGATTGGTACACCCGGTATACAATGACAGTTTACCTGATTAGAAACAATATTATTACAGCGATATTGTTAAAGCATAAGGCTATACTATATTAAAAAAATCACTTAATCGGACAACAGATTTAGAAAATTCGAGACATCAAAAACGACTCATTTTTAGGTGGTGCGGTAATTTCTTGGTGTAGTGTATTTGCTAGTACCTGTGATCCCACGTTTTTTATTGTTCATTTGACGTTTTACTTTGTTGATTCATTAGGCTGGCTAGTTGTACCTACAAGGTTTTGTAGAAGTCTTCGACCACCTTTGTTATTTTATGTTTGTTCTTCTCTTTCTTATTATATCCCAATAAATGACCGTTTTGGAATGTAATTTTCAGGGGCAACTCCGAATTACATGAAAATTTGGATTTAGGTTCTACTTACCCTCGACTTAGGTTCACCCCGAGAAGGGGTGACTGTCACCCCTCAAGTAAAAGCAACCAACGGCAAAATTCAACTTTGAAGTGGAAGTTAAGTAGAACCTAAATCCAAAGTTTCATGCAATTGTATTTCCCGTTCATTTACTGGGCTATTAGTATTGTCCTAATTTTTTCAAATTTTTTGGACACCCAGTGTTGGTCGTAGACATTTTAAGCCTTAGTGGTTTTCAATAACTTTCTTTATTAAGTCATCGTTCCATTTTTGTATGTCGTGCTTTTTGGTTTTCTAATTGTTTTATTAAGTTCCACGTATATGCTTTTTCTCATGAGCATCTTTCAGTGCGTCACAGTTTTTCGATTTTATTCTAAAGCATTAAATTGTATGTGACAGAAAAAAACGCACGTCGGTGATTACATTTCATAGGTGACATTTATAATATTTATTCTAGTTGTCAATAGATGGCGCTATAATCGAAAAAAAAATTATTTACGAATTATATAATATATCTACGAATATAATCTGTACAATTTATAAGACTACACAAATCAAAGAAAATACCGTTTTATAAACGCAATAAACACAACTGAATTGTTTTATGCCAAATTGCAAATAAAATGTGACAACTGTCAGATTTAACTAAAATGTCATGTCACTAAAATGTATATTATCACAGACTTAACTTTTTGCCTATCATTTGTGACGCACTGAAAAATACTCATGAAAAGAAGCATACTTCAGTATGGCGTTTTTTTCCCGCTAATAGTTGTCTCCTTTCGTTCATTAGTTATTAAATTTCGTTGCTTATTTTGTCTTCTTAAGTTATTGTTTCCTTTCCAACCTGTAGTCTGGCTTCGAGAAGGTTTTTATTTATTTTTTTTTTCGTCGACCGTCCATTTATGATCAATTTCAACACCCTCAAAATCATTGATTAATGACCCCTATTCATGAATGATTTTCTAAGAATGAACGATTTCATTATAGGCAACACAACATACATTGCTTGCATAAATTACTTAAACGCTCTGTGATTGGCAATGACCTGTGGTGTAGGCAACTAAACATATACCTATTTATATTCTAGTTAGTACTATCTGTCATTGTATGTCATTATTTACTTTATTGTTTAAAATTCTGTGTATTTGAAAAATCAAAAGATGGATATATCTTTATTTCTGAAAAGTACGGTCGACGGAAAAGTTTTGTAACGAACTCGTGAATTAAAATGGCGATTAGCAATCTCGAATATTAACGCGCTCGCCCCGCTCACGCGTTAAAATATCTCAATTGTTAATCGCCCTTATTAATACACTTGTTGGTTAAATAACTATTAATGTCGTCAATTTGTTCTTAATTTTGCGGAGTATCTGATTCGAACTTACCCAATAAGACCTTTTTCTCGGAGTTTCTCTTTATTTGTTCTTATTTTGAAGGCATCTATACGCGTTGTTTTTTTAAAGATCATCGTTCTTTTTTCTTTCTTGTTAATATTTATTTTTGCCCTAACTATACGGTGGTCAGGGAGCGTTGAAGTATTACGTAACGCGATTTTTGGAGATTTTTGACCCCTCCCCCCCTACGTAACGCACTCTAATGGACGTTTAACTATTGCGTAACGCAATTTTTGAAGATTTTTGACCCCCCTCGCCCAACCTGCGTTACGTAATACTTGAACGGCCCCTCACTACCAGTTGTCGCGTTGTTTATTGTGGTGACGTCTTCGAATATTCTTGTGTTGTTTAATAGAAAATAGTCTATTTCATTTTGTAGCCCAATAAATGACCGTTTTGGAATGTAATTTCCAGGGGCAACTCCGAATTGCATGAAAATTTGGATTTGGGTTCTACTTACCCTCCACGTCAAAGTTGAATTTGTACCGTTGGTTGCATTTACTTGGGGGGTGACAGTTACCCCTTCTCGGGGGGTGAAAAGCGCGTGTTTAAAATAAGGCCGGAAATGAATAAATTGACTTATTTTAAGCACCTCTTGTTCAATAAAGTTTTTTACGTAAGTCAATACTTTTCGAGTTATTCGCGATTTAAAATGTTGATTTTTCGACAAAAAAACTACGTTTTCAGATCGTTTTTCCCAAATAACTCAAAAAGTAAATATTTTATCGCAAAAAATGTTTTTAGCAAAAGTGTAGCCTATAAAAAAATGAAAAAAATGGTGTACCAGTAAAGTCTACAAATTAAGCAGAAACAAAGTTGTAGCTCATGAAAAATACGTTATTATTCGTCTAATTCCAAATCGAATAATTCAACGCGAAATCACCGAAGAAAGAAGGATTTTTCGGAAAAACCTTATTAACATTTTTAAGTAACGAAAAAACGCTTATTATTTGTTTTTTACAAAAGTTTACAGCGTCAAAAATAAACGAGTTACACTGAAAAAAAAAGTTGGCCCCTTTTTTTTGGTAACAAAATCGTGAAAAACTCTATTTAGCACCCTAAATGAAATTAATCATTTGGCTTGACCATCTATTTTAACAGTATGTGTATTGTTTATATGATCTGTAAGTTTGATTGGTTTGAAGTGTTTATTTTTCTAAACATTTGGTTTTATAGTAAAAAAAAAATTTCTAAAAATTTTTGAAAAATTTATTTTTTTCAAAATAGCTTAAAAGGTATTAGTGATAAAAAAAATCTTAAAGAGTAAAAAAATGTAAGTTTTGCTATTATAAATATGCTAGCTTCAGTTTGTTTCTCCGTAAGACAAAAATTGGTTAAGATATGGCTGTTCAAAATTTGCATACACTCGTGATTAGTGGCCCATTCAAGCTTTCTCAATTATAACCCTTTCAAAAATAAACACTTTAAACCGGTGAGACTGACAGATCATATAAAAAATAGATAGGTAAGTAAATTGTTTGTAAAGCGGTAGCGATTAATTTCATTTAGAGAGCTAAACACGGCGAAATTTTCATGATGTTTTACAAAAAAAAAAGAGGGCCAACTTTATTTTGAGCGTAACTCGCTTATTTTTAATGCTAAAACTTTTGTTAACAATTAAAACAAAGCATTTTATAAACACTTTAAAGAAGTTTAAATGGGATTTTCCCGAATAATGCTTAATTTTTCGGTGATTTCACCTTGAAATATTAGATTTGGAATTAGACGAATAAGAACGTATTTTTCATGAGCTACAACTTTGTTTTTATTTGATTAATAGACTTTACTGATACACCATTTTTTTGAGTTTTTTATAGGCTACACTTTTGCTAAGGATATTTTTTTCGATAAAATATTTACTTTTTGAGTTTTTTGCGAAAAACCCTCTGAAAACGCAGTTTTTTTTGTCGAAAAATTAACATTTTCAATGGCAAATAAGTCGAAAAGTATTGACTTACGTAAAAAATTCTATGGAACAAAAGTTACTTAAAATCAGTCAATTTATCCATTTCCGGTCTTATCTTGAAGGTATGTTTTTTTACATCCGAGAAGGGGTGACTGTCACCCCCCAAGTAAAAGCAACCAACGGCACAATTTCAACTTTGAAGTAGAGGGTAAGTAGAACCTAAATCCAAATTTTCCAAAATTACACGGTATCGCCGAATTTCCCGTTCATTTACTGGGCTATTGTTAGTTCCGTTAGTTGCGATCTATGTCCACTTTTTGTTAGGTTTCTTTGTATAAATAGTATTCATAGCATAGATGTTTTCTTGTTCCAGGGATTCCATAACTTTTTCTCCTCTTGTATTTTTTGTGCCGACTCTAAGCCACAAGCCGCCACCCAAATAAAAAAATCTTTTCATAATATTTTACTGTCTTTATCGTTAAACGTTTCTTTTTCATGACACACCCGATATCCGATATTCCTTAAAAATACATAAAAGTTTCCGAGCAGTTATTTTCTGGTTCATATAATTTTTGTTTTATTATTGCGAACATGAGGTTGGATACAATACGGCCTCGGAAATGTTTTAAAGAAAATAAGTATGTTCAATAGGATTTTTACGATAATTTTCTCATCATATTCGTTCGATATGTATCGGTCGTTTGATTGTTTCGTTTGAAAGGAGCATGTTTTGCATTTCAATAGGCCTTTATAAAAATGGCTTTGGCTAGAAGAAGTATGAAATTCAACACGTAACCGATTGGTATAATTGGATTGGAATAAAAGGGAAATCTTTTTTCCATAATCACATCATAAGAAGACTATCTTACGTCATTGTTCGAAATATTAATATTTACTTAGAACATTCAATTTAAAAGCAAATTTGAATACATTTACTAGTAAATACAATATTAAATAAACCTTTTAAAAAGTTGTTATTAACATGTCATTGCACGCACTACTTGTACTAAAACTGTTTAAAATTAACCAAATACTATTAAAATGTGTAAATTCTATTACAAATATCTTTTAGTGTTCCGAATTATAATTGGTATCGTTTTTCTTTTGTTTTGCATTTATATGACGAGAAAACACGTCATTTAGCAATTTGCCGCATCTGACTTTTTGAGACTACATACTCCTTTAGCAAAACGCCGCTAACATTTTATTATTGGATATTTTTATATAATAGTATGTAAGCTTTGTGGTGACACTGACTTTGGCAAGTTGTCATTACAATCATAAATGAATTTGCTTTAATATAATTTAATATTTAAAAGTTTAAAAGACAATTCAAGTTCTTATAATAAGAAATGTAAAGCATGAACATTTAATTGTCGATTCTTTGTTTTAGGTTAGTATTTCATTAGTTAATATTAGTTATGTAAAAATTAAATAAACTTTGTTTTAGACGAGAATCATATTGTGTTATGCTTTAGAAAAAAATCCAATCTTATATTATACAACGAGCATTTAATGATGGTCTGAAGCGAGTAAGAGGGAAATGAAACGAGCCGCCTAGCGGCGAGTTTCGTATAGAGTACGAGCTTCATAATGATAATTAAATGCAAGTTGTATACACGATTTTTTCTATGATCATTCACAACAAAAAATACAGGTGAGTCCCTGAATTTTTACCCGTGCGTCATCATTTAAAGCATACGAAATAAGTCGATGATAAGTCGGAAATTGGAATTTACTAAACGCAAGAGCAAGTGACAGTACCTAAGTGACTTGCTGTTGCGTTTAGTAAATTTTAATTTCCGATTTATCATCGACTTATTTCGTATGCTTTAAATGATTACGCACGGGTAAAGATTCAGGGACTCAACGGTATATTCAAATTTATTAATTTTGTAACGCAAACAAATTTTGACAAAGTAGTTTGTCAGTTTGTTTACATATTGAGAACTGCCAAAGCGTACGTATCTGACTCGCCATTGGTCACTGAGCGTGTGCCACCTTCATCGCAAATGCCATATGGCGATTATATTGGTTAAAAATCTGTAGGTAGTTACATCGTAATTGATACAATTTATTATGAGAATAGAAAAATATGTTTATTATAATTATTTATGTGTGTGATATACATATATACATGTCTCTAAACTAAACTAAACGAAATAAACTTAGTTTCAAAAGTCATGCATCACTTAAAATTATGCTCAAATTTCATAGTTGATTTTTTCATGAACAGATTAACGAATTCCACTAATTTTTTATGCACTACCGGGCGATAAAGTCCATATGTATACATTTGACGGGCGTAAAGTGCCACTTTAGCGCCCGTGGACTTCTTTATCGCCCTCCGGGCGGTAATGTTACAAGGCGGGTGTGGTTAGTGAAACACAAAGTTTCCTACATATATAATTTTATATTTATTACACAATTTGAACAATTATTTATAGAAATGTTAGGGTTTGCTAATTTGCTCTGTTGTAAGTTGCTATGAATTTCCAATAACTCCGTATGATTTGTGAAAGGTGCATACCCAAAAGAATCACCCTATAAATTTGGACTGCAATCTGAGTAACTTGTAGATGGCATAAATATCAGAATTGACAATTTTTAAGACGATCGTGCAAGGAATTTTGTATCTTTATTAATAAATGATCATTAAACCATTCGTGCATAAAAATTTGTATGTATTTCGGGCGTAAACAGCGTTTATGGACCTTACGTGTTAATCCTTGCTCTGTCTTACTTACACGTCGCGGTCCATAAACGCTTATTTTAGGCCCTTGATCCATAAATTACTATTATTATTTTAGGGTATTTACACATTTGGGCAAATGTTAACTTAAACTTCTTTTTTTTTTATTTATAAATACCGGCTGGAAGAAAAGAAATATTTTATGTTAAGTTTGAGACACCCTTTAGGGAGAACAAGGCACAAGTTCGAGTATACATCGAAATCGCATTGTAGTCTTATGTTTCGATAACATCGAAATGTATCGATAATAATTAATTATTGATAACGTTATGTGCCTCTAAGTTTTTGAAGTTTTGTTAATTGTTTGTTTTACTGTTAATTTAGTTTTATATAAGTTAAAACACGTCATGTAAGGAATAAAAGCGTATATCTACTTTGTTTCTAAACTCACACTATGAATAAGAAAAACATTTCTTTTCTTCCATCCGGTAAAAGTTCAAAAAAGGAGTTTAAGTAAACCTTTGCCCAACTGTGTAAATAAAACAGAAAAATCTAAAATGATAATCTTATTAACTATTAGAATGACCATAATTTTAGTTGATGAATAACTTTTAAAACTATGTGTATTAAGCATACATACCTAGATATTTACAGTTAGAATGCAATAGGTAGGGAAGGGAAAAAGACTTTTCGCACCCAGGCCGTTCACGATGACTAACTTCCCTACCCTTGATTGTTCGATTGGATTAGTAATGGTCTTGGTGTATGGTAGGTTTGGTTAGGCGTTGATTTTAAGAAGTTTTGCTGGCTAAATGGGCGCATTTCCTAAAGGCCATAAAAAAAGAAAAAAATACAGTAGGTGCTAACTTACAGCACTAATGTAATATATATAAAAAAGAAATAATGAAAAGTATTGACTCGATTAGAAAAGTTCTCGTAGGATGTAAATATCTATCTATCTATCAGCGAGGTTCCTACAGCCTCTGCCGCTTCTCGCATTTCGACCGCCATCGTTTTCTGTCCATCCATTCGTCTTCTTTGATGGCTCTATCTTTCATGATGTGCCGTACATTTTCTTCCCAGGCAACTGAAGGTCTTCCCCTTCTTCTTTGGTGTGGTATGTAATTTAAAGCTTTCTTTGGCCATCTATCTTCATTCATTCGTTTCACGTGACCATACTACACTAGTTGTCTAGTTTCAATTTTATCTACACTGGAATATACAGTATGTGTCCTCCTTCTAATATCTTCATTCCTGATGTGATCTTTTTTAGATATACCACACGCTCTCCTTAGATAATCCATTTCTACTACTTCTATTCTTTTCCTATCTTTTTTTGTCATCTGCCAAACTTCTGCCCCATAAGTCATAATAGGCTCTACCAAGGTACGATAGATTGTCAATTTCGTTTCTTGCCTTATATCTTTAGACCACAGTAGAGAGCTCAGAATGTTTACCGCTTTTTTGCCCTGCTGCGTTCTCTTTTCGATGTCTCTTTTGGTAGTGCCTTCTTTAGATATTATAGATCCGAGATATTTATATTCATTACATCTTTTCGTGGTTCTAATTTCTAACTCTGGATCTTCTTCATCATCCCCTATTTTAAGATACTCTGTCTTTGACATATTCATATTGAGGCCCCATTTTTCATATTCTTTCTTTAGTTTTCTAGTTTTTTTTAGGATGTAAATACCGGGAATTAAAAATAAAGCAGTTTGGTTAAACTGTAACGAGTATGGCGATGGACTACCCAGCTAATTAAAATAATATTCGAAAATATTACTCCAATCAACCAAGATAGCCATCGTCACACCCTCAGCTTAGCTCAGTCACTCAGGTGTGTGTTCGTCTTGTCCTAACCTTAGATATGAACTATGAAGATTCGGAATGGAAGCAAACAAAACATAGTTTTAACCAATCATGTTTATTGTTCATAAAGATATAATAAATAAAATGACTTAGTAAATTGCATTAAAATGTATTCAAATTCTTGCCAAAAACTAACAATTCTGGATTATACTTATGGCTTTTGGTAGCTGATGGTAGCTTCTTGATGTCGAATGGTACTGCTGTGGACTTCTCTTGACCTGGGGAGATGCTGAGGCCCTAGGTCAGTGCAGCAAAAGATGTTCAGTGTTGCAGCCTAGATTTCATGGTCCATTGTTGTGGTATAGCCCTAGTTTCATCACCGGTGTGGATGCCTTGAAGCTCCCGGAGGGAGGACTGTGATCTTTATTCCCAAAAACTATAAAATAGAGACACATATCAATCATCGAGAAGAAAACCAAATTGTACCTTTGCCAAATAGTATTCAGAAATAGTAAATGGCAAGGTTAAATTACATGGAATTTAGATGAGAATAGTTAAAATTCTGATTAATAAACGTGCATAGATGTAAATTAAAAAGATAATTATATTTGAAACTAAAATATCAGAACACATGGTCTGACATTGGAAGTTAGGTTAGATATAAAAACATTAGAAAAACTGTTAGACGGAGAAATAAAATTACAATATAATATTATTCTTACCCCAAGAGGAATGATTTGATGGATCAAAATGATTTATTTTTGAAGCTGCTCTGCCTTTTAAAACATTACCACCACTATTTTGGAGAATGAGATACGGGGGTTGTCACTGTCATTAAAATGACATGACAACGAACCTTGGACCGAAATTTGAAATAACGAACATGGAACACAAGAGATGATACAATGTAAATAGGGTTGCCTATTATAGAACGGGCGCCAACCGATTTTTAAAGGGGAAATGGGTAAACCAAATAGAAGAAGATAATTAGTAATGAAATATTAAAGGAAATAATAAAGTAAAATAATTGTTTAAAAATAAAATATCAAAGATGTGACGTTTGTAACGTTACAAAATAATCAAAATATAAAATAATCACACGTTCCAATGAACGCTCAAGAGAAGGTTTAATTTGCAACAACTAAAATATTAGAAAATGTCTCTATCTTCCAGAAACAAGTTTATATAACCTGTTTGTTTTATAGGGAGCTGTGAAATATATGCCAGAAGATATGAATGTCCATTACAATTTGATAATTTTATTCTAGAGTCGTACATAAAAAATATGTTGATATACAAAAAAAAAACGGGGATGTACTCCATTAAAAATTATAGCATTGCACTGCACTAGGTACAAGTGGAAGAAATAAATGTACTAACCATCATACTTTCTTTGTTCATATTGTTCACCATACGGAAGGATTCAGCTCAATAATTATTTCCTAAAACAGGATAAGAAAACTTGCTTTCCTATTGAAAAGACAAAATAATGCCTAGTTGCACCAACAGATCTTAAGCTTAACACGTGCCTTAAGCTCAGCTCACGAAACATACGCGTTACACCATTGAATCGTAGATCAATTTTCAGCTTGCCACAATGGATTGCCACGTAGATTGCATAGGATTGCATATTGCATATCCTGGGTTGACCGAATTACTAATGTGGAAGTCCTGCGTAGAATGGGGAAACAGTGTGAAATTCTCATAACCGTAAAAACAAAAAGAGAATATCTAGGACATGTAATGAGAAATCAAGAACGTTACGGCCTTCCCCAACTGATTCTCCAAGGGAAGGTAAATGGTAAAAGAGGACCGGGAAGAAGACGCTTTTCCTGGCTTCAAAATTTACGAAAGTGGCATAACACAACTACCCCTGAACTGTTCCGCGCTGCGGTAAACAAAGTCAAGATAGCCATGATGATCGCCAACATACGGAACGGATAGGCACTTTAAGAAAAAGAAGATTGCATAGATAAGAATCGAAAATTATTGTGCAAAGTTAGTGAGACTTAAAGCGGCCTTATCTATAAGCTGAGCTGAGCTAGTACTTAAGATTTGTTGGTGCAACCAGGCATAAGTGTTTTTTGCCGAAGGTTAAGATGGAATTGAAATGTTTATAAAAAAACAAACAATAATAATTTAAAACACCGAAAAAACAAATTATATTTAAATACTGAAAATTCGCCAATTTTAGTACTCAGAATAATTATAGCGATATATACCAAACATTCTGTGAATTATTTATAGTAAATGTAAAGTATACAGTTTCATGACCAGTCTTAATATACAAGGTGTCCCAAAAGTAGTGGAACGGTCGAATATTTCGCGAACTAAACAGCGGATCGAAAAACTGAAAAATACGTGTTCAATCATTTTTAAAAATCTATCAAATGACACCAAACACCAACCCCCACTACACCCCCTGGATGTGGGGTGGGGGGTAACTTTAAAATCTCAAATAGGAACCTCCAGTTTTTCTTGCAGATTTTAATTCGTTACGTAAAAGTAAGCAACTTTTATTCAAGACATTTTTTCGAACTGTGGATAGATGGCGCTATAATTGGGAAAAACGATTTATCCTGATACCATAGGTAAATTATAGAAACGGTCTAATATCTCACGAAATACACTTCCAAATGAGAAACTAAAAAACAGATTTTTAATATTTTTTGAAAACCTTTCGAATAACACCAAACGTGACCCTCCAACCCACCCCCTGGAGGTGGGGTGGAGGTAACTTTAAAATATTAAATAGCAACCCCCACTTTTTATTACAGATTCGGATCCGTCATGACAAATTAAGCAACATTTATTTGAAACATTTTTTAGAATTGTTAATAGATGGCGCTTTAATTGGAAAAATACGATGTATTAGCGCCATCTATCAGAAATTTTAAAAAATGTTTCGAATAAATGTTGCTTAGTTTTTTATGACGGAGCCGAATCTGCGATAAAAAGTGGGGGTTGCTATTTATTATTTTAAAGTTACCCCCCCCCCCCCCACCTCCAGGGGGTGGGTTGGAGGGTAATGTTTGTTATTATTCGATAGGTTTTCGAAAAAGATTAAAAATCTGTTTTTTGGTTTCTCATTTGGAAGTGTATGTCTCTATAATTTTACCTGTGGTATCAGGATAAATCGTTTTTCCCAATTATAGCGTCATCTATCCACAGTTCCAAAAAATGTCTTGAATAAAAGTTGCCTACTTTTACATAACAAATCCAAATTTACAAGAAAAACTGGGGGTTTCCATTTAAGATTTTAAAGTTACCCCCCACTACACCTCCAGGGGGTGTAGATGGGATTGGTGTTTGGTGTCATTGGATAGATGTTTGAAAATGATTAAACACGTATTTTTCAGTTTTTCGATCCGATGTTTGTTTCGCGAAATATTCGACCGTTCCGCTACTTTTGGGACACCCTTTATATAAATATAGAGTAAACTACCATTATTTAATACAATATTGCAAAAATACATTTTGCCCCCTTTTTATTATAAGCATTATGTTGATAGTTTATTATACTTTGGCTTTAAAATTAAGTCAGCACTTCATATTTAATATTTAGAAATTAAAAATTAAAACTAACGATTAGGAAAATCTTTAAAACTGAAGGTAAATTAAGTTCTCAAAAACTGTATCCTTCCGGCAAAATTAATGCCAGCCGGTATATTTCTTTCATATTTTAAAGTTAGGAAATGAAATATCTCATTTAGTTCCGGTTATATTCAGGATTCAAATCCGGCAAAAATCTTAAGAAGCGGAATAAACTTTTAATGAAGCAAAATTAATTTTAACGCATTTCTTTGGACGTGACCGAACTTCCAAAATAGAACACACTGAGAAAGAAACAGAAAATTAATTTTTATTTGTTTCAGGTAATGAATATGAATTACTCATTAAGGCGACGCGACGGCGAGAATCGTCTTCCTCTAAAAAATTTCGTTAATTGACTCGTCTGTTTCTTCGGTTTCTTTTTCCTTGTTTTGTTAATTGAATATATAATCAAAACGAATAAAAATATCCGTAGGTATCAATATATTTAAATATCTTAAATAACCAAAATATACAATCGCAAAGATAAGAGAGCAAGAAGAGACAGTTCTTTGACAATTTTAAGATATTATGATTACATCGCACAGTGGTTTCAAATAATGCTGAATACGTGGTCATGAGGTAATAAAAATTTTAATTTTAATTTTATACGATTTATGTCAAAAAATATGAATTTCACTCGAGAGTAAAGTACGTTTACATTTCACGATATCGAAAAGTGTTAATAAGAAAAGTTGTTTGGAAATAAAAAATTTGTTTTTCCGCAAATCGCCAGGAAATTTTGACATTTCTGTCAAAATTTCTTGAAGAAAAAGTCAGGACTTCCTTACTGTAAGGAAATGTCATTTCCTTACTGTAAGGAAATGATATTTCCGTACAGTTGTTAGTGTTCTACATAAATGATAGAAAACACATTTCCATAGTAACCCAAGTAATTTTATTAGGAATTTCAAAGCACCATTTATTTGGGAATAAAATTATCGCGTTTTTTTTAAATCAATCAATATCTGTCGAATTTTAAACGATTTGCGGAAAAATAGTATGTTTACCTCGTAGGAAAAGCCACATTCCTGGACTCTGTGTTGCTAAGTCTCGGCTTGCGCCTCGACTTAGCAATCTTCACAGTCGTCCAGGAATGTTAAGCTTTTCCTACCCGGTAAACAATGTACTATTAATGTTCAATTACATCCTTCTAATTAAAATAATGTGAATAATAAATACACTTAAATAAAATTCATATTTTTACATGCCTCGTACAAAATTAAAAAATTTGATATCTGATGGTTGTATCTTAGATTTTAGACCAGGGAGAGCAATTTATGAAGAATAATTTTTTTTTTGTAAAAGTGATAATAAAATAGTTATCATAATTGTAATTAATGATGATGAGTATCCGTAATTTGAGAAAACTTGATGTAATTGTTTATTTAAACATATAGTCTGGGCTGATTATCGGAGAATAGGCAATTTTTGTGAAAAGTTATTTACCAGCAATTTTATTGCTGGAATCGAAGCTTATGATTATATATATTAATAATATAGGTATACAAAGTCCGCAGATAGTGTGCTACTTTTTTTATTAACAAAATGGCGCCCCCAAATCGTGTTTTTTTCAATTTTTGCTCCATAACTTCGAACATTTTAACTCTACACCAAAAATACCTTAATAAAAATTCACCGAAATTAAATTCTGCATATAGACAGGTTTTTCCCGATCTGCTCCGACGAAAATTTTCCTCGGAAAATGCGGGTTTTCCCAACAAAATGTTTAAATTTCAAATAAAGTTTTAGATAAGAAATTTTCTACCAATACTTAAATAACTCTGTGACATAAAAGTTTTATTGGTTTAGATTATAGTTTCAGAAGCCGGTTAAAATTAAACGAATATTTTAGCAACAATTCAATTGTTAATTAATAATTTACGGTCGCAATAATAACCAAAATAATTATGATACACTGATCAAACTTTGAAATCTTATAAATATAAGATGCCTATTTAATATTTTGTCAACAAAATATAAATTTTTAATTTTTTTGAATAATTTTTAAATGTTTAAAAAAATAGTTATAAACAAATTAACGTTTCTCAGAAAGTTTTTATTATATTCTAATTTTAAAAAGTAGGTATTTTAAGGATCTTGAAAATGAATGCTTTAAAACTTTTTTGCAACCATTTTCAAAAAAGTTATGAAATAGCAAAGTAAACATACGATTACTATGTTGTTTATAATTTTTTTTAATTCTTTCAAAGCGTAAAAGTTAGTTTAAAGTACAAGCTAATTACTTACAAAAAATATCGATTATTAGTTTAATGGTTACATTTTAATTAAAGATTATAAATATTTTTTTTGTAATATACACGCGCGAAAGCAGACTAATACAGTACCGTAGCTAATAACATTTTCACTCGAAGCGACAACCGCCCGCGACGTACAGTAGTTAATAAATAAAATTAAGCTTCGGCTCTGTATCAAGCCTATTTTCGCGCTAAAAATTACAAAAAAAAAACATTTTTAATCTTTGATTAATATATAACCATTGAACTAATGTTTGATATTTTTTGAGAGTAATTAGTTTGTACCATAAACTCATTTTTAAGCTTTGAAACAATTAAAACAAATTATAAAAAACGGAGTAATCGTATGTTTACTTTGCTGTTTCATAACTTTTTTGCAAATGGTTGGAAAAAAATATTAAAGCATTCGTTTTCAAGACCTTTGAAATACGCATTTTAAGCATTTTTTAAAATTATAATATAATAAACAATTTCTGAGAAATGTTAATTTGTTTATAACTATTTTTGTTAAACATTTAAAGATTATGCAAAAAAATGAAAAATTTATATTTTGTCCACAAAATATTAAATAGGTATCACATATTTATAATCTTTCTAAGTTTAATCAATGTTTCATGATTACTTTAGTTGTTATTGCGACTGTAAATTGTTAATTAACAATTGAATTGTTGCTAACATATTTGTTTAATTTTCACCGGCTTTCGTAGTTATAATCTATACCAAGAAAGCTTTTATTTCACCAAGTTATTTAATTATTGATACGTACTTACTTGCCCAAAAAATTTGTTTGAAAATTCGAGATTTTGTTGGGAAAACCCACATTTTCCGAGGAAAATTTTCGTCGGAGCAAATCGGGAAAAACATGCCTCTATGTAGAATTAAATTGGGGTGCATTTTTATTTTAGTGGTTCTGGTGTAAAGTTAAAATCTTCGGAGTTATATACCAATAATTGAAAACAACACGATTTGGGGGCGCCATTTTGTTCATAAAAAAAGTAGCACACTATCTGCGGACTTTGCATAGCTATATTATTAATATATAGGATCATAATATTCGATTCCAGCAATAAAATTGCTGGTAAATAACCTTTCTTTGTACTTTACTAATTAGACCAGCGTATTATAACTATTTTTTTTTTCAAAATTTAAAGATTATGCAAAAAAAAACGAAAAATTTATATTTTGTCGATAAAATATTAAATAAGCATCTCATCTTTATAATCTTTATAAGTTTGATCAATGTATCATGATTATTTTGGTTATTATTGCGATCGTAAATTGTTAATTAACAATTGAATTGTTGCTAAAATATTCGTTTAATTTTCACCGGCTTCTGGAATTACAATCTATACCAAGAAAGCTTTGATCTCACTAAGTTATTTAATTATTGATTAATAATTACTTACCTAAAACTTTATTTGAAAATTAGAGATTTTGTTGGGAAAATCCGCATTTTCCAAGGAAAATTTTCTTCGGAGCAAATTGGGAAAAACATATCTCTATGCAGAATTTAATTGCGGTGAATTTTTATTTGGGTGTTCTTGGTGTAAAATTAAAATCTTTGGAGTTTTAGAGCAAAAATTGAAAAAAACACGATTTTCGGGTGCCATTTTGTTTATAAAAAAGTAGCACACTATCTGCGGACTTTGCATACCTATATTATTAATATATAGGATCTTATAATTCGATTCCAGCAATAAAATTGCTGGTAAATAACTTTTCCATGAATTTTGCTAATTAGCCCAGAGTAATAGTTTTTAATTTCAAACAACTTTTCATAATATAATTTATTGATATTCTGGAATATAAAGGTACTTTACTCTTTAACGTAATTCCTATTTTTGACATAACTCGTATAAAATTGATAAAATTTGATATCTGATGGTTACGTTTTAGATTTTTGACTATCCAGAGTATTTTATGAAGAATAACTTTTTTCGTAAAATTGATAATAAAAAAGTTTTCCATGTGGTTCCTAGCTACGCATACGCATAAGAGCTTCTGTATAACAATTTTCAAATTGCAATGCCATATTCGGATTCAGCATAATCAAAAACAAAATAGAAACACATTTGATCAAAGAAAAAATGATGAATTTAACAATATTTTTAAAATTATTTATACAAAATAATTGTTATTGTTTAAACAATTAATAAACAATTAGCGGCCAAATCTGCGAGTAGAACTTTTTACTTTAACAAGTATATAAGCTAAAAAAAAGGTTTAGAAAAATATAAGCTTGTTTGGTTTTTTCCGAAACAATGCATATTTTTGTTCTAATTGCACTCCCCTAATTAATATATCTCTTAATCCGTATAATACTTTAATGGGGGTATGCGCAATTTTTTTTCGAATCCTGAGAAAACTAATAAGTATTTTTAAAAAATGTAAACGCAGAATGAAAGATTACGTTATTACCGAGGGTCGAAAGTCCCTGAAAACTTCTATAATGTTTATTTTAATAAGTTACAGGGGTAAAAAAAAGAAAATTTAGTGTTATTTTTTATTTGAAATATCTCATTCAAAAGAAACTTTTTGTTTATTCTAAGTGACTAACGGCCCTCGGTAATCATGTAAACCTTAATTCTGCGTTTAGATTTAAAAGAATACTTATATCATCAGTTTTTTCATAATTAGAAAAAATAGGAATGCAGTTAAAGCATTGGAGCCTAAAATTTGCGCCTACCCCCTTAAGGCAGTTTGATCTGGATTTTTTAATTTATTTTAGATCTACACTGGGGTGCAAAACTAACCGTACACCTTAAAAATTGGTCATTTTTGATGTTCCGAATTTCCTAAACCTGTTGTCAGATTTAAGTGATTTTTTAATACGTTATAGCTTTATTCTTTAGCAATATCGCTGTAAAAATATTGTTGCTAAACAGGTAAATTTTCATTGTATACCGGGTGTACCAATGAAATTGTGTTTTTTTCTAAAACTTCGCATCACCCTGTGGAATATTCTACCATTTATAATATACTCAAACTGAAATCCATCTAGAGCCTCATGTTTTCTCAACATTTTGTTTTTTAATTCATTCGCTTACATCAGACCATAAAAAAGTTAGGTACTTTAACAACTAGTCATGTTTTTCATCAATACAGGGTGTTTTTAAAGTACGGCAAACTTTAAGGGGTAATTCTGCATGAAAAAATAATGAAAGTTTGCTTTATAAACCTATGTCCGCAAATGCTTCGTTTCCGAAATAGGTAGTGTTGAAATTTTTCTTACAAACTGACCATTTATTTATTGCGTTAAAACAGGTTGAGATATGCAAATTAAAGGTGGGTTTTAAGAGGTAGTTATTGCACATTTTTTGACATACAAGCAAGAATTTAATATTCACCATTGGCATACATACGGGTAATATGAGCCGTCATATTACCCGTATGCGCGCCAATGGTGAATATTAAATTCTTAATTGTATGTCAAAAAATGTGCAATAACTGCGTCTTAAAACCCACAAAATTTCATTTGCACATCTTAACCGGTTTTAAAGCAATAAATAAATCGTCAGTTTGCAAGAAAAATTTGAACACCCTCTATCTCAGAAACGAAGCATTTGTTGATATAGGTTTATAAAGCAAACTGTCATTATTTTTTCATGTAGAATTACTCCTTAAAGTTTGCCATACTTCTTTAAAAACACCCTGTATTGATGAAAAACATGGCTAATTGTTAAAGTACCTAACTTTTTTATGGTCCAACACAAGCGAATGAATCAAAAAACAGAATGTTGAGAAAACATGGGGCTATAGATGGATTTTAATTTGAGTATGTTATAAATGCTAGAATATTCCGCAGGGTGATGCGAAGTTTTAGAAAAAAAAACATGATTTCATTGGTACACCCGGTATAAAATGAAAATTTACCTGTTCAGCAACAATATTATTATAGCGATATTGCTAAAGAATAAGGCTATAACGTATAAAAAATCACTTAAATCGGACAACAGGTTTAGGAAATTAGAGACATCAAAATTGACCCATTTTAAAGTTGTCCGGTTAATTTTGCACCCCAGTGTAGGTTTATTTTTAACTTCTGCTGTTGCTCTTCCTATTTATTTTTCTTAATTTCAAGGATTATTTATTTGTTAGGTACCTCTTCCAGCATCAAACTTTGTCAAATCTTTTAAGGGTCGTTTTACACTACTTAATTTCTTGTTCCCTTTTTGATATCGCGTCAAACAATAAATAGATACACAATAAAAGTAGAGGGCATTTAAGACTAGCACGCAGCTTCATGCTACGTTTTCTATACCTTTATATTTTAAATAATATTTAAAGAATTCAATGAAGTAATTTTATTACTTATTTTTTAAAGTTATACTCTTTAGGCGCGATTGAGAGTAAAATTTCATAATACTGCGCGCATGCGCACACAGACAGTATAGCGTTTAGTTGCTAAATCTTTCCATTTATGTATAAATAAATATATCAGTGCAAGAAAAGGTGTGAAAAGAATATATTAGTGTTTTTAGTAAATATATTTATTATAATTTTTGTGTCTTTGGATTTGTCTTCCTCAGGAGTAAGATGAGTAATATTAAAACATTTTATTGTATATTTATTATACATCACCTTGTCTGTTTGTTACCGTGAATTGTCATTGGGTACGTTCGAACCGATACAGACACAGTCGTCGTAGCGAATTTGGTATAGCATTCGACCAGAGATCGAGAGGTCTTGAGTTCGAATCCAGTGCAATCCTATACTTTTTTTTTATTTTTTTGAAAGCGGTAAACACAAAATTAGTTTGATCTTTAAAAAAAATTAAAACAAACTGTTTAAAGTATATTTATTTTTAAGAAATCATATAATAGAAGTATAACTTCTTACGTACGCGTACAGAGTACACACACATTCTTTTTTTTTATTGAAGTTATACTTCTTTAGGTGCGATAGAGAGTAAATTTTTATTATTCTGCGCGCATGCGCACAGAGACAGTATGTTATTCGTTGCTAAATATTTTAAGTTATGTATGTATCAGTCCAAAAGGTTGTGGAAAAAGTATATTAGTGTGTTTAGTAATTGTATTTATTATAATTTTTGTGTCCTTGGATTTGTCTTCCTCGGGAGTAAGATAATACGTATTATTAAAATATTTTTATACTTAATACTTCACTTCGTCCATTTGTTACGTGATTTATCATAATGTCCGCAAAACCGTAAAATCAATGCCTTCGTAGCGCCATTGGTACAGCATTCGACTAGAGATGGAGAGGTCCCGCGTTCAAATGCGGACAATTGCTGTCTTTTTTTTTAATTTTTGGATTTTTAGAAAGTGGTAAGTATTAAAATTAGTTTAATAAAATAAAAAACTGTTTAAAGTATTTTATTTCGTTGAAATCATATAATAGAAGTATAACTTCTTACGTGCGTACGAAGTACACACACATTCTTTTTTTTTTAAAGTTATACTTCTTAATATTATTTTTTGTACAATCTGTCAAAATAATTCATTTTGGTATCAATTTTACGGCAATAGCACATTGATTTACATTTTTTATTTTAAAATTTTTTGTTATCATAGATTTACAAAGTTTATTTATTTGAACAACTTTTCTATCATTTTTTGGCGCTACGCCGTTTCGTGCCGCTACTTCCGTGACACCCACTTCAGCGTTTTAATATAAGAAAAAGTAATACAATGCCAGTATAAAGACTTCATTTTAAAAATAATAGAATGCAAATTTAGTAGCTGATAAGACCCATTATTTTCCATTATATCTACAGTTTTCACAATACTTCATTCCAAATATTTTAATACAAGCCAAACACTGTAGTGTAAACCCATCAAACTAAACATTTTCTGATCCTTTCTTCAGTGAACCATAAATATTCTCAAATATACGAAAAACTCGAATAATTTGCTTTTTATCGATGCTTTCGATACAGTTTATTTATCTGAGCCGTCGTTTTTCTTTCCCCTCGCTTATAAAGACAAATTTTCTACTGCCGTTTCAGAAAAATATCCGGACAAAGCAGCAATTTTACGAATATTATCTTTTTAAATACGATATTTTTATTATATTATTAGTGTTATATTTATGTTATTGTTGATTCTTTTTTTAGTTGTCATTGTACATTATTATTGTATAAGTCAATCATTAGTAGACTTAGACAAATATGCAAATAAAAACATCTGGAATATGCGCATAAATATGCGGCATTTTACACAAAAATATGCATGTTTATCTAAAAAATATGCATATAAAAATAAAAATAAAATAGAAGTACCTACAGTAAAACCTGTGTTACCGGCCACCTGTACTAACAGCCAGTTTAAAAATTCCCCAATCCAATTATATGTAGACTACAAAAACTGGCAATAACTTTCTATATCGGCCAATTATTCTTTCATTTTTAGTGGCCGTTACTGACAGGTTTTTCTGTGTATATAAATTACTCAGAAAGTAGTATCCGTTTTATTTACAAAAATATTTAAAATATCTTAATTATATCATAACTTACAGTAATTAACATTTATTTATTTTACAAACTAAGCTTATGTATTTAACTATTTAAGTATTTTAACAAATAAATATTACTTTGAATTGTGCTAACACTAAATGATTAACGGCTGTTTAAATTTTTCTAACAAAACTTATGGTTTCTGAGTAGGTACAAAATATATTTGATTATAGTTCAGAGAAATAAGGAAAAAAATATCATGTTCGTGACACAACCCCCTCCAGGCCGAAACCAAATTTTTTGTGTAGTATTGACATCTATATTAATAACCTATATATTTCCTGCAGCCGATTTTGATGATATACATAGTTATAAACAAATGAAGATAAAAAAACGGTAAATTTTCGCGTTTTTCGTCTATAACCAAAAAGTTAAGTATTTTAACCAAATTTGAGAGTAAGAAACTCATAAAACGTATAAAAAACTTCAATATGGCGTTCGCTGAATATGTCTATCCTTATTGGTTGCTTTAAAATTGCAAAATAAATCAAAATATTTGAGTTTTTACAAATATTCATAACTTATGTAAAAATTAACTTAGAACGATATTATTACACGGAATACTGAGACTTCTGGTTCTTAAATCATACCCTAAATTTCAAAGCAATTGGTCAAATAGTTTAAAAGGTATTTAATTTATTTATCCCAAATTATTTTTTTTGCAACGCTACAAGTCAGAAAATGATGAAGTTACAGTAATACTTCGGATAGGTTATGAAAGAAGAAAATGTATACTATTAATTTAATTACAAAAAAAATGATAAAAGATAATTCTAAATACTGCAAAATTATTTTGCAAAAACATGTGAATTAAAAAAAGGGGGGCTAACTTCGTCCCTAAGTGCCCTAGGACAATTGTTTTTCTTTCTAAACCTGTATAAAAATTCAGTCTTTCCAAATTTGTAAAAATACTTTTTCTACGGGTAACGGTTAAAAAGTTATTCTAATTGTTTTTAAGTATGCAAAGAATCGACGTGTTGCTTCAAAATAATTTTACACTGTTTAAAATTAAATTTTGTCATTGTTTTTTAATTAAGTCAATAGTATAAGTGTTCTTCTTCCATAAACTGTCAGAAGTCTTACTGTAACCTCATAATTCTCTGACTTGTAGTGTTGCAAAAAAAATGTATTTGGGATAAACAAATTAAATAACTTTTAAACTATTTGACCAATTGCTTCGAAATTTAAAATATAATTTAAGCACCAGAAGTCTCAGCAATTCGGGTAATAAGAAGGTTCTAAGTTAATTTTTACATAAGTTATGAATATTTATAAAAACTCAAAATTTATGATTTATTTTGCAATTTTCTAAGCAACCAATAAGGATAGACATATTCAGCCAACGTCATATTGAAATTTTTTAGACGAATTATGAGGTTCTTACTCTCAAATTTGTTTAAAATGCTTAACTTTTTGGTTATAGACGAAAAAAGCGAAAATTTACCGTTTTTTGATCTTCATTTGTTTATAACTATGTATATCATCAAAATCGGCTGCAGGAAACATATAGGTTATTAATATAGATGTCCATGCTACTCAAAAAATTTGGTTTCGGCCTGGAGGGGGATGTGTCACGAGAAAAATCTTATTTCTCTGGACTATTATGAAAAAACTTCTTTCCACATCAACTTATGTAACTGGGGCATTTTTCAAATACCTATACGGTAGGTAATCTTTGCTTTCAAATTAAACGGTTCCTAAAAATTTCCCACCTAGTTCTTGAACTAAGTACGTCAGAAAGGACCTGGTAACTATTTGAATAACAATTAAAATCAGGAATCTTGAAAATATGAAGATACTATGACTATGAAAGCAGGAAGATCCCCCAAATATTTACAGGAGATTCTTGGTTTTTCTTCCCTTTATCTAAGAAAAAATATCATGTCATGAGCCTAAATTAGAAGCACGCAACTAAAGGCTATTGTACGAGAAAACACAGCGTTTATTTTCGGCAGTTTCAAATTGCAATTCACAATAATATTACAAGGACAGGTGTTACCGGTATCAATTTTACAACATAACAATTGATTTCTAAAACTGACCATCCCAATAAAAATGTTTACCAAGAGGTATAAACTAGCAGATTTTGGAACCCTTATTCAAGGACAAAATAACAATAAATATCTAGAAATATTGAAACAAAATATATTCGGATTTCCAAGCTCTTCGTTGATTTTATTTCATGAATATATCTATACACCTGATGAAATTTCGAGTTATATGCACTTTATGCATACTTTTATAGAAATATGCAAAATTTGACATTTTTGCATATTTTATGCATAATATGCAAAATATGCAATTTGCATATTTGCCTAAGTCTACTTACTAGGAAGAAACCTGTCAACTCAAAAAATGCATAATTCCAGTTATCTTGTTAAATTTACTCAAAATCCTATACTTTTACCAAGAAAAGTGTCACATGAATGTTCACTTCTAACTTTGTAACATGGTGGTACTATGTGTCTATTGATTTGGAGGTAAAATGAATATATTATTTATTCCCTAACAATGACATTTTTGAGGTTATGCTCTCACGTTCGACGTGACGTATCGTTATTTATCATGAACAATGTTGTATTTCGAGTGTCCTAGGTATTCTTCCTTAATGCTTAAAAAAGTGACTATTGTCTAAAAAAGTGACTGTCGTACTATTTTATGCATGTAGTCTCATAGTTTTCCAAGTCTATATTATATAACCTATTACTATGATGGTCATTAAGATATTTGCTAGGATGGCCAATCTTTTTTGTAGTAGGGTGGGAAATAAATGAATTTATTCCATACTTTTGGGTTATACTGTATAAATATTGTTCTGAAGCTATTTCTTTGTGGCATTTATGTAATTTCCTATTCTAATTGGGAAATAAGCCGCAATTAGACTTCAAAAATGATTTTATTGATCTTTCGACTTCCATCTCAGAGGTCGTTATCTAAATACAAAATATTATAAAGTTAAATAAATTTTGTTGCTTAGTAAAAAAAATCTTGTATTGTAAAACATATATTATACATTTTGAAATGTATAATATTTTATTGAATTGCCGATATGAATGGGTCAGATTAAATTAAACTATTAGAAGAATTTTTTTATGGTTGGTCTGTGCCCATTGAATTGGCAAGTACCTAGCATCTTCGAGCAGGGAATCATGGCACCCTTTTAGCATGTGTTACACTTTATCTATCAACATCGACTTGTAGTCATAAAATTTTAATATATTACATTATGTAAACCATATACGATGAGGTTAACACTATTTACAGTGTGCTAGTTTCAAACTACTCGGCAGGATGCACTGAAGATGTTCTGTATAGAACGAAAACGTTTTGCAATCCATGACATTTTATAGTTTTAAATAAACGATTTTATACCAGAATACATCTCGAAGTTTTTACTTCTGTATTGGTTTTTTTTAGAGCCTCCTTGACAACAGGTAGACCTAGAAATAGTGCTATCGGGGGATGGAGGAAGACAGATTTTGATCAAAACGAAACCGTAGATTTTCTTATTTTGTTAATGCTATACTCTGCATAGGGTACAAAGACTCGTTTCATATGGGCTTTCTGAACCGCAAAGTGGAATGTTTTCCTGGCGGTGCCTTTTGGTATATTATACCTGGGTTAAGCAGAAAGCTTGAATTGAGTCGAAATTCATTAAAATTTATTTAATGTATTACTATTTTGTATTTAGATAACGATCTCCGAGGTGAAAGTCGAAACGTCAATAAAATCATTTTTTTAAGTTAAATTATGGCTTATTTCCAAATTCGAATAATAAAATACTGTATAAAGACATATTTTAAGAAAATATACCATAAAAATCTTGATGAATTTTAAAAATAAGTAAAAACAAATATTTTTCTCATAATGAAAAATAATTGCGTTAATTATTTGAGCGAAGAAATTAGAACGTACGTAATTTAGATTAACCAAATAGATTACAATCGATACGATTTCGTGACAAAACAATCATCACAGCCGTTGTATTTGAGAAGCAAGTCCTCCAATTTGCTTCGTGACTGCCAAGTATTAAAGACTTAGGTGAAGTTTATTTCAATTTTCTATTTTTTTATATAAATAACATCGAACTGTTGTAATACATCACGGCGGAATTCTATCCCCGGTATTATGTTGAACAAACCGTCGGTTTGTTCTTTTCCAGAAACTCAACAAAAACTTAATTATTTTCACTTAATAAAGAGAGTGAAAGTTTCAACTGACATCTGACATTTTTGTCAAATTGTTACTTTAACCATCTGAAAGGCTTTTATGGAGGCTTTAACTATCGGAGGCAGTGCAGAATCATATTGGAAGAAGTAGCAACTGAACTGATTGGAAAAGAAAAACGGTAAACAACAGGGTCGGAGTGTTACGATCAGGAATGTGCACAAGCAACGCAAATAAAAAATCAAGAATATACAAGGCTCCTAGAACGAAGAACAAAACAAGTAGAGAAAGAGTATAGCAGATGAAACGAGATGAAAACGAATACTGAAAAGAAATAAGAAGGAGCATATAAAAACGAACTTAAAGAAAAAGAGAAATATAACACACACATGGAAACGCGAAGATTCTACTATAAGATTAACCAGACCAGAAAGGAATTCAAACCTAGACTATCAATAGTTAGAAACATAACAAAGGAAATAATTGGTAATCAGGACGAGGTACTAGAAAAGTTAAAAGAACATTTTGAGGGTGGACTAAATATAAGAAGTGAGATAAGCTTATAAGAAGTGAGATAAGGTTGCAAGAAGCAGATATCCAGCTCTAACGTATGGACGACTAAATAGAGAAAGATAACATCCCAACAGAGAAAGAAGTCATCAAATAAATACAAAAATTGAAAGAGAAAGCTTCTGGAGCAGATGGAATTTCTTCTGAACTTTTAAAACATGGTGCAAAAAATCTGGTTTGTAGTATATTAGGCTAGTAGAATTGATTTGGAAGCAGGTAAAACTACCAGAAAACCGGAACGTAGGTATAATTGTACAAATGTACCTATTTACAATAAAGGAGATTAAACAGTTTCTGATAGTTACAGAGGGCATTGCCCCTCTTAACGTGACTAGGGATTGCAATCCGGCAGCATTTTCAGTCCAGCTGGATTTTTGCAAGATTGGTCTTAATCCAGCTGGATCCAGCGCGGATCCAGCAATATGTGGAATCAAAATAAATACACAATTTTAAGATCTTTGCAGCCATGGAAGCGAAACTTAGCTTGTGTCGGCTGAAAATTGTCACGAATGAAATTTAATCAAAATGAACTTATTCGTTGTAAGAGTAGTTACTACTACCATCATGTCCACTTGCACTGGTTCCATAATCACTTGTTTATTTATACGAGTCAACAAATTTTTCATCTCTTGTCGCATTGCATTCTTTTTCGGTATGGGGACATAACCAGGACTATTTAGTCCTTCGTCATCCATTTTTCTTGCACCTCATTTACGAACGTCTGTCGCGTCTTGTCTAGGCGGTTGCAGATATATAAATCGGTTATACTGTAAGTACACTTACTAATGTAGCTGTAATTTCAGAGAGGCGCCGTTACAGGATTCTGTTGTGTAGTGCTTTCAATAGCTCGGGACTAAGGCTAGAGTCGTGGCTATTTAGTTTGTCTAAAACAAATTTCTTGGTTTTGTCGGCCGTTATCAAAGTATTTCTGCAAAGAGCTTCTACAGCCCGTTTCACCCCTTGAAAAGTAGCGATCAACTCATTGATTATTGACCACTCGCCATTAGTGCAGCCGATGTGTGAAACAATTGTGTATTTAATGATAGAAGTATATAATTTGGGCCACATATACTACACATATAAAGGCTCCACTTTAGATATGAGGCCATCTCAGATTTTGCCTTTTACAAAAATGGCGGGGATTCAATATGGCGACTATACATTGTGACTAATAGCACGATACCTTTTGAACGAGACTTCAGATTTCAACCAAATTTGGTATATAGGTTCATTTTTTTGATGTATAAGATCGAGGTCTTGAACCGGAAGAATCGGTTTACCAGAAGTTGTGTTTTTCTTGGTTTTTATGTAAAAATATGCTGTTTTTAAACACCATTAACACATTAATAACACCATTAAAAATAGCGTAAAAATATTCTTTAGGAAATATTTTTAACTTTTTAGTTGTTTTAATTACCATTTAATAAATGCAAAACGTATCTTCACATGTACCTATATGCGGCAGATTCGTGCAAATATTATAAGAATTATTGTGCATTTAATGGTAGAAGCATATAATTTGGACCACATATACTGCACATATAAAGGTTTAAATTTAGATACGAGGCCATCTCAGTTTTTGTTCCTTTTACAAAAATGGCGGGCATTCAAAATGTCGACTATACATATGTGACTAATAGCACGATAACTTTTGAACAAACGTCAGATTTCAACCAAATTTGGTATATAGGTTCTTTTTTTGCTGAATAATATCGAAGTCTTAAACCGGAAGAATCGGTTTACCAGAATTTGTGTTTTTACTGTTTTTTTTTATGTAATAATATGTTGTTTTTTCAATTCTTTCACCCTGTATATATAAATTTTTCAAAAAGGTAATAACGCCATTGAAAAGACTGTTAATGTATTTTTTTAGGAAATATTTTGAACTTTTCAGTTGTGTCAATGATCATTTAATAAATCCATACCGTATGTTCACATGTACCTATGGGCGGCAGATTCATTTTGAATGCCCGCCATTTTATGTCTATTAAGCTAGAAAGACCATTTCATAAGGGAGCCATGAGACACACCCCATATTTTTTTGCTATTTTATTGCTAATTTATTACGCAAATTAAAAATTTATTGCTTCATCCCCTTCAGAGAAACAGGTGGCCATTCCAGCTTAATATTAAGCTAGAGAGGCCAACATTCATATATCCGGAACGAAAGTAGATAGAGAGTTGCTTCCGGTGGCCTATTTTATTGCTAATTAATTGCTGAAAGACTGAGTTTACAAGAATTTACAAACTCACCCCCTTCAACCCCTACCGATATCATCATTCCCCGGAATCCACAAAAAGTGAAAATAACCAGTTTAAAGAGCTAAAACCAAGTACGTATTTTTTGCTTATTCATTGCTACAGGTCTAAGCCAAAAATGAATTTTTTGCTTCCTCCCCTAACGAGCCACAATGGCTACTGCGGTTTAATACTTAAGGCTACAATACTCAACACTCCTGTTTCAGGAAATAAAGCAGATAGAGGGTCGTTTCTGGCGGCATATTTAATTTTTAATTAATTGCTGAAAGATGGGGTATACACAAACTCACCCCCTCCAACCCCTACCGTTATCATCGTTCCACGGATTTCACAAAGAGTGAAAATAATCAGTTTAAAAATGTAAAACCAAGTGGGTATTTTTTTCTAATTAACAGCTGCAGGTCTACGTCAAAAACCAATTTTTTGCTTCATCCCCTAACGAGAAACAATGGCTACTGCGGTTTAATCCTTATGCTACAATACGCGGGACTCCTATTTCAGGAACGAAAACAGATAGAGGGTCGTTTCCAGCGGCATATTTTATTGCTAATTAATTTCTGAAAGATATGGTATACAACAATTTGCAAACACACCCCCTCCAACCCCCACCGTTGTTCTCATTCCCCGGATTTCACAGAAAGTCAAAATTACTAGTTTAAAAACCTATGACCAAGTGGGTATTTTTTTCCTAAGCAACTGCTGCAGGTCTGCACCAAAAACGATTTTATTGCTTCATCCCCTAACGAGCAACAATGGCTACTGCGGCGGTTGAATACTTAAACTACAACACTCAATTCTCCTGTTTCAGTAACGAAAACAGATAGAGCGTCGCTTCCGGCGGACTATTTTATTACTAATTAATTACTTATTTATTACGCAAGTTACAAATTTATAGCTTCAACCCCTTTAGAGAAACAGGTGGCTATTCTAGCTTAATATTAAGCTAGAAGAGCCAACATTCATATTTCTGGAAAGAAAGTAGATAGAAAGTAGCTTTCGGCGGTATATTTTATTGCTAATTAATTGCTGAAAGATTGAGTATACCAGAATTTACAAACTCATCCCCTCCAACCAGTACCATTATCATCGCTCAACGGATTTCATAGAAAGTGAAAATTACCAGTTTAAAAATCTAAGACCAAGTGGGTATTGTTTTCCTAAGCAACTGCTGCAGGTCTACGCCAAATTCTATTTTATCGCTTCATCCCCTAACCAGTAAAAATGGCTACTGCGGTTGAATACTTAAGCTACAACACTCAATTCTCCTATTTCAGTAACGAAAGTAGATAGAGGGTCGCTTCCAGTGGCATATTTTATTGCTAATTAATTTCTGAAAGATATGGTATACAACAAGTTAAAAACTCACCCCCTCCAACCCCCACCGTTGTTCTCATTCCCCGGATTTCACAGAAAGTCAATATTACTAGTTTAAAAACCTATGACCAAGTGGGTATTTTTTTCCTAAGCAACTGCTGCAGGTCTACGCCAAAAACGATTGTATTGCTTCATCCCCTAACGAGCAACAATGGCTGCTGCGGTTGAATACTTAAAATACAACACTCAATTCTCCTGTTTCTGCTTCAATTTCCAGTTATTGCTAATTAATTGCTTGTTTATTACGCAAATTACAAATTACAAATTTATAGCTTCAACCCCTTCGGAGAAACAGGTGGCTATTCTAGCTTAATATTAAGCTGGAATAGCCACCTGTTTCTCTGAAGGGGTTGAAGCTATAAATTTGTAATTTGCATAATAAATAAGCAATTAGTTAGCAATAAAATAGGCCGCCGGAAGCGACGCTCTATCTGCTTTCGTTACTGAAACTGGAGAATTGAGTGTTGTAGTTTAAGTATTCAACCGCAGTATCCATTGTTGCTCGTTAAGGGATGAAGCAATACAATCGTTTTTGGCGTAGACCTGCAGCAGTTGCTTAGGAAAAAAATACCCACTTGGTCATAGGTTTTTAAACTAGTAATTTTGACTTTCTGTGAAATCCGGGGAATGATGACAACGGTGGGGGTTGGAGGGGGTGAGTTTGCAAATTGTTGTATACCATATCTTTCAGAAATTAATTAGCAATAAAATATGCCGCTGGAAACTACCCTCTATCTGCTTTCGTTCTTGAAATAGGAGTGTTGGGAATTGTAGCTTAAGAATTAAACCGCAGTAGCCATTGTTTCTCGTTAGGGGATGAAGCAAAAAATTGGTTTTTGGCGTAGACCTGCAGCCGTTAATTAGAAAAAAATACCCACTTGGTTTTAAGTTCTTAAACTGATTATTTTCACGCTTTGTGAAATCCGTGGAACGATGATAACGATAGGGGTTGGAGGGGGTGAGTTTGTAAATACTGGTATAACCCATCTTTCAGCAATTAATTAAAAATTAAATATGCCGCCAGAAGCGACCCTCTATCTGCTTTCTTTGCTGAAATAGGAGTGTTGAGTATTGCAGCCTTAAGTATTAAACCGCTGCAGCCATTGTGGCTCGTTAGGGGAGGAAGCAAAACATTCATTTTTGGCTTAGACATGTAGTAATTAATGAGCAAAAAATACGTACTTGGTTTTAGCTCTTTAAACTGGTTATTTTCACTTTTTGTGGATTCCGGGGAATGATGATAACGGTAGGGGTTGAAGGGGGTGAGTTTGTAAATTCTTGTAAACTCAATCTTTCAGCAATTAATTAGCAATAAAATATGCCGCCGGAAGCTACCCTATAACTACTTTCGTTCCGGAAATATGAATGTTGGCTATTCTAGCTTAATATTAAGCTGAAATGGCCACCTGTTTCTCTGAAGGGGTTGAAGCAATAAATTTTTGTTTTGCGTAATAAATTAGCAATTAATTAGTAATAAAATAGGCTACCGGAAGAAACTCTTTATCTACTTTCGTTCCGGATATATGAATGTTGGCCTTTCTAGCTTAATATTAAGCTGGAATGGCCGCCTGTTTCTCTGAAGGGGATGAAGCAATAAATTTTTGTTTTGCGTAAGAAATTAGCAATTAATTAGAAATAAAATAGGCTGCCGGAAGCAACTCTCTATCTACTTTCGTTCCGGATATATGAATGTTGGCCTTTCTAGCTTAATATTAAGCTGGAATGGCCACCAGTTTCTCTGAAGGGGATGAAGCAATAAATTTTTGTTTTGCGTAATAAATTAGCAATTAATTAGCAATAAAATAGGCTGCCGGAAGCAACTCTCTATCTACTTTCGTTCCGGATATATGAATGTTGGCCTTTCTAGCTTAATATTAAGCTGGAATGGCCACCTGTTTCTCTGAAGGGGATGAAGCAATAAATTTTTAATTTGCGTAATAAATTAGCAATAAAATAGCAAAAAAATATGGGGTGTGTCTCATGGCTCCCGTATGAAATGGTCTTTCTAGCTTAATAGACATCGCCATTTTTGTAAAAGACTAAATCTGAGATGGCCTCATACCTAAATTTGAATCTTTTATGTGTAGTATGTGTGGTCCAAATTATATGCTTCTACCATTAAATGCACAATAATTCTTATATTATAATTTGCACGAATCTGCCGCCATAGGTACCTACATGTGAAGATACGTTATGCATGTAATAAATGGTAATTAATATAACTAAAGAGTTCAAAATATTTCATAAAAATATTTTTACGCTCTTTTCAACGTCGGTAACAGCTTTTTGAAAAATAAATATTTACAGGGTGAAATAATTGAAAAAGAAACAACATATTTTTACATAAAAAAAAAACAGTAAAAACACATTCTGGTAAACCGATTCTTCCGGTTCAAGACTTCGATATTGTTCATCAAAAAAGAACCTATATACCAAACTTGGTTGAAATCTGACATCTCGTTCAAAATTTATCGTGATATTAGTCACATATATGTATAGTCGCCATTTTGAATGCCCGCCATTTTTGTAAAAGGAACAAAAACTGAGATGGCCTCGTATCTAAATTTGAACCTCTATATGTGTAGTGTAACAACAAGTAAAAGTTTAGAATAAGTTTAAATTAAGTAGTGAAGTAAATAGATATAAGTCATACCAATGTATATCCAGAAACATTCAACCAATAGAGTTATATAGTCACTGGGCGATCACTCTTAATGTTTCAAATTCTGTTCAACAAAAATGCTTAGTGTTTATATTTTGAAATAAACAGATGGCGTTTGTAACAATAAAAAAAGTATGTGTAGTATATGTGGTCCAAATTATATTCTACCATTAAATGCACAATAATTCTTATAATATTTGCACGAATCTGTCGCATATAGTTACATGTGAAGATACGTTTATGCACTTAATAAATAGTAATTAACATAGCTAAAAAGGTAAAATTATTTAGTAAAAAATATTTTTACGCTCTTTCAATGGCAGTATTAACTATTTGAAAAATTAATACATACAGGGTGAAATAATTGAAAAAAAACAACATATTTTTACATAAAAACCAAGAAAAACACAACTTCTGGTAAACCGATTCTTCCAGTTCAAGACCTAGATCTTATACATCAAAAAAAGAACCTATATATCAAATTTGGTTGAAATCTGAAGACTCGTTCAAAAGTTATTGTGGTATTAGTCACATATGTATAGTCGCCATTTTGAATCCCCGCCAGGCAAAATCTGAGATGCCCCCCTATCTAGTTTTGAACCTTTATATGTGTAGTATATGTGGTCCAAATTATATGTTTCTATCATTAAATGCACAATTCTTATAATATTTGCACAAATCTGCCGCAAATCAGGGAATTTTATCGCAGAATCAACGATTAACAACGCTTTATCGATGCAAAATTTTAGGCTGTAGAAACGTTCCAGCATACTAAGCAAACTGTTGTCGACACACGGCTTTGAATAAAGAGGCTAATGAAGACGTGAAGTAACCTATTTCGAATTTGACACGTTTGCGGATCCGCTCTGTTAGATCCAGCGTGGTTTGCTGGATCCAGCATGTAAAAAAATACGCTGGATCCAGCTGGATTGCTGGATGCTGGATCCAGCAATTGCAATTTCTAAACGTGACCTACAACAACGAGGTAAAAATTTAAAAATATCGGCCACTAGATAATTATGTAAGGGTGTAAACTATTCAATGGCCGCGGCAGTACATATTTTAGTACAACCAAATTTAAATTCGAAATTATGAATTTATTGCATACAACAGCCGTACTGTATAAAGACATATTTCAAGAAAAAATATCAGACAAATCGTGATAAATTTTAAAAATATATAAAAAATATATTTCTCAAAATGAAATTAAAAAATAATTGGGTTAATTATTTTAGCGAAGAAATTAGAAGGTACATAATTTAGTAGCACCAAATAGATTACAATCGATACGATTTCGTGACAAAACAATAATCACAGCCGTTGTATTTGAGAAGCAAGTCCTTCAATTTACTTCGTGACTGCCAAGTATTAAAGACTTAGGTGAAGTTTAATTCATTTTTTTCTTTTTTTTTTTATAAATAACATCGAACTGTTGTAATACATCACGGCGGAATTCTATCCCCGGTATTATGTCGAACAAACTGTCGTTTTGTTCTTTTCCAGAAACTCAACACCAACTTAATTATTTTCTCTTAGTAAAGCGAGCCAAAGTTTCAACCGACGCCTGACATTTTTATCAAATTGTTACTTTATCCATCTGAAAGGCTTTTATGTCAGAACAGCTCCTGTCTGTTCCTTTTACTGTGACAAACCTTTAATGCTTAAAGACTTTTTTCTATAGGAATATTTTCCCCCTTTTTGAGGGAATCAGGTGGCATTAGTCGACCAGTTGTTTTACACTAAAAAAATTAGCTGAATAGAAATATTAATGATACTATTTTAGATGCTTTAAAAAAATACTAGAATCAAATAAAGCATGATTTGTTATTGTAAATTTTCTTAAATGAATAAAACACTAAAATCTAGTAATTTGCATTTTTGAAGTTATACTTCTTTAGGCGTTATTGGGAAAAATTTTAAGAGTGATTTTTTATAAAAGCGACAGTATTAAATACATACGCATATCTAACAATAAAACACTGAAAACGTTTGTTTTCTATACTTCCACAAAATTTATTATAACTAAGTGACTACAGCTGTTTCAACATAATAATCAAAAAAATTTAGAATATCTAGGTGTAGAATGTGAAGTAGCGTTAAACAAAACTGCCAAAAACATAGAAAAAAGCATCATTTCAAAATCTATTACTGATGTATGTAGTGAAACTAATAATTCCTGTTTCAAAGAAAACCAAATAGCCGTTTCAATTAAAAATAAATCAATAAAACATGGCATAATATTTACAAAAGCAGACAAAGGTAACACTACTATTGCTATCGACAAACGAGACTATAATAACAAAACAATAGAATTTTTAACTAACCAAAACAGTATAAAACTAAACAAAGACCCCACAGAAAAATACCGAAAACAAATTAAACTAGCCATTGAAAATTCAAAATCAATACTAAATCCAACAGAACAGAAATACCTTAATATTATGAACCCACAACCTCCTAAATTATACTCTTTTATTAAACTACACAAACCTGACCACCCAATAAGACCTGTAGTTTCTTTTTATACATCTCCGTCATATAAACTTTCAAAAAAACTGTCAGATATTATTACAGAATACACTAAATTTTCACCTAAATTCACCGTAAAAAATACAGTAGAACTAGTTAATAAAATACAACATTTTCAATTGCCCAACAACTCCAGACTAATTTCATTTGACGTAAAAAATCTTTTTCCTAGTGTTCCTCCTACAGAAACTTTTGTTTTAGTTAAAAATCTTTTAGACCATAATAGTACAAATCCGATCATTGCATCTGAAATTCTACACCTTCTTGAAATTTGCATAAATCAAGACTATTTTGAATTCAATAATCAAATATACACAAACAACAGTACAGGACTTATTATGGGTAATCCTCTAAGCCCATTGCTATCAGATATATTTATGAACCAACTTGAAACAACAATTTCTAAACATCCCGTATTTAAACAGTTCTTATATTGGTGGAGATACGTGGATGATATACTAGTATGCTTTACAGGAACTAACAGACAACTTGACCAATTTCTATCATATATTAATTCACTTCATAATAATATTGAGTTTACAATAGAAACAGAACAGAATAACTCCATAAACTATCTAGATGTAACGATCTCCAGACTACACAACAAACATGAGTTCTCCGTATATCATAAACCTACCCATACTGACACAACTATACACAATTCATCATCCCATCCTACACAACACAAATTAGCAGCCTACCATAGCATGATACATAGACTGACAGAAATTCCCATGACAAAAAATAACTTCGAGATAGAACTAAACATCATTAAACAAATAGCAGTAAACAACGGCTATAACGAACAAACAGTTAACACAATTTTAAACCAAAAACTCCATAAGAAAGCCCTGAAATTAGTGTATCCACCACCACAGAAAGAACCCAGTACCTTCTGCTCTCTCACATATACTGGCAAGATAACAACAAAGATAGCCAGATACATAAAAAAGAAAGGAATAACACCAGCTTTCAGAACTAACAACAACTTAAGCAAATATATTAAGAACAATAAAAGCCGAAATAGAAAGCAACTACAGAGTGGTGTGTACAAACTAACTTGTGGTGACTGTCCGAAAACGTACATCGGTCAAACTGGCAGAACTTTTGACAAACGGATAGCAGAACACAAAAGGGCATTCAACAATAGAAAAACAGACAGTTCTACATACGCACTTCACCTTCTAGATCATAATCATTCTTTCAATGAAGAGTTTCAAATTCTACATATTCAAAATAAAGGCCTTAAGCTATCTTTTTTAGAATCTATGGAAATTAATAAACTGAAAAATACAGATATAATTCTGAATGACCCACTCCTCAACCTCTTCAGTTGAAGACTTAAAAAGGCAAACACATTATAAACTATATCACTTGAGAAAGGCACTTCGCCGAAACAGCTGTAGTCACTTAGTTATAATAAATTTTGTGGAAGTATAGAAAACAAACGTTTTCAGTGTTTTATTGTTAGATAAAATGAACTTCCATCAAGTAACGGTCGAATACATCAATTACATACGCATATACCGACAGTGTGAAGTTAGTTACCAAATCTTCAAAGTGACGTATCACTGCAGTTATGTATCAATGCAAATAAAGTGTGAAAAAATATATTGGTGTTTTTAGTAATAGTTATTTATGTACCAAGTCAGTAAAGTTACTCTTTATCGAACGAGTCTGATATTATGAGCAGAGCGAGCCTAGCGAGCGAGGCGAATAACAGACGAGTCCGATAAAGAGTCTTTACTGACGTGGTGCATACAAAATTTTATCGCCAATAATTTGATATTGGCTTTAACACTTACTTACAATTTCCAATTTAAGAATTTTTTAAATTGTAGACGTCATAATAATTTCATGACAGTGATGACAGATGACTGTTGCATTATGGCCGCTTTCAATTTCTAATCGATAGTTATCAATATTTGACAATAAGTTTTGATTTACTTATTTTATATGAATATAATTACAAAATACTACAGAATTTCACTTTTGACATAAATTTAATTAACAATGTCGTAAATGTTGTACAATATTTTTATAATTAAAGTAAATAAATTGTAAGTTAACTCAAATAAATAATCGATTACTGCCATCGACCACTTACATTCAATCTCGATTAATCGCGGCAGGTAAAGTAAAATTCTTCTTTCAGTACAATAAAGTGTTACTTTACTGCCGCAAATGAGGGCAAATGAGTACAATAATGAATGACTTTAGTGACGGTTGACGATAAATATATTTTTTATAGTTTTTGTGTCTTTGGATTTGTCTTTGTTGGGAATCGGATAATTAGTATTAAAATATTATGAAAAGAAAATTAAAAGTTTTTGTAAAAAATCTGACGATTTTTATATTTTCTACGATTTATCAAAGGAAAAGTAATTGCGAGGAGGCTACAGTTCATAAAAAATGACGTATTGACGTTATTTTTTATTACTGGTATTATTTTAAGTATTAACCCTTAACTACAGAGATCCGGTATTTTTTACCGGCGGGCATTCCCAAAATGTGGATTTCATGGTAACCTCACCACTTACAAGTTCATGTGTCTCTGTACCTCTCGGGTAGTTTGTATAACAATGCTAGTCAAAGCATGTAATGTGTATTGTCAATATTTTCTTTTCTAGCGCACATCAAAAATCTTAACCGGTAAAAATTACCGGATGTCTGTGTTAAGTAAGTATTTTTATCTGGGTACTATATTTGTAAATCTGAAATGTTTATATTATTTTTTGGAGTTTTTAGGAAAAAAGTAAAGAAATGGACTGTGGAAGTCATCCTCGACTTTCAATGAAGGTTAAATTTGATGATAAAAATTTTGAGCCCACTTTGCAAAAATGGAATTGCCATTTAATTGTGTGATAATTTTACCCCTTGCCGATTTTTTCTCATGGATGTAAAAATTTTTGTAAATGCTATTTTATGTTTCCTTTGTGATTCTATGTTATGTTTATTTGTTAAAAAAAAGTCTAAATTTTTTTTCATAGCATGTATGGCCGTTTGTTTCAATAGACCAAAAATGTTACCAAAATTCGGGTTTAATACATTATTCTTCAAAAATATTGTATTATATTATTAAAATCACTCGTTTTACCATTTTTCCCGTATCTAGAGACTCCATAAAAACTCATAATGCAATTTTTTTTTGTTTTTTATTATTAACTTTATATTTTGACTCTATTTCATAATGACCGGTAAAAATACCGGGGATTTGTAATTACGTGCCAATATTGGGATGTCTGTAGTTAAGGGTTAAATTAGTTTAATATTAAAATAAAAATACAATTAAACTGTTTAAATTATATCTGTTTCGTAGAAATCATAATAATAGAAGTATAACTTCTTAAGTGCGTACAAAGTACACACTCTTTTTTTAAATACTTAAAAGTGTTGCAGTAATTGTTTCAATGTTCGTCCAATTTTCAAGTATAGTATATTATTCAACGAGCATGTAATGAGGGGTATTACTTACAATGATGCAAGTTTACGACACGAGCCGTGGGCGAGTGTTGTTATTTATCAGAGTGAGTAAGAGACATTACATGCGAGTAGAATAATATTCTTTTTTTCTCTCCCTTTTTCTCTCTCTACAACCTTTTTTATTTAAATTAGTTAAAAAAATTTAATTATCAACTACTCGAGATTAAAAATATAATTTACCAAAATAAATTTTGCTTACAAATAGTACACGGCTGAATAGGTAATTGGTTGCCTATCTACTATGTATAAGCAAATGCTGTCTTATGTATTGTAAAAATACAACAATAAACAGTCTTTCAAGTTAATTCGGTTCCGAAAAATTATAAGCACAAATTTGTACTTACTGTCATTATAATAAATAGGAAATGGCTATTATCGGTGGACTTATATTATAAAGTTACAATGTAGATTTATATTTAACTATATAATATAATAATATAACTATAGGTAATATGTTAATATATATTTATCACAATATAACTTTATAAAATAAACCCAATGTAAGTTATATGTAAATTCCAATAAATCCAGCAAATACGCTAATATCAGTGTCATTGAAAATGATAAACGTCAAAATTTATAGTAAACAAGGCATAAAAGTAAAACATATATTGACCCATTGTTACAGTTAAAAATCCTTTAAACATTTTTGGAAGTTAAATATTGATATAAATTACAATAATTATTGTATTAAATACAAGTTTAAGTATTGAATGGGTTGCATATGTGAGTCCATATTAAATGTAGTAATGAAACAAAGACTTACTCACAATCATTTAATTATACTTTGACGACCGGTTTCGAGCTCTACATTATTCAGATCATCTTCAGGTCGGCGTTACAAGTAGTTAAATGATGCCGTTACAAGGGATGCGTTGCCACTTAGTTGTTAACATGTTAATACGTCCAACTTATGCTAATAGGTTAGTTGCCACTTAGTTGTTAACATGTTAATACGTCCAACTTATGCTAACCTATTAGCATAAGTTGGACGTATTAACATGTTAACAACTAAGTGGCAACGCATCCCTTGTAACGGCTTCATTTAACTACTTGTAACGCCGACCTGAAGATGATCTGAATAATGTAGAGATCGAAACCGGTCGTCAAAGTATAATTAAATGATTGTGAGTAAGTCTTTGCTTCATTACTACATTTACAAGTTTAAGGGCCGGTTGTTCGAACGCTAATCAACAATGATCATTATCAAATATTTAATTACTGTCACAACTGACAATGTCAACTTTGTTTGGATTGCTGAAAACATAATTATTGATTACAATTACGAAATTAGTTAATCAATTATGTTAATAATTGTTATGTTAATTGATTAACTAATCTCATAATTATAATCAATTATGTTTTCAGCAACCCAACCACAGTTGACATTGACAGTTGTGACAGTAATTAAATATTTGATAGTGATCATTGTTGATTAGCGTTCGAACAACCGGCCCTAAGTATGTAATTTTATTTGCAGTTTATATACGACTAATATTAAAAGTGGCATGCACCACTTGAATATAACTTCAGCCCGTGAGTAACGACCAGTGAGTAATCAACTATTACTCACGGATAAAGTAATGGGTGCTATTATCTCTTCCAAAATAGTGAATAATGAGCATGTTATTAAACGGTAGAAATCGGTTGGCTGAATCGGGAATTTAGATTATATTTTGTAAAAAATGACACAATTAGTTTTAAACGCTTAGTTTTAAATTTGATGGCAAGATAGTCTGGTCTTGTATGTATTTCTCAGAACTGTAGTAGCTTGTCTAATCTGTATATCGTGATGTACACCCTGAGTTCCCGAGAAACAACTATCACACCCACGATGGAAACTACAGCTCTGACATTATTGACACAAAATTATTTCATTGCTCCTGAAATGATCCTTTGCCAATTTAATTTACTCCTATTTTGACTCAAATGGACCATAATGATGACGACCAAATATTTCGAAATAACTATCTACGGTTATCTTCACGTTTTATGGATTCTTTATTCTTTTTGTGTGTTTATGTACACTCAAGACGAGATGTTTCATGAAGGCTGCTCTTCATTTTAAGAAGTATAACTACAAATGTCATAATTAGTTGACCTATTAATAGTAGAGCGCCGGTGATGTTCGACCATTCTTCTTTTTCTTAAAGTGCTCTCTCTGCTTCACTGTGCAAACTCTTCTCTGTCTTTAGCTGTTCTTATTAGCTGTTTAAAATTTAGCTTTGTCCATTACCGGATGTTTCTTAGTCACGATAGTATTTTCCTTCCTAGTCCTTTCTTTCCCTCGATCTTTCCTTTCACTATTAGTTGAACATATTATTGGTACTTTTTAATTCTCAGTCTGTGGCCTAGGTATGTTTTCTTCGTTTGAGGTGTGCGATGTCCATGAAATTTTGAGGATTATGCCTTTAATTTATTTACGGTTGATGTTTTAAGTGTCCACGTCTTAACTACATAGAGAAGTGTTGACGAGACATAGCATTTTGACAAACGTAGTCCAATTTCGAATTTAATTCGAGAATCACATTGCATGCTTTTGATTTTTTGGAAACATTTTCTGGTCTGTTTTATCCTCGATCTTATTCCTAGATAAGGATTTAGGCTGCTATTGATCCAACATCCCAGGTACTTATTGACCTATTCTAAAATGTACGATGTACGACCATAAAATCTCATTTTTTTCCATTATGTCATTATGTTGACTAAGTAGTGAGTTGATAGACAATATTTGATATGACAGAATTATATAGATAGCTCATTTTAGAGGACATCTAGAAGAAAAATAAGAAGAAATATTAGGCAGGCTAAAGAAACCTACTTCTCTAACAAATGTAAAGAAATAGAGCAACTGCGAAACAGATGTGAGAACTTCAACCTACATAAAAAAATCACAGAACTAGCCGGAGTAGGAAATAGAAGAACCTCAAATATATTGCTTGACAAAAATGGAAATATTATAATGAAGACAGAACAAAAACTACGACGATGGAAAGAGTACATCGAGGAACTATTTCATGGCCTAGTACATCTGTAGATAGCCAAACGGGAGATGTAGGCCCAGAGATAACCAAGTCAGAGATTAGTCAGGCATTAAACTCAATGAAAACCAATAAATATGATGGTCCAGATAAATTACCGAGCCAGCTATTAAAGGTGGTCAACGAAAGAAACCTGGACATAATACTAGAACTGTTCAACGTTATCTATACTACGGGAATGATCCCTAGAGAAATGTTGACATCAGCATTTGTGTGTTGGCCAAAGAAAGTGAATGCCAAAGAGTGCAGTGACTGTCGAACCATAAGTTTAATGTCACATACAGTGGAACCTCGATAAGTCGGCCCCCGATAACCCGGAAGTCCGGCTAACCCGGACCGATTTTCATCAGACAAACATTTCAATAATAAAAATGTATGTATTATGTTAAAACATTTTATCTGTAGCCTCTTCTGGAATGCCTTAAAAATATCGAGTTTTATTGATAAAACGCCTTCGACCATAATATAATATTTGAGAGGTAATGGGTATTTGTGTAATTTGAACTATACGATAGTAAAAATGACTCATGGCACACGGCGGCGGCGGCAAAGCGATGTTAATTATCTGGGGCTATCGCAAACAAGAGGCACCTGTTATTCCTTTATTTATTTCCAACTGTCTTTTAAAACATTATTTTTTAAACAATGGTCTTTTAAACAATGAAAGAGCCACTGTTCTTAAATAACATAACATTGTTCCGAAGGCAGACGAAATTGACACAACCGAAACTGACGTGAGTTTTTTTACCTAGAAATGAACAATACTCTATCTATACTGTCTATACTATACTCTATACAACTATAGGCAAGTTAGATGTGTACTGTGCATATATATTTCATGTTATTTTAATTATAACGGACTTTATCTGTAAGTATACTGTATTTTATTAATTTTTATCATGCTCTCCGGCTAACCCGGATTTTCGATAACCCGGATCGGCCGCGGTCCCGATTAATCCGAGTTATCGAAGTTCCACTGTACCTTGAAAATTCTGTTGATTATTTCATTCATAGAGATTCTGACCAATAAAAAGCTACAGAAATAAAAAGTTCGGCGATTATTTTTTAATAATTTTAACTTCCAATTATTGTGTAGTAATATTTTTCATCACGTGTTTAATTCTGTTTAATCAGATTATTATTACAGCGGTAATTTTCTACTGTACAAAATTACAGTGAGAATTTTTATAAGTAAATTTTTTCTGTTTAATTGCAACCAGTTTCCTAGTTTTGACAACTGTCACATTTAAGAAAATATCCATAATAAACTTTTAGTTCTGCATCTAATGTCAAATTGTCACGAGGAGAATACAAATCGGTAAATTTAAGCGCTCGAGTTTACTTCGGTAAGACTATTTCATGAATAAAACTGCATTTATAAATAATTTTATCTAATATTTTATTAATATTTCGTCCAAATATTTGTTAAACTGTGCTGTTCGCTTGAACAAGTTGAAAAAGTTGTTTGAAATGTGGACCTATAGAAGAGAATTATATGAGTTTCCTAGGTAGATAGATTTACGAACAATGAAGTACTGAGAAGGATAGGCAAAGGGAAGGAAGTTGAACTTACAATTAGAGAAGGAAAGCTACAGTGTCTCGGACATGTGATGCGGGGCGAGAAAAATGGCATCCTGCGACTCATAATGAAAGGAAAGATAAATGGCAGAAAAAGCATCGGAAGAAGACGAATTTCATGGCTGAAGTACCTGCGAGAATGGTTTGGATGCAGCTCAAAACAAATATTTAGAGCTACTGTCTCAAAAATTAAAATAGCTATGATGATTGCCAACCTCCGTAACGGAGATGGCACCTGAAGAAGAAGAAGAAGAAGAAGAAGAGAACATCATAAAAAAATTGGTTTTTTTAGTAACTAAACATTTTCTAAGTGCATTTTTAAACTTAGTGAAAATAGGTGAAAAGTATTTATTGTATGACGTTCGGTATAGTCAAGATAAAACAATTTTGTCGCTAAAAACCGACACTCTGTGCTTCACGTCTTATCTATTTTTTCTGCTTCTCTAAAGCGTTATAATTACATTTCTCTATTATAAAGTTTATGATGGAGAGATTAATGGTGGTTGTTTCTAACTAAGTTCGCTCATTTCAGAAGCACTGCCAGAGAGAGACAGCATTCTATAAAAAATGTCACGAATTTATTAATTTCAACAGGACTCATTTAATACAAGGGCGAGAGAAATTGAGACAAAAACATTCGTGGTTTATTTGCGAGGGGAAATTGAATAAGAGTAATTTAACTGAGTTTATTGTGAGTTTAAAGGTGAGAAAGAACGATATATAGTGAACTTGAGAAATTTTTTTGTGAATGTGGGTTATGGTTTTTTTTAACTAGCGATTTAAAAGTTAGGTGTTGATTCATTATGCCATGTATATTATTAAGGTTTGCTTCTATTTTGTTCCTATGGCTTTTCTTAATACGAACCTGATTTATTATCTGTTTCCAAGAGCTGAGTTTTATCTTTAGTTTCATGGTATGCTCATAAAAATAACAATAATAATAATAGCGTTTATTGTCCAACAGAATCCATTTATAGGACAAAATATTACACAAATAAAAAATTAAATAAAATATTAGTAATTCATAGGTACCGATAATATAACAAAAATTTTACAAAACTAAATTTGAACATAAATAAATAAATTATTAATCACCTAGGTAGATCTTGGCCATAGAAATAAGTTTCTTTAAACTGCAGTTAAATATATCGCAGTAAATACTTAAGGCATTATAATAGCTGCACATGACGAATAGAGCAGAATTTAACATAAGGTTAGTTCTAGCTTGTGCATTTCTGAACGTAATCGAATTTCTTACTGGATAAGACGGAACGTTAAAATTTATTTGTCGAAGGATATCAAGGCTGTCAATGAGATTATGTAGTAGCTTGTACAGGAATACCAGGGAGGCATTGATTCGTCTAGATTCTAATACAACTACGTCCAAACCGCTACATAACTCATTATTGCTGATACCCTTCGTAGGATATATACCATTAATTTTATAAGACCAAAATTTTAAAAATTTTCGCTGAACCCGTTCTATAATTTGGATGTGAACATCATAAAACGGTGACCAAATGATAGCGGCATATTCCAGTTTACAGCGTACAAAAGTGTAAAACAGTAATTTAATGACATTAGTATTAGTGAGATTTCGAATATTTCTAATTATAAATCCATAAGATTTAAGTTCTTCTCTAACCTTTATATTAACATGTTTAACAAAAGTGAGTTTGTGATCAAATATAACTCCAAGGTCTTTAATTTTATTCAAACGTTTCAGTTCATTGCCATCAATAATATAGGGATGGTATACAGTAGACTGTTTCCTGGAATAACTAACTACTTTGCGCTTATTGGCATTAAGATTCAGATGATTTTCCTTACACCATTCATGTACGAGATTCAGTTCACTCTGCAGAAAATGACAATCGTAAGGTCGCTTATCAATGAATAAATCTTTAAGTCATCAGCATAACATAAACTTGGTGCCGAAATAGATTCACACAGATCGTTAATAAATACTAAGAACAATAATGGACCTAGATTAGAACCTTGTGGAACCCCTGAAGAAGCAAGGAACTTTGCCGATTTGTAACCATTGTAAAAAACAAACTACGTTCTATTTGACAAGTAAGACCTCATAAAAGTAACATCATCCTCAGAAAGACCAAAGTGGCATAATTTAGAAAGCAATACTCCGTGGTGAATTCTATCGAACGCCTTCGAAAAATCAGTATAGACGACGTCAACTTGACTTCTATTATCTAGGGCCTCTGAAATATATTGTGTGAGCACTAATAAGTTTGTCACAGTGGACCGACTGGAGACAAAACCATGTTGGTATTGAGACAGCTGATTACGAGTTCTTGAATAAATACGATTATACCAAATTATTTCAAAAACCTTCGACAGATTGCAAATTATGGAAATTCGTCTATAGTTTTCTACCTGATCCCTTTCACCAGTTTTGAATATTGGGCACACTTTTGACTCCTTCCAGAGACTTGGATATTCTTGATTCAGAAGGCATAAATTAAAAACTTTTAAAAGACTAAGTTTTTCAACCTAATAAAAATATTTGTAAATTAAATATTTTTAAAAGATTTTTAATTGAAAAACTTTATTGGCCCATTTCCTGGTGACAACCTCCAAGGCTTCTACAATATCCAAGCCAAATGGATGCTGCAGTGAAGACGAAAGGGAAGGAATTCTACACTATGCAATTCACAACCCCCGTCTGCAGCGTGGTAAAGTTCCAACGGAAAATGGACCTAGTTACTCTATAGGAGTAATACTAATATAAAAATAAAAATGTATACCATTTTTATTCATTCAGTTGCGGTGTGAAACCAAAACTGTCTCAATTTTTACTCAGATCAGAGAGTGCAGCCAGCACTCTTATCGACGATTTCACCTCTTGTTAGAGGTTCATCAGAGACTGCATAGGCTGCTTTTCTCTGGCCCAGGTAAAAATTTTCGACATATCCATCTCCCACCGCAACTGACGAGATGGTAGTAGGTGCCTAGCGGCATCTGCTAAATAAAAGACTAAGTTTTTCAACCTAATAAAAATATTTGTAAATTAAATATTTTTAAAAGATTTTTAATTGAAAAATTTTATTGGCCCATTTCCTGGTGACAACCTCCAAGGCTTCTACAATATGCAAGCCAAATGGATGCTGCAGTGAAGACTAAAGGGAAGGAATTCTACACTATGCAATTCACAACCCCCGTCTGCAGCGTGGTAAAGTTCCAACGTAAAATGGACCTAGTTACTCTATAGGAGTAATACTAATATAAAAATAAAAATGTATACCATTTTTATTCATTCAGTTGCGGTGCGAAACCAAAACTGTCTCAATTTTTACTCAGATCAGAGAGTGCAGCCAGCACTCTTATCGACGATTTCACCTCTTGTTAGAGGTTTATCAGAGACTGCATAGGCTGCTTTTCTCTGGCCCAGGTAAAAATTTTCGACATATCCATCTCCCACCGCAACTGACGAGATGGTAGTAGGTGCCTTGCGGCATCTGCTAAATAAAAGACTAAGTTTTTCAACCTGCTTGCTCACTTGAGCTTAATCCTATAGAGTATTTGTGAAATATGCTTAAAAGAAAATTTAGAGCTCGCCGGAATAATCCACAAAACACCGCACGGCTAGTACAAGCTGCTCTTAAAGGATGGAGCAACCTGCCACAACAACATGTTGATAACTTTATTAGGAGCGTGCCCATGCAAACTAAAGCTTGCATAAGGACTAGAGGTGATAACACTGACTACCACAAAATACAAAAAAAAATAAATAAAAGCAATTTAAACACTATTCGTTTTACATTGAAAGGGTACCCGTTAAGATAGGCAAAATGCCCTCACTCCCAGAATTCAATTTTTTTAATTTTTTTACGTTCTATGCAATTAAAAAATGAGATAACGCGGATTTTTAGCTCGCCACCCCCCTTACCCCTCCCCCCACAGCCAAAAAGGTAGATTTTTAGATTTAATTTTTTTTAGTTGGGTTGCAATTGATTAAAAAATTTCAAAAAATTCACACATGCATCTGAGACTTTTACAAAACATGTCCATTTTTATGGACCCGTAGGTCGAGTGTACATAACCTCAAAATTTTTTTTAACTTTTTTAAAGCTTATAACTTTTTCTTGGAGGGGGCTGCAGGTCCAATTTTCTTTGCATTTTGTGTATTTTATCAAAAGCTATCTCTCTGATTTTTGTCAGATTTTTCCGTTAGGTGCGCCATCTTGAAAAATCCGGAAAACTGTTTTTTTTAGGGGGTTTTTGGGGATTTTCTCCATTTTATAGACTGCAACATAGATCAACTCAAGGTTTTTTTAATAGATTATGCATAATTTGAAATAACTGAGTATTTTAGGACTATCAAAAATTGGGCAAAACACGATTAAACCCCCCCCCCCACCAAAACCATGTTTTTTTGTTATATAAGGGTTTTTGCGGGCTTAATGATATTTTTTGAGATGGATACAGCCTAAATATTTTTTTTTTCATTTTTTTACTTTATATGTGATTAAAAAATAAGACTCGTCGCATTTTTAGCCCACCACCCTCTCCCCCTGCCTCCACAAAAACGTCAATTCTTCTATTTTTTTTATTTAGTTAAGTTGCAATTAATTTAAAAATTTTATGAGGCTTCTACAAAACATATCTATTTTTATAGACCCGTAGGTCAATTGTACACATAACCTCAAAATTCCTTTTTTATTTTTTTCAAACGTATGTATTTTTGACTTCGATCGATACTTGTTTTACCGATATTTTTTTAAAACGTCCATTGAATTATACATCTCTCTCGCGGACGGCCGCCTCAATACGTGCTTAGCGCTCATTTTTAATTATTAAAATTAAGAGTTAGTAATAAAATAATGACAAAAATTTCTTCAGGCTCTTGTAGGGGGGCTTTACACTTTGATTTGGTCACTTCCTGACTTTCCTAATAATAATTTTTAATCGAGTTATTAAGCTTTGAAAATGGCCATTTTCGCGTTTTTCAAATTTTAAATCGCGTGTAACTCGAGTGTAACTCGACAATAGTCAATTTTAGAGCGAGATCAAAAGAGACCTTTTTTGTTCAGGTTGATCCAGAGAATCTAAAACAGATTTGTCCGAAGTGAAAAAATTGATTTTTTGAATTCGTTTGAAAAATTGTTTAAACAATTTTCCGCCCGCAGCACCTTGTGAATTTGTTTAAAGGACCTGTTTTTGAATAAGTTTATGCAAAAAAACGAATCGGAATAATTTACCTAACGGGGACAAGCTTACATCGTGGACTATTTGCATTATGAGCCAAATGTAGATGGTTTGGAAAACATTAAACAATAGATATCTATGTTTTGTATAGTATATGCGAGTTGCGCAAACGGCAACATAACCATAGGCTGTTCTGTTGTTCGCATGTAGCTGCCATAATATAATATGTATGGCATGGAAGATATTCTACAAAAATAATCAAGCCAGCAGAATATCTTGCAAAACTCTTTGACAATACAGATGTTATACCTGTAATAGACGAAGACAGCGATGAAGACTTTAGAACTGTTAAGTGTAGTACCAACGAATATAACTCTCCGAATACTCTATGAATATACCTATACGGAGCTATATATTCTTTGGTAGGTAATACTTTCCTCATTCTTTTTATGGTGTTTTATGTGACAGTAAACGTGAAGCAAAATGACATTATACGCAGAGATACATATAGGTTATGTAGATGGTACAAGCACATGTTTGAATAATTAGAATATGTGTAATGTAAGGTAATATTAGGGTACCTACTAAATACAAACTAATGAACAAAGAACAAAATGTTTTGATTTACAAAACTACAAGAAGTATTATATTAAAATGTACTTTTTGTAATTTATAATTTAATAATTATTAGCTATTCTAAATGGGAAATAAGCCAAAATTTAACTAAAAAATGATTAACGTTTCGACATCCACCACAGATGTCGTTGTCAAAATACAAAATATTAATAAATTAAACAAAAATGTTGCTTGCTAAAAAAATTTTATCTTAAAAATATCTAATAATGTAATTTAATCTGACTTATTTATATAGATCGCCCCAAACCCTTTTTTCAGTGTGTCACAGATTATCGAATTCTTTGTAACGCATTACAGATGGAAAATAAAATAATTTTTTAGTTAAATTGTGGGTTATTTTCCATTTAGAATAGTTAATTACAAAAATGCCACAAAGAAATAGCTTTAGAACAACATTTGCGATTTAATTGCAAAGCCAACTAAAAAAAAAAAAAAATAAATAAAATCGAAAAATTTACGTTTTTGGGAAGTGGGCTAAAATTGCGGCGAGTCCTAAATTTTTAATCACATAGAACGTAAAAAAATAAAAAAAAATATTCAGCATATTAGATATTACAAATTATAAGAACAATTCAATTTCAAAAAATATGATTAGACCCGCAAAAACCCTTACAAAACTTTAACTAAATAAAAAATAAAAGAATTGGCGTTTTTGTGGGGCAGGGGGAGGGGGTGGTGGGCTAAAAATTGCGATGAGTCTTATTTTTTAATCACATATAACGTAAAAAAATGAAAAAAAAATACTAAGGTTGTATCGATCTCAAAAAATATCATTAAGCCCGCAAAAATCCTTATATAACATGGTTTTTGAGGGGGTTTAATCGTGTTTTGCCCAATTTTTGATAGTCCTAAAATACTCAGTTATTTCAAATTATGCATAATCTATTAACGAAACCTTGAGTTGATCTATGCTGCAGTAACATAAAATGGAGAAAATCCCCAAAAACCCCCTAAAAAAACAGTTTTCCGGATTTTTCAAGATGGCGCACCTAACGGAAAAATCTGAAAAAAATCAGAGAGATAGCTTTTGATAAAATACACAAAATGCAAAAAAAAATTGGACCTGCAGACCCCTCCAAGAAAAAGTTATTAGCTTTAAAAAAGTTAAAATTTTTTTTGAGGTTATGTACACTCGACCTACGGGTCCATAAAAAATGGACATGTTTTGTAAAAGTCTCAGATGCATGTGTGAATTTTTTGAAATTTTTAAATCAATTGCAACCCGACTAAAAAAAATTAAATCTAAAAATCTACCTTTTTGGCTGTGAGGGGAGGGGTAAGGGGGGTGGCGAGCTAAAAATCCGCGTTATCTCATTTTTTAATTGCATAGAACGTAAAAAAATTAAAAAAATTGAATTCTGGGAGTGAGGGCATTTTGCCTATCTTAACGGGTACCCTTTCAATGTAAAACGAATAATGTTTAAATTGCTTTTATTTATTTTTTTTTGTATTTTGTGGTAGTCAGTGTTATCACCTCTAGTCCTTATGCAAGCTTTAGTTTGCATGGGCACGCTCCTAATAAAGTTATCAACATGTTGTTGTGGCAGGTTGCTCCATCCTTTAAGAGCAGCTTGTACTAGCCGTGCGGTGTTTTGTGGATTATTCCGGCGAGCTCTAAATTTTCTTTTAAGCATATTTCACAAATACTCTATAGGATTAAGCTCAGGTGAGCAAGCAGGCCACTCCAAACAAGGGATACCTTCTGCTTGATGTCTGTATTCAATCTAATGATATGTAGAGGTCCATTGTCATGCAATAAAATTAAATTTTCTCCTGTTGCACCTCTCCAGAGCCTGACTACAGGTTATCAACATACCTGTGAGCAGTAAAGTTGATTGGATGAAAATTAAAGGAGTTTTTTTACGAATCACAATTCCTCTCCAGAACATTACACTTCTCCTTGTATATTTGTGAACAGATCTGACAGTTATCGTTCTTGCTTGTCTTACTCGACCTCTAAGTACGCGATTTCATGGGTCATCTGATTTTACACAAATCCTGACTTTTTTTGAAAATACCACATTTTGTCAATTCCCATTGTTCCAGTTTTGGTGGTGAAGACACCAATTTAGGCGATCAATCTTGTGCTGCCTGGATAACTCGGGAACCCATAACTGTATCCTGCTGTATACTTCTTGGTACGAACTCTTCTCCATCTTTTCAACTGAAAAAGTTACACCTGTAGCTTCCAAAAGCTGCCTTTGGAGCTGCAGGTGAGAAATGGTTTAGTGTCTTCCAGCTGATTGGACAATTAAACGATCTTGGAGAGCCGTTATTAATTTTGGCGACTTTCCCTTGCTTTATTTTTGAGCTTTCCTAGTTCCTGTTACCTAGCATAAGTTTTCGACAGAACGCCCTGTATTACGCCTAGCCCTACGGCTATGTCCCTCTGAGAACATTACTTTCTCCACAAGACCAATAATCTTTCCTCGTTGTAAGTTCTATAATCCCACATCAAAAATATTTTCGGTTTTGGACGCAAAAGTTAGTTAATTTATTTTCGTTCAATTTGCAACTAAGCAAATAACCTATACCGTACCGAGCTGTATGTACTATCCGATTGTCTTATATATTTGTTTATTTTCAATAAAAACCTTTATTCTTCGCAACAATAAGAAGTTTTAAAAAAAAATAAATATTATTAAAAATAAATATTACTTTGAAATACATGGTGATTCCATTTAAGTTTGGGTGTGTGTATAATAATGTTATAAAGGTATAATAAAACTTTACTTGTGTGAGTTAGTGGATTTTCCCAGTACGCCCACGTTATGCTTATTTTCATAGTTGATTTTTTCGTGAATAGGTTAACGTACCTATTCCGCTAATTTTTTTTGTTTTGTTACATTTTTCTTTAGTATTTACATAGTTGTGCAAAGGTTTAAAGTTGTACTTAGGGATACCGGATGGAAGAAAAAAACTGTTTTTTCTTATATTAACTTTGAGGCACCCTGTAGGGAGGACGAGGTACAAATGTGAGTATACATATACATACATTGGAATCTTATGGCAGTCTTATGTTTTGTGAACATTTTGTTTTTTGAATCTCCCTGATATCTTTAGAAACAAACGAAATAGGTGCGTTTACTCCTTATCATGTGTTTTTATGGAAACAAAACTAAATTAACAATAAAAATATCAGTTGAGAAAACTTTAAAAACAGAAAGGCACATAACGTAAAAATTTCTTATCAACACCTACCTGAGTTATTTCTCGACCAGGTTAGCGGTATGCACAGCGTAATATAAGAGAGCAGAGATTGTTTAATGGAGCCTTTGTGATGTTCTGGGGTGGAAGTTCCTTGAGAGTAAGTATGGATTTGGTGTCTACCTGGAGGCTCTTTAAATAGCTACAGGTGCATTACACAGATTTTTTTCTTTGAACACTCTGTTCCTTTCGCACCATATATAGGAAATAATTTAATCTTAGTGGTATGAGAAGACATGGCCTCCTCACGTATCGCATGTCGTCAGTTAAAACACATTTAAAGAGTCAAACCGCCTGGTCTCTTCGTTATTAAAGATATCAGAGAAATAATAAAAAAAGAATATTAACAAAATATGAGACTACAACATAATATCAATGTCTACCCACTTCTGTACCTTTTCCTTCATACAGGGTGTCTCAAACTTTCGTTTCGGTTAAAACTCATGTTAAACTACACAACCGTGTATTTTCTTTGTTTCGAAAGACATTAGGGGAATTTAAAACATAAAAAGTTTTTACAAAATATGAAACTTCAATATGATTTCGATGTATACTCCCATTTGTACCTCCTCCTCCATAAGAACTTGTCAAACTTAACATAAGAAAACATTTCTTTTGTTAAGAAATACACAATTCCTAAGAAATTAATATAAGAAAACAACGGAATGTGACTGCACATAGTAGAGTCCTTTTCGTTCTCTATATTCGTCGTCTGTTGTCTTATAAATAATTGTAAAAGTCACAAGTTAAGAATGTACCAGAAGAAAAAATTTCCAACGAGAAAAGTTTCAAATTTAAATAAATATTTACCATTTTAATTTTTATTATAATGGTGAATTCTGTATCTGATTCTTTTCAGTTTGTTTAAGAGATGTCGCTAATTTCGTCCCCGAGTGGATTTTGAGTGATCTTTAAAATTTCACTTAAATAGATGTTTTGGCTTGGTTTTGCTTCAGAGGGGTGCACGCTAGGTCTGCTGAAGAAGTCTGGTGAAACAGAAACAGCTGTCCAGGGATTGTGCATCCCTCTGAATCGAAAGCAAGCAAAAACCGTATTTTTTCTTCTCTGTATTATTTCGAATTAAAATGCCGTTCTTGTTTGTTATTTTGTTTCACCAAATATTTTTCATATCTTATTCTAACCCAGTTGTAATAGGTAAAATATTGTTATAAACATTAAATGTACCTATACTAAAAAAAAAATATATTAGGAAATTATCAAAGCAAATATTTTGTTCTCGCTCTCCTTTAAAATTTTTATATTTTGAATTGTTACAGTTTAGAACAGGATGTGCGATATATTCGTATTTTTTTTCTAAAATCTTCAAAATATCTTTTAACTAAATATAATTTCTTATCATTGCATATATAATTATACTTTGTTGACCTGTGAAAAGGTCAAACGTAGTAAACAAAAATATATCAATTTTATTAGCAGTCCGTGGTTCTCAGTGTCACTGATAGCTAATAATGAAATTTTTGGCGTTTCAATTAATTGTGTACATAGAAATATTGTTAGTGTATGGTACGTTTTTATTTATTTAATTTTTTTAAGGGAAGAGTAAACTCCAGGGGTTTTTTTGTACGAAATTTTCGTGTCTGCCAGGCAAAACTGTTATTTGTAAACAGCCCTTTCAATTTTCCAACCGAAGGGTTCATAGCTATATTCATGACTACAAATTTTTATGCACAAATACGAGTATAAAAAAAGTTAAACTAGGTATAATAGAGATTACTTCATTCATAGGAGATTCTGACTAATAGAAAGCTACAGAAATAAATATTTAAGTGATTATTTTATTCATAGGAGATTCTGACCAATAGAAAGCTACAGAAATAAAAATTAAACTAATAATTTTTGATAATTTCCCGTCGTCAAGTATATTACTTCAGATGCCCTTCGCTGCTATGAAAAAATACATTCAGTGATATTAATGACAATTATTAATATTTTAAAAATTATAAAAGTGATGACTTTCAACCGTCAAATATTTATAACAACTGTGTGTTTAATTGTACTAATTTGTACTTACATAAATAAATTACAATAAAATTTTGGTTTTGAACAGTTTTATTCGTGAAATAATCGCAACAAATTGCACTCGAGCTCTAAAATTAATATATAATTTTTGTTCTCGTGACACTTTGACATAATTTAAAACTGTCACAGTGTCACTCGGGAAAAACGCAATAATTTTAGAGCTCTTGTGCAATTACTACTGGGCCCAGAGCACGCCAAATAGAATTAATTCTATTTTGCTGAAGTCACAAAATAGAATTTCATAATGGGAGAATCGACGGTTGTTAGGCAACGTGACGTCACTAATATAGAATTCTATTTGGCGTGCTCCCACAGCTGATTATTTTTTAATGATTTTAACTTCCAATAGTATAGTCAGATTTTTTATCACGTGATTAATTCTGTCCAATCAGATTAAAATGATACTGGGAATAATCTACTGTAGAAAAGTACCGATAGAATTTTTTTAAGTAGATTGTTTTTGTTTAATGACAACCAGTTTCCTAGTTTTGACAACTGTCAAATTTAAGAAAATATCCATAATATACTTTCAGTTCTGCATCTAATGTCAAATTTTCACGAGGAGAACATAAATAGGCACATTTAAGCGCTTGATTTAATTCGGTAAGATTATTTTATGAATAAAACTGTATTTATAAATAAATTAACTAATATTTTATTAATATTTTCATCTAAATATTTGCTAAACTGTGCTTTTCACTTTGACAAGTTGAAAAATGTGTGTCACATTAATTGGGAACAAGGTCACTGACTGTTTTTATACAAAGACTTGAATTTTATATGTACCTAAGTATTAAAAAATATTCTTACTAATATCACACGACAGTAAGAATAAATAAGAAAATAATTCATCGTTTTTTTCTCAAATTTGTTGTCATTGGGCAATAGCGACTGGAGCCCTGCGGGCTCTCGTGTCTATTGTAAGATAACAAATTTTCGAAAAACTGTCGCATTATTGTCAATTTAGTCTCATTCTCTTGTGATATTATACTCGATTATTTCATTCATAGGAGATTCTGACCAATAGAAAGCTACAGAAATCTTAATTAAATTGATAATTTTTGATAATTGCCCGTCGTTAAATATATTACATCAGATGCCCTTCGTTGCTACGAAAAAATACATTCAGTGACATTAATGACAATTAATGTTTTAAAAATTATAAAAGTGATGACTTTCAATCGTCAAATATTTATAAAAACTTTGTGTGTAGTTGTACTAATTTGTACTTACATAAATAAATTACAATAAAATTTTGGTTTTGAACAGTTTTATTTATGAACTAATCGCAACAAATTGCACTTGAACTCTAAAATTAATATAGAATTTTTGCCCTCGTGACACTTTGACATAATTTCACTCGCCTTTGGCTCGTGAAATTAAAACTGTCAAAATGTCACTTGAGAAAAATTCAACGATTTTAGAGCTCTTGTGTAATTACTACTGATAACTTTTGATAATATCCCGTCTTCATATATTACGTCATATGCCCTTCGTTGCTACGAAAAAATACATTCAGTGACATTAATGACACTGAATGTTTTAAAAGTTATAAAAGTAATGACTTTCAACCGTCAAATATTTATAACTACTGTTTGTTTAATTGTACTAATTTGTGCTTACATAAATAAATTACAATAAAATTTTGGTTTTGAACAGTTTTATTCATGAAATAATCGCAGCAAATTACACTCGATCTCTAAAATTATTATCGAATTGTTGCCCTCGTTACACTTTGACATAATTTTACTCCCCTTCGGGTCGTGAAATTAAAACTGTCAAAGTGTCACTCGGGAAAAATTCGATAATTTTAGAACTCTTGTGCAATTACTACTGAAGATTTAAATAATATTGTGGTAAACTTAAAGTGAGAATTATGTTTTAAAACTTTTTGTATGGCAACTGTGTGATTTTTATAATTATTCTAGAAGAACAATTGTGTATCCTACTATTGTAGTGTTTTATCCTGTCATGATTCTGTATATAAAATGCGTTCTTTAAATTTTAGACAATCTATAGTCTTGGCCATTTTATTACATGTTTTGTTGTAAAATAAAATCACCTCTGTTTTTTTTTTAAATAAGTTTTTAAAATGTCTTCTTTATTAATACTCTAATCTAATATATTTATTCATAACTTTTCTATTAGTAATTACCAGGAAAATCGAGGAAAACAACTAATAAAATGTATGATATATTACGTCTCTCAAAGGGAGTTAAACCTTACATATAAAGAGAGGGGCAAAATTATGGAATAAATTAATTTTTTCTAAAATGCACGCTTTTGGAAAAAAACCCTGAAATAGGTCGATTTTTATTTTTAAATTACAATTTTTTGGTACTAGTGACGTCATTCATTCTGGGCGTGATGGCATGACGTAATAACTGATTTTTTTAATTAAAGACCGTGGTAGGTCATTTGAAAGGGTTTTCAATGCTCTATTCAGTAATATAAATATTAACATCATTATTTTTACAGGGTAGCCAAAATAATTCGTTTTGAATTAAATTAATTGTCGCAAAAAGAAGAATTTATGTAATTTATTTAACTCAAAATACGTTCTATTGCTGTCAGAAAATTGAAAAAATGTTTATTTAGCAAATAAACATTGATTTTCGCCTTGATTAAATGGTCAAACTGCCAAGAGTCAGGTGGGAGGCTGTTTGAGATTTAATTTAAGCGAAAATAAATGTTTATTTGTGATATTAACATTTTTTTCTATTTTCTGAAAGCAGTACAGTGTATTTTGAGTTAAATAAATTACATACATTCTTTTTTGCGTCAATTAATTAAACTCAAACATGATTTTTTTAGTCACCCTGTATAAATAATGATTTTAATGTATATATTAGCGAACAGAGAATTCAACAACCTTTCAAATGAGCTACCACACGTCCCCTACTCCAATTTAAAAAGTCATCGATTACGTCAACACGCTCAGATGGATGACACCACTAGTATGAAATATATACCGAAAAATTGTAATTTAAAAATAAAAATCGACCAGTTTCGGGATTTTTCTCCACAATGATCCATTTTAGAGAAAATTTATTTTATTCCATAATTTTGTTCGTCTGTATCCTGCATTTTTACACCTAAGTATGAAACTAATCTAGTAAACAAAAATAGAAAATAAATAAATAAAATAAGAAAGCATATCATATTACCAATTGCAGACATCAAATTAATGATAAAGGAAGTACTATCGAAGTGACTGGCCCATTAAAAATTTGTACAACCAAACAAATAACTTAAATCAAACAATCAAAGATTAGAGTAGGGATGATTTCTGTAGCCTACCCTATATAAGAGATATACCTACCACTATGAAAAAGGAAATATCATAATATGGGAATACAATTAAATGATAGGACTGTAAGTATATACCTACTGTTTCGCAGACAAATAAGTTGTATTCACCCAACATTGGGATGACATAAATGATCAAAATTTTCGTAGGTCTATATTTGACTTACTGCAGGGTCTTTACTAATTATATTTTTTCAGAACTTTCCATCTTGGGTCATACTCAAGCTCAGGGCTTATTTCTTCATCTCCTACTTCTTTCCGGAACTTTCAGAATCAGCAATTCTTCGTATCACATTACTCTCCAATAGCGATAATATGTACTTTTTACTATTACTATAGAAATTTCTTTGAGATTATATAGTATACTATATCTAAAGAGATATTGAGGGTGTACAAATGGAGGAGAGCAGCCAGAGACAGAGATACTTGGAGGCGGATGCTGGGGGACGGCCAGCATCCAGCAGGGAAATATTTATACAGTGCGTCCATAAAGTAACGCATAAATTCATTATTTCGTCAACTGGCGATATTAAGGAAAAATCCCGAAACAGGTCGATTTTTATTTTTAAATTCCGATTTTTTGGCATATATAGCGTGTCTACTTAAGTTGGAAACATATGGGAAACTTTTTTGTTATTCATTTTACGAAAAAAAGTTATTCTCTATAAAAAGTTCTGCATGCTCTAAAACCTAAGATTCAATCATCAGATATCAAATTTTGTCAATATTATACGAGGTATGTCAAAAAATACGAACTTCGTTCAAGAGTAATGTACCTTTATTTCTCTCAATATCGAAAATTCTTATTATGAAAAAGTGTTTGGAAATAAAAACTAAGATCAAATATGCAATTACATGTTTCTAATTGGAAAAAAATATTTTCCAAATTTTTCTCTTTATTGATACTAACTTCGTTTTTATTTATTACACATACGATAACTCTTTTATTATTACTTTTACGAAAAAAAGGTATTCTTTATAAAGAGCTCTGTATGTCCTAAGACCGAAGATGCAACTATCAGATATCACATTTTATTAATTTTATACGAGGTATGCCAAAAAATATGAATTTCACTCAAGAGTAATTTAAAGTACCTTTATTTTTCACAATATTGAAAACGGTTATTAAAAAAGTTTTTTAGAATTAAAAACTATCTTTCAATATGCAATTACATCCTTCTAATTGAAATATTGTGAAATATAAAGGTACTATAATCTTGAGAGAATTTCATATTTTTTGACACACCTGGTATAAAATTAATAAAAGTTGATATATCTTGGTTGTATCTTAGATTTTAGACCATGCAAAACTTTTAATGAAGAATAACTTTTTTTCGCAAAATGAATAATAAACGAGTTATCATATTTGTAATAATTAAAAACGATGTTGGGTATCCATAAATTTGAGAAAATTTTTTTTTCTATTAGAAGCATATAATTGCATATTTCATCTTAGTTTTTAATTCCCAACAACTTTTTATTATAAGAATTTATGATATTGAGAGAAATAAAGGTACTTTACCCTTGACCGAAATTCATATTTTTTTACATACCTCGTATAATATTGAGAAAATTTGATATCTGATGATTGAATCTTAGGTTTTGGGGCATGCAGAACTTTTTATAAAGAATAACTTTTTTTCGTAAAATTAATAATAAAAAAGTTTCCCATATGTTTCCAACTTAAGTAGACACGCTGTATATCATACCAGTGACGTCATCCATCTGGGCATGATGACGTAATCGATGTTTTTTTTAATGAGAATAGGTGTCATGTGATAGCTCATTTGAAAGGGTATTCAATTCTGTATTCACTAATATAAACATTAACATATTTGTTTATAAAAGGTGTTCAAAAAACATTTTTTTAATTAAAATAATTGAGACAAAAAGAAGAATGTGTGTAATTTATTTAATTCAAAATACGTTTTACTGTTGTCAGAAAACAGGAAATAGCTGTTTATTTGACAAATAAATATTGTTTTTCGCTTAAATTCAATGTTAAAGCTGCCACCCACCTGCCTCTTAGCAGTTTGAACATTTCGTTTAAACGAAAATCAATGTTTATTTGTCAAATAAAATTTTTTCTCTTTACCGACAGTAGTAAAATGCAATTTGAATTAAAATAAATTACATATTATATTCTTCTTTTTGTCTCACTTATTTTAATTAAAAAAATGTTTTTTGAACACCCTGTATAAATAATTATGTTAATGTTTATATTATTTGATAGAGAATTGAATACCCTTTCAAATGAGCTATCACATGACCCCTGTTCCCATTTAAAAAATCATCGATTACGACTAGCATGATATATATGCCAAAAAATCGTAATTTAAAAATAAAAATCGACCTGTTTCGGGATTTTTCCTTAAAGTCGCCGGTTTACGAAATAACGAATTTATGCCTTACTTTATGGACGCACTGTATAAATCTCTTAGTTTTCACATCATCCAAATCATCATTTTACAATCAAAAGTTTTTTTGCCATCATTTTATTCGTAGTAACTCAATCTTTAAATGAAAATTTTAAATATAATCCGTTTGTTTTTTTCCTACTAAGTTTTAAATATGTTTCCCTAAATAGTTTCTTCTAAATCCAGCATTAAGTACCACGGGATATTACCCTGTAGTTCATCTGTTATCTGATCCAAAATCAATGGGAATAAATAAGGACTAAGCACCGAGCACTGACGCAATCCTACTTTTACATAAAATTTATCAAAATCCACAAGGAAAAGAAAAAGTTTTCCTGTAGTTGGCTGTATACCATCAATCACAAAATTGGAAAGAAATCCTTTGTAAAAGGTATAAATTTTTTTTATTTTTTTTTTATTAAAAATCCCTTAACAGGGGCTACATCACAACAAAACGTTTTCGATTTTTATAAAAAATCATCATCAGTGTTCGATAAACTGGATGCTAGCTGAGCCACAAAAGAAAAATATCTGGGTAAAAACTCTTTACATAAAATATAGATGCCTTAAAAGTGCATACTTCAATAAAAAGGCCTGTGATGGTCACATGACAAACAGGATAATGCCCTAAGGTAAAGTATACAGGCTTCCCAACACGTGGGATCCAAATTGAGTTGATCACATTTCAATGACTTAATGGCAACAGTTGCCATTAAATCACTGAAATGTGATCAACTCAATTTGGATACCACGTGTTGGGAAACCTGTATACTTTACCTTAGGGCATTATCCTGTTTGCCATGTGACCATCACAGGCCTTTTTATTGAAGTATGCACTTTTAAGGCATCTATATTTTATGTAAAGGGTTTTTACCCAGATATTTTTCTTTTGTGGCTCAGCTAGCATCCAGTTTATCGAACACTGATGATGATTTTTTTTAATAAAAAAAAAATTATCAGTCTCTCCCACATCTGCCCTAACTAATTGTTTCTCCCTCGTACATATCTCTCACAATCATCACATATTTACCCGGAACTTTTTCTTATTCAACGCCCACCACCCACCACAAAATATAATACAGCTCCTCTCTCGAGCTATAATATAAAATTAGAACTGATAGTGTCATCAACATTGTGCAATGTGCAAACAAAAGTCAGTGCAAAGCTGATCTCTTTACGTCATACATCGGGAAAAATGAAATATTAAGTTCAAATTAAACTTTTATTCATTTTTACGATAAACACCACAAATAGTAAACCTGCACTATTAGACCGGACAGTATCGTCGCCCCCGCTAGCGCAATTATTCCGATTTTTTGCACAAACTTACTCAAAAAGAGGTCCTTATAACATATCCACAGGGTGCCGGGCGGTGCCGTGGTCGAAAATTTTTTTAAACAAATTCACAAAAATAATTTTTTTATTTCCAAAAATTTTTTTAGATAATTTGGGTCATTCTCAGCAAAAAAGGTCTCTTGTCATTTTTCTCTAAAATTGACTGTTGTCGAGTTATACGCGATTAAAAATTTGAAAAATGCGAAAATGGCCATATTCAAGGCTTTATAACTCGATCAAAAATGATTATTATGGAATTCAAAAAGTGACAGATTCATGACTCAAATACCTTCTTCAGCATTCTGAAGAGATTTTTGTCATTAATTTATTACAAAGCTGTTATTTTTAGTTATAAACAATTAGCGCTATAGTCCAACTGTATCGTCGCCCCCGTTAACGGAACTATTTCGATTAGATTTTTTTGCACAAACTTACTCAAAAAATGGTCGTTATAACATATCCACAGGGTGCCGGGCGGTGCCGTGGTCGAAAAATTTTTTAAACGATTTTTTTTTAAACAAATTCACAAAAATAATTTTTTCATTTCCAACAATTTTTTTTAGATAACTTGGGTCATTCTGAGCAAAAAAGGTATCTTGTGATTTTTCTCTATAATTGATTGTTGTCGAGTTATATGCGATTAAAAATTTGAAAAATGCGAAAATGGCCATTTCAAGGCTTCATAACTCGATTAAAAATGATTATTATGAAATTCAATAAGTGACAAAATCAAGATTGATATACCTTCTTTAGCACCCTGAAGAGATTTTTGTCATTATTTTATTACAAAGCTGTTATTTTTAGTTATTAACAATTAGCGGTATAGTTTCGCTAACGGGAGCGTTGATACAGCTGGACTATAGCGCTAATTGTTAATAATTAAAAGGAACAGCTTTGTGATAAAATAATCAAAAAATCTCTTCACAACCTTGAAGAAGGGATTTAAAACTTTGATGTGGCCACTTTTTGAATTTCATAGTGATAATTTTTAATCGAGTTATTAAGCCTTAAAAATGGCCAGTTTCGCATTTTTCAAATTTTTAATCGCACATAACTCAACAACAGTCAATTCTAGAGAAAAATGACAACGAGACCTTTTTTGCTCCGAATGACCCAAATTATCTAAAAAAAAAATTGTTGGAAATGAAAAAATTATTTTTGTGTATTTGTTTAAAAAAATTGTTTAAACAATTTTTAGACCACGGCACCGGCCGGCACCCTGTGGATATGTTATAAGGACCTCTTTTTAAGTAAGTTTATGCAAAAAAATCTAATCGAAATAGTTCCGCTAACGGGGGTGACGATAGAGTTGGACTATAGCGCTAATTGTTAATAACTAAAAGTAACAGCTTTGTAATAAAATAATGCCAAAAATCTCTTCAAGACTTTGAAGAAGATATTTGAATCTTGATTTTGTCACTGTTTGAATTTCATAATAATAATTTTTAATCGAGTTATTAAGCCTTAAAAATGGCCAGTTTCGCATTTTTCAAATTTTTAATCGCGTATAACTAGACAACAGTCAAGTTTAGAGAAAAATGACCAGAGACCTTTTTTACTAACAATGACCCAAAATATCTAAAAAAAATTGTCGGAAATGAAAAAATTATTTTTGTGAATTTGTTTAAAAAAAATTGTTTAAAAAATTTTTCGACCACTGCACCGCTTGGCACCCTGTGGATATGTTATAAGGACCTCTTTTTGAGTAAGTTTGTGCAAAAAAATCGAATCGGAATAATCGCGCTAGCGGGGGCGACGATACAGTTGGACTATAGCGCTAATTGTTAATAACTAAAAGTAACAGCTTTTTAATAAAATAATGCCAAAAATCTCTTCAAGACGTTGAAGAAGATATTTGAATCTTGATTTTGTCACTTTTTGAATTTCATAACAATAATTTTTAATCGAGTTATGAAGCCTTAAAAATGGCCATTTCCGCATTTTTAAAATTTTTAATCGCGTATAACTCGACAACAGTCAAGTTTAGAGAAAAATGGACAAAGACCTTTTTTACTCACAATGATCCAAATTATCTAAAAAAAATTGTGGGAAATGAAAAAACTATTTTTGTAAATTTGTTTAAAAAATTTTTTTTTTAAATTTTTCGACCACGGCACCCCCGGCACCCTGTGGATATGTTATAAAGACCTCTTTTTGAGTAAGTTTGTCCAAAAAAAATCGAATCGAAATAGTTCCGCTAACGGGGGCGACGATACAGTTGGACTATACCGTTAATTGCTAATAACTAAAAATAACAGCTTTGTAAGAAAATAGTGACAAAAATCTCTTCAGGAGGTTAAAGAAGGTATTTGAATATTGATTTTGTCATGTTTTTAATTTCATAATAATCATTTTTAATCGAGTTATGAAGCCTTGAAAATGGCCATTTTCGCATTTTTAAAATTTTTAATCGCGTATAACTCGACAACAGTCAATTCCAGAGAAAAATGACAGGAGACCTTTTTTGCTCAGAATGACCCAAGTTATCTAAAAAAAAATTTTTGGAAATAAAAAAATTATTTTTGTGAATTTGTTTAAAAAAAAATTGTTTAAAAAATTTTTCGACCACAGCACCGCCCGGCACCCTGTGGATATGTTATAAGGACCTCTTTTTGAGTAAGTTTGTGCAAAAAAATCGAATCGGAATAATTGCGCTAGCGGGGGCAACGATACTGCCCGGTCTATATGTAATAATGAAAATTTGGAAAACTTAGCTACAAACACAGTGATGGGTTCCCTGGACAAGCAGGACAATAATATATAATGTCCTTTCTTATTTTCTTTTCGTAACGGACAACATATCTTCGTTGCGATCGCCTTTGGGACGTTGATCCTATAGGATCTCTCTGGGGAATATGGATTGCGGTGTTTAGGGTCGGTGATATTTGGTGTTTGGAGTAAGTAATTCCCCTATTACTTGCAATCGAAGATCGTAAAACGATTACCTTAAACTTTTAAAGTTTTATATAAAAATTACGAGTTCAGCAATAAAACTGAAAAAACATGATTGATTATTTTTTATATCAGTTTCATATCCGCTACTTTATATCAGTTGTATATTTTTTTATACAGGCTTTATTAAATCACCTGGTCTTGCTTGTCGAATCCTCCTATGTATTTATTGTACATGTAAATTGAAAAATGTTTCTCTTTTTTTATAAGAATATCCTATCTTTAATTTTGTATATTATTACTCGTGTATTGCACCGAAGTGTCTTCTTCTTCTTCAGGTGCCATCTACGCTACGGAAGTTGACAACCATCATAGCTATTTTAATTTTGGAGGCAGTAGCTCTAAATAGTTGTTTTCAGCTGCATCCAAGCTATTCTCGCAGGTTCTTCAGCCATGAAATTCGTCTTCTTCCGATGCTTCTTCTGCCATCTATCTTTCCTTGCATTATGAGTCGGAGGATGCCATACTTCTCGCGCCGCATCACATGTCCGAGATACTGTAGTTTTATTTATTTAATTGTAAGTTCAACTTCCTTCTCTTTACCCAGGCCCGGGTTTACCCCTTCTAGCGCCCTAGGTCCAGCTGTTTTTACCGCCCTGCCTCCCTCATCCACTCCTCTCCCTGTAGCTGGCCCCCTGCCCAGTGATGAAACACTCATTTAAAAAAAAATAAAGGGAGGGATGACTCAAGTTAAGAGGAATCGTCGAAAGCTTTTATTTTCAATCTTACAAAAATAAGGCCATTTCCGGCATAATTTGAGTATTAATATAATAACAAGGAAACAAAAAGAAGAAAAAACCATTATTTCACCATTCACCAAAGTTACATTGCGTTACGCCTAGCTTTTTGACGGGCAAAATCATCAATGAGGTCTCCATACGCAATTCTTTTGGTGATGCGCTGCTCAATAGTAAGAAGTGATAACGCTGTCAATCTTTCAGTCCCCATTATTGACCGATGGTAATTCTTGACGCGTCGCAAGGTCGAAAATGAGCGTTCTCCGGAACAGTTTGAGACAGGTGCGGAGAGCTATGTCAATGTTCGGGTACATTTCTAGAGCACCATTTTCATAAAGAAATTTATAGAGTCCGGAAATTCTTGAGGTTTTTTTCACTTTTTGATCACCTGTTATCTCCCAAATCGATGACTCACGTTGGCCTAAATAAGCTTGCAGATAAAAACATTCATCAGTTAATGATGTTTCGAGATCATTTGGGTATAAGGATCGAATCGACGGTCAAACATCAAAAGTAACGCGGCGATCATTACTCCTATACATTTGACATTTCACTAAACTAACAAAACCGAGAAGCAAATAATATAATGGAATCGAGGTTTCATCAAAAGTAACGCGTAAATAACTCGAGAATGTTGATATTCCCAACTTCATACCCCACCAAACGCGATTGATTTAATTCCATGCAACGCAAGGCAACTCCTACCGATAGGTAGCGTAAGTGTAACAGTGAAAGTACCGGAATCATCGTGGTATTGACGTATTGTTGATGTTTTCTGGCGTCTCGGCATTCCTTCCTTCCCCCGCGTTTTCATTAGTCGCCCTCAAATTTCTGTCCCATTGAATTGAAAACATCTGAAATTTTGCGCCTCTCAAAATCTTGCGCTCTAGGCCCGGGCCTAGTGGGCCTTATGGGAAACCTGGCCCTGTCTTTACCTATTCTTCTTAGTACTTCGTTGTTCGTATCTCTATCTACCCGGGAAACCCTCATAATTCTTCTATAGGTCCACATTTCAAAAGCGTTAAATCGTTTCATTGTCTCTACATTTAACGCCCATAATTCCACTCCATAGTAGAGTACACTGTATACGTAACATTTTGTTAGGCGTACTTTAAGAGCTAATGTTAAATCTTTGCTGCATAGGACCTTTTTCATTTTCATAAAATTAGAATGTGCTTTTTCGATTCTGAATTTGATTTCTGCAGTGTAGTCATTATTTTTTGTTATAGGTGTTCCTAGGTAAGTGTACTTTTTTACTCTTTCGATCTGCTGGCCTTCTACTATCAAGATTTCGTTATTAATATGGTTGTTTTTACTAATTTTCATAAACTTCGTCTTTTTGATATTGAGAGAGAATCCGTACTCCCTACTATTTTACTTATGAGTCTTTACAGGTCTTGTAAACTATCGCCTATTACATATTACTGTATCATCTGCATATCTGATGTTGTTAACGAAGACTCCATTTACTCTTATGCCGACTGTTTCATCTTCCAGAGTTTCTCGCATTACCTCTTCAGAATAAGCGTTAAATAATAGAGGTGATACTATACAGCCTTGCCGGACTCCTCTCTTTATTTCCATTTCTTCAGATGTTTCTTTTTTAATTCTTATTATTGCTCGCTGATTGTAATAGAGGTGTGATATTAGTCTTAAATCACTTTCATGTAGGTTTTTAGTGTTCAGAATTTCCATGAGTCGATCATCTTTTACTTTATTAAACGCTTTATTGTAGTCTATAAAAAAGACATAAAGGGGACGGTTAACATTCAAACATCTCTGTGTCAGCAGGTTGAAAGAGAATAATGCCTCTCTGGTACCCATACCATTGCGGAACCTATACCTATTGAGTGTCACTAATATCCAGCTCCAGTTTATAGAGTGTATTCTGGCGTCGAAAATCTTCAGCAGAATTTTCAAGGTATGTGACATTAAGCTTATGGTTCGGTAGTCACTACATTCTTTGGCATTCACTTTCGTTGGCAAATACACAAATGCTGATGTCAACATTTCTCTAGGGATGATCCCCGTAGTATAGATAGCGTTTAACAGATCTACTATTAGGTGCAGGTTTTTGTCGTGTCCAGGTTTTTCTCGGAAGTGTCTTATTAGGTGTTTAACTTTAATGTTTTTTACAAATCAAGTTCCCAAGATGTTTTCTTCGTATTGCAGCTTTGTACGGTTTGCTTTTTCCACTGTACCAATTTCTCTCTACATGATTTCTTGTTTTTTTCTTATATTTATGTTGATCAATTATTCTGTAAGGAAGATTTTAAACAGCACTTGGTCTGTAAGGAGATCTGATGATTCGTGTTAAAATATTTAAATCGTTCACCCCTTTCTGGCATACTCATCGTCTTCTGATCATTCTGGAATCCCTTCTTTGAGTTCTCGGTACAGTTTTGTTTCCTGAGTACATTGTTAACCGTAACTCCAATCCTCCTACTTTACCCGGGTTTGTCACCTGCAACGATGTTTGCTCATTTACTGAATCATCCATCACACACCTCAGCTATGGTACTTACTGATTTTACATAAAAGCTATTTATTCATGTCTAACATTCGAGCTACAACAGAAAGTGGTAGTCGCCCAATACGTAACGTTGGGAGCCAATGTGCAAAAGTCGAACTACCACATAAAGTTGGAGCGTTAATGTTTAACAATAAAATTCCAACTAACTATGGGAGCCGATTAATAAGAATTCATCTGGCTCAGTCACTTAGGTACTTATAAGTTCGTATTATCTTAGTCGAACAAGTGAACAATGGGTTTTTGAAGAGAAAAATAAAATATGAAATTATCTAATCATATTTTTTATTTAGCATTTAATACAAGCATATCCTGACTATAGCTTTACAATAAAAATGATACTTATGGCACTGTTGGTTTCCTTTCTGGATGTAGAGGACGATTATGCATGTAGTCGGTTCCAGATTATGTAGATAGATCTTAAATATTTGTCATGTGAATGTCTTCAAGTTGGTATTGTGCTCTTGTAGCCAGCTGCAGTCTTTAGTTGGTTATATTGGATGGTTGATTCCATGTGATTACCCACCGTCGACAGTGTGTTTAGGCTTCAGAAAGATCCCTTACGAAAACGGGAACAAAGATTATATTAGGCTAGAAAACTAGGATAAAAAACTCTGTATTAGAGATATCAAACGTTTTCAAAGATTGCTTGCCATATCTTCCAAAATTACAATTATAAGAAACATATTAAATAAAATAGCAAACTGGCAAGGATCAAGTGAATCTGATTATTATTGAAAAAATTATTTATATTAGCCAAAGTACATACATACAATTGAGTCCCTGAATCTTTTTGCCGTGCTAGGCCCAAAGGCGGTAACTAACATTTGACAAAATGGTGGCAAAATCGATTTCAAAATTGAATGCTAAAATTTTGGCCCGTTAGGAATTTATGGACTAGCTAATAGTTTTTATGCATGGATATATGTCCCAGTTTATAAAAGGAACCATTAATTATATTTTAAAACAAAGTTTTATAAAAAAAGAGGTAGATAGCGCTAAAACGTTTTATCAAAACTTACTATAAAACTAAGCCTATTAGCGGTATGTGGTTTACAGTTGTGTTTGATATGAAATAAAAAGCTTTTCTGTGTATTGAACTTTATTAAATTGAAAGAATTAAAGCACTATTAAATGTTATTATTTTGTTGAGCCACAATATGACAACAACAAATTGACAATATTTAGTTGTCATTATATCTGTTATCTTTTAAGAAATAAATATCAATACATATTGGTTCAATAAATACATATTGGTTCATTAATAATAATGTTCTATTTGTGATTCAATATAGACAATTAAATAGACAACCGAACAACATACCTTGTGTCTGGTACATACAAAAAACCTATTTAATATTATAATGGTATTACCTCATAATTAACATTTTTTATAAAACCTTTTATAGTGCGTCTAATAATTTGGGAAGAAACTGTACTTATACTACGAAAAACACAGAATCTGTTCAGATTGTTATAGATGTTTAAACATCTGCTAATGTTAAGCGTTTTAAAGAATTTTTCAACTGTGAATGTGATTGTAAACCATACTTTTCACTTTCTCAGCTATTATATTTTTAGCAACAAAGGTTTGCTATTTTACGACATGTTATTATAGAGCTTTAAGATTTTTATGATCGCCAACACCTACCCTAATATTATTATGCATTGTTATACTCTTGGGTATTTCACAATATTATATTCGGTAAAATACCATTACTTACAATAATTAGGGCAAATTTTAACATTTTATTAGTTGTATTGTACAAACTAGATATATGTTATGCTTGAAATATGATCACATTGTCTTTTAAACCGAAAAATACCTAATTATGGGATATATAAGATTTTTAAAATAGGTATTCAAACAAATTTTTGTATCATTATCCAGGAACCTGACGCATTCTCAGAAAATTTATAAAGGAATAAAACCAGCATTTTTGTATAAAACATAGGTAAAAGATTCTCAAAAGATTAAGTAAAGATATCCCAAGTCTACAATCCTGTATCTAAAATAGCACTATATAACTAGACTACTAGACATTGTCTAGTTAAACAATGATAATAGTTTGTATTTAAACAAAAAAAATGCAATCAATGGGACTACTAATCCCATGTACGACCAACAAAGGGTTAATTACAGAAAACTTTAAGTATGAAACAAACCTTGCGCTTGTACAGGCTGGACATAATTTTTTTCCACCTCTTGTAATTGCTTTACAATAAATTGTTCTCTTTCTATAATATTGTCTTCAGTGGTTTCACCTCGTGTTTCAAAACTCTTACTAGACTCTACTTGATTTTCTAAAAAAAAAACAAAATATTTCAAGTCTCTTTCCTAAAAATTTTTGTGGACAGCCTGTGGATATATTATTAAGTTTTTAAGACCTAATTAAAAAATCATAATTTAAATATGAAAATCTCCTACCGCCTAATTCAAGATATTAATCATCCACTTGGCGAAGAGTCATACTGTTTAGGACAACATAATTGGTTAATTCTTAAAATACTATAAAGAAAAATGAAAATACATTTCAATAGATATAATAATCTCGAAAAGTTCTTACCATCCTCGCTAATTATTTCTTTTACTAACACAACTCTTTTAACTAACACAATAATTTATTCTTTTAAAGTTAGGCCGAATTTACTGTGTAACACTAAGGGCCAATTTCTCATATCGAGTTCAACTCCAGCTTAACCTGAACTTCTAGTAAACGTCAGTTTAAAGTCAAAATCGTCTTTCTCAATTCCCGTTCAACCGATGGCAGTTTAAACTTGAACGACGCTTGAACGGTGGAATTCGGCCGTTCAAAGATTTCAGAACTCAGTTCAGATGATTTCATGGACTACGCATGCGTTGTATTAACACGAAAGGCTGTCATAATATAAACATATCCTATTTTATTATATTAAACCTAACGATAAACGATAACATTATTTGTGTTTTTATAATATTTATTTTTAATTAGTAAAATGACTATTTGACTATAAATACTTAAATTTAACTTTATTCAAAAACAGCATAAAAAAGGTAGTTCAAAATGGCGACAGTTTTTTACCTTTTGCCATCTATTGGCATTTCTCGAAAGCTGTAGAACGAGCACTGACATGAACGCGCAATGAGAAATGCATTCCAAACTGAACCGGAGATCACCCGTGAACCCGGTTCAACTGAACCATAGATTAACGCAGGTATGAGAAATCGACCCTAAGGCGATTTGGCGGTTTCTAAATGTAGGCGTAGCATTCTTGAAAGTAGATTAGCAGTAAGTGCAATATGCTAAGGTATAATGGACTGCAACTGTAGCAGATACCGTCAAAACGCCATAGTATTTAACATTTGCCGCCAAATGGCTTAGTGTTTTAACTGAAAAGTGTAGATACCGCTAACAAAATTGCAATTTTATTTAAAATATAATGCTTCTACAACTCCAAAGGCTTTGTAAATATATACTAAATACCCTATTCTACCTAAAAATACAAAAATCTAATTTTCGATAAAAAATCAGTTACCGCCTTTTGGCTTAGCACTTCAGCTTTACCCGTGCGTCATCATTTAACCTTTAACTACCCGCGCATCAAGTTATAACATAACTACACTCGTGGCGTACTTTGTACGCCACAAGAAAATACACTTAAAAACAGCGGATTTGTTTAATTTTTTTTGAAAAAATACACTTAGTTGTTTGTTATAAACCTTATTCGGCATCAGTGAATACTTGGAGTTCCTTTTCAATAAGCCAATTGGGATTTATAACTGGAATCATGGAATAACTGGATTCCATGATAAATAAAATTACTAATAAAAAATTTTTTTAAATGTGATTTTTTACAGGAGAAAAAGTATTGTTTACAAAGAAAAATATATTTTTTGCCATAATGACTAAAAAACAATTAAAATATGTACTTATATTACGACTTATAGTAATATAATCCTGGGGTATATTTTCCACCACCGAAAACAACAAATAATAAAATGTAAATTACGATCTTTCCAGAACGCCGATTATAACGAAACTAAAACCAAATTGTAAAGCACATTCCAGTGATAGGTTAGAAAAATAAGCAAGGTCAAAAATTAAATTTTTAAATATATTTCTAGAAGAATTCCTATATCTGGCGTACAAAGTACGCCAGCGCGTGTAGTTAAAGGTTAAAGCATACGTAATAAATCGATGATCAGTCGGAAATTGAAATTTACTAAACGCAACAGCAAGTGACGGTAAGTGACTTGCTGTAAATGAATAAATTAACCCCTTATATTGATCACGAGTTTTATCTAGACATACTTTTTATAGTTCTGAGCGATTTATATCGAACGCTACTGACTCTAACAAGATTATTTTATATTAAGCGGATCGGAAAAGCTTTTAGCTTAATACTTTTTGTGTATCGCTTATGTTTTATTTTATAAGAGTATATTACCATTGAATTTTCAGTGAAGCAAAATCCCCGATGTCTAAATTTCCATCCCGGATTAATATTTTATTCCCAAGAAGCTTTCAGTTGAAATTACACATTATAATACACATAAAATACAATGGATCGTTGTTTATTCTATTGATTGAATAAATGAAGTTTATACATAAGTGACTCTTCGGTTCATTCAAACATTCAAATTTTGAAAGTGTTTTGATATTTTATGTAATTATTGTTTATTCTATTGATTGAATAAATGAAGTTTATACATAAGGCCGTCCGCACATGAGTCGATCGAAAACAGGTCTCGAGTTTCGCGCGTCTTGCTCGTCTTGTACGAACCCTGCGGCACAAGCGATTGCTCTCCGCACACTAGTCGATTCAGTTTGCTCACATCTTTTTTATTTATCAACCCAAACGACTATTTAGATCTGTAAAAAGTACGGTATTGTTACATTTTTAGTATCATTTGTATACAATGAGCATTATACAATTGAGGGTTCTATTTCCCCAACGAATTTTATAATAAACACCTAGAAACAAAAGTTCAATGTTTTCAGAATTTTATATTACAAACAATATATTTCCACAAAGTTAGTAGGTAGTACTACAATCAATGAACATAACATGCACCGATCTTTAAATAAAAGTAAAATTTCATTCAGCGCAAACAACAACAAAAAACGAAGGAAACAAATAAAATAAACTACCTATTATGACTAAAAACGTGCGTCTCACTCGAACTTTCTCGTGCACTACGGATCGCAAGAGACGAGAGTCGTACAAGACGAGGAGATTTTGCAATCGTAAACGCCTCGTGTACGGAGCCCAATGCCACAACGAAGGAACTTGAGTGGCAGGGAGAAATCTACGCGATTTGAATCGAGCCGAGTGCTTCGAGCGTCGCTCCATGTGCGGACGGGCTAAGTGATTCTTCGGTTCTGTATCTGTAGAGTAGGGAGTGTGAGTCAAGTCCCACAGCACTTAGACCACAATTGACCCATTGTACATCCTCCCAGGGGGTTGTCGTCCTTAGTTCATTATCCATCCTGCCATTTCCAGGAAGGTGGATAAATCACCTGGTGACATCTCCCCTATATCGGCAGGTGTAGGCCAAGGCTCGCCGAACGCATACTCTCGTATTGACGATAACTCCGGACATTCACATAGGACATGCTCGACAGTTTCGTCATCTCGTTCACACCTCCTGCATAGAGATGTGTCTACTAGCCCCAGTGTGTGGAGGTGTTTTCTTAGTTGACAATGGCCAGTTAAAAAGCCAACGGTCAAGCGTAGGTTTTTCCTGGTCATTCTCAAGTACTTTTCTGATGCTGACTTCCCAAGGTTCCTTAGTGTTACCCTGGCAAGTCTACATCCTGGCCCTTCTTCCCATCTTCTTACGGTTTGCTTGTGGGAGTGACATTTGACAGTTTCCGCGATTGTTGTAGTCGACAAGCCAAAAAGATCACAAGGTCCTAAGAGTCTTAGGCCTGCTGCCCTTCTAGCCAGCTGGTCAGCAATGCGGTTGCTTTTATTTCTGTTGTGTCCTTTAACCCACCTCAGGATGATGTTGTTACCATCCGAAGCTTGGGCTAGTGATTCATGACACTCCTTTACTAGCCTTGATATGACGCGTGGTCTGTTCAGGGTTAGTAGCGCTTGTCTGCTGTCTGTGCAGATTATTACAGTTTTGCCGGCTATACCTTTCCCGATTATCTCTTTTGCGGCTATGGAGATACCAGCCAGTTTAGTCTGAACTACGCTGGCATTTTTGCCCATGCCCCATTTTATACTAAGGTTCAATGATCTGGAGTATATTCCACATCCTGAGCCTTCTTTCGTTTTGGAGCCATCGGTGTAGATGCAATATGCATTTGCCACGTTTGACTCCCTATGTTGTCTTGTTTCGATTTTGTAGGGTTTGTCGAAGACAAACGTAGGTTTAATTGAGTCGCATCCATGGCCCGCATGCAGCTGGGGCAGTGCCTCCAGCTCACCCCGCCAGAAACGACATCTCAATTGTCCCATTCCTACATCAAGGTTTGCACCCGCTGAGCGTAACCTCATCATCGTCATCAGCGCCACCTCTCTGACATATATGTCTAAAGGGGTAATGTCAATGAGCAACTCCATTGCAGCAGTTGGTGTTGTTTTCATGGCACCTGTTATATTTAGGCAAGCCATCCGTTGAATATGGTTTAGTTTGTTGATCGCTGTTGCCTGTAGCACTTTTGGTACCCAAGCAATGGCTCCGTAAGTTAGCATTGGCCTAATGACAGTAGTGTAGATCCAGGCGACCACCCTGGGCGAAAGGCCCCAAGTGCGTACGACCGTTCGCCGATACTGTTCATAGGCAATATATGCTCTTTTAGCTCTACTATCTAAGTGAGAGTTCCACGTTAACTTCCTGTCAAGGGTAATACCAAGGTATTTCACCTCTGCAGAGAAATTCAGACTGCAGTTTAGAATCCTAGGGGGTATTAAGCCCGTGATCCTTCTTTTTCTGGTGAAGAGGACCATCTCTGTCTTTTTTGGATTTATAGACAGTGAGTGTTCCTTACACCATGTTTCTATTAGTCTGAGAGCAACTTGTAATCTCTCGCATAGTGTGTTCTCAAACTTACCGCTTTGCAAGACGGTTATATCGTCTGCATAGGCTATTGTGTAGAAACCGTTCTTGCTGAGTTGGTAAACCAGGGTATCCAACACTACGTTCCAGAGGAGTGGTGATAGCACCCCCCTTGTGGACATCCCCTCGTAACCATCCCTCTAACCAAAACGTCTTCTACATTTATGCTTATTGCTCTATTTGACAGCATACTGAATATCCATTCGCTCACGGCCAGGGGGACATTCCTGACATTGAGCTGTTGGGTGATGGTTGGGAAAGTTGTTTTATCAAACGCTCTCTCAATGTCTATGAATTCTTCGGTTCATTCAAACATTCAAATTTTGAAAGTGTTTTGATATTTTATGTAATTTCCATATACACACAACCAAACTTATATGGAATCACCATATATTTCAAAGCAATATTTTTTATTTCTTTTGAAAAAACTTGTTATTGTTGCGAAGAATAAACGTTTTTATTAAAAATAAACAAATTGATAAGACAATCAGATAGTACAGCTCGGTACGGTATAGGTTATTTGCTTGAGTTGCAAATTGAACGAAAATAAATAAACTATCTTTTGCGTCCAAAAACGAAAATGTGCCTCCTGTGGGGTTATAGAACTTACAACGAGGAAAGATTATTGGTCTTGTGGAGAAAGTAATGTTCTCAGAGGGACATAGCCGTAGGGCTAGGCGTAATACAGGGCGTTCTGTCCAAAACCTATGCTAGGTAACTTGAACTAGGAAAGTTTAAAAATAAAGCAAGGGAAAGTCGCCAAAAAGTAATAACGTTTCGCCACGATCATTTAATTGTCCAATCTGCTGGAAAACACCCAACCATTTCTCACCTGCAGCTCCAAAGGTAGCTTTTGGAAGCTACAGGTGTAACTTTTTCAGTTAAAACGATAAGAACAAGAGTTCGTGCCAAGAAGTATACAGCAGGAGACAGTTATGAGTTTCAGAGTTATCCAGGCAGCACAAGATTGATTGCCTAAATTGGTGTCTTCACCACCACAACTGGAACATTCGGAATTGCCAAAATGTGCTATTTTCAGAAAAATTCAGGTGTAAAATTGGTGTAAAATGATTGGTGTAAAAGAACAACAACTTAGAGGTCGAACAACACAAGAAAGAACGAAAACTGTCAGATCTGTTCAGAAATATACAAGGATAAGTGTAATGTTCTGGAGAGGAATTGTGATCCGATAAAAACTCCTTTAATTTTCATCCAATCAACATTAACTGCTCACAGGTATGTTGATAACCTGTAGTTAGGCTCTGGAGAGGTGCAACAGGGAAAATTTAATTTTCGTGCATGATAATGGACCTCCACATATCATTAGAGTGACTAGCACCATCATTGAAGCAGAAGGTTTCCCTTGTTTGGAGTAGACTGCTTACTCACCCGAGCTTAACCCTATAGAGTATTTGTGGAATATGCTTAAAAGAATGATTGGAGCTCGACGGGATAATCCACAAAACGCCGCACGGCTAGTATAAGCTGCTCTTGAAAAATGGAGAAACCTACCAGAACAAAATGTTGATAATTTGATTAGGAGCGTGCCCACGCAAACTGAAGCTTGCATAAGGACTAGAGGTAACCAAACTCTAGACTAGAGGTTTGATAACACTGACTCCAAAAAAAAACATTAAAAAAAAATAAAAACAATTTAAACATTATTAGTTTTACATTGAAATTTTTTATTTTATTGACTTTAAAACAACTAGTTTCAATTTGTTTGTTATAGTTATTTTCATAACAAGTGCAGAAAGTCATACTTTTCCGCACGCGACTGCAGTTTGCCGAACGACGCGAAGCGGGAGTTCGGCAAGTAGTCGAGTGCGGAAAAGAGACTTTCTGCAAGAGTTAGGAACTATATTTTTTCTACGAGTCTTTAAAATTAAGTATTTTCGATGGAAAATAAGCCACAATTGTACCAAAAAATGAATTTATTAACGTTTCGAAGCCCAAGTCGGGTGTCGTTGTCAAAATACAAAATAATAAAAGTATTATTTTGTTTTTTGACAACGACACCCGACTTGGGCATCGAAACGTTAATAAATTCATTTTTTGGTAAACTTGTGGCTTATTTCCCATCGAAAATAATTAGTTATAAAAATGCCACAAGGAAATAGCTTCAGAACAACATTGAGTCTTTAAAAAATGAACAAATGTTAATAAATTAATTTAATTAATATGAAAATACATACACATATTAATTATTTGATAAGGTTGTCAAAATCAAACTTTCAATATAATTAGTTAGCATGACGACGATATTGGTTTTCATGACGATGATTCAAAAGACTGTTATTGTCTACCGATTTGACTTTCGAATATTATGTCAAAATAATTTTATTTCATCGAATTATCGCGTTAATTTTATTAAAACAGGAACACAATAAGATACATTTGAAGTAAAATAGTAAATAATATCTAAATATTCGTTTATTGCATGTATTATAATTATTTTAAGGCCATATTAAAATATCTACACGCGTGCGGAAAAATAAAACGCGTGCGGAAAAGTAAAACGCGTGCGGAAAAGTGAAACTTTCTAAACTAAAACACGTGCGCGAAAGTAGACATTTTTGCACGCTCGTAGAAAAAATACTTTTTTGTTTTATTTAATTGTTACGTATTTGTTATTTAATCGCTTTAAAATAAATATTGTTTGACTTCGTGTGTTCGTCTTTTTTTAAATTCGCACGAAATAATAAGAAATATCAGATGATTCCATATAAGTTTGGGTGTGTGTAGTTCGATGTTATTGCTATTTATTATACAGTTTATACCAAACCCTTCTTTCAGTGCGTCATAGTTCATCGAATTCTCTCTAAAGCATTACATTGCAAGTGACAGAGAAAAACGTACATCTGTGATTATTATACATAGAACTAATAAAATTATGTATTCGCTGACGGTAGTTGCATAGTTTCACAATGTCAATGGGTAGAATTACAATTATTGTTATTCGAGGTTAGTATATTACGACATCTTATAGTGATTATTTCATTCATAGGAGATTCTGACCAATAGAAAGCTACAGAAATCTAAATTAGACTGATAATTTTTGATAATTTCCCGTCGTCAAGTATATTACGTCAGATGCCCTTCGTTGCTATGAAAAAATACATTCAGTGATATTAATGACAATTAATGTTTTAAAAATTATAAAAGTGATGACTTTCAACCGTCAAATATTTATAACAACTGTGTGTTTAATTGTACTAATTTGTACTTACATAAGTAATTTACAATAAAATTTTGGTTTTGAACAGTTTTATTCATGAAATAATCGCAACAAATTGCACTCGATCTCTAAAATTAATATAGAATTTTTGCCCTCGTGAAACTTTGACATAATTTCACTCGCCTTCGGCTCGTGAAATTAAAACTGTCAAAGTGTCACTCGGGAAAAATTCAATAATTTTAGAGCTCTTGTGCAATTACTACTGAAAATTTTATTTTATCTTTATAAGGCAGTCAATGAGGGTATTTGGCTCCGAATTCCATCCTACTACATCGATTTACTTGATATTTTCATAATATATAGGGAATAGCTCAAGAAACAAAGTCTACCCTATGCCGATGTGCGCTTTTCTCTTGGGGGTGGTGCTCACCCCTTCTCGGGGGTGAAATTTTTTTTGGATAAAATAGCCACGGAAGAGGCTAGAGAATCCAATTCTAAGCAAAAATTGTTCCATAATTATTTTTTGAAAACTCAATACTTTTAGAGTTATTCGTGGTTGAAAATTGGCCATTTTCAATGAAAAATGATACCCTTTCGGACATTTAACAAAAAAACCATATCAAATGTTTTTGTAAATTACAGGAAAACAAAGAGATTCGTTCCTTCATAAATCTTCTAGTTATAATACAAAAAGGGATATGGTAGGTGAGAAGAGTTTCTTCTTTGGTGCATGCTCAAATCGGTGTATTCAACTTGAAATAACAGAGAAACGGTTGATTTTAGATGTATAATGGTACTAATAACTTTTGTAGTGCTTGAAAAGGGCTTTAAAATGAGCAGCATTAAGTGTCGATTGCATTTAAACTAAGCGAGATATGCTGCAAAGCAATTGATGACTAAAGGCCCCGTCTCACCATCAAATAATTGACAGTTATTTGATCAAACTTGACAGTTAGTGACACAAAGTGACAGTTAGTATGTATAGTTTGTGTCACTAACTGTCAAGTTTGATCAAATAACTGTCAATTATTTGATGGTGAGACGGGGCCTTAATGTATTTTAAGAAGAAATGAGAAATATATTTAACCCCTCATCCATCAGAATTTAAATACATCGTTTTCCTTCTAAAATACTTTTTATTATAGTCTTATTTCTATGTTCAAAAAGTTGGACTGGTTTAACATAAAGGATTTTTGAAAAAAGTAACATCAAATTATAGAGCGCATTTTTAAATTTTCTTAAAAATCTTCTTTTTCTCCATGTAACTCGAAAATAATAAGAGATACGAAAAAAAAAAAAATGTAGCACAACAATGCAGATTTTTTTTAGATAAAAATTTCGTTTGTATTTTTCATTACTGTATCTGTTATCATTTTCAAGTTACATGGAGAAAAAGGAAGATTTTTAAGAAAATTTAAAAATGTGCTCTTAATTTGATCTTATTTTTTTCAAAAACCATTCATTTTAAACTCGTCCAACTTTTTGAACATGGAAATACCACTATAATAAAAGGTACTCTAGACGGAAAATGATGCATTTACATTCTGGTGGATGGGGGTTAAAATTACTTCTCATTTTTTCTTAAAATACCTTAGTTATCAATTTTGTTTGCAAGATATCTCACTAAGTTTGAATGTAATTTACCTTTAATATTTCTCATTTTAAAGGTCTTTTCAAGCACTACAAAAGGTATGAGTATCATTATACACATAAAATCGACCGTTTTTCTGTTATTTCAAGTTAAATACACCAATTTGAGCATGTAGCAAAAAAAATAAACTCTTTTCACCTACCATATATCTTTTTGTATTATAACTAGAAGATTTGTGAAGACGAGTGTGTCTTTGTTTTTTTTATAACCTACAAAAATGTTTTATACAGTTTTTTTAGTTAGATGCATATTTTTTAAAGTATTGAAAAAAAAACCGTTCGAAAAGGTGTTGTTTCAATGAAAATGGCTAATTTTCAACCACGAATAACTCAAAAAGTATTGAGTTTTCAAAAAACATTTATAGAACAGTTTTTTCTTAGAATTAGGTTCTCTAGCCAATTCCGTGGTTATCTCACCAAAAAATTTTCTACCCCTGAGAAGGGGTGGGGACCACCCCCAAGATTAAAGCACACATCGGCATAGGGTAGACTTTAAATTAGGATTCTTGATGCGTCAAAAAATTCTTGAATTTATTTTAAATTAAATATATCACACAATTTATTGCGACGTGGTTTATACAACAAAACAAATTAATATTCAATGTAAATAAATAAAACCACTAGAAATATAAAACAAGAATTAAGTTATATTCTTACGTTAAAATAAACAATAAAAACAATAAATATCATAAAACAAATACTTATAGTAAGGGATAAAAACAAATCGGAAGTTTCAGCACCGCAACTGTCACATAACTGTTACCAATTTATGCCAAAATGTCACCTTTGTTCGATCGCAGTTAGAGTGTAATCCGAACAAGTGTGCTTTATAAAAACGCTTTATATTCTACTTATACAAATTAAATGAAAAAAGTTAGGGTATGTTTCTTTAAATTTACATTAATAGAAATCTTCTGATATTATTTGTACGCGTATATAATAAAATATGCCTAGTGGCTGTAATTCCAGTGTACTCATCTAAACGATTCTAAAAAGGAACACACCTACGATTTAAATATTTCGTGTTGGTATCATGCGACGCCACGTGCTATGACGCGGATGACGTGCAATATTGTACGGACTGTATGTTGTTTTCATTTGTTTGACAGATCTGTCATGTCAGAGGCAAACTAAATTTTCAATTATTAATACCTAAATAAAATTTTTGATAGTGAATTTAATTCTTGTAAAAAATAAAGAAGTTATTTAAAAAATACAATTTGAGTTTGAATACAGTTTGAAATGAATGTATTAACTTATTATCTATGTTTATATTTATACCGGCTTTCCATTTAACGGGAGTAACTAGTACATAATGGAGTCGTCCATCATCCTCTTTAAATACGTGCCGTTTTCATAGACATAATAAGTCATTAACAACTAAAAACATTTAAAATGAAATAAGCCCAAATTATTTATCGAGAACTGATAAAATAAGGTTTGAACTTGAATTTAGATACTTCGTAATTTCAAAATTAATATTTTTTACTTTTGTTTTTGAGCCTTGAAAATCGTCGTTTTTTTCGTTTTTTTTTTTAGTTTTAAATTATTTATAACTTGAAAACGACCAACTTTAGAGAACAATTACTAAAGACCTTTTTGTTCCCAATATTCCAAAGAATTTAGAATAGTATCTGTCCGGGTCGAAAAAATTTATTTTTATAATTTGTTTTATTTATTTTTTTTTTATAAATGGAGTAGACTCCGAAATTACGGCATTTGGTTATCGGGAATATTACATGAAAATAAATCAGTATTTCTTATGGACTATTACCCACCATAATCTAAAAAAATCGTACAAGCCGTTTTCGAGATAATCGAAGCCTTCCATACATAAAACTCACTCTGTACTCTGTATGTATATATATATATATATATATTTATATTAAATAAAATAAATCGAATGGAACGAATTTTAGCGAATGGAATATAACAGAATATACAGGGTGTCCAAAAATTCTACCGAAAAACGAATACAGGAGATTCCTCAGATAATTTTAAGACAATTTAACCAAATTCACTTTCTCCAAAACCGCTTCATGATGGAGCTAGAGCTATTTGAAGATGGCGCCTGGTAATTAGTTTTTCTTAAATACCTCCGGAACGCTTCTATTAAGAAAAACAAAAATTGGTATGCGTATTTATCTTCCAGAGATAAATCGATTTCATCCATTTCAAATTTCTAGTACCGATCATAGGCGTCCGTTTTGCGTAGAGCAACGGATACTCTATAGCATAACTTTTTTGTCTTTAACTTTTAAGCATTTTTGACTCTGGATTGTTAAATTATGAGGTATTTTTGTACTAAAAGGTAATCTTGTTTTAAGTCGACGGCATCCACCGTTTCCCAGAAAATCGATTTGAAAATTTTTCTTTTCTTAAATTTCAAAAAAAAAATAAAAAAACTATTTAGAAAAACGATAACTTGTACGTTCTATTATATTCCAGAGATGAATCGATTTTATTAATTGCAAATTTCTAGTATCGATCATTTGCGTCGGTTTTGGGTAGGTCAACGGTTATTTTATCGCATAATCTCTATTTTTTAATCAGTTTTGACACTAGATTATTAAATTATGAGATATTCTAGTAGTAAAGGTTACTCTTGCTTTAAGTTGGTAAAATACACCGTGTTTTCTTTGAAAATTTTTTCAATTTTTTTTTCAAATTAAAGAGGCGAACAATTTTCAGATCGACTTTTCTAGAAAACGGTGTGTTCTACCGACTTAAATCAGGAGTAGGGGAGAGTTGGATAAAACGGGATAGTAGGATAAAACGGGATACCTAGCCTAGAGACCCAACTAGTACTTCTATCAATCGGACAACGACGAAAACTTGTTCTCAGTCGTCATTTTAACATTCTCAGTTGATTTTACCTCGATGCCACTATTTGATGAAAAGTTGTTGTGTTTAGAATTGTTTGACTCTATTTTTTTGGTACTTTGTACTTTTAAGTGCGTTGTTTTCTACAATACATTGCCTACATATATAAAGATATAATTCAGGTGACTATTACATTTAATTAAGCACTCATTAACGAATATTCTCATGTGTAATTTATCTAATTCTACTTTCACGTTTAGGCAGGAGCCATTTTTGTTTTGAAAAATGTCTGAGTTGGACAAAACGGGACACTTATAAGTTGGATAAAATGGGATACAGTTTCTTATGTCCCGTTTTATCCACCTATTTATTTGAGGGCCTATTAACTTTTTAACTAGCGATATGAAGCGTGTTCTCGTACTTCAGATAAGAACAATATATTTGTATAAGACTTTTACTCTGATATACCTACCTAGTCCTAAACAAAAGGTCTTATTTTCCATTTTGCAATAAAACATAAAAAACAATAGCAAATTTTGCTTTGTACTCTTATGTCTACTTAATTATACTTTTCAGATAATTTTATACAAAAAATTAAATATTGTGAACCTATCCCGTTTTATCCAACCGTGGTATGATAAAACGGGATGTGTAGGACTCTAATAAATATTTTTTTTTACTATTTTCCAGTAATTACAAATAGCTAAAAATATGTTTTTGTGTGCTTCAATGAATGTTGTACCTATATAAAATAATAATATGATAATTTATTTAACATATTTTCCGTAGTAAATATAAACAAGAATGGTATCCCGTTTTGTCCAACTCTCCCCTAACTTTTAGTACTAGCATACCTCACAATTTAATAATTCAAGGTGAAAAATGCTTAAAATTTAAAGACAAAAAATTATGCGATAAAATAACCGATACTCTACCCAAAACGGACGCCTATTACCAGTAGTATAAATTCGCAATGGATGGAATTGATTTATCTCTGGGAGATAAATATGTTTGTCAATTTTTGTTTTTCTAAGTAAAAGCGTTCTGGAGGTATTTAAGAAAAACTAATTAAAAGAGGCCATTTTCAAAGAGCTCTAACTCACTTAGAAAACTTTTTCGAACTAGGTGAATTTGGCTAAATTGTCTTAAAATTACCTGAGAAATCTCCTGTCTTCGTTTGTCGGTAGAGTTTCTGGACACCCTGTATAAGAAGTATTCACTCCTGTCGGCACTCATAAAGTGCCATGCTCTCTTTTTTTAATGACTTTAATTTCCAATCGTGTAGTACGAACACTCCCAAACAAAGAATCGCAAACTTCATCCCTAGCATGGCTGTTGTCTATGAGACCATGACCAAGTACGTCAACCTCAATTTTTTTTTTATTTTTTTAAGACATAATATTCTCATCAACGCTCTTTCAACACAATTTCTCTTAGAAAAGATGAAAAGTCCAAATGCAAAATTTATTAAAAATAAATAATATTATTACATTGTATTAAATAATATTATTTATTTTTAATAAATTGTGAATCTGGACTTTTCATCTTTTCTTTAACCCTCGCGGGATCAACCTTTTAGTAGAAACAGCGAGGACCAAGGAGGGTCAATAGACCAGGGCTCATCTGTAAAAGTATTAGCACATTTGGACGTTGAGAGGTGACTCAAATTTGTTTGCAGAAATTGCTTGAAAATAAATCAAATAATGATATTTGAGTTATCCTCCCTCTCAAAAAGGTCCGGAACATTGTTTAAATAATCAAAATGTCAAAAAATGAAGGAAAAATTCGATTTTTTTCTTCCTTTTTTGATTATAACTTATAAAGTATTCATTTTCGAGAAAAGTTTTACTAACATAAAAGTTGCGTAATTAAATTTTCTATAACATAGAATTGCTAACGAATTTAAAAAAATAGTCACCCTTGTTGCAAAATAGCAATAATTGCGAAAAAAAAAACATACAAAAACAAGTATTCGCATTTTACGTTTTTCAACCATTTATGCTACACTAAGGACCTTCATATTTCACCCAGAAAAACTATATGATACAGTAAAATTATACTGTAAATTTCATTAAGATCGGTTTAATAGATTTTGCAAAATAAATTTTGCAATCCAGCTTTCGCAAAAAAATTCATTTTTTCAAAACCTTTCAGGACTGAAAATAAAGCAGGTAACAAGTTAAATTTTTTTTGCGTATAGAAGTGTACTGTACCTTTCATTTGCAATTTTGCAAAATTAAAATCGATTAATTACCACGGCGTCAGGAATTTTTTTAAATAAACATTCATTATTGGTGATACGCGCAGGACAGCGGATAGTTTGCTCTTATTGGGCATTCCAATGACCTTTGATAATGATTGATACATTTTAATTTTTATTACATTTCGGTATAAATAAATATATTTGTTTATTGCAAAATAAAAACACATACTCTATCCTTTGAAATAACACTTTTATTCTTGTTCTCATGATCATTTTTCAGTGCGTCATTAATTATGACGTCATATACTGTATTGGGTATGTCGAGACTTATTTCATGTAATTATTGACGAATCTGACAGATGCCAGAATCGTACTTCGCCATAGGTGAAAAGCTTGTGGAATTAAACTAATTAGTAATTTAGTAGATTTGATTTTTACACAATATGTTAACATGTAGGTATTTTTTATAAAGGGGAATAAAATTAAAAAGTAAACAATATTGTTAATTAAATTTATAAATATGGAAACATTCAAAAATGACACAAAACTATCAATAAACTGTATTTTTATCTTCTTCTCTAGGTGCTGTCTCCGCTTCAAAAGTTGGTAATCATCAGAGCGATCTTTATTTCTGAAACCGCGGCTCTAAATAATTCATTGTTATTACATCCAAACCAGTTCCTAAGGTTCTTTAGCCATAAGTTACGTCTCCTTACTATGGATATTTTTCTTGCATAATAACCTGGAGTATAAACTAACTTCTAACGAATTAAATTCTAAACCAAAATACAAAACTAACTTTTAACGAACTAAATTCTAAACCAAAACACAAAATAATGCACAAAAACGTTGTGAAACACAAGGGAAGTCGAATTCGAAATTTCAAAATGATAGGTACACAAAATACTGACCTGAATAATAACCGTCACTTGACTCTTTGACACTTCTAAAAAATGGCCAAAATGGACGAAGTTGTCGTCAAATGTTCGTAATACGTGTATTTGATTGGCTAGAAAAAACGCGCATTCTAAATATCAACGAATCAAACGTAGGTTAGGAATAGACATCTTATGTATATAACCATTGTAATGCTGCATTATTTTTGTGTTTAATCACGGAGCTACCGCTTTTTCCGTCTCATCAAACTTAATGCATTAGAGAGAAATCGAAAAACTGTGACGCACTGAAAAATGATCATGAGAACAAGAATATTAGCAAAAACTTTATTGTTTATATATTTTAACTTAGAGAATAAAAGTTTATTATTTTTAAACATATGCAATTGTTTAAACAATATTTCACAAACAATAATAAAATTAGTTTGATTTTTGTGGAATTAATATATTAAAATACAACAAAATATAGAGTAAGAAAATAATATATTAGATAAAGATTAAAAGAAATTTTGGTGGAAATCAACTTGTGTAAATCGAACACCGCTGTCCTGCGCGTAACACCAAAAATTAATGTTTATTTAAAAAATTTCCTGACGCTGTGGTAATTAATCGATTTTAATTTTGCAAATTGCAAATGAAAGGTACAGTACACTTCTATAAGTAAAAAAAATTTCAACTTGCTATCTGCTTTATTTTCAGTCCTGTAACATTTTGAAAAAAATAATTTTTTTTGCGAAAGCTGGATTGCAAAATTTATTTTGCAAAATCTATTGAACAGATCTTAATAAAATTTACAGTATTGTTTTACTGTATCATAAAGTTTTTCTGGGTGAAATATAAAGATCCTTAGTCCAGAAAGCCACTGCGCATCCGCTAGGAAAAATATTCTAATTCGGATTTTTTGCACAATCTTACTCATTTTAACAAATTTGCATGTTGCCAGGACCAAAAGGTGGTCAAAAGTTTTTTAAACGTTTTTTTTTTTGTTTTTATCCTAAAATTTTTTTTTACATGTAAAAAAGTTTTTTTAGGTTTTTTGGATCATTCCAAATAGAAAAGGTCTTCAGTGAATTTTCTCTAAAAATGATAGTTTTTGAGATATAAGCGATTAAAAATTGAAAAATTGCGAAATCGGCCATTTTTAACCCTCAAAAACTATGTGAAAAACTGAAAATTTGAATGTTGCCAAGGTCAGTAGATATTCTTTAAACATCGATTGATGAAATCCCGAAGGGTTTTTTGCAATACAATATTCAAAACTCCTTTGTTTTTTAATTGCTAGTCAAGCGTGCGCGACACTAATTTCCACCGAATAGTGCAAATGCAGTATGGTGCAAATGAAAGGAATAAATTCGTTATTTCGTAAACTGGCGACTTTAAGGAAAAATCCCGAAACAGGTCGATTTTGATTTTCAAGTTATAATATTGTGGCATATATGGTATACTAGTTACGTCATCGGTCTGGGCGTGATGACGTAATCGATGATTTTTTTAAATAAGAATAGGGGTCGTGCGGTAGCTCATTTGAAAGGTTCTTCAATTCTCTATTCAGTAATGTAAACATTTACATAATTATTTATACAGGGTGTCATTCTACTTCTTTTTTTGTCAAATAATTTAATTTAATAAAAATTTTTTGGACGCCCTGTATAAATAATTATGTAAATGTTGTTATTACTGAATAGAGAATTGAATAACCTTTCAAATAAACTAGCACATGACCCCTATTCTCATTTAAAAAAATCATCGATTACGTCATCACGTCCAGATGGATGACGTCACTAGAATACCATATATGCCACAATATCATAACTTAAAAATAAAAATCGACCTATTTCGGGATTTTTTCTTAAAGTCGCCGGTTTACGAAATAACGAATTTATTCCTTTCATTTGCACCATACTGTCGGTGGAAAATAGTGTCGCGCACACTTGATTAGCAATTAAAAAACAAAGGAGTTTTGAATATTGTATTGCAAAAAACTCTTCGGGATTTCATCAATCGATGTTTAAAGGATATCTTCCCACCTTGGCAACATTCAAATTTTCAGCTTTTCAGATAGTTTTTGAGGGTTAAAAATGGCCGATTTCGCAATTTTTCAATTTTTAATCGCTTATATCTCAAAAACTATCATTTTTAGAGAAAAGTCACTAAAGACCTTTTCTATTTGGAATGATCCAAAAAACCTAAAAAAACTTTTTTACATGTAAAACAAAAATTTTAGGATAAAAACAAAAAAAAACGTTTAAAAAATTTTTGACCACCTTTTGGTCCTGGCAACATGCAAATTTGTTAAAAGGAGTCCTTTTTGAGTAAGATTGTGCAAAAAATCCGAATTAGAATATTTTTCCTAGCGGATGCGCAGTGGCTTTCTGAACTACCTAGGTGTAGCATAAATGGTTGAAAAACGTAAAATGCGAATACTTGTTTTTGCATTGTTTTGTCGCAATTATTGCTATTTTGCAACAAGGGTGGCTATTTTTAAAAATTTTGACCAATTCTATATTGTAGAAAATTTAATTACGCAACTTCTATGTCAGTAAAACTTTTCTAGGAAATGAATACTTTTACAGTTATAATCAAAAAATAAAAAAAAAATCGAATTTTTCCTTAATTTTTTGACATTTTGATTATTTAAACAATGTTCCGGACCTTTTTGAGAGGGAGGGTAACTCAAATATTATTATTTGATTTATTTTCAAGCCATTTCTGCAAAAAAAATTGAGTCACCTCTCAACGTCCATCTCAAAACAGATGCGCCCTGGACTACAATAAATGTCCACACATAAATTAATCAAAAACGTGCTTCTCTATTTAAAATAATATAAAAATAACACTTTTAAAATACTATTTCTAGACGTTAATGGAACAGTTAAAAGATACGAATTTATAATTTACCCGGAGTCTTCGGCTTCAGTGGAATTGGCATCATCGTAGGATACAGAAACACTTTCGACTTCTTGTTGTACTTACCGCATACATACTTGCATTTTGAACAAACTATGATTTATTTTGCCCACTTATTGACCTTTTTTCTTGTAGATTTTGCCAATTTGACACATTAATGATATCGTCCCTTTTCATTTGGGATGGTGTTGAAAGTATTCAAGGTGATTATTTATAGTCCACGGTGAAGTTCATAAGTACGAGGAAATGAATTAAATTATAGAAGTACTAATTATGCCATCTAATAGGGCAGTAGTACGCCTACAACTACTAATTATTTGAGATTTTTCGGAACAAAGGTATTTAGAAAATCGGATGTAATGCAATGTTGTGGATACTTTTTAACCTTCCTTGGTACTTCTTGGGTTAAGAGATGTCGCTACAGCGCGTCCTAAAAGTAGATTAGTAGATTAGTTAACTAAATTATTTTTATAACTCTACCTAAATACGCAGTTCGGTTTCTTTTCGATTCATGTAGCCCCACTGAAGACGTCTAGAGACAGAAACAGCTGTCTAGGTATTGCCAACCACCTCTGAATCGAAAGGAAACATAAACTGTCTTTGGCAATTTCTTTTCTTTAATATTCTTTTTGAAAACGATTTCAGAAGTGGAAATCGAAGAAAATGTTTTTAGGAAAAAAATGTAATTGACCTTAGAACGAACTGTGGTTAATCCCATATAAACCTAAAAGAGTTGTTTCAACAGAAAAGTGAAATAATCACATTTTCCGTACGGTTTTATATTAATAATAAATCCCTTTTTAGAACTACAAAATCCACGTCGTTAACCCTAAACAAAGCTTTATATCACATCTCTTTTTACGCACTTCGATATACAATCTGTACACTCAACATAAACGCTAATATAAAGAGACCAGGTGTGTTTCTGCGTTATAGATACCTCTGAAATATCCATTGCCTTCTGGGAGTGTGTTTTAGGGTCTCCCTCCGGCACTTTCAGCAATATCAAACACAAACACCCAGCTATAGAGGCAACAAACGGCTTCGCACTAAAGATTCCCAAACATCAGAACGTAGTGGAAACAATTCGACACCCACGTTTGCTTGATATAGACACCTCGCTGTATATTCACGCTGCTCTGAGGCGTTTGTGTTCATTTTGACAAAGTATCATTTTCAGTGCATGAGTTAATGATACAGGCCAGCAAAGAGAGGTCCTAATTAAAAGAAATACTTAAAAAAATAATTGGAAAAAAGGAACGGCAACGGACTATGTTGAACAATATTTAAAAAACGTTTTGGGTTATGTAAATAAGTGATTTAGGGTGGCCCTTAACATATGTGAGAAAATTAAAATTTTGAAATTTCACCCTCTCACCCCCAAAAGTGTTCCATTATACATCAAACTTAAACGTGCGAAATTTCATGAAAATCGGTGAATATTTAGAGGTGGCCCCGGGTTTGGAAGTTTCGTATATTCGTTATTCATGTTAGTATATTGCCATTATAAAATAATGGGATATATAAAATAATTTTAATAATTTATTAATAAAAATAAATAATTTCTATGATCTTTAACACCTATAAGAAAGATTCACTACAGTTATTACTTCTTATGCTGTTTTGTTTTCAAGATTTCGCTTTTTATAGAGCCCGGAAACATTTTTCGATGCTCCGCGACTACTTGCAAGAGGTATTGCAACTGTTCTCCGTTATTAGTGAGTTTTTGTTAAGGTCTTCAATTAGTGCAACTCCTCTTTCTGTCCTATCATTTGTCGTCACGAAATTCTTCACCATCTTTTAAGCTGACTTGAAACTTTCATCATCTTTCCATTGAACCGGATCTCTTTTTAAAAAGTTATCAGGAAGTCCAAGCATGTTGAAGAATTGTTTGGAGTTTACAGTAAAAACTTCTTCAGACCTTTGCTCTCCAAAAATGCACAAGATTTCATATCAGTAGGACGTTTCTCAGAACACCCTCTAGTGTTCAGCAGCTTCATTCTCCATAGCTGCAACCATTAATCTTTTGGATTCTGCAAGTATCCTGGAATCAAAAAGATTCATCGGAAAGAGATGTTCAGATAGATATCATAAGTGTTTTTGAAGTTTTTGGCTCGTTACGATGGCACTTCTTTCGTTAAGGAGCTGTTTCCTAAGTCGAAATCATTGAATGGCGCTTCAATAGCTAATGGTGCTTGTATCTAGTCCCTCAAGTATACGCTGACTGCGAAGAGCGCTGATTTACAATTCCCTTCGGCTCCGAAGCTGTGATTAATTGGCTGTGAAGCAACCACATCTTTATAGCATAGATAACTTTAGACCTCCATCTCGCCTCTGCATGGCTCCAGGATAATAGAAACGAACCAGTTGGAAGCCAGTTCAAAAGTACTTTTGTCTATAATTGAACAGCTGTCTTGAATCTTTCGAAAATACTCATTTGGAGGCTAGATGATTTACTACTCATTACCTCATCAAACACAGATCTAACTATAAGTTCCGAAATGTGGTGGTGGCAGGCTAAAAAAAGTAAGTCCTTTCTGGAGTTATGCTGAAGAATGGTACATGTTCCAGACTTCGGCCCTGAGTCGCATGCAATAGTATCGAAACATAGAGCTGCGACTTCATGAACAATACCCCATTCCTACAAACATTCCAAAATGGCATTTGCTTGGGCAATTCCCGTTCCATTGTGTAATTTTGGAACACCCAGCAGCTGTTCATATCCACGATTGACATTTGACACAACAACCGAAAGGCGATCCACATGTTTCTTGGAAGTTGAGTCCTCCATTAGCTTACCGTCCAAATGAACAATAACAGGTCCAGAAATTAAAAAGTCTTTTTTTAATTTTGTTGCAATCTTGAATCGAGTTATCTCTCTCTCGCGCTGAATATAGTTGCGATTGATGACTAACGACCTTACATCATGACCAAGACTGGATACTACATCACTAATAATAAATGTGGCTGTCTTGTACGATACCTGGGTTCTATCGAGGGAAGACGAAAATTCAGAAGTCATGATTTTGATTCGTGCTATTTTAGGTAAGGTTTCACCTTCAAAAGTCGCAGCCGCACCAACGTTAGCATCATCATTGTTGTCCAAGTCCATTTAACCTTCACCAATTTTAATATTCTTTATTCCTGTACTTAATTGTAACTGATAGGCGATTAATTATTAATATCTTTTACATTATTGGCAGAAATTCGTAGTACATGAATAATTTCAATTGCATGGGGTCTCAGGGGCCCGGGGCCACCTTTAAACATTTTCAGATTTCAATAAAAATTTATATTTTTAAGTTTCTCCATAATTGGAACAATTTTAGGGGGTGAGAGGTAACAATCGTTAAATTTCATTTTTAAGGGCCACCCTGTGATTTTAAATAATATAGAGTGTTTAATATTTAACTTTTTAGTTTCTTTAGTACTTTTTGTTCTGTTTCTTTCTTTCTCCCCTTCTTTATACTCTTTCAGGTGTCGGATTTGGGGTTAGTTAAGCTACATATTCACCCATCTCTTCTATTCGTTTCTGTCTTGTACCATTATTTTCATTTCTTCTAGTGTTTTGTGTTTAGTCTTTCCCGTATCTTCATTTGCTGTATCCATTTTTTCCTCGGTCTGCCTTTTTTTTGTGATGTTTCTTGTTTCGTAAATATTTATCGTTAGTCTAATGGGCTTCATTCTCATCAGATGTTCATACCAGTTTAATTTTCTTTTTATTATTTTGTTCATTATTGGTTCCTGTTTGGATATCCCTCTTATCGTCTTATTTCTTATTCTATCCCATTTGTTCTTTCCAGCTATAGCTCGTAGATGTCTTATCTTCATTGCATTTTATATTTTCATTTTCATTATCATATTACATATTTTCATTTTTGTGTCTATTTATTTCATAATTATTTTTTTCTTAGAACTGGCGCTAGTGTGTAATACAGTTTGATCGATTTTTTGTTATGTTTGTTACTTCGAGGTCTATTTTTCCATCATTGGTAAATATACTTCCAAGATAATCATATTCGGTAACTATTGCCAGTTGAATATTTTTGCATACCTATTATATTTATTACATTTTCTTCCTCTTCGCCTTATTTTACTTTTCTTGATGTTAATTTTCATCTTTAGTTTCTCTATTTCCTCTGTTTATATGTTTACAAGTTTTTGCATTTTTGTCATGGAATCTGTTATAAGGACTATGTTGCCGCATAAAATAAGGCTTCTTTTTTTACTGGCTATAATTTTTGGTATCCTATTATTGTTCGTTTCTTTCTCCAGTATTTCTAATCAATTCGTTCATAACTATTATAAATAGTAGCGGGCTAAGACTCTCCTAGTTTGATACCTCTTTTCTAATTGAATTCTTCACATGTTTCTCCTGGTACCTGTACACGTCCTTTTACAATTCTGTAAATACGGGGCACTGATTAATTGGGGGTTGATTCTGATGGCATATTCGTGTTTAGCGACCTCAGAAACTTTCAAGTAATCCATTTGAATTAATTTAATTCCGAAAACCTTCAAAACTCCAGAAGATGACGTCCCTTAAAGTAACCCTGAACACCAAGTGCTCTAAAAGTCGCTCTTGATTGCATTTTCATGTTTAGCGACCACATACCCCTCGAGAAATCCATTTGCATCAATTTAATGCCGAAATCCCTCGAAACTCAAAAAGACGCCGCGCGTTAGAAGTGACCTTAAACACCAGGTATTCCGGAGGTCAATTCTGATGTAATATTTATGTTTAGTGACCCCAAAAACCCATGAGTAATCCTTGCAGCAATTTAATGACGAAAACCCTCGAAACTCCAGAAGATGACGTCCCTTGCAGTGACCTTGGGCACCAGGTAATCCGGGGTTGGTTTTGATGGCGTATTCGTGTTCAGTGGCCCTAAAAACTCCTCGAAAAACCAAATTTGGTCCTTAGTATACTGATTTTGACATGTTTACGCACTTTTGGATGCATTTTGTGTACTTTAAGTTGCAGTTATGCATTTCCACCCATTTTAGAATAGTAGACTTTTTTCCTGACGTCGCGTCATCCTGAACATTATGCAAAAAACTGCAAGTCGCTAGGTGCTGTATTTAAAGATAGATTTATTTTGTGCTATATGTCAAAAGTACTAGAAAGACTCATACTTCAAAGAATAAATAAGGAAGTACTCCCCGAGGATTGGATTCCATCACACCAATTTGGTTTTCGACAAGGCCACTCAGCAGTTCAGCAAATACACAGAATAACACATTCAATAAATCTAGCAATAGAACAAAAACAGTACTGTCCCTCAGTATCCTTGGATATTAGCCAAGCCTTTGACAAGGTTTGGCATGATGGACTATTATACAAAATATCTAAAAATTTTCCACTATCCTTCTATCGACTGCTCGAATCATATCTTCATGACAGACAGTTTCTTGTAAAAGTGAATGGTGAATGTTCGCAAAAATTCCCAAACAAGGCCAGAGTTCCGCAAGGCAGGTCCTGGGTCCCATTCTATATGTATTATTTACATCAGATATTCCTACGTCTCCACACACTGTCATAGGAACCTTTTCGGACGACATTGCCATTTTAGCAATTAACCAAGATCCAGTAGAAGCTTCCAACATCCTACAAAATAACTTAGCAAACCTAGAAAATAGGGTAAAATAATGGAAAATTAAAATAAATGAGGCTAAAGCCATCCACGTCAACTTTACTACAAGAAAAGTCAGTGTCCATCACTATACATAAATAACAAAATTATTGCTAAAAACAACTCTTTCAAATACCTCGGCATACATCTAGACTCTAAACTTACTTGGAAAGTGCACATAACAAAGAAGGGAAAACAAATAGACATGAAAGTCAAAGAACTCTACTGGTTGATTGGTAGAAAATCAAAACTAAGTTTGGAAAATAAACTGCTGATATACAACACCATATTCAAACCAATATGGATGTATGGTATCGAAGTCTGGGGATGTGCAAGCGAATCTAATATTGCTATCATCCAAAGGAGCCAGTCAAAAATACTACGCATGATCACAAACGCTCCTTTGTTCGTGTCGAACTTAACATTATATGAAGATCTGAAGGTTCGATTCATAACAGATGTCATTAAAGATAGATACAACAAACACCACTAGAAAATGGAAACGCACCCCAACGCAGTCTTACAACTGCTAGTACATCCACCAATTGCCAGAAGGTTGAAGAGATTATGGCCAGCTGACATAAAAACTACCTAGGACTCCTTCACTGGGAAGGAAGCCCTTCACGCCAATGAGGAGCCCAGCTCCCAAGACAACACTTTAACTTATAGGATGTTAATGTATTCTGATTGTTAAATAAAGCATGATTTTTACTCCGGCCCTGGAACTCGTTATAAAAGTATCGATACATTTCAGCTCCGATTAAACGTGTTTTTTGTTGGTTTATACCAATAATTAGAAAACAAGTTTGTAATAAGAGTGAAGTTTAAAGTGGTTTTTAAGTGCAGAGAAGAAAAATTGTAAGTACAATTTTCATTTCGACCATATCAAACCATTTCTTAAAGAATATTGCTGAAACCTAACCAACAGAAAATCCATTTTTAGTTAAAATAAAAACGCCGAATAACCGGCTTATTTAAATTAAGTCAGGAGCGGCTCTAGAAAATTTCCTTCAAATGAAGAAAGCAAAAATTAAAAATGGATAGCGATAATTTAACTCATACCAAACCACTATCAACACAAACTACCTCTTCAACATCTTCAACAATTACTTATTCCAACGCCGTAACGAATTTTAACTTCCCCACCAAGCAACAAGCAGTCGTTTTGTCATCTGTACCAGACATAAAAATACATGAATACATAACAGCAATAGGAACTTTAGTACAACCAAAAAATATCATCTTCGCGTCCAGAATCTCAAACAACCGAGTATGCATCTATCTTAGTAACACCACAATCGTAGAAAATTTACTACATAATCACAAATCCGTTTCAATACAAGGAAACGACATAGAGATCAGAAGATTAATTACTCCTGCAAGCCGACTAGTGATATCAGGTGTCTGTCCCAGTATTCCAAATACTATAATCGAAGAAGAGCTTAAAAAATTGGAGCTTACTGCAGTGTCTAAAATAACATTTTTAAAAGTTGGCATGCCTGAATCTGAATACAGTCATATATTGAGCTTTAGGCGTCAAGTATTTGTTTCTCCAACAATTAATAAGTCTATCCCAAATTCACTTCTAATATCTCACGACAACACCGCTTATAGAATTTATCTTTCCTTAGATGGTCTAAATTGCTCTAAATGTAATACCACAGGGCATAAAGATGAAAACTGCACTACTGAATCAATTAATGAACAAAATCTTGACCAGTTATCTCAACCTATGAATGTTAATATTTCTGAAACAGAAAATTATCCAATAAATCAAAAATCCATTACATCAGAGTCTCCAACTGCTCATCAATCCAGTACTCCTCCTACTTCTATAACCAATCCACCACCAAGTGCCTCCTCCAACTCACAAAACCTATCTGAATCATCATCTAATACTACCAACATAGTAGCACATACTTCTATCAAAAGACAAATTTCAACATCTCCTGAAATAATAGAGTCAGAAAATCAAAAAATAATACTTCCAGCTCCAAAGCAATCTGCACCCAAAAGAATAAAAAAAGCACTTAACATCGAAACCTCAATGAAACCTATAGAAGCCATTTTATCGTCAGCCACTACTCTTTACCCACTAAAATATACAGAACTATGTGACTATATTACAAATGCTATAGGTTCCAAATTGCCTGAAACAATAGCAAAGGATTATACTAATGACCTACAAGGACTTAGCGCTGAATTGCAAATGGTGCACGCAAACGCAAACGACCGACGCCTTAAAAACAATATTTCAAGGATTTTAAAAAAGATAAACGGAACAGACAACTACTCTTCTGTTACTGAGGAAGAAAGCGACTGTAACCCTATTCAATAACAAATTCATAGTTCAATGGAATTTAAATGGCTTCTACAGCCATATCGAAAACTTAAAAATACTAATCAATGAATTTTCACCTTTAGTAATATGTTTACAAGAAACGCGACTTTCTAATAATAAAGTAAATTTAAAAAACTAGACATCTTACACTAAATGTAGACCGGTGCAGCAGATAGCTAGCGGTGGTGTAGGTATCTTTGTGAAATCTACTGTCGAGTCCAAAGAAATTCCGATAAACACAAATTTAGAAGCGGTTGCAGTGTCAATACTTCATCATTTCAAAATCAACATTTGCAGTATATATCTACCACATCCAGACGAATCCATACTCCTAGAACTACAAAAAGTGATAGAACAAATTCCATCTCCTAAATTAATTCTGGCTGACACAAACTGTCATAACGAATCTTGGGGATCTGAAAAAACTGACAAAAATGGCAAAACTCTATTGGAAATAATTAACAACCTCAAACTAGTACTATTAAATACGGGAATGCCTACCCGTTTCAACGCATACAATGGCACGTTTTCAACCATTGATTTATCCCTCAGCGATTCAACTTTAGCACCACTACTTGAGTGGAATACGCTTTCACACTTATATGACAGCGACCATCTACCAATTTTAATCACTCATATTAAAGACGCAAACATTAATACAAAACCATATGAAACATGGAAATTAAAGTCAGCAGATTGGGAAAAGTACATTAGTTTAGTAACTGCACGAATGGAAGACTTCAAAATATTAGAAGATGTAGACACAACAATAACAAATTTTAATAATGTTATAGTTGATTCAGCAAGAGAAGCGATTGGAAAAACTAAAGCTACCACTAAAACACCCATACCCTGGTGGAATATCGAAATAGAGACTTCTTTGAAACAAACAAAACATTCATTTAATATATTTAAAAAACACAATTCTGAAGACAACTTAGCTAGATTTAGAGCCTTAAGAGCCAGATCCAGATTTCTAATCAAAAAATCTAAGAAAGAAAGCTGGGCCGATTATGTCTCGTCAATAAATTCATCTACACCAATAAGTGATATATGGCAGAAAATAAGGAAAATAAAAGGCTCAAACAAAGTTAATCATATCGACACCATTACTACAGATAACTTAATTACTTCAAATAAACTAGAAATTGTAGAAATCTTAGCAGATCACTATCAATTACATTCTAGCAATGACCAATATAACTCTATTTTCTTAAAACACAAAGAAAAATCCGAATTGTCACAGATCGAAATAGAAGATATTTTATGCCCTCTCAATATGCCTATTACACTAGACGAGCTTAACGAAAGCCTAAGTAATGCTAAAAAAACTTCTCCAGGACCTGATGATATTCCAACTATATTTATTGAGAAATTACCGGAATCGGCAAAGAAAATTTTAGTCGACATCTTTAACAATATTTACACAAATAAAAAGTTCCCTTCAATATGGCGTCAAGCAATTATAATTCCATTTTTAAAAATGAATAAGCCAAAAAACTTACCATCCTCATATCGTCCAATATCGCTCACCAGTAATATATGCAAAGCAATGGAAAGAATATTAAGTAAAAGACTGAAATGGCACTTGGAAAACAGAAACCTTTTTACTCCAATACAAAGCGGATACCGTTCAGACAGATCGACAACTGATAATATAGTCGCACTAGAATCGGAAATTCATAAAGCATTTACAAAACAACAAAAAGTAATCGCAATATTTTTTGACATTAAAAAAGCTTTCGACACGACATGGACGCATTATATTCTCAAAATGATGAAAAACTGGAAAATAGATGGTAAGTTTCTCGCTTTTACCAAAAATTTTCTTCAAAACAGGTCCATACAAGTAAAAACCAATGGATTCATATCAACATCGAAATCACTCCATAATGGAATTCCTCAAGGATCGGCCTTAAGCCCAATATTATTCCTAATCGCAATTAATAATATAACAAACTATATAGAGCTTCCTGTAAAAGCTAGTATTTATGCTGATGATCTAGTAATATATGTTAAAAGTAAAAATATAGGTTTAGCTAGGCAAATTCTACAAAGAACATTAAACAGCCTGGAAAAGTGGTCGTTAGAGACTGGTTTAACATTTTTAACTGAGAAGACTAAAGTAATAATCTTTGACAAAAGAAGAGAGGAATACAACTTAAACCTGTGTCTAAATGGATACTCTCTGAAACAAGTCCGTGAAATCAAATTTTTAGGTATAGTATTTGACTCACAACTCACATGGACTTTACATATCAACAATTTAATTCAATCCTGTCAACAACGAATAAATTTACTAAGAGTGTTATCCAATCATAAATGGGGTTCAGACACTAGAATTCTCCTAAAGCTATATCAAACTTTAATAAGAAGCAAACTCGACTACGGATGCATGTGTTATGAAACAGCAAACAAAAATCAACTAAAAAAACTGGATATCATTCAAACCACATCTTTACGACTAATCTTTGGAGCCTTTAGAACTACTCCAATAAGAAGCCTTCAAGTTCTAGCAGGAGAAATACCATTATACCTCAGAAGACAATACCTATCACTATGCTACAATTCAAAAATTCTAAACGCAAAGGAAAATACCTTTCTCGCAAGTTTAGTATCGGAAGAACCACCGGAACAATACAGAAATTACACCACCAAGGCAATACCATTTTACGAACGCATTAAACGATTACCGTATAGCATCAATCAAAACACCTTAGCATCCATAAAAAAATATCAGACACCCCCCTGGACAGTTTCTTTACCAATAGTAGACCTCTCCTTACATAATTCTAACAAACATTCACACACCTCTGCTGAGATCAGGCTTCAATATCATACAAATTTACTCAAATACTCTTCTTACAAACTTTTCTTTACCGATGCCTCCAAAAGTTGCAACGGAATAACTGTATCAGAAAACGTAATTTCCGCCACTAGATTATCTGATGGCTGCAGTATTTATACCGCAGAACTTCAAGGAATACTTGACGCACTAAATCATTGTAAAAATACAAATGAAAACCAAATACTAATATTATCAGATTCACTAAGTTCTTTACAGGCCATCAAACATGTTTACCCTACCCACATCAATCTATTTCTAATTAAAGACGCGTTGCATCAGCTCCAATTTTCTGGGAAAACCATCTCATTTATGTGGGTCCCATCCCATGTAGGAATAACTGGTAATGAGTTAGCAGACAAAACAGCGTTCGAAGCGATAAACAATGTGAACATTCCGACTACAACAGGCATACCAATCTCTGACACTAAACCTTTATTCAAGAATCATGTAAACAAAATCTGGCAAGAAATATGGGATCAAACAAACACAAATCTGAAAACCATTAAACCAGACGTATCTTCAAAAAATCTTCCTATGCCACCAAAAAGAAAAGACCAAGTAATTATCAGCAGACTCCGGCTCGGACACACACGACTTACCCACAGCTACGTAATCTCCAAGGAACCGCCACCAATGTGCCAAAGATGCCAAATACCTCTCACAGTTAACCATATAATAATAGAATGTCCAGAATACACTTCAGCGAAAACAATATTCAAGATACCCAACAGCCTGAAAGAAGCACTGGTCACAAAATTCAATGAAGTTTTATCTTTTGTAAATCATTGTAAACTGTATAACAAATTATGATTCATTTCTATTTTTCTTTGTAAACTCTAAATAATTTCCATATTTTTGTCATTCTTATATATATTCTAAAAATGTATCTTTTGCTCTATCTATTTTGTATTATAAATATACCGCTAATAACCCGAGTGGTTGATGCGGATAAATAAAAATAAAAAAAAAAAAAAGCATGATTTAAAAAATTGTGCTAAATACCCTCGTCTATAAGAACACAATACTGCCATAGAAATTTATGTAGGATTTATTTGAATTAAAAAAAAAATAAAGGTGCATAATATAGAATAGATAAGAGAATATTAAAAAAGAACATTATATTTTTTAAATATTTTCATATAGATTATATAGCTTTTATCGTAAAAAGTAATGTACAACCACATAAATACTTGAAATATGTTTTGCGAGTGTCCTCTTCTATTTGTAAACTGCCATTTGTTGTAGTTGATCGGAAACTAATAAATATAAAAACAATGCGACCATGCAAGTGCATAAATAATGTTTTGCGTATAGATGCAGTCATATATTATTATTTGAGCGCGAATTTCCTATAGCATGGTGGGTTATCGATTTTAAAATGTATATAATATGTTGTAGGTGTTATTCCAGAAACCTTCAATATGTTTAATAATATAACACAAAACATGGTACTTTTTTAATTTCCAGAAACCGCTATATTCTATATAACATTTGTCTAAAACTAAGCTTATTCCAAAAATTATTCTTTTAAACTAATGATCTGTACGTTTAACATGTATAACATGAAAGACATGTACGTAAAAAACGTCTTGTATTGCTTATGTATATAAACTGCTCGTCAAAAGTTAGGGATATAGAAAATTATGCTGATTTAATAGTTGATTATTTCGCGAACAGGTTAACGTATTGCGCTATTTTTTTTAATATTTTAGATTTTTCTTTAGTATTTACACAGTTATGCAAAGGTTTACTCAAACTTTTTTTTTGTACTTATACCGGGTGGAAGAAAAGAAATGTTTTACTTATGTTAAGTTTGAGACACCCTGTAGGGAAAACGAGGTACACATGTGAGTATACATCAGAATCGTATTGTAGTCTTATATTTTGCGAGCATTTTGTTTTATATAACGGTTTTGCAATTTAACATATTATTATGTTTTAACTGAAACAAAATTTTGAGACACCTTGTAGGGAGAAAAAGGCAGAAAAGTGAGTATACCTCGGCATTATGTTGTAGTCTCATTCTCTAATATCTTTAATAAGAAAGAAATTAGACGGTATTACACTTTAATGTATTTATATGTCTAACATGTGTGACGCATGTCGTCAGTTAAAACACATAAAAGAGTAATACCGTGTAGTTTCTTTGTTATTAAATACACCAAAAAAATTTAAAAAATAGAATATTCACAAAATGTGAGACTACAACATAACATCGAGGTATACTCTATACTCGCCTTTGTGCTTTTTCCTCCCTACAAGGTGTCTCAAAATTTGTTTCGGTTAAAACGCATGTGAAATTACAAAACCGTCTATTTTTTTGTTTCTAAATATATCAGGGACATTTAAAAAACCAAATGTTCACAAACCATAAGACTACAATACGATTTTGATGTATACTAACATTTGTACCTCGTACTCCCTACACGATGTCACAAACATAACATAAGAAAAATATTTCTTTTCTTCCACCCGTTAGAAGTACAAAAAAAAATTGAGTAAACCTTTGCAAACCTTACTTACGTAACCGGGCAACTCGGGTCCGTTGGGCCCACTACTGTTCTTGAATGCATTATTCATATTTACCCATATATTTCTTATATTCTTTTTTGATTTTTTATTAAAGTTAAATTTAAATTATCTAGGTTAAAAAAGGTGCTACTGTAGTATGCGGTCTACCTCGAGGGTGCGATCTATCTGAAGGATTTGCACAAAATAATGAAATGCAAGAAAACTTTTGTAGAAAAAATATTTATTCACAAGTAATAAACATTTGGAGCCAAATAAAGACTACCTCGATACGGAACAAGTTGCTCATCTACCGTTATATGTTTTCCTTGTAAATAGTATTTCTGAAAGTTTTGGTTGACTTGATTCCATACATCGCGTATTGCTGCTAATTTGTCGCTTCTTCTTTCAGACCTCGTGTCCTTATCGTCAAATCGAACAAATCCTAGCAAATTTTTGAATCGATTTAAGCCCATGGTAGCTTTAAATATAGTAGGTCCATAAAACTTACTCCAAAGTATATCTACATTATGGATGTTGGCACTCAGGTGCCCTGCAGTTAGTAGTAGTCCAATAAAGGCATATAGCTCTGTAGAGTCGCAATATTTCCAGTTCTCTATCCCCAGGACTTCTTAGGTTTCATTATTTGTACACTTCACTATTTCGTTCACAATTTTTTCTTCCACAAACAAACAAATGGAATCAACAGGACCATCTACACTTTGACCAGGGACTAACACTACTTTGTGCACTTTACTTTTTATTATGTCGCATTATCGCATACGTCCTGTCGGTTGTGCTTAACTCTTCCAGTTAATTCCATCCTTAGTTTCAAAAATTACACACTTTGAAATCTGGAAACTTGTAGCTACACATTCTTCTTCATTATCACTCAATACTACTTGCTGATCATCCTCTTCACTTGCTTCCGAAAGATGATCTTCAATTTCATAGTCACTTTCAATGCAACCTACTTCAGGAGATTCTTTATTATAGGAATCCCATAAATTATTTGGAATATCTTGCAGTTCTGCAGCTGATAATTATTTTCGGAACATTTTATTAGCACTATCTACTTTTACTGTAATTTAATATAATTTTAGGAGTTTAGTTGTCCACACTAACATCGATATCAAGCGACTGATAGCAGATGCATTATTTATTTCAAAATATGTATAGGTACCTACCTAACAATATTATTGCATTCCAACAATGATTATCAGTTTTTAAAATTCATTTAGAATAGGTATAACACCTATTGCAAGCTTCCCTTTGATGTTCACACCAAAGAGATGTTTACATTGTTTTTACATGTTTAGACTTTATTATTGGATTTCCGGAATCATAAAAGTCGTTTAGATAATCCACAAAAACAATACCTGACTCCCAGTTTAACTTCTGTAACAAAGAATTAGACTTTAGGTATAAATACAAATAGGGTCCGACGGGCCCGTGTTGTCCCTTTACGTGACAAAATTCTTTCGACGCAATAATTTCAAAAATGGTAATGAATATTTTAAATAGCTCATGACCATGTTAAAGGAAACATACTTCTAAACAAATTCAGTGATGCATAAAATTCAATAATTTTTTTTTATCAGTTTATGATAAAAGAATTGGCGTCTCGGGCCCGTTGGACCCACCTTGCCCGGATAAGAGTTTCTGTTCACGAAAAAATCAACTATAAAAATTGAGCATAATTTTTTATATCCCTAACTTTTGACGAGCAGTTTATTACGTGCTATTAGATAGAGCGAAGGCAACCTTCCAATATCAATTTGTTTATTGAGAATCGGGCTAGTAATTTCAAGAAAGTTAATTTCCACAATTTTCAATAATTTAGTGGTTACTTTTTTTCTATATGTAAGATTTCGAAATTACTGTTACGTTAATGATTTTCTGTCATTTAATGATTAGTATTTGTGTATTTGGCTTTTCTGTTGATAGATATATTATGATAAAATAGCGTTCTATGCGCTCTGAGCTTCGCTGGTGTCGCTCCTAGCGGTTACTAATTCAACTTTCACCGGTAATTTTTAAATTTATTATTTAATTGTTTTCGCTTAATATTTATAGGCTATTGATTATATTCAAAATAAGATAGCTAAAAGGAACTACAACGTTAACGGGGTTTTATTACTTCATATGGTCAATGGACATCTATATATGAAAAAACCGCAGAGTGCTACCATTTAAAGGGGTGCGTTTTTGAGAAATGGGTGAATTGGTCCCTGGGCACAGGTTACATTAGGGTGAGTTCTATGAACTTTTGGTACAAACACGTCTACATAAAAATTGTTCCTGGTTAAATTTTCTATCTACATATCACTTTTTAAAGTCAATGATACTTTTTTTTACAAAAATATATTCAAAAGAAAAAGCACAAAGAAACCCAAAAGAAAGAAATTTTGTTTTTTGTCCCATAACCTTTGTCCACGAGGATATAGGTATAGAAATTGCTTTACAGAAAAAAAATCTACATATTTCTTCTTTAAAATGTTGTTTAGTAGAGGTCATTAGGATCTATAGTTTTTGAAATATGATTTTTCAAAGTTCGTCACTCACAGCAATTTTGGGCAATTTTCCTTGTTATTTCGCAAATATTGTTCTGTAACTTTTTTCTACGTAACTTTAGGTAAATGAATTACCTTTAAAATGGTCTACTGTATAACGTTGTACGACTTTTTATTTTCGAAAGAGATTATGGTTTTTCAAGGTTTTATACTTTTAACGATTTTTTGTAATATAACATAAAAATAAAATAATATTATTATATAATATATTATATATTATATAATATTATATTATATATAGTATATAATATGATATTATATTATATATTATATAATACCTAATATAAAAAAATATTATTTTTTACATTTTTTACGATTATTTTTGAAATTTCTCATTATAACTTTTTTTCTTCTACATTTAGGTATATATTATATTTTATAATAAAAAAAGCTTATTTTGTTTACTTTAAAATGGTGCATTACAAAAAATTCTAGGATTATTTTTGAATAAGATATTATTGTTCAAAATGTAATAAGTACTTGCAACGATTTTTAATTTTAGGATTATTTTTTAAATTTCTCATTATAATTTTTTTTTTCTTGTAAGTGAATATACTATATATTGCTCAATAAAGAGGGCTTATTTTCTTTTCTGTAAAATGGTGTATCATATATATTTAAATAATGGAAACCGAGTGATTCTTTTTTATTTTTTTACCTGTATTATTTAAAATTATTTCTTTCACAAAAATTACATAAATATTAGTCTTAGAAAACATCACTTTAGTTAAAATTATTTAAACGTTGACATTTAAAAAATTTTCAAAACCAAATTCCATCTCTTCGTTAGCATTAGCTTCAATATCTTCCTCTGACACCTCAGTTATCTTAGAGTTCACATAATTAGTACCCACGCACATTGCACATGCACCCTTTGCAGAATATTGAACAACTAATTCCTATCTTCCTACAACCGCAGTTTTTTGTACATCCTTTGGTACATTTACATGCTATTTTTTCAAGCAAAGCTTGTGGTGCAGGAGCTTTGACAGTAAATATTGGAATTAATCCATACTTTGAAGTTTGCCCGGCCGAGTCAAGTGGATCCAATGTATTAGGTACCTATAAAAAATAAGATTCAATCATAACACACAATCACATAAAAAAGTTGTAATGAGAAATTTAAAAAATAATCCTAAAATCAAAAATCGATGCAAGTACTTATTACATTTTGAAAAACCATATCTTATTCAAAAATAATCCTAGAATTTTTTATAATACACCATTTTAAAGTAAACAGAATAAGCTTTCTTTTTTATTATCATATATACCTAAATGTAGAAAAAAAAGTTATAATGGGAAATTTAAAAAATAATCGTAAAAAATATAAAAACTCGCTAAAAGTATAAAATCTTGAAAAAGATAACCTCTTTAAAAGAAGTCATACAACATTATACAGTAGAACATTTTAAAGGTAATTGTTTTCTATTCCTCTTACATGTAGCATTGCATATGCCTAAAGTTTCGTAGAAAAAAGTTACAGAACAATATTTGCGAAATAACAAGGAAAATTGCCCAAAATTGCTGTGAGTGACAAACTTTGAAAAATCATATTTCGAAAACTGTAAATCCTAATGGCCTCTACTAAACACCATTTTAAAGAGAAAATATGTAAGTTTTTTTTCTGTGAAGCAATATCTATACCTATATCTCCGTGGACAAAAGTTATGGGACAAAAAACAAAATTTCTTTCTTTTGGGTTTCTTTGTGCTTATTCTTTTCAATATATTTTTGTAAAAAAAGGTATCCTTGACTTTAAAAAGTTATATTTAGATAGGAAATTTAACCAGGAACAATTTTTATGTAGACGTGTTTGTACCAAAAGTTCATAGAACTCACCCTAATGTAACCTGTGCCCAGGAACTAATTCACCCATTTCTCAAAAACGCACCCCTTTAAATGGTAGCACTCTGCGGTTTTTTCATATATAGAGATTCATTGACCATATGAAATAATAAAACCCCGTTAACGTTGTAGTTCCTTTCTATAGTACATAATCAATAGCCTATTACAACACAAAAAAGTAATTAAATTGTAATCGATTTTTTTAAGATTTTGCTAATCATTTTGACGTTCTGTTGATAAAATATGAATTTCTTACTTCGGATACTTTCACAATTATCGTGTAGATGGCGCTAAGATTAATAGATTAATTTATAATTACATATTACGAAACATTAAAAAAACTTAAATTCAGTATTTAAAACGTAAGTATATTTAAGGTAAAAATATATACCACAGCTTTGACCAACTAATATTTTTTATAATTAATGTTTTTAGTTTTAATTTTAAATTAATCACTTTGACATTTATGTCAAATTTCCGGTAAACGTTTACAGACTTGTCACTACTGGCGCTCGCGAATTTGTAAATATCCCCTCTACGTAGGAGCTCACAGCGTATATCTAAAAATGTGCTCCCTGAATTTGGGCCACAGGGATCTAAGACAGATCATCCAATAGTTAAAGGAATTCAATGTAAGCGCATGTAATAACCCACATATTATGTGTGTTTTATTGTTACAGTAAAGCATTCGACTGTGTCAGATATGACAAAATGTGGAAATACCTGGAAGAAATGGCTGCTCCAAAACACCTCGTGGAATTGATAGTAAACCTCTTTTTCCAGATCTTCTCTGACTGCATCTTTCCACCTTTTTCTAGGCCGTCCTACAGACTTTCTCCCATCTGGCCTTTCCCAAAACACATTGTTTTTAAGGCGATTGTCGTTACTACGTATCATATGCCCTGCCCATCTGAGTCTATTTGCCTTAATAATATCTGACTATATTTTCCGTTCCAAAGAGAGATTCCAACTCGTTATTGTATCTGCGCCTCCATTCGTTTGTCACGCTGTCTCTGCAAGGGCTATATATTATTCGAAGGGTTTTACGCTCCCACACCAGCAATTTATTTATTTCTCTTTTAGTTATCGTCCATGTTTCGCTTTCATACGCTTCCATTGCCGGTCATATTATGGTCTTATATATCTGGATTTTGGTACCTCGTGAGAGAAGTTTTGACTTAATTAGATGTTGCATTGCAAATTAAGATCTATTTCCTACCATTATTCGTGTTTCAACTTCTTGATCTATTTTGTCGTCAGTGGTAATTGTTGCTTTTAGATATTTAAATTCTTTAACCACTTCGAAGTTATGATCGTTTATAATAATATTTTGCTTATTCGGCGTCGTTCTTGTTTTGAGACGACCAAGTATTTTGTTTTGTCTACATTTATTTTTAACCCGATATTTACTTCAGCTTCTTCAAAACTCGGGAAAATACCCTTAACGTTTAATGTTGATTGTTCCATTGCATCTACGTCTTCGGCAAAATCGACTACAATTTTTGCTCCCCGAGCAGCTATGCCAGGTTTAAGTTTTGGATAAATTTTTCGTATGACATATTCTAAGGCCAGGTTAAACAACAACGGGGACAACATATCTCCCTGTTTTAGTCCAGAATTTACGCAGAAAGCATTTTCGATATGTTTCTCCCTATTTTAACTTGTGCAAAGGAGCTTCTTACACACATTTACATTACCGCAGTTAGTTTCTTGAGTACTCCCATTGCTCGTCCATTGCCTTAACATATGAAGAATTAAGAATAAAGAATGGAGAAGCCATTATTTATTTATCTATTAAATGGTAGACCTTTTTTTACAATCATACATAAAATACTGAAATAAAACATACAAAAATAGTTAATTTAGAACAAATATTTGAATTGATATTTACAAATGTCAAAAGTAATAAAAATTGCACAAAAAAAGTAAAAATAAAATAATAAAATATTTAGCCTACTTAAATAAATGTAACCTACTTAAAACCATGTCACATTAGGCGTGAAGGAATCTCAGAATGGGAAAGGAAAATGGGAATGGGAATCCATTGGCGGCAGATAAATCAAAACATTAAAGTACTCGGATGATATAACGCTTTTCGCCGAATTCTTGGAAGAATTCGACTACTGAGTTTAGGAGCAGGACTGTTTATAAATAGGTCAAAAACAAAGATCATAGATTGAAGAAATAATAACCGGTAATAGTAATAGATAATGACATCGAAATGGTATATCAATTGGTGTATCTGGGCACCCTCCTAACCAGTTCTGGAGGACGCATCAAAGAAATAAAAAGAATGTCAGCAAAGGCCAGGTGCAAAATATTAAAGCTCATGAAAGTATGGAAAAGTGACATCACCATGGATACAACGATAAGGCTTGTTAAAACAATGCTCTTCTCCATTTTTCTATATGAACTTGAATGATGGTCTTTGAAGGAAGTTGAAAAACGCATTATAGACCTGTTTGAAATGTATTGCTGGCGAATAAAGTTTTGAATACCCTGAACCGCAAGAAAAACCAGCAAGTCTATTATTAAAGAGCTGCAGGTTACAAGTAGTCGTCGAAATATTGTAAGGGCTGTATCACATTATAAAAGTTTTGAACGTGCGAGGGTTTTCTCGTGCAGTAGTTTTGACGCACTGTCCTTTTCACGCAATAAGAATTGAGTCACACGAAGATATTTTGCTGTGTTGTTTGGTATATTATTTTTATTTACACTTTGTGGCTGAGGTAGGTACATAATACGATGTCTGATATGTATCATTACGATGTATTATTAAAAATGGGTGTTTTTTGTCCATACTTTTGTCCTAATATACTGTAATGCGTGTTTAATTCATATGCAGTTTCTATTTTGTCAGTTATTATTTCTTATGTTTTTAATTAAAAGTCTTAATTTGTTTTTATAATCGTTGTTCTACTAAATTATTTGAGGGATCTTGGATTAGCTCATCTAATTAGCTAATACAATCTATGTAATAAACTATTCTAAATGGGAAATAAGCTTCAATTGAACTAAAAAATGATTTTATTAACGTTTCGACATCCGATTTGGGCGTCGAAACGTTAATAAAATTATTTTTTTAGTTAAATTGTGGCCTATTTCCTATTTCGAATAGTTTATTACATAAATTTCACAAGAAAACAGCTTCAGAACAACATTACAATCTATGTTTTTCATGTACAGAATTTAAAAGACGCTCTGTCATCCACTCATTTTTAAATGTTGTTCCCCTCATTTTGAATGTTGTTTTTAGATAATTTCACACAAGACGTGATCGACGCCATACTCCAATATTCACCGAGTCCTTTACCCTAAAAATCTAAATATAATTTCGTAGAATAAAAGGTATAGTTATATTATATGGAGCGAAATCAAATTATAGCGTTGTAGTTACTTAATCGTCGAATAAAGAGAAATAAGAGGAACCGAATTCATTGGGTCCATCCTATTAACGCAAAAAGGTACGATTTATAAATTTTTATATTCACATATTGATGGCACACCCTCTATACTCAACGTTAATTGCAACTATGTAAAATAAAGTTTATTATAATATACTTACCAGTTTAAATTATTGTTGTTATCAGTAACATATAAATAATTTTGCTGTACTTACCAAATGTGTTTTTTTTCTTTATCGCCTAATTCGTCAAATTCAGTGTATCTACCTATATATTTCTATTTTTTTTGTCCCAAAGAACAAGTCTCGCTTCAATTAATGTTATTAATATTTCGCTATCAATCTGAAACATCATAATATAAGATATATGTACCTACTTCAAACATCCACACAGTGTAAATGAACATAATGTACCAAACAACCAATGAAACTACCTTCGTGCGACTGAACGACAGTATCATATGAAAGGATGCATTAAGTCCGCTATATTACTGGTTGCGTAAAGACGGCAATGCTGCCGTCTGTTGTAAGCGAGAGACGGCATAAACACGGCGACTTCACCGAACGTTCCAACCACCGTCTAGTGAGATAGGCTTCATATGATTACATGAGCCACCATTGGAATGTCGTCGTGCGTTATAACACTCGCACGTTTAAATTCTTATAATGTGAAACAGCGCTAATCGAAAAAATCACCGCTTACTTCGGTCATGTGGTGCGTAGAGGTGATCTGGAGAAACGGACATTGCTGGGGATGGTTCAAGAAGCGAGAGCCCGGAGAAGATATTATGTGAACCACATATGTGGTACCGGAACAAGGTATGTGCACCACATTACAAAAGAGATCAAAGTTCCGCTAAACCACTAGAGAAAGATAAAGGAGACAATTTAAGGGAAATCATTGAAAATTCAAGGTGGCACGATATCCGAATCGGGTGACCGATTCGGAAGAAAATCTAAAAAAGTTAATATTTTGTTCAGTTACCTGCTTTTTCAAAGGATCTCACTGCCTGACCTATGTACACTTTTGGGCATGTATCACAAATTATCGTATATACTCATTTACTACGGGTTTTATTATTTTTTTGTTGTTTTTTATGTCTGTGCAAATAATTACTTGTTTTAGCATCGTGTTATTACCCTTTTTCTAAAAGAAAAGAAGTTTTTATGATGTTGTCTGGTGTACCCATAAACCTTAACTAACTGTGAAATTCTTTCTTATATTTAATATTAGATGGAATTGAGGCCATCGGTACATAATTCGCAAATATTTTACGGCTATTCCTACTTTTTCTGTCTTTACACGGCAAATTACGTGTAAGTAGTAAAATTCACACTAGTATGGATATGTAAACATTATAATAGAATGTCATTCTACTTGAAAATGTCATCATTAACTGTAAAGAGATGGCTTTTAAATGTTCTTGGATAACTGTTATTTGTATAATTGTAAATTATTAAATCAGTTAATAAATGTGATAATTTTTTCACTAACTATGTATTCAGTGATTGTAATAACTTATATGTACAAGAATAACTAATACTCAATCGAGAAAAGAGGAAAAGTGTTAAAGTGATTTTTTAATAATATATTGTTATTATGGAACGCTTACAATTTTGAACATATTTAACAAAAAAATACATGGATCACATAATATATCTTGATGTATTCTCTGCTTGTATCTTCTATAAATAATACACAATAAATAACTTTTTATTAAGTTCACGTCTTAAATCAATTATCTACCAAATACACTATCGATATTATTTAATCTACAACTCAAAATATTCCCGATGCCATGTCAAATATTTAAAATTGTCACTAATTGTCACTGTCTGCCTGACAATATGCTGACAATATTCTATTCGACTGAGTGCGTTGTATAACAAAGATAGATTTGGAAAATATTACCACGGACAATGTGTTCATTTTTTTCGAATCCTGGAAAAACCAATAAATATTTTTAAAAAATTTAAACGCAGAATGAAAAACTAATTTATTACCGAGGGCCGAAAGCCCCTTAGAATAAATAAAAAGTTTATTTTGAATGAGATATTGGAAATTAAAAATCACACTAAATTTTATCTTAGTTTTTCACCCCTGTAACTCATTAAAATAAACATTATAGAAGTTCTCCGGGACTTTCGGCCCTCAGTAATAACGTAATCTTTCATTCTGCGTTTAAATTTTTCAAAAATACTAGGATTCGAAAAAAATGAATCCCCATTTGAATATCATTGCAGCCGAAAGTACGTACCCATCCCCTTAATATATTCCTTTTGAGTTCTTCTCTTATTACTGTTCATTAAAGCATTTATTACTCTTTAGTTTGCTTAAAACTCTTATTAACAAATTATTGTACAAATGTTTTAAACAAATTATAACTTCAAACGGGTGTAACTTTAATATAAATAAAGAAAAAGTAATTTAACACACTTTGTTTGGAAGTCTATGAACAAAGATTTAAAATGAGTTTTTGCAAAGCCCATTTTCATGCATAGAAGCCGAAATTTCAACTTGTACTTGGCATAAATTTTACAACATCTTGAGTTCTAATTATTGGGATTGAAAACGTTATTTTCTTTGTTTGTTATTAGGGAACAAATTTCATTTAAAAATTTTTGTTTATCGCTTTTAGTTTATGTGCTAGAGCCTTATAAACCATAGCCCTATTTTTTGACCACTCGTATCGAAATCCACCCTCAAAATTCGTAATCAGTAGCCAAAAATCAATAAGAAACCATTGAGTTTGCCCATCAGCATTGAAAAGGCCACGATGACCCAGCTGGTGCCTAGAATAGAATTATATAGCCAAAATTTTGTTAAAAGTGTGCAAAAAATCTTTATAAACCGGACTCTTTACGTGGTTCAGATACATTACCTTCAAGTGCATTATACAAAATATTAATTAAATTTATATTGTTATTTGGTAATACTTGGTTTGCTAACAACTTTTGTTTGTTAAAAACAAATACTTCATAGATCTTAAAAATAGTTTACATATACTTCAATGTCATTGAATAGTTCTAGATCATTCACAAACAAATAAAATAACTTTCCTTTGGTAATCTCCATCCGTGCCAATTGCTTTCATTATGGTCCATAAACTTTCTAACAAACAGCAAACTTCTTCAGTGTGCATTTCACATGGATTTCACTTCACTTTCTGAAACTGGTACGAACAAAAATGCATCTATCACATCCCGGGATTCGCTGAAAAATTTAGTTTGTCTGCCACGTTTCCCAAAAGTTAGAAGATTAAGAAAAGTTTATTTAGATTTAATGTTGTTTTCAAACGTCATAAAATTTTTATGTTTTTAGCGTTGTTTATCAAATGAAGCGTACAGGGAAAAAAGGGGGAATGTCAGAAATTTTCATTTTTTGTTTTAATAATTCATTAGATAGGTTATATTCTGTACTTTACTATACGTAAATAACACTGGTTAAAAATGGGTTGTGTCATGAGATAACACTAATAATAATACAATAACTATATAGGAGAAGAAGGGGGAATGGCACGGTGTTACCCGTTAATTGGGGGGAATGTCAGTTGTGAAACACGCAGAAATAAGTAAAAACACATAGTTTTCGTGTGTTCCCACAGAGTAAATTTTCCAAACATATGATTTAAAAAAAAATGTCATCAAAACATATCAATAATATTAGTCTTATAACTTTGAAAATGCTCTGCTAAAAAATTCAACAGATGTGACATACCTCCTTTTTTCCTAAAATGATATATATATATATATATATATATATATATATATATATATATATATATATATATATATATATATATTATGTTCATTGGTGTTACCAACAATGTACATGGTAATTAGTTATTATTGCTGTCTGCTGTTTTCTTGCTTGAATTATTCTATAAGAGTATTGTCTTCATTTTCAAAAAGATCATTCCCTACATACGGTGTGAAGCTTCTGCGCAATCTTTGTTTCTATTCATTTATGTGAGGCTCAGTTAATGGTTGCGGTATTTTTGATAATCTTCCTATTTTACAATATTCTTTAAGATCTGCTAAATCTGAATACCATTAATAAATTTAAAATCTAAACGACACCTTAAAAAAGGCTTTCGATAGGGTGTACAATGGAAAGCTTTAAACATATTAAGAGCCAAGTTCATTGATGGTAGAGTCATAGAAAACATCTGAAGTCATATTTATGAGTCTCTAGGAGATTAACTGCCTGTAGTGACAAATGGGTGGATCGAGTAGCTCAGGAGTCACCACTGCCGGTCCTAAGCCCGGATAAAGGAGGAAGGTTGTGCAGTGGGCTGATAACCCACTCCCGGAAAAAACACACTGTTACGAAACCTGAACATTTGCCTCGGAATACAGGACGGAACTTTCGGAAACGACTCAAGCTACGAAACATGGACTATGCATTTGGAAACTGGAATGTGAGGACACTAAATAGACCAGGAGCTCAAACCGCACTTCTGTCAGAACTAAAAAATATAAGCTCATGATTACTGCTCTTCACGAGACAAGATGCCTGGAGAAAAGTGACAGGGACACTAAAATGCACACAATTCTATATAGTGGGAAGGAACAAGGAAGCAAAGAATGTGGAGTTGCATTTGTGGTGAATAATGATTTTAAGTCAAAAGTCAGTGAAAGGATATGTAAGTTGAGAATTTGCACCCACTTCTTTAACCTAACCATGATAAAAATTCACTGCCCAACAGAAGAACAAAAGCAACATGCAAAGGAAAGCTTCTACCAACAGCTGGAGATAGTATATGATACTGCGCCAAAAAATGACATCAAGATTATAATGGGTGATATGAATGCTAAAATAGGCAAGGAGATGCAGTTCTATGGCACAATAGAAAAACACTCACTGCAAAATGAAACAAGCGAGAATGGGGAGTTTTTGATAAATTTTGCCACCAGTAAAAACATGGTTATAAGTTCCACATGCTTCCCACATAAAGACATGAATAAAATGACATGGATTTCACCAGATGGAATGACAACCAATTAAGTTGACCATGTGCTGATAGACAAAAGGGCAGCCAGTAGTATCTACCATGTGAGAACACAACGAGAAGCATGCTCTATATCAGACCATCTTTTACTGCAAACCAAATTTAGATGCAGAGTTAACAGGGAAAGAAATGAAATACAACAAAGAACAAACAAACTGGACCTGGAAAAACTGAAGATCCAGAATATAAAGAGAAGTTCGAAAAAGAAGTCGTAAATGAGTTAAGGACGCTAGAACTGCACTCCATAGAGGGCAAATGGAGTAACGTCAAAACAGCAGTACTGACAGCAGCAGCGTCCACTCTGGAAAACAAGCAAAAGGAGAGAAGAGGAGCATGGTTTGATGACGAGTGCAGACTAGCAATAGAGGAAAGAAATGAAGCACACAAAATATACATAACAAGAAGAACACGGGAAAGACGAACATTATTTGAAGTCGCAAGACGGAAAGCAGACAAGATATGTAAAAAGAAATGAGAGCCTATGAAAATAGACAAATAGAAAAGATGGAAAGAAAATTACAAAAACAACGAAATTAGAGGGGCATACGAATACTTAAAAAAGATAAGAAGTGGGTATAAACCTCAAAACAAATCTATGTAAAGATGAAAGTGGGCAAATAATCAGTGACCAATAAAAAGTCACAGAAACCTGAAAGCATTATTTTCAGACCCTACTTTGAACACAAGTAGACATGGAAGATGAAATGGGTATGAACTCCGTAGATGAGAATGAAGTAGATAATGGAGTTGAAGCTCCAACTATAGAGGAAGTTGTCGAAGCTATTAAGGCCCAGGAAATTAATAAAGCTCCGGGAGTTGACTAAATACCAGCAGAACTGTATAAGGTAGGTGGCGACCACCTAGCAAGTCACATCCACGTGCTCATCAAAGACATATGGCAAGAAGAGAAAATACCGGACGACTGGAAGAAAAGTACAGTATGCCCGATCTATAAAAAAGGAGACAAACTCCACTGCAAAACTACAGTGGAATCTCCCTACTATGTACAGCATATAAAGTTCTGACTTGTATTATAAACCAGCGGCTCCAACCACTAGCAGAAAATATTATTGGAGAGTATCAGACGGGCTTTCGACGGGGAAGATCAACACTGGATCAAATATTTACAGTCAAACAGATCTTGAGCAAATCATGGGAACACGATATTGATGTTCACAACGTGTTTGCAGACTTCAAACAGGCATACGACTCAGTCAAAAGGAACAAAATATACTATATATTGGCTAAATTGGCAATACCACACAAGCTAATAAGACTCATTAAAGCTACAAATGAGACTCATTAAACCACTGGAGAGACTTTTCAAAATTTCGCAGGGACTAAAGCAGGGAGATGGGCTGGCCCCAACTTTTTAACCTGACGCTGGAGTATGCGGTTAGGCAAATGCAATTTGGACGAGGAAACCTACTGACCAACCGAAGGGTTCAACCGGCCGCTCATGCCGATGATATTAACCTTTAACTACCCGCGCATCAAGTTATAACATAACTACACACGTGGCGTACTTTATACGCCACAACAAAATACACTTAAAAACAGCGGATTTGTTTATTTTTTTTTGAAAAATTACACCTAGTTGTTTGTTATAAACCTTATTCGGCATCAGTGAATACTTGGAGTTCTTTCTTAGTAAGCCAATTGGGATTTATAACTGGAATCATGGAATAACTGGATTCCATGATAAATAAAATTACTAATAAAAAATTTTTTGAAATGTGATTTTTTACAGGAGAAAAAGTATTGTTTATAAAGAAAAATATATTTTGTGCCATAATGACCAAAAACCATTGAAATATGTACTTATATTACTACTTATATTAATATAATCATGGCGCATATTGTCCGCCACCGGAAACAACAAATAATTAACTGTAAATTACGATCTTCCCAGAAAGCCGACTATAACGATATAACGAAACTAAAACCAAATTGTAAAGCACATTCCAGTGATAGGTTAGAGAGAAAAACAAGGTCAAAAATAAAAATTTTAAATGTATTTGCAGTAGAATTCTTACATCTGGCGTACAAAATACGCCAGTGCGTGTAGTTAAAGGTTAATATTATGAGTAGAACATCAACAGGAGCACAGGAAACATACGCAGAGTTAAAAACACAAACAAAAATGCTAGGTCTGGAAGTTAACACAGAAAAAACAAAAATAATGACTTAGACGAGAAGAAATATAGTCCCACAAAACATTATACATGAAGATGACATTGAAACGGTTGGAAAGTTTACATACCTGAGAGTAGAAATACATGGCGATGGATCAGAAGGTGGAGAAATACGGAAGAGAATAATGTAAGCAAACAGAGCTTATTTTGCCGTCTCCCATATATTTCGGTCTAAAAGTGTCCACCGAAATACAAAGATGAGAATCTATAAAACTCTAATTCCACCAATAACATGCTATGGCAGTGAAACCTGAAAGAAACATCCAAAAATGAACTCGACACATTCGAAAGGAAAGTACTGAGGAGAATACTAGGACCTGTGAGGGAAAACGAAATCTTCAGAAGTTAATACAACAACGAACTTTATCAACTTTATAAGGAAGCACCCCTGTCAGACTTCATTAGAATACAAAGATTGCAATGGGCCGGACATGTGATAAGAATGGAAGAGGAGAGGCTACCAAAAAGAGCACTGAATGCTAGAATGTAGGGAAAGAGATCGGTTGGAAAGCCAGGAAAGCGCTGGGAAGACACAGTAAACAGCGAAGCACAAGCCCTTTTAGGAGTCCGCGTATGGAGAAGAGCAGCCACAGACAAGCAAGGGTGGAGGCAAAAAATAAAGAAGGCCAAGGCTCAACTTGGGCTGTAGTGCTGTAGAAGAAAAAGAAGAAGAAGGAGATTAACCGACGAATGTTACATTCAAAAAGGCGTCAGACAGGGTTTCAGTCTAGACACACTATTATTTAATATTTACTTATTGATGAACTAATTAATCATCTTATGATGAGAGTAGGCGCAAAATTTCAGACTAATGCTTTTAAATGTATTAATTTTTTTAGAGTCCTGAGAAGATTAATAAATATTTTTGAAAAATTTAAGCACAGAATGAAAAATTACATTATAACCGAGGGCCAAATATCCCCTAGAATAAACAAACAGTTTGTTTTGAATGAGATATTTGAAATAAAAAATCACACTAAATTTTCTCTTTTTTTTTTCACCCCTGTAACTTATTGAAATAAATATTATAGAAGTTTTCAGCGACTTCGGTCCTCGGTAATAATGTAATATTTCATTCTGCGTTTAAATTTTTCAAAAATACTTGTTAGTTTTCTCAGGATTCGAAAAAAAATAAATGCATTTAAAATGCATTGGTCCGTAATTTTTGACTACGCTCTTAAATCCGTTGACGATACTATTATCTTATCCGATAATTTCCAGAGCCTTTAAAAGTTATTGAATTCCGTAAACACGATTGGCAGAGAAATGGGACTAAAAATGAATGTTTCTAAGGCAAATATGATTATTTCATTCATAGGATATTCTGACCAATAGAAAGCTACAGAAATAAAAATTAAACTGATTATTTTTTAATGATTTTAACTTCCAATCCTATAGTAAGATACTTGATCACGTGTTTAATTGTGTCCAATCAGATTAAAATTATACTGAGAATTATCTACTGTAGAAAATTACCGATACAATTTTTTTAAGTAGATTGTTTCTGTTTAATGGAAACCAGTTTCCTAGTTTTGACAACTGTCACATTTAAGAAAATATCCATAATATATCTACGTATTAAAAAATAATCTTAGGAATATCACACAACAGTAAGAATAAATAAGAAAATAATGCTTCATTTTTACTCAAATTTGTTGTCATTCTGCAATAGCCACTCGAACCCTGCGGGCTCTCGTGTCTATTACCAGACAACAAATTTTCGAAAAACTGTCGCATAATTTTCAATTTATTCTCACTCTCTTGTGATATTATATCCGATTATTTTTTGATGATTTTAACTTCCAATCGTAATAAGATATTTGATCACGTGTTTAATTCTGTCCAATCAGATTAAAATTATACTGAGAATTATCTTCTTCTTCTTCTTCTTCTTCTTCTTCTTCTTCTTCTTCTTCTTCTTCTTCTTCTTTTTCTTCTTCTTCTTATAATAGGCCTCTTGGCCTGTTCCTTACCGATTTTGAGCTTTTATTCGTAGCTGTGATGTTGACTGCCAGCTATCTCGTCACCTTTTAAAGGGCCTTCCTATTGGTCTCTTGCCTGTTGGCTTCGAATCCCTGGCTATACGGGCTATTCTCTCGCTGTCCATTCTCGTCACATGCTGATTCCACTCTCGTCATCTCTGTCTTCCCCCCTGTCGTTCGGTATTCTGTCTCTCAGTGTTTTCCCAGTTATTGACCTCAACGTTCTCATTTCTGAAGTTCTCAGTATTCTCTTGGTTTCTGCAGTGTCACATCTTGTTTCTATAACGTACGTCATGATCGGGCTTACACATGATTTGTATATGCGTACTTTCCCTTCCAGCCTCATATCTTTGTTTCTCCAGATGGCAGCCCTCAGACATCCTGACACGTAATTGGCTTTATTTGCTTGTTTTCGGACGCTCTCTTTAACATCTCCATAACTACATATTTCGATTCCCAGATATTGGAATCTCGAGACTTGTTCAATTAGTTCGTTGTTAATTACTAATTTGCATCTTATGGGTTCCCTTGACACTACCAGGGATTTTGTCTTGGCTGTTGATATTTTCATATTGTAGTTCTTCGCCACTGTATTGAAAGTTTGTGCCATTCGCTGTAGGTTATCCTCATTATCGGAGATTAAGATTGCGTCGTCAGCATAACAGAGGATTTTTATTTGTTTTTCCGCCATCTTATATCCTTTTCCAGTACCTTTAATGTTTTCTATGATTTTGTCCATTACTAAATTAAAAAGCAATGGGATCAAGCTATCCCCTTGTCTGATTCCCGAATTGATTTCTACTTCCGATGTTAGTTCATTCTCGACTTTTATTCTGGTTTTGTTCTTCGTATTAATGTCTTTATTTATCCTTATCATCTTGTTGGGCTGATTTTTCTCCTTTAGCAATCTTAGCACACCTTCCAATCTTACACAATCGAAGGCCTTAGTCAGATCTATAAAGTACATAAATTCAGGTGTATTATATTCCAGTGCTTTCTCAGCAATTTGTCTGGCTATGAATATGGCGTCTATTGTGGACCTATTTTTCCGAAAACCTTGTTGTTCCTCACTAATTGTGTATTCTTCATTTATTTTATTATCTACTGGAATTATCTACTGTAGAAAATTACTGATAGAATTTTTTTAAGTAGATTGTTTCTGTTTAATGGCAACGGTTTCCTAGTTTTGACAACTGTCACATTTAAGAAAATATCCATAACATACGTATTAAAAAATAATCTTACGAATATCACACGACAGTAAAAATAAATAAGAAAATAATGCTTCATTTTTACTCAAATTTATTGTCATTGGGCAACAGCCACTCGAGCCCTGCGGGCTTTCGTGTCTATTGCCAGACAACAAATTTTCGAAAAACTGTCGCATTATTTTCAATTTATTCTCACTTTCTTGTGATATTATACCCGATAATTTTTGATCCAGATAATTTTTGATAATATTCTGTCGTCAAGTATATTACGTCCGATGCCCTTCGTTGCTACGAAAAAACACATTCAGTGACATTAATGACAATTAATGTTTTAAAAATTATAAAAGTGATGACTTCAACCGTCAAGTATTTATAAAAACTGTGTGTTTAATTGTACTAATTTGTACTTACATAAATAAATTACAATAAAATTTTGGCTTTGAACAGTTTTATTCATGAAATAATCGCAACAAATTGCACTCGATCTCTAAAATTATTATCGAATTTTTGCCCTAGTGACACTTTGACATAATTTCACTCCCCTTTGGGTCGTGAAATTAAAACTGTCAAGTGTCATTTAAGTGTCACTCGGGAGAAATTCGATAATTTTCGAGCTCTTGTGCAATTACTACTGATAATCAGCCAACCTCAGTGCAATACTTCCCTACAGATAAGTATCAACGAAACATTGAGAGACTTACTCACTTTAAATATCTGGAATGCTACACTATAGACCAAATAGATTAAAGTAAAGAGATCAAATACTTAAAGCAACTCGCAAAATGTTCCTAAAAATGAAATATTTTTCTGTAACCATGATTTAAATCTAAAATATGTCGAAGAATAGTCCAATGTTGTATTTGGTCAGCGTTTTTACATGGCACCGAGACCTAAACTCTGATACAGTCAATCGCCTAGAGGTGTTTGAGATTAGCTTGCATTGCAGAATGCTCCGAATACCCTGACAGCGATGCAGATCAATCAAGCAGTGTTAAATAGAGCAAATGTCTTTAATGACTAGTTATTGAAAACTAATAAAATAAGAAATATTTCATAACTAGGGCATGTTCTTCGATGAGACCTGTAAAAAATCCTTCACAATTTTATGATAAATAAAATTCAGGTAGCAGAGGAATAAGAAGGAAGCAGCTGTAATGGCTCAAGAAGATTCGTGATAAGAAGAGTAAGCATTTCCGAACAACTATTTCGATTAGTTGAACACCTTGAACAACTTATCAAATAATCGCCAACGGTATTTTTCATTCACATATCGGTTTACTCATCTCTAATAATTGTCCTGGTGGTATGCTTGTAAGTCATTTACCAGAAACCCACTTTTTAATACTTTACTTAATAAAAATTTTTAAGTGGATTTTGTTGACCGGTGTTATTTCAATCGTTGTATTCATCACTGTTTTCGTTGTTTCAGTTTAATACTTGTTTTATCTTTATGTTGGCTATAACTGAGAAACTAATAAAATAAATATCCAACGTAGAGTCATAGTAGAGTCATAGTAGAAATAAATATTGTCGGTTATACGACCACTAGGCGTCGATTGTAAAAACGCGAAATTCGTACACGGAGGTGGTATTATCGATGCTAAAATATCGATTGAATAAAAATAACGAAATTTCCTTTGATGGCTGCTGGCTTTTCTCCTTCTGACACATGACAAGGAATCCCTTTCAATATAATTTACTTTATAACATGCCGAGGCCGAAGGTGCTATATTGGAAAATCTGTCATAATATATTTGTTTGCCGGGGACCCGTGATTATGATTTGACACGATTTTTCGTTGAACAACTTTTTATAATGGCGCGTAACAATAAAGAATTTTTTATTCCTGCTTTTAATGTTAATATAGTTCCTTAAAATACATATCGATAAAGAATGATAAAAATATTTCTGCGAACAAAAAATCTGTCGTATAAATTTAATAAACCTACAGGATGACTCGGAAATATCTAGAAAGGATTCAAAGAGAATAGTAAAAAGCATATTTATACATACAGTATGGTGCCAATTAATGGAATAAATTCGTTATTTCGTCAGCCGACGACTTTAAAGAAAAAACCTAAAACAGCTCGATTTTCTAAATTATGATTTTTTGACATATATTATAATATACTAGTAACGTTATCCATCTGAGCGTAATGATGTAATCGATGATTTTTTTTTAAATGAAAAGGTGTGAAAAGGGGTCGTATGATAGCTCAATAGGGTTTTTCATTCACAGTCATTTGTTTCGAGCTTCTGTCATGTGTCACATAATATTAATATATCTACGTCATACGTTATTGGTATCTGGAATGATACAAACCAAAGACGTATGGCGTAGATATATTAATATTATGTGACAAATGACAGAAGCTCGAAACAAATGACAGTCGATGAAAAGCCCTATTGAAAGGTTTTTTTAATTTTCTATTAAAAATTCTAAACATTAACATAATTATTTTTACAGGGTTTTCAAAAAAAAACATTTTTTTATTAAATTAATTTACACAAAAAGAAGAATGTATGTAATTTATTTAAATCAAAATACATTTTACTACTATCAGTCAGCAAAAGAAAAAATATTATTTATTTAAAAAAATAAACATTGCTTTTCGCTTAAATTAAATGTTCAAATTGCTAAGATGCAGGTGGAAGCCAGCTTGAACCTTAAATTTAAGCAAAAAGCAATGTTTATTTATCAAATAAATTTTTTTCTGCATTTTGACAGCAGTAAAATGTATTTTTAATTAAATAAATTACATACACTCTTATTCTTGTGTCAATTAATTCAATTAAAAAAATGTTTATTTACTCTATGTCATATTATGTATAAGTTTTTAGTTTGTGAAAACTGTCATTATAGATAGCAGTGCGTGAAGGATTTAAAGTGTGCGTGAAGTAACAATGTACTTTAAATGGGATTTACTTTTTCGCACTGTTTTTAACTTTCGCGTTGTCATGGTGATGACCAAAGTCAGGCAAATATGCAGGCTGAAAAGGAAGATATATGCGCATATATATGCATATTATTTGTGTCAAATATGCATGTATGTACATTATGAAACTTGCTGTGCTACTATTTTATTTTTCACAAATTCTTTGAAAAGCATAAGTGGTTCGGAAGAATCTACTGGCTTCAATTCAGCAAAAATCTCTGCATAAAACATTGCAGCCTCTAATCAAGTTCTCATCGAGTACAATAGGTTTTGGTGGAAGAGAAGGATTCGGCAAATGTTCTTTATTCAACTGATACCTTATAGGTTCATTAAGAAATATTTTGTTCATATTTGAAATAAAATTGATGAAATTTACTTCTAATTTCTTCTGCGACCCTATTTAAACCATGTGCTAGGCAAGTTGTATGTACTAAAGGATAAAAAACTTTCAAATTTCTTCCTACTTTAACCATGTAAGGTGCAGCATCTGAAGGAAAAATAAAATTTTTTCGTTGGGAACAGCTAAAGGAAGAAAAAAAATGCTAAACTGTCTTGCAAAACCCTTAAAACTGTTACCTAGTGCGTTGGTTTTATTCAACTTCTTGGAAGCAATTAAATGCGATTTATAAGCTTGCCCATTTTTAAGAGATCCGATTAATAAATGTGCGATGTAACGTCCAGAAGAATAAATTGTTTCATCCACACACACATAAAAATAATTGTCTCCTATTGTCTCTAATTTTATGTTACTCAGTACCGCAGAATATACCTACAGAATCGACCTCGTTTCTTCTTAAGCTTCTTTCACTTGGAATATTCCATTTGCAGTATTTTCCAAGAAATATTCGCAAATTTTCGTTTGATAATTTGGACAAAGATATATTTTAGCTTAACAATGCTTCAAACAAATCATGGTTAAATGTCTCTTGCTCACTTGATTTCCGATTAGTTGTTTTTAAGCACCTAGATATCGAATCTTGCTTTTTCTGTCCCGATTCTAATTTTTTTTTTGCCGGTGTGTAAAGCAGTTTTGCAATGCTAGACTATTTGGATTTTTTTTGCGTGAAATCTGCAAAAATATTCCTACAGTAAACTAAATAACTTTTAGTTCGGGGGTTATTTAAAGCATTTTAAATTAAAAATGTATATTTTTTGGTTTTCTGACTATTTTTATGCAATTTGAAATATTTAGGTTTGCTTTGTATTTACTTACTGCATGCTGAGCATAATAATGTTCCCATATCAATGACCAATTCTGGATGCCTTGATCCACACAGAAATATCAGGTACGAAGATATTTGAACCATGAATAAACAAATAAATTCGCTTTGAAAACCTATTATATGCACTTTATTTTTAAATATACCAGTATATGCAATATTCAAAAGAAACTACAAAAATATGCAAATGCATATGCATATGCATATGCACTATTGCATATTTGCCTGACTCTGGTGATGACAATATGAGCAATGAATTACAACAAAAGTTTTGACAGTTTTTTGGTTTGAAAGTAGTTAGAATTTTTAAATGTCAAAGTTCTAGAAATTGTAGAATAGAAATGAATTCCAGTGACGAAAAGCTACAGCTTTTTTTATTTGTTTATGGTAGATAAAATATTATATGAAACTGTGCGTGAAGTACTTTTTGCGAACTTACGCGATTTATAGCACTCGTTCCGTTGTCTCTTGTGCTCTAAAAATCGCGTGCGTTCGCAAAAAGCATACTTCACGAACTGTTTCATAAATAACTATTTTCGACACACAAGAGAATTGAATAACCTTCCAAATGAGTTAGCACTCGACCTCTATTCTCATTTAAAAATATTATCAATTATGTGGCCAGGCTCAGATGGATTATGTCACTAGTAGGATGTATAATATGTCAAAAAACCATAATAAAACAATAAAAATCTACCTCTTTCGGGATTTTTCCTTAGAGTCGTCGGCTTACAAAATAGCGAATTTATTCCTTTTATTTTGCACCATACTGTATAAGGCTCTTCTTCTTCTTCTTCTTCTTCTTCTTCTTCTTCTTCTTCTTCTTCTTCTTCTTCTTCTTATTCTTCTTCTTCTTTTTCTTCTTCTTCTTCTTCTTCCTTCTTGTATATAGGATTTAAAGCCTGTTTCTTCTTCAATATTAGCCTCCTAAATTGTTTAAGTTATCGCACCATCTTTTTCTTGGTCTGTCAATATTTCTTCGTCCATTTGGTGACTTATCTCATTCTATTCGTACCATCCTATTATTTGCCATTCTACTAATTTGTTCGTTCTACTCCTGTGTCCGTTTTGTCACCCATCCGTTTATGTTTTCTACATCGCATGATCTTCTTATGTTTTCGCTTTTCTCCCTGTCCAACAGACTTTTCCCTGATATTCGTCGGAGTATTTTCATCTCTGTTGTTTCTAGTAGTAGTCTCGTTTTAGATGTGTCAGGTCTTGTCTTCGTTGTGTATGTCAATATGGGTCTAATTGCTGCTTTATAGATTCTTGCTTTTGTGTCTTGTCTTAGGTGTTTTTTCTTCCAGATTGTGTCATTAATAGATCCCGCTTCTTTACTTGCTTTTAAGCTTTGTTGTCGTACTTTCTCTTTAACATCTACGTGACTGGTTATATCTATTCCCAAATATCTAAACCTTGCTTCCTGCTTTATTATTTTCCCATCAATTTCGATTTTACATCGCAGTGGGTATTTAGATGTTGTCATACATTTGGTTTTTCCTGTTGATATTATCATATTGTATTTCTTGACTGTTGTATTGAAGATGCATGTTAATTTTTGGAGATCGTCTTCTGTCTCGGCGATTAATGCGGCGTCGTCTGCATAACATAATATTTGGATTTCTTTGTTCCCCATTCTGTAACCATGACCTTTAAGTACTGCTTCTATTATTTCGTCCATTATTATATTAAAGAGCAGTGGGCTTAACGAGTCACCTTGTCTGACTCCGCTTTGTATTGTTATAAACTGCGTTAGTTTTCCATTTATCTTTGCCTGTATTCGATTCTGAAATTAGATGTTTTCGATGGTTTGTATAATATTGATTAGCATGTCTCTTTTATACAGTAAATGTAAGACGTCTTCGACTTGGATGCGATCCAAAGCCTTTGTCAGGTCTATAAAACATAGATATGCTGGTTTATTGTACTTAATGGCCTTTTCTCTGATTTGTCTCAGTACAAATACGGCGTCTATGCAGGATCTTCCAGATCTGAATCCTTGTTGTCCATCTGAAAAAGTTGCTAGTTTATTTATTTTGTTGATTAGGACTTTTCTGGTTAGATTAATGGCGGTGTTCAGTAGATTAATACCTCTATAATTGTTGGAGTCTTCTTTGTCTCCTTTCTTGAACATTGGTATCATTATGCTGTTTCTCCATGCGTCTGGTATCTTGCAGTACAATATTAGCTTTTGTCATCTCTAGGGTTATACTTTCTCCTCCGTATTTTAGAAGCTCGTTGGTTATTCCGTCTGGTCCTGGTGACTTTATACTTTTGAGTGAATTTATGGCTATCTCTACTTCCTGAAAACTGATTTCTATTACGTGCCCTAATTCAGTTAGGTTATTGTTTTCATTATTTTCCTTTCCTTTAAACGGTTCCGTCAAGTATCTTTCACATTCGTTTGCTGGTATGTTAATGTATTTCTTCAATTCTGCCATATTTTTCCGTTGGTTTCTTATAAATCTCTATATTTTTTGTGTTCCGTAAAAGTCGCTTTCTGCATAAGGCAAAATTTTTAATTAATAGGTCAATTTTTAAACTTAATTGCTACACAATTGCGATTTTGCTATTTTAAAGACAGTTTTTAACACTATTATTATGTCACTCTAAGTTGGATCTTATACTACTATTAGATCTTTCATGCACTCTATTTCAGGAACTTTATATGAGGTTTTATAATTGATCATAATATATTCGTTGATACTAGATTAAAAGTTTTACATATTGGTCATTTTATAAGTACTTCCATTCACAGATTTTTGGAGACACGAAACCCTAAAATAAGAAAACTGCATGAAATTCGTTGGTGCTTCTTCTTCTTTTTCTTTGAGTACCTCTCCTATCGGAGATTGGATATCATTAGGGCGATTCTAATTTTATTTACTGCTGATTTGAACAATTCGTTAGTGGTAATACCCAACCACTCTCTCAAATTTCTCATCCAGGACATTCTTCTACGGCCTGGATTTCTTCGTCCTTGGATTTTTCCTTGCATATTTTGTAGGAATGTGTGCTTTTGTCCTCTCATCGTTGGTGCGGTTAGTACTAAGGTGAAGAAAACTACATATAGAGGATATCGTTCAGAGTATGTTCCGGGATAGAATGAAAAATGTGAAAATTTTTATCAAGAATACAAGAAAAGACAAGACCGAGAAATACCGGACGAACTACTGCACAGTTTGGATGCAGCCAGACGACAGAAATGGATGGAGATTGTGGAAAATCTAGTCATTAGTAAATCAAGCAGAAAAGCATGGTCCTTACTTAGAGAGACATTCAGTTAGTGAAAAAATATCAACAGTTCCCAAGAGAGTGGTCTTTCACATTGCAGCAACGTCAAGAACTAAAAGTATTGCAGTATACTTGCCCACATACATCTGAACACTTTGATGAATTTATTCCAGAAGTAATCACCTCAGGAATATTAAAAACTAAGTCTGGGAAGGCACCCGAATCCGATAAAATCTTCAGAATTTTTACTTTACTGTGGCAAATATGCTAGGAAATAGCTAAGTGATTTCTAAACAAATATCTCAAAATCAGCAGAAATTCCCCACTAATTTAAAAGACCTTCATCGCAGCTATATTAAGATCAGGAAAGGCAAATGATCAGCCTCAAAACTACCGATCGACTAGACTACTGAGCTGTGTCTATAAACTGTTGGAACGCTTAATCTACAACAGAATTAGTAGAAATACTATAATACTTGAATTGATACTCATTGAACAAGCAGGGATCAGACCTAACCATCTGCACTGATCAGATCCTATCCATAAAATCACATATTGAGGTATCGTTTTCAAAGAAAATTAAACTACTACGGTAGTAGTAGTCTAAACTACTACGGCCACTCGGTGTCAAAAAGTAACTAAACTAAATAGACTACTCAACTCGTGGTTGAAAGACCTGAAAAGATGATTTGACAGCTTATCCGCAGAAATTTTTCGTGCAGCAGTTTTCAAAGCGGCAATTGCCATTTAAATTGGCAACCTTCGAAAGAAGACGGCGCAATAAGAAGAAGAATGGACTACTACAGGAATCTCTTTTGTACTGCTGTATATACTGCTGTAACTACTTACTTCCTTATGTTAGCTTATTAAGTTTTCCAATCTTTCAGAACTTTTTTAGATACTTAAAATAGCCCACACACGGAGAAATAAAGTTTCTTTTTAACCATATACATAATAGGTGTATAATAAACATACGAAAGAAGAAACAAAAAACCGGGATTTTTAACTAACTTTCTGAGTAACACTACTGAATAAAATAACTTTTTGTTTCATTCTTGATTATTGATCATATGATCGAAAAGTTATATTGTTAATAATATGATAAAGTATCACATAATAATCATCTTTTTTTATTTCAGGTAAGAATTTTTCTCCTTTCGCTCTTTTAAGACATGATTTTAACACAGATTGAGTAAGTACCATATAACCAATAATTTCGGTAAAGAATGAGAGTTATTTATTCTTCTTGATGGTAATAAATGTTTAATTAAAATATACTTTATAGTATATTTTGTTACATTTGACAATCATTCTTAAATCCTGGACTGCTATAAGAATCAATAAAAATAGACGGTCTCGGTTTGATTCAATTAGAGTTTCTTGCCATCCCCTGACACATGTTTCTAGGTTTATCCATTATCAAAGAGGCTTTGCTGGAAGACTGAATTGAACCAAAACGCACCGACTCGTTGGTAAATATATTTTAAATATTCTACCAACGTATGCCTGTAGAGGCCCCTAACGATCTAAGATGAAGTGAGTGTCGATAAAGATTAAAGTAAACTGTGAACCTGAGGCATATTCATGCCATCGGGCGATACTGGGAATTTATTCCACTAAAACATCAGCAGTTTACCCATCTTAATCGCCATTATTTTATACTCTGCACCGAGTATAGGGTGAAACCAAATAAAAGATATATAATGCTATAAGATTCTTCATCATTCTCTTTGTTTTCTGGCGACCTGTTGACGTCTTCTGATTTTAAGCGTCTCTAAGTCAGTCCCAACTGCATCTAACTACCTAATTAGCGGTCGTCCTCTACTTCCTATTCCTACAGGTGTTCCTGTGGTAAAATTTTTAGTAATATTGTTGTATGGCATTCGTATTATGTGTCCAGCCTATCTAAGTCGCTGTATTCTAATGAACCTTACGACGCACGTCTGAATCATTAAAAAGCTGGTAGTAGTAGGGGAGGAACGTATGCTAAATGTGCAGTCACTCGAGCGCTTTGGGGACCTATTGGGTTGTGAAGAGTAGGTTCTAATACCAAAAAAAGTTAAATAAAGTTTTTCATTGTAGTGGGGACTATCCATTTTTAAATTAATTTTCCATTTCCAACATTCCTTTTTTCCGATTAGAGCGCCATCTATCCATAATTCGAAAAAATGGTTTAAATAAATTTAGCAAGGAATCTGAGTCTGTAATAAAAAATGCGGGCCCTATTTAAAATTTTAAAGTAACCCCCAACCCCACATCCGTGGTCGGTCGTGTTTGGTGCCATTTGATAGATTTTTCACATATATTGAATAAGTGTATTTTTCAGTTTTTCGATCTGATGTTCATTTCGCGAAATATCGCGGAATTCGTATTGAAAATTTTAAACTTACCCCCACCCCTCTCCGTGGACAGTCGAATTTGGTATCATTCGATAGATTTTGACAAATATTGATCACGTATTTTTTAGTTTTTAGATCTATCGTTCATTTCTCGAAATATTCGCTTTTTTCTTGTGAAACTTTGTGACTCTCCATATCTCATAATTTTCCGTTAATATCCTTATCACATATTGTATGCCCTCCCTGTCTTATGAAAAAAAAATTGAGTAAAGTTTTCCATTTTAGTGGGGACTTTCCATTTTTAATTTAATTTTCCATTGCCAACAATCGGTTTTTAGATGATGGCGCCGTCTATCCATAATTGGAAACAATGTCCTGAATAAAAGTTACTTATTTTTACGTAAGGAATCCAAATCTGCAATAAAAATGAGGGCTCCTATTTAAGATTTTAAAGTAACCCCCCACCCCACCTCCGTGGGTGGTCGTCTTTGATGCCATTCGATAGATTTTTTAAAAATATTGAATGAGTGTATTTTTCAGTTTTTCGATCTGATGTCAATTTCGCGAAGTATCGCGGGATTCGTATTTAAAATATTAAATTTACCCCCCATTCCTCTCCGTGGGAAGTCGTGTTTGGTATCATTCGATAGATTTTTGAAAAATATTGAGCACATATTTTTTAGTTTTTTGATCAGTCACTCATTTCGCGAAATATTCGCTTTTTTCTTGTGAAACTTTGGGGCTCACCCATTTCCTTACGCCCTGTTCAAATCGTCAGATTTTTGAAATATACACTGTTTTGCATGTACTTACTTACCTTATCTTAATTTGACGCTTTCGAGTATTTCTAATGATAGATTTTTTTTCGGCCTCCCCCCTTAACGAACTCCCCTGCATATTAAGAGCCAATATATTTATGGTAGAGGTACATTTTCAGGGTACAAGGTTTCTCCCATGTAATAATCTGACGCTCTCGAGTAACTGCAAAAATCCCCGCTTGGGCTCCCCTACCATTAAGAGTTTAAATTGTATTAAGTTTTATTGCCCGGAATTCATGTAAATACAAAACAAACAAAATCACAAATGTACAATTTCGCCAGTAAATGTTTAGCAAGTCCTCACCCAATAACTGTTCGGTGTTTAACGGTAATCCAAAACGTTACAAAAGAAGAAATACCATAAATTTCCTTTTATCGCAATTTTTGATAGGAATCAGGATTTAGTAAGCAGTAAAATTTCATATAGAAATAGAAAAACGATATACGATGGCGCCGTAAAATTTTTCATTACACTAAAAGTATTGGATGAAAGAAAAACGACGGCTTGGTACATTATACGCTTGACGGCGATGGAAGCAGGTTATATTGGGTGTCTCAATCGTTAATCGTACTTCCTGAGAAACGTTTTGGATATAAAATATGTCATTTCTGTTAAGTAATATAAAGTACATCTTTTTGATAAAGTCTATTACGTATCATAAAAATGTGCAAAAAACCCCAAAAAAAGTGAAGAAATGAAAGATAAGCAACAATATTAAAAAATAATAATTATTACGAAATAGTTACAGGTACACAAGAAAAAACGGAAAAACGAAAATAATACATTCAGACATTTTTGACAACAACAAACCTTGTTCTATTCCAACCACAGTTCACCGGATAAATGAAAAATGTTCAGAAGTAACCAATGAAGAGGTTATTCATAAAGTATCAGAAAAACGGAAAAGACACCTGTTCAGACCATATCAATGTCGAAATACTTAAGTTAATTGCAGACAATGAAAGTAAATGTCTAGAATTGATAACAGCACTATTGAATAAGATATATGACACAGGAATTATACCATCAGACTACCAAAAATGAACATCTGTAACATTACCAAAAAAATCAACCCAAACGAGTTGAGAAAACGAGAAGCTCTTTCCGCTTTAAATGTAATAACACAAGAATGCACAGACATGAATGTACATGTATACGTATATACATATTTCGTTGATTATAGGAAAAGTATTTGACGTTGTTAATCATCAAAAGTTGATCGAAATTCTGAGAACAATTGGAATCGATGAAAAAGTCTTGCGAGTCATCTCAGAATTACATTGGAACCAAGCAGCAATAAAAAAAAATTCATGACACTAAAAAAGTATTGGATGAAAGAAAAACGACGGCTTGGTAGGTACATTATACGCTTGAGGGCGATGGAAGCAGGTTTTATTGGGTGTCTCAATCGTTAATCATACTTCCTGAGAAACGTTTTGGATATGAAATATGTCATTTCTGTTAAGTAATATAAAGTACATCTTTTTGATGTGAAGTATATTATCTACAAACTAAACTGCACGTCAGAGGAAACAGGCCACCCATAAAATTAAGGAAAATTTTATCTTTTAACGTTTATTTAGTTATTTGTTCGAATAACCAAAGAGATTATGGCCTGTTGGAAAAATAAATGAAATAACCCTGAAACCATGGTTTCAGGCCAAAAATCCGACTCACATCATATTTAAAATCAAGTAGTAGTGGGTCTTTACATTGACATGAAACGTGTCCCGATAATGGAATATGAATGTCTTGGATAGAATCAGAATTTTTAGAATAATTCTGTTTTTTTTAAACGATTTCCGAAGTAGAAATCGAAATGTCAAACATAAGCTAATTAAAAATATAATTTTCGTTACGTAGCGAAATTAGTGCAGGTATTTCCAGTGAAACTCGTACATTATATTATTATGCTAGTAAAAGACTGAAGACAGCCAAATTATTAGACAAAAAAACCCAAAATGACTATCTACAGAATTTATTAGACCCGTAGTAACCTATGGTTCTGAAACCTGCGTAATGATGAAAAAAGTTGCAGCCCAAATGAGGACATTCGAGAGAAAGATACTGAGAAAGTATATTGCCCGTTGCAAGAGGAAAACGGAACATGGAGTATCAAGAGAAACGATAACGTTAATGAATTGAATGAAAGTTATGATATTGTAAGATTGGTGAAAAGTCAAAGACTGTCATGTATAGGATTGGTCTAGAGACAAGAAGATGCAAAAACGACAAAGAAAATATTACAATGCAAGCTGATAGGAAGGCGAAAAAAAGTTAGGCCTAGAACGAGATGAATACATCACATACCGTACCAAACGACATGAACCCTTGTGACACCCTTATATGAACCCTTCAGACACTTAGACCTCCTACGGCGGGTCCATTATACCACCTCTCTAATAGTCATCAAGTCCTTAAGAACCTGGTCTTCGGCGTTTATGGGGCCCAGGCTGCACCGGGCACCTATGCCTGTCAGAATCAGCAGAGGCTGCAAATCTGAGCTCGTCCTGCCGATGTCGCTCCGAACTTCTAATCGTTCAACAACCATGAGGCCTCACAGAAAGCCACAAGTCTCTTCAAAGTAACTCTTTTACCTAGCTCGTCTGCGTAAAGGTCGATCCCAGGATGTGCCATGGGATCTGGATAGTTCCAGAGGACATGTGAGGATGTTTCTTCTTTCTCATCACATAGACGGCACCGCTATGAGCCATGCACCAATCCAGGTTCCGCCGGAGTCTGCAGCGGCGGTAAGCATACTGACCACCAGGGAGCATCTTCTACGGTCTATAAGAAGAAGTTGGGCCTGTCTTAAATCTCAACTAGCCTAGAAGTCCTGGAACCTCCGCAGAAGAAGATTCTTGAGATTAACCTGACCAGTAATAAAGGGTACCCCAACCACAAGTTCGAATCCCACAGGCAGAGTGGATGAGCCCTGCCTTGCCAGGGCACTTCCAAGTTCGTTTCCCTTTACACCTGTTTGACTCGGTACCCGTGCTAAGTTAACCCTGTTGGTCAGAGCAACAACATCCAGTGCTCTCTTGCACTCAAAACCAGCTTAGAGCTGATTTTAAGTGCTTTCAAATCCCTTAGTTCTGAGCTAGTAGAGCTAGTAGATGGTCTTGTCTTAGCAAGTCCTCTCTATCTCTTATCTCTTAAGCACACACCAGGATCGCAAAGATCTCAGCCTCAAAGACTGATGCCTGGGAGCCGAGAGCCTGGCTAGGCTTAAATCCTACTCCATCACCATACAGTCCAGCACCTGCCCGCTCGTCCATTCTGGAAACCATTATGTGAACCAGGTGAGCCCATTCCGACAGATTAGTTTGGGTTCCCGTTCCATCCACTCATTCCGGTCAGAAAATTGAACCACGAAAGACAATGAGAATTAAAATTGAATAGCCATACTGTCCTGTACCATGGAAAGCACAGGACAACACTCGATAGCCTGTCTCCAAATGTCACAATGGCCCATCCGGTCATTCGTTCGTAACCAGTATCCAGAGCACTTGAGACGACTTCCCAAGCTTCAAAACTAAACATAATTAATGTAGTAGAAAAAGTCTGTCAAGTACTACCAAGTATGTATGTGCGTGCATAAGTATTATACAGTATGGTGCAAATGAAAGGAATAAATTCGTTATTTCGTAAACCGGCGACATTAAGGAAAAATCCCGAAACAGGTCGATTTTTATTTTTAGATTATGATATTTTAGCATATATATCACATCATCTGGGCGTGATGACGTAATTGATAATTTTTCTTAAATGAGAATAGGGGTTGTGTGCTAGCTCATTTGAAAGGCTATTCAATTCTCTATTTAGTAATTTAAACAATAATTATTATTGTTTGTACATAATTATTTATACAGGGTGTCCAAAAACAAGTTTTTAAATTAAATTAATTAACAAAAAAAGAAGAATGTATGTAATTTGTTTAATACAAAATAATTTTTACTGTTATCAAGAAACAGAAAAAATGTTTATTTGAAAAATAAACATTGCTTTTCGCTTAAATTCAATTTTCAAGCAAGCTCCCGCTAGGCACCTGCTTTTTGTAAGTTTGGACAATTAATTTAAGCGAAAATCAATGTTAATTTTTCGAATAAACATTTTTTCCTGTTTTATGACAGTAGTAATTTAAATTAAATAAATTACATACATTCTTCTTTTTTTGTCAATTAATTTAATATAAAAAAAATGTTTTTGGACACCCTGTATAAGTAACGATGTTAATGTTTATATAACTGAATATAGAATTGAATAACCTTTCAAATGAGCTAGGACACGACCCCCATTGTCATTTAAAAAATCATCGATTACGTCACGTTTAGGTGGATGACGTCACTTGTGTAATATAATATATCTTATATGCTAAAATATCTTAATTTAAAAGTAAAAGTGTTTCGGGATTTTTCCGTAAAGGTGCCGGTTTATGAAATACCAAATTTATTCCTTTCATTTGCACCATACTGTATGTGCGCACATGTACGTAATCTTATTATATTTGGAATATTGTAGCAAACAGTAATTTATTATCTATCGTGGCTGAATGGATCAAGTAATCCAAAGCCAATAAGGGAAAAAAAGTACTACCAACACATAAAAATGTAGAGTACTATGCAAAAAGGAACTGGGGATAAACATAAAGTCAAACGCAAATGTCGGTTAAGAGAGACAAAGATTTTAAAAACGTCAAAATTCAAAAATAGTCCGAACCTAACACAAAATAACCTACAAAAACGGTCAGAATCCGATAACTCCAAGCAGTGGCGGCTGGAGACTCAAAAATTTGGTAGTTCTGCAGTATTTTTTGTTTTTTTTTAATTCAATATCTTTTAATCGTTGTATTTTACAACGAGGCTTTTAGTTTGATATTTTACACCATATATTTATTCCTTAAATATCTATTAAAAAATAATAAAGAACTTACCGATTTTCTTCTTTTCAAATTGAAGATAAATCCAATTATATCAAAAATAGCAATGGTACATTATGGCACACTAGTAATTGTTTTATAGTTTATGTTTTTAGTAGAATTTTATCGATAAATACGCGAAACTAAGGAATGCAAACGAAAAAACACTACAAACAAAATCGCCACAACAATAATTGCATTATAGGGTCTTACGAACTAACTACACACAGAGCCAAATATATTATTTTTTTTATAAATAAGCTCGATTCGTCGATTTTTTTTTAAAGCAAACTTGTCTATAACTTTTTCATTAAAGTTTGGTATTTCTTTTAAAAGTGTTTTTTCTACTGACAACATGGTTAATGCTACAAGTCGGTCTTCAGTCATGGAATTTCTCAAGAATGTTTTAATCCGTTTTAAACTCGAAAAGCACCTTTCAGCTTCTGCCGTACTCATGGGCACTGTAATTAGAATTTGAAGCAGTTTTACAGTTTCTTGAAAAGGCTCTGTTAAATTATTTTCAATTAAAAATTTTAAAAAAGGTATTGCCCCATTAATGTCTCTACAGTCTCCTCTAAAATAAATAACAGATAATTCAGTCTTCAAGCGCTCCCTATCTAAATTTGGATATGACGCGCAAGTCAGGCTTAAATTATCATCTGGGAAATTAGCACAATAATTATCAAATTGCTCAGGATAAAGCAATGAAGTTGCAAGTAGGTGATTTTTAAAAGCAAATCTATCATTTGCACAATTTATGATTATATCACAAACTTCGATAGATGCTCTCCGATGATCTACTGGACTGTTATCCTTCCGTAACCTTTTAGTTGGTAATGGTTCAACGCATAAACTAGAACCTTGGTCAATGGTATCATCTATTGAATTTCTAACTGAATTCATGTATCTTTCGAAATCTGTCACCTTTTTATTGATTTCCAAAGGATCCGTTTTAGTCTTTTGAAGGGCAATATACAAAACGTCTACTTGTGGCATTATGCGATGGAAAAATGTTAACCAAAAAACAAAATTTTGATCCACTAGTATTCTTCGAATGGAAGACGCTGAACTACAGACAGCTGCCTTATCAAACGATTCTTCTATTTCTTCCATACATTCGATAAAAGAAGATCGATGTTCAAACACAACATTAACAGTTCGAATATTGAAGTTCCAGCGAGTTGGAGCGCCATGAGGAATTTTCTTTTGGACGATTTTATCTAAAACTGCCACTCGTTGTGGCGAATTTTTAAAAAAGGTAGGGATTTCATTTAAATTTCCAAAAAAAAGTCTAACTTGAGAGTTTTCGGAACAAGCCTTAGACATTATTAAATTTAATTGATGCGCGTAACAGTGTACAAAATGAGCAAATGGATATTTTTCTTTGATTCTGGCTTGAACTCCTGCGTGCTGTCCACACATGACCGCTGCCCCATCATAACTCTGAGCAATTAGTTTATTATTTGAGTTTTCCAGGATATGATCCAAAACACTGAAAATGTTTTTGCTTAAAGTATCTGCATTTAATTTTGAAGGTACCAAATATGTCCAAAATCGTTCTACCGGTGCTCCATTTCGACAATATCTAAATACTACAACCATTTGTGATTTTGCTGAAATGTCTGTAGTCTCGTCGGCCATGACAGCTAGATATGGAGATTCCCGAATTTCCTCCAAAATTTTATCTTGGCATAATTCCAACATGCAGTCCAAAATATCATTTTGAATTTCTTTAGAAATGCCCTTAAAAACCGTCGATTCTTCCAAGTGTTGTGCTAAAGTTCTATCCAATTCAGCAGTAAAATTTATGAGGCCGCGAAAAATTCCAGGATTGGATGTTTGTGTCTCGTCGTGTCCCCGAAGCGCCAATTCGAAAACACTACAAAATTTTATGCAGTCTATAATTTTTGAGAGAACATACCTATTTTTTGTTACAGCTTCATTGAATTTTTGAATATTTATCCAGTATGCAGAATCTAACTTTTCTTTAATATTCACGGAGCCTAATAAAGCATATTCCATTTGATTGTGCAAATGATGCTTAGAAGTTTCGTGCTTTTTTATTTTATCACTTAAATGTACTAAGTCTGTTACACCAACTTGCGTCCATGACTTATCACCTCCAAAGAGTACACAAGGAAAACAGAAAAGAGCGTTTTTTCTGTTGCAGCCACATATCGAACTATTTCTCATATAAATATCGCAATTAAATTGTCGTTTGTAATTTTTCCCTCGGCTTGATCCTTCTTTTTCGATTTTAATATCCGGCAAAGGACGTCCTTTGCATTTTAATTCTAGTTTTTCGTCATAAGAATATTTAAAGAATCTCTTAACATTAATCAAATCATAAATAACATCCATCCTGAACAGCACTTTTATTCTCATATACTTAATATAAATACCGAATTACGTGCAGGACAACTTATTTTAACAGTCGTCGCGTCGCGATCACCGTTTATTTAAAATTACAATAAACGTAGGTTTCTACACACTAGTTCGAACTGCGACAAATGCAGCTCAAATATTGCTTTCAGTCGTCGCCTGAAAAGTGTAGGCGAGGGTTGAGCGGGTGTTATCGGGGATATCTTTAACAGTTCACAGCTCGGAGTAGCACCGGTCCGGTCAAATAAGTGGGACTTGCTATCGCCATTAGATGCGACGGACGACAGACTAAAATAAAGGCGGCCATGCACGAAAACCATCTAAATGAATTTAGATTTTATAAGTAGTGATATTTTTTATTTAATTTTCAAAGTAATTTTGTTTGGATTATTTTGGTGGTTCTGCAGCTCCGCAGCACTTATATACCAACCGCCACTGACTCCAAGGCAATGACATAATTTTCAAACAATTTTTTCAACCACACATTGCTATGGTCCGTAAGATCTAGGCCAAATTTTTCATTGTTAAAGAAATAAATACAAACGTAAAAGATAATGTAGAATTTTTTCCTGTAATTTTTCGGCGTAATTCATTTTTAAGAACGATTTCCAGAGAGGAAATTAAAACGTTAAATATTAGTTGATTAAAAATGTAATTTTCATTACATTAAAATTGTGGATCAATCTCATATATAAACAAAATACTAAAATAAATATACATAACTCCATTGGGACATTTTATAAGATAAATCAGGTAAACAAAAATCCACGTACCTAAAAAGTTTTTCTTTTCGTGTTTCTGCTAAAAGAAGAAATCGAATTTATCAAATTTTACTAATTGCTCGCATATCGTGATGATCAACACTCTTGGTATTTTTCTGTCGTTTGATTGATTGGATCCAATTTTGAGATAATGGATAACCTCCATAAATTTCGTGTTGTCATTGTTTAGTGAACTACGACGGAACGTTTCGAAATGTTATACAATACAGACCTATTTATTGATTTTATTTATTATTTCTCCCTATTCATAACATATTGTTGGAGAAATAAGTTCAACAAGCACAATAAATCATTTTTTCTCAATAGGCATTGTTGCATTGTGCGGTCTGTGTTGTTAAAATTCCCACTTTTATTTAATGTATTTCTTATATCAGTGCTGCTAACGTAGTAGTAACTATTTAAATAAATTTTGGTTTATTTCTATAAAGAGACACACGAAATGATATTAAAAATATCTACCTGGCACCATCCATCATTAAATCTCCTAGTTCCTGTAGAAATATTCCTGCGACCCGTATAAATGAATAAGAATTTTAGCAGTTTTTTTCTTGATTATGTTCATATAATATCAGGTTAAAGCTTAATATTTTAAGAAAAGATAGCTTTAGATTTAATTCGGCTAACCTAGGTTTAAGGTTGTCAGCATCATCGGCTGACCTAGGTTTCCTCTTTTCAGAGTCTTTAGAGCCGCCTGAGGTGTATCCCGAAGCGAGCTCATTCTGGCTATCCCACTAAGGAAAATAATAAAATATTGTAATAAAATAGTATAAAATACACTGGGCTGCAAAATTAACCGGACACCTTAAAAATTCGTCACTTTTATGTCTCGTATTTTCTAAACCTTTTGTCCGATTTAAGTGATTTTTTAATATGTTATAACCGCATTCTTTAACAATATAGCTGTAATAATATTGTTGCTAGAAAGGTAAATTTTCATTGTATACCGGGTACCAATGAAACTGGGTTTATTTCTTAAACTTCGCATCACCTTGTGGAATTTTCTTGCATTTATAAAATACTCAAATTAAAACTCAACTATGGCCTCATGTTTTCTCAACATTCTATTTTTTGATTCATTCGCTTATGTTGGACTTTAAAAAAGTTAGGTACTTTAATAATTAGCCATGTTTTTCATCAATACAGCGTGTTTTTAAATAAGTATGGCAAACTTCAAGGGGTAATCCTACATGAAAAAATAATGAGAGTGTGCCTTATAAACCTATGTCCGCAAATGCACGTTTTTGAGATAGAGGGTGTTAAAATTGTTCTTACAAGCTGACAATTTATTTATTGCTTTAAAACTGGCTGAGATATGCAAATGAAATTTAGCGGGTTTTAAGACGAAGTTATTGTACATCTTTCCCCAAACAAGTTTTCACATACAAGTAAGAATTTAATATTCACCATTGGCGCGCATACGGGTAATATGAGCCGTCATATTACTCGTATGTGCGCCAATGGTGAATATTAAATTCTTAATTGTATGTCAAAAAATGTGCAATAACGACGTCTTAAAACCCATCAAATTTCATTTGCATATCTCAACCGGTTTTAAAGCAATAAATAAATCGTCAGTTTGTAAGAAAAATTTAAACACGCCCTATGTCGGAAACGAAGCATTTGAGGACATACCGTTTATAAAGCAAACTGTAATTATTTTTTCATGCAGAATTACCCCTTAAAGTTTGCCATACTTATTTAAAAACACCCTGTATTGATGAAAAACATGACTAGATGTTAAAGTACCTAACTTTTTTATGGTCTAATGTAAGCGGGTGAATAAAAAAACAGAATGTTGAGAGAACATGAGGCTATAGTTGGATTTTAATTTCACTATTTTTTATATGCTAAAATATTCCACAGGGTGATGCGAACTTTGAGAAAAAAACACAGTTTGATTTGTACACCCGGTATACAATGAAAATTTAACTGTTTAGCAACAATACTATTACAGCGATATTGATAAAGAATAAGGCTATAATATATTAAAAAATCACTTAAATCTGACAACAGGTTTAGGAAATTCGGAACATCAAATATGACCAATTTTTAAGGTGTCCGGTTAATTTTGCACCCCAGTGTATTATATGCGTACGGACGCGTTATCAACATCTATCTAGAGAAAGATAAAATTCTCTATAGGTCGAAATGCAGAATCCTTGGTGACTGTCTATTACCTGAGCTTTTTACAAATTTATAAATCATGCAGGCCGATAAATACCGGACTATGGGAGAATCTACAATATATATGTTCATCACCTGCCCGCTGATCTAGAAAAAATTCCAACAGAATTCTGCAAAGTGTAGGGCAGGTGATGAAAGTATATTGTGGATTGTAGATTGTAGATTCTCTCATTGTCCGCTATTGATTAGCCTGTTTGCTCTATAAACTTGTAAAAAGCTCGGGCAATAGATAGTCACAAAGAATTCTGCATTTTAACAAATACAAAATATTCTGTTTAGAATCCAAAATCCAATTAAACGGTATTCCTTAAGGGTCTAATCTTAGTGTTTCATTTTTCCTTTTTGCCATCAATGACATCCCTAAGTCACTTAGCCCATTAGTCAAAGCCCGTCTATTTGCTGATGATCTTGTTATATTCTGTCGTGGTAAAAATATATCAACAATGACGACCCATATACAGCAAGCCATATTACAAACTAGAAAATTGGTCGAATACTACTGGCCTAGAATTTTCACCCACTAAAACGAAAGCAATGATCTTCAGTAAAACTCTAAAGAAACACATAAACCCACCGAAACTCTACCTAAAAATTTACCAATAAAGTATTCAGAATCAATTAACTTCTTGTGAGTAAAACTGGATAGCCGACTATCTTGGCAAGTCCACATCCACTCTCTCCGTCTGTCAGTTCAAAACGGCCTTAACTTAATGAAAAGTATCCCTCATAAGCAATGGGGTGCCGATTTTCAAACTTTTTGACTGTATACAAAACCCTAATTCGTTTAAAACTAGATTATGCTGCTGTTGCCTACAACTCAGCCAAAGGTTCACTATTGAAAGTGCTAGGCACAGTTCAAAATTCAGCAATTAGAATTGCACTGGAAGCACACTACACAAGCTCAGTTGAGGGTATATATGTTGAATCAGGCGAACTATTCCTTCAACTCAGGAGAGAATACCTTAGCCTCATGTATGCCTCAAGAGTATCAACTAATCCACAGGTACCTGTTTATAAAAACACATTTACAGATAGATTTCAATCGACATTTAATTGTGGGAAAAGATTGGATCCTCCGTTTTATCATCGAGTGAGAGCAACGTTACAAAGCTTAGGCACAATAATTCCACCCACTTATAATATTTTTAAAGTCAGCCAACATATGCTACAATGGACAATTGCTCTCTCTGCTTGTATTACAAAACTATCTGCATTCAAGAAATGTGACACACCAGCAAAAATCTTTTATCAGAAATTATTAGAGATATTAAATGGTTTTAATGATCACATCCATATTTTTACCGATGCAACCAGATCTGCAAATAGAGTAGGAGCGGCTTTCACAACAGATAACTATAACAGTTTCTACCATCTCCCTCCCCAAACCTACATAATTTCCGCTGAACTCTTTGCTATCCTGCAGTCATTAACGTTTGTTAACACACATGATATCAAATTCTCAATAATCATTAGCGTTTCCCTAAGTGCATTAACAGCCTTAGACAAGTATACTTCAATCATCCTGTCCTGCCTTTAATCAAGACGGAACTCTTGATATGCCAACAAAATCAAAGATTAGTTCAGTTCCTCTGGGTACCTTCACATTGATGGTGACGCGATTGATTGTACGCACGTAAGAAGTTATTCTTCTATTATATAATTTCAACGAAGTAAATATACTTGACAGGTTATTTGTATTTTATTTAAATATTAAACGAACTTTCTTATCTACCACTTTCAAAAATTTTTTATTAAAACAACAATAATTAAAAAAAATATATGAATCGTCCAGGATTGGAACCCGCGACCGGTGCGACCTTCCAATCACTGACCCAACGCTCTACCAACTACGCCACCGAGCTTCTTTAAATGACACCTAATTTTCGGATATAATTGCACAGCACGGTGACAAATAGACATATAAAAATGTTATACCTACATAATATTTTATTATCTTACTACACAGAAAGACAAATACAAAAATTATAATAAATAATACATTTACTAAAAACACTAATATATTCTTTTAATATCTTATTTACGCTGATGCAGATACATACATACATATCTTGAAAGATTAGCAACGAACTATTACTGTCTTTGTGCGCATGCGCGCAGATTTATGAAATTTTACTCTCAATCGCATCGCGCCTAAAGAAGAATAACTTCAAAAATGTGAGTGAGAATCCGTTAACAGACATCATAACTACTTGCGTTCATATTGATCTAAAGCAATATTTTAAGAACAAGATCATGACAAAATGGCAAACAAATTGGAACAAATCAAACTCTACATTAAGAACAATCAAACAAAGTATGTTGCCGTCGAAACATCCTACTAAGAGAAGAGACCAAGTGCTCATGTCCAGATTGCGACTTGGTCATACGAAGATCACCCACGACTTTATATTAACCTTCCGATGACCAACCTTTTTTTGTTACACGGATGACCAAGGGGGGAAAATGACCCCAGGTCAAAAATGTCAAAAATGACAATTAACAAAAAAATGAAGTATTTTTTTTTATTTTTAATTTTTTTTGGTATGGATTTTATGTTATTCAGGCAGTCATAACATGAGTATTTGTGTCATGTGTAGTGTGTATGTTGAGTAAGTGTCTTGTTACTTTGCAAAGTCGACGTCATTAGCGTAAAACTACTTGTAATTACATATAATAGATGCTATTTTACTAAACATCAACTTCAGAATATATTTTTATTCGTAAAATGTAGGGAATTTTTTTTATTTCAAAATATGAGGATCTAGAATGATATTAAAATCAAATAAAAAAATAATGAGTGAAAAATTAAAAATACTTTTGAATTTATTAAAGAAAAACATACGCTGGGGTCACAATTTCCCCCGCTTGCTCATCCCAAGGTTAAAGAAGGAAGCCCCTCCGATGTGTTATGTGTGTGATAGTGAACTAACAGTGCAACATATAATAATAGACTGTCCCCTCTACGGTATAGAACGACAACATCAACAGTTACCAACTACATTTAAAGATTGTTTAAGTGAAAATAATTTGTCTAAGGGCCGGTATTTCAATAGCTACTTAAGCTTTTGCTTAGCTAAGCCTGTGTCAAAAGTTAAGGAGAAGCTTAAGCCGGGTGCCGTATTTCCATCATTTCCTTAACTAAACTGATGCTCAACTGTAAAGTTAATTGGTTTGGTACCTCTGAATACGTCAAAGTGCCAAAACTAACTGTTCTGAGGTAAAAACCACTACAGTTGACGTTTAATTTTATCTTGTCATCGGTATCAATGCCATTTACTTCACTTAATTTTGTGTACATGGTGCATGTTTTGTTAGTTTATTTTATTGTCGCTATTTTCTCTGATTATATTGTTATTGTTATTTTGCATAAGCAATAGATCCGTCTTTGTAATTTTGTTTATTGAATATATTCCTTAAAATGTCAAATTCGAATGTAAGTTTATTTTTGTAAAATAAATATACCTACCAAGCATTGTAGAAATAAATACTTTTCATGTACCTACACCTTCCAAAAATAGTAAGAATTTTAATAATCGTTATTACGATTAATAAATTAATAGACTAATAGATTATTTAATAATCTAATAATAACGTTACTACTCAAAGTTGGTTTTCAAAATAACTCTCTAATTAATAATCTATAGAAATAACCTCAAAAAACAGAAAACAAATTTTAAGCAAAGGCTTAAACCAACTCCTGCGCGAGCTTAAAATTATTTGGTTTAAGCCTAGGCTTAAGCCTCAATTTGAAGTGGAAATACAGGCATCTCAGCTTAAGCAAAGGCTTAAAGTAAGCTTTGGCTTAAGTGAGGTTGGAAATACAGGCCCTAAGACTCTCAGTTTTTTACGTACTATAGGACTCATTAACCAAATTTAATATAAGCTTTGTAATTTGATGTCAATACAGTTCATTGCTAATAACTCCTTGTGGTTAAAGCAAATTGTAAATAAAAAAATTCTCCATTTAGGTCTAATGACTTTCGCATGTAGAGAATATTTTCTTACTCTACCTACTGCACAAAAGCCCAGTTGAGGGTTACAAGCGTTTGTATCTTAGCGACGAAATGTTAAAATCATTTTGCCATAGAGATATACATTTCGATAGTAAATTTTAAAGCCGAGTATAAATTGTATAAATTGAGAATTTTAGCAAGGCTTGAGCTTAAACAAATAATTTAGAAATTTACTTTAATACTTAGTTTTATAGACCTTTTCGATACGACGACAGCATTTCTGCTGTTAATTTAGCCAATTTCTGGAACAGGAAGAAATGTTACTTGTGATTGATTCGTATCAATACCTTTAGCACTCCAATTACTCCGAAACCACAATATAAATCTTCCTAGTAACTCTAGGAAAAAATAAAAGTAAAATTTTTTAATTTTTTTCAGGATAATATAAGAAATAAAAACTAATTCAAGCATATTTGATATTTTTAACACATGACACTAGTCTCATATAAATCCCAGCCAATGAAAAAGTGCTTATGGTCTCAACAATGCATTATACAGATGAGATCAATGAAAACACAGGCTAAGAATAAACGTGCTATAAAATTATTACATAATAGTACTATGGGAGAAGTACTTAATAAACGTAGTGGATACAGTGAAGGGAAATTATTTAGGCAAAATGCAAAGTTATTAATGTCGCTATTAGGATTGAAAAACTTTGCCTTTCAATTGCCAGATGACGCTAGTCACCTAATACATTCACGTCAGTTGCGGTGTGGGGGATAAACTCTCGATGTTGGTCACTTGACTTGGAGTATAGAGCAGCAGGCCTACGTCTCTCCGATGAGACTCCAATAAGAGTCGAAAATCGTCGATTCAGGGTACTGGACTGCGCTCTGTAATCTAAGTGAAAAAAAAAGAATGTTTTGCCTTCGCGTTGCAACTGAATAAAAATGGTATATATTATTATTTTTATATTAGTATTACTCCTATAGAGTAACTATTGGAAATTATTTAGTGTCTAGAAAAAATGACTGATTTCCTGGCAAAGCGGTTTTCCACTAAACGGACAGATAGGTATATGTTTTGTTTTTGTTTCTAGAACCAAAAAAACTAAAACAAAAAGATTTTTTATTCTTAGTTGTAGCTGCTGATGCTTTAAGTGCTTGGAAAAAAGTCAGTATATGTATACACATATTCATGGTATAAACTAACTGTGTCTGTAACTATATTGTGTCCTTTAAAATAGTCAAGTAAACGCTTTAACCCTACATGTAAGGTATAACTTATTAATGATTAAAATAGTGCTATGGCCTCCAACAACTAGGACTTGAACATATAAATACAAGAAGAGAAGACATGGAATGAATGAGAGTTAAAGACAACGTAACGGGAAAAAGATCTAGAGGAACTTCTATAGCACGATCGTTCCGGTCCATTTATATCTCTCCTGTGCGTGTTGTGTTGCTTCGGAGAATGAGTAAGCAGTAATATCCTTAATTTGGTCCGACGATCGTGCTATAGAACTTCCTCTAAGTCAAACAAATTACATGACACCACTATGTCCTCGCGAAGAAGAAAATATAAGGGAGGAGGATTCAAAATGATAATCTTGGATAATATGGGAATCTATACTCTCTATTTTTATGTCAATGTAGAAATGTCGATTGACAAATCTTAAAAAAAAACACCAAACATATGAAATTCCATAGACGATGGAATTTCATCGCAAAAAATAAACAGTGCGTATATAAATATAGAAATTATCTTGACAAACGAAGACTGATGATTCCTCAGAAAATTTTAACCCAATTCGCCTTGTACGAAAATGCTTCCTGAGAGAGCTAGACCTTTTTGAGGATGGCACCTTGTAATTAGATTTTTTTAAGTACCTCCAGAATGCTTCTCTTTAGAAAATGAAAACGGGTATGCATATTTACCATCGATTCCATTAATTGCGAATTTCTAGTACCGTTCTTATGCGTCCGTTTTGGGTATGGCAACGGTCATTTTATCGCATAACTTTTTTGTCTTTAACTTTGAACCATTTTTGACCCTGGATTATTAAATTTTGAGGTATTCTGGTATGGAACGGTACTCTTGCTTTAATTCGGTAGGATACACCGTTTTCTAGAAAAATCGATTTGAAAATTTTTCGTTTTTTGAATACGACAAAAGTTTGAATAAAATTTAAAAGAAGTCGGTGTACTTTTCGTACTTAAAAAAGTAACTTTTAGTACTGGTATATTTCCTAATTGAATAATCTAGTGTCAAAAATGCTTAAAAATTAAAGACAAAAATGATATGCGATAAAATAACCGTATACCTACCCAAAACGGACGCATATGACCGGTACTAGTAATTCGAAATTAATGAATTCGATTCATCTCTAGAATATAAATAAACGTAGGAGTTTTCGTCTTTCTGAGTAGCTCTTTTTATGAATTTTATTTTTCAAATTCAAAAAACGAAAAATTTTCAAATCGTTTTTTCTAGAAAACGGTGTATTCTACCAACTTAAAGCAAGAGAACCTTTTAGTACTATTAGAATATCTCACGACTTAATAATTTAGTATTAAAAATGCTTAAAAGTTTAGGACAAAAAGGTATAAGATAAAATATCCCCTGCCTACTCAAAACGTACGCCTATGACCGGTACTGTACCTCATTTTTAAACCAGGAGGAGTAATTCAAATTTACTGCGCCGTAATGCTTGTTTGTAATTGGTTCAACCGCAGGCCAGTTTACTTCGATAACTTTTATGTGATGAAATGTAATGAAATTTTTATATAATGAAATTTCAACACTAATGACATTTATCAAATTTTGACACTAATCTCATTTAAAATTAATAAGTTAATTTAAGATATTATTTCTGCAACTGTTTGTGTTTTCTGCGTTAATCCTTAAATATTTATATTCTTAGTGTGCATTTACCTATATGTATAAAAAACAGTTGTTTTTAGAATAATTCTTTAGGGACGTATTAGTAGAATATAATATTTATGGATTACCGTCGAAGGCCGACATGATCAACAAAAAAAAAAACAAAATTCTGGTGATTTTTATGGTGATATTATTGGGTATAAATCTGTGTTTTCCTCCTCCTCTTGGTTTACTCCTCTTGGTTTAAAAACAGGGTATAGAACGTCGCAATTTATGGAATCGCTCTGGAAGATAAAAATCGTGTACCAGTTTTCCTTTTTCAAAATAGAAGCGTTCTGCTCTAAGCTCTAGCTCCCTTAGGAAGCATTTTCGGACTAGGTGAATTGGTTTAGCTGCATCGTTGACGCTCAGTGATGCAGCACGTAAAGTAGGTCTAAATACTAATTACCACAAGACAAAAATGATGACGAGTTTAGGTTCGAGCCATCGTTTAAAGGTAGAAAACGTCGAAATTGAAGTTGTTGACAGCTACATATACCTTGTACATAATGGTAAAAATTAGCCGAGACAATCAAACTGCTGAGCTGCTAGAAGAATAACTCTGGGATGGGCAGAATATGGAAGACCGTGATATTTTTAAAGGTGATATACCTAGAAGAGCCTTTAATCAATGTATTCTGCCTATTCTTACATATGGCGCAGAGAAACTTACTCTAACAAGGACATCTGCACGAAAACTACAAGTAACGCAACGTAGAATGGAAAGATCATTGTTGGGCAAAACGTTAAGAGATAGGGTAAGAAACGAAAAAAAAAGGACACATCGCCAGAACGAAAGAAGATAGGTGGACCAAAAAAATCTTGGAGTGGAGACCGAGAGCGGATAGACGAAACCCGTTAAGACCATCTACAATATGGACTGGCGACATAAAGAGGAATTGTACCATCTGGATTGCAGCAGTGCAAGATAGATCTGAATGGAAGTTTTTCGAGGAGGACTATGTTCAACAGTGGATGATTATGGGCTGATGATGAATTGGGTTAAATTGTCATAAAATTATCTGAGAAATCTTCTATCTTCCTTTGTCAGGAGCGTTTCAGGACACAATAAGCAATATTTATTGTAAAGTTGTTGGTTGTTGCTAATATAGCGGTACGCTTTAATTACTATTTTTGCTAATTTTATTTTCTTAATTTTCAATAACTTTTCTCAAAACGAAATAATATGGGTCATATAAATTCACATGTAAAATACAAACCAGATGCTAAGAGGGACACGGTTTTACGAAACGGAATGTACCCTTAACCATATTATGTTTTTGGTGTGTTCAGTTTAACAAACTGAATTCCCCATAAATTAATTACCTTATCAGACCTTATGTCAATAACTCACAATTGGACATGCATTCGAAAACGTAAACTGCAGAAATGTTTCAACTTTTAAACGCCAGATCTAAATAATTTATTGCCCATCTGGTCAGATGGTAAAACACAAACAGATTAGCGTCTGTGGTTTCTTTTCAGCCACTCAGTCAGTCGGTTACAAGATCCCAGAGACATCGGCCGCTCGCTGGGCCGAAACAATAACAAATAACCTCTTACGCGATGTATAAGCAAAACACTTTTTGTTACCAAAATAAATAAATATTTTACTGTTCGTCCGTTGGCTTGTTTTTGGCATTTTTAATTAATTCCATCAACTCACACCTACCGGAATACTAACAACGAGATCACGATTAATGTTTCAAGACAGTCATAGATAAGTCTGGATCCCGCGTACCAAAAAAAAGTTGATTAATAGGAAGCTGAAAATTTGTTAATAGCTTAAGGGTGTCTAGTCGGACAAACTTTGATGTACAGGAACACTAGAACAAGGGAAGTTTTAATTGTGGAATAGGTTACAAATTTGGAACGTCAGACTACGAAAACGTTTCATGTATGTTGTCGGAGAGAACTTCCAATTGATTTGTTGCCATTTCATTAAAATCTCATGCAAAAATCAGATCGGTATTTGCCACCAACTGGGCATTGTAATAAGTCCTCACGAAGAACATGTCAAATTACAGGAATTATTTTGGTGATAAATACCAGTCTGATTTTTGCATGAGAGTTTAATGAAACGGTAACAAACCAATTGGAGGTTCTGTCCGACAAAATACATACATGGGGCCTTTTCGTAATATCACGTTACAAATTTTTAAACTGTTCCATAATAATTAAAACTTCCCCTGTTCGAGTGTTACTGTACATCAAAGTTTGTCCGTCTAGACCCCGTTAAGCTATTAACAAATTTTTAGCTTGCTATTATTCAACTTTTTTTTTGGTACGCGGGATCCATGACTAAAAGAAAAGATGTAACTTATGTACATACATTTTTTTATAAGTTATAATATACTTCCGTCCACAAACGAAATTTTTTCTGCTGCCTTTCCGTATCAAGTTACGAAAAGGCACTACAGCTCTTTCTCCACAACTATTAACTGTGGGTGGGATGAGGCGGAAGCTGCATTTTATACTCTTGTTCCGAAACAACGGTGTACATTAACGTATCGCGTTTTCTTTACCACTCCGACCTCACTCTCATCCATCCCGCATACTTGAAAAGAGCGATACTGATGGCTAAAATAATGACGAACTTATATTATCTCAAGTTTTCACGTGTTCCAAGAAGTAGTGAATGACAAGATTATAATGTACAGCCATTTCTCTTCCATCCAATACTTTTAGTGTAATGAAAAATTTTATGGAGCTATCGCATATCGCTTTTCTATTTCTACCTTACATTTTACTGCTTTTTTTTTGTCAAGGACTGTCTGACGAGAATAAAGTGGCACCCAAAAAACACTTTTTAGTATGTGTATGTATATACAAAGACAAGGTGAAAACTCGTCTTATCTCACACTCAGTTGTGACCAATCTCTTGCTATTAGTTTCCAATTCATCTTGCAAATTTAAGTGCTCAATGTGATTCTAATTAAACAAATAATTCGTTTTATACAGGGTGTTTCATTAATAATAACTGGAGAAACCTTAGCACAAAATACGAAGATTCAACCTAAACCACTTAAAGAAAATATTCCTTCTTACCGAAATGCAGAATGTTTTATTACAAATATTCCAAAATGATTTCAGAGCATAGTTTTAACACCATCCAATATTTTTTTTTTCAAATTTGACAGTCTATAGTGTAGGAAACAGAGGTTAAACTCCGGTTTTATTTTTTTTTTCTGGTATATCAAGGTGTGCTTATTATGAGACTAACTTTTTCTTCCCGGAAAATTTCGCCCCAGAACCCCCCTTTTTATCCCTTCAGAGGGGGTAATTTGTGGTTTTTGCGAAACGTAGCCCTTCCTGTACATTTTATACCTCTATATGTCTATCACCCACCGTTTAGCGGGGGTGGCGCCCCAAAGTTGACAAATTTTTAAAAAAGGTGTTTAAAAAAATATTTTTTTCCTAACTATAGTGAAAATTAAGAAGAAACCCTGCGGCAATTAATCACAAATAAGTGGCTGATTTTTTTGGAATAGGTTTCATTTAAGGGCAAAAATTTTTAAATTACAGGGTGTTACATTTAAAGAAACTTCTTTTTATACCATCTGAACCGCCTATGCTAGACTAAAAAAACTTTCAGCGATTATCCACGTACTGGTGTTATTTACAAATTTGTATAATGCACCCTCATATTTTCCCCGGGACCACCCCAAAAAAGTAGAATTAATAAAGAAAATAATCAAAAATTGATTTTGGACCACCACTTTAGGCTTTAGGGTGCAAAGAAAATAAAATATGCATAGGTCATAATATGTAGCAGACAGTGTGTTCTTTGATTTTCCATAAGTACGTTATCAATAAAATGAATGGAAAAACTGGAGCCCGCCAAATCATTTCTGAGGTTTACGGCACCACTGTGCCGTAACGGTTGCTTATACGAAAAAAATGCATAGGACCTTATTTGTAGAGAAAATATTGATCTTTAATTCTGTGTAAGCTTTGTTTTAAAACAATGCATAGGTAATGAGAAAATCGTAAAAACATGCTCTTAAAGGGATAGGAGTAGTTTCTGCAATTTATTTTCTAAGATAGGGGTAGTTTCCGCAGGGATGTTGCAATAATCATATATATTTATGAAAAACCCTATTGATGGAGCATATGTCCATATATATGTTTTTTTTAACTTCCCCTTTATTTATTTTTTTTTTGGCTACAGGGGTTGTATCAAGAAATCGCTTTTGGTGTCCATGCATGGGTAATAGGAACGTGCACAAATTGATATATGAAGCGTTTTAATAAAGGGCATGGTGTGTGAAGGTTTCCAAGAAAATCGCTTTTTTATTATTTCTTCTTTTTTGCGGGTGGTTCTGGAAAAAAATGGGGGTGCATTATAGAAATTTGTAAATGACACCAGTACCTGGATAATCGCCTGAAAGTTTTTTAACTCTAGCATAGGCGGTTCAGATGGTATAAAAAGGGGTTTTTTAAAATGTAACACCCTGTAATTAAAAAATGGGCAATTGCCCTTACATAAAACCTATACCAAAAAATCAGCCACTTATTTGTGATGAATTTGCGCAGGGTTTCTTCTTAATTTTTATTAAAGTTAGGAAAAAATGTATTTTTTTAAAACACCTTTTTTAAAAATTTGTCAACTTTGGGGCGCCACCCCCGCTAAACGGTGTGTGATAGACACATGCTGTTGGGAAATAAATAGTAGGAAATATAGTCCTCTTCATTTTACTATTAAGTAAATTTTTTGCAAAACGTACAAGAAGGGCTACGTTTCGCAAAAACCACAATTTACCCCATTTAAATGGATGAAAATAAGGGTTCCGGGGCAAATTTTTTTTTAAGAAAAATTAGTCTCGTAATAGGCATCCCTGGATATACCAGAAAAAAAAATAAAACCGGACTTATGTCCATTTTGGCGAGGTTCAACCTCTGTTTCCTACACTACTACACATGTTAGGATACTTTAACTGGTGTTAAAAGGTAGTATTCCGTTGTTACCAGTGGCGTTCTGTAGGGATAGAGACTTTCTTTTTCTCCCTCACAATTTACACCACTGCCATAATAATTATTTCAGCATGTTTTTAAATGGAGAGGGTAAATTGACAGGGTGTTGCAATATGGAGTATATATTGGCATGGTGGAACAATCTTATCTGTTTTTAATAGAATACTCTGTATATTTTTAAATTTTTGGACTCTTCTCGATGTTCTAGTTTTTGTAATGTAAGATTTTGCAATATTACACGAGGTAGTTTTAAAGCTAATTATGTTTTTATATTAATTTCAGAGCAACGTTAACTCCCTGTAGAATTATAAAGATTTGACATTAAAACACCTATGTTGAACCAGGTTTTTAAAAATATTTTTCAATTCCTTAAAACAACAAGTTTTCAAATGGATTTTGCTAGAAAACGGTGTATCCTCCCGACTTAAAGCAAGATTACTTTTTGGTACTACAATACCTCACAATTTTATAATCCAGTGTCAAAAATGCTTAAAAGTTAAAGACAAAAAAGGTATGTGATAGAATAATCGTTGCCTACCCAAAACAGACGCCTCTGACAGGTTTTAGAAATTCGCAATTTACGGAATCGATTTATGGCTGGGAGATAAACGGGGCAACTATTGTTTTTGTGACTGGTTTTCCCAAATTTCGTTTTATATTGAGTAGTCTAAATAATAAAAATTTATTTTTTTGTACTCTAAATTTTTTCTGGCTTAGTATTTACAGTCTGCTAGTAGGTTTAGATTGTGTTGTTCATATTATTATCATAAAACAATTTTCATTTCCAAAATTTTTATTCCCTAACATTCATTTTACGGTGACGAGGTCATCGTAACTAAATCTGTAACCGTCCCATATTTAAAACATTTTTGACATTTTTTTACTCAATTTAAACCTTTTTTATCATTTCAATAAACGCAGTCAACATGTAAATGTTTTAGACAAAAAATTAAAAGTTTATAGGTATTACAAATAAACTTGCTGCGTCATTTCCATTTCATAGCGTTCTATATTTTAAAATTGAAAAAGTTGGAAAATTTAATGCATATATTTCCATTAATCCATTAATATATGCAATGTTTGTGATCTGTTTTGATTTATTCATAGCCAATTTTGATTATTTTTATAAGAAACACGATTAAAGTGCAAAAAATAAGCTAGAATTAACTTACAAATTAAGTGCACGACAAACAAATTTCAGCTATTAGAAAATATAAAAATTGCAAAGTCAAAGCAAATAGTATATACTTGGATGTGAGGAGAGAAAATCATTTTACCTTAACCATTGTAAGGTATTTAAGGTATGAAAAACCATCTTGCCCCATACTATGGGGTATGATGGGGTAATGGAATTGGGGCATGATGGTGATGCTAATTAATTCTCACAAAAAAAAAACAAAAATGTGTATTTGCTCCAGATCTTCATTGTCTAGCCTAGCACAAGCATTGTGAGCTCAACATCCACAGATCTGGCAGCCTACCCAGGGTTCTGACGATGTCACTTTATCTATGGCTGTTTTCATAGCATCTCTCGACCACTCTCCTCTTTTTGTTTTTTTCTTGTAAGTACGTACCATGGTATTACCTAAAACAATAATCCAATGTTATTTATTAAGAAATTTAAATTAACCCAGACTTACCACCAATTTCCCATCATACCCCGCACCCAATAACCCATCATGCCTCAAAAGGTAACTAAGAACAAAAAAAATTCACTAATTAAATGTTTAACGTATTCACACAAACAATATGCCATTATCAAAATAAGAATACTAGTAAACAACGATAAAAAATACATTAATGTGGTGATCATAATTACCTTAAAATAACGATGGTTGTCCTTGCACAAAATTAGATCAACGGAACGCTAAAACAGTTTTCCGTTTGTAAACAAAAAAGGCGTGCACTCTCATTCACGGTTTCTCTTGCAGTGACCGTTAGTCGAATGACTATTCCTATTGAGTTACTGCATGCTATTTACCAACGTGAAGTTTCTTGTTTGTGTGCGGTACCCCGTCTTACCTCGCGACCCCGTCATGCCCCCCATTCCCCTAATGGTAGGGGAGCATAAGCAGGGATTTTTGCAGTATCTCGAGCGCGTCAGATTATCATATGGGGAGAACCTGGTACCCTGTAGATGTACCTCTACCATATATTGGCTCTAAACACAGGGGAGTTCGTTAAGGGGGGCCGAAAAAAAAATATATCCTTAGAAAAACTCGAAGTCGTCAGATTAAGATAAGGTAAGTTAAGTACATGCAAAACAATGTATATTTAAAAAATCTGACGATTTGGGCGGGGCGTAAGGAAATGGACGAGTCACAAAGTTTCACAAAAAAGCAAATATTTTGCGAAATGAACGATAGATCTAAAAACTAAAAAATACGTGCTCAATATTTGTCAAAAATCTATCAAATGATACCAAACACGACTGCCCACGGAGAGGAGTGGGGGGTAAATTTAAAATTTTGAATACGAATCCCCCGATATTTCGTGAATTGAATATCAGATCGAAAAACTGAAAAACACACTTATTCAATATGTTTGAAAAATCTATCAAATGGCACCAAACATGACCCCCCCCCCCCGGATGTGGGGTGGGGGATTACTTTAAAATTTTAAATAGGCGCCCCCATTTTTTATTGCAGATTCGGATTCCTTACGTAAAAATAAGTAACTTTTATTTGAAACATTTTTTCGAATTATGGATAGATGGCGCTATAGTCGGAAAAAACGATTGTTGGAAATGCAAAATTAAATTAAAAATGGAAAGTCCCCACTAAATTGGAAAACTTTACTTAACTTTTTTTTCCTAGTCTTCACAACCCAATAGGTCCCCAAAGCTCTCGAGTGACTACACATTTAGCATACTTTCCTCCCCTACCATAACAGATATATGAGGGGTAGCTGATGAAAAATCCGTGAATACGTAGGTACAGTTGATTTTGCTTTATTTTTTTTTAAACAATCTGAAAAAGTAATAAAATAATTTTTGTGTAAAGTAAAAAAGTTCCAATTTAGGGTTTCTAAACTAAAATACTTAAACAATGGACCGAGGTAATTGCAACAAACCTGTATTTTGCAGAACTTTATAAATGTCACAAATATAAACTTTGTTATTTGAATAATGACATGTGATATAAGTAGGTAATTAAAATTATGACAATTATTATAATGACTTATTGAAGTGTGCTAAATCTCAGCTACATAGATCGATCAAGCAATTGTAAATTCTACAACAGCTCTAACTTAACAACTCTACTTGTCCATTAGAAAATTATAGACCCCATCAGCCTCTTGACACATTTCATATTGTTATGTTCGTGTAAAACTCCCTTAACCATGAATGTAAGTTGGTACTACTGTGAGCTGAACGACAGCTGTCATATACTATATACTTAGATAATAAAATGAAACCATGTGCATTACTCTTTAAAATAAAGTATTTTACATCGAGTATTACTTCATTACAAATACTTACATCCTTTAAGTACAAAGGATTTGACATTTGGCGACGAGGGTAACGGATACAAATATTACAGACACTACATCAACTACAACGCTTCCAACCACAGCCGGTACAGCCACGAGTTCCTCGACTACAACTACAACGATAGTTGCACCTGCTACAGCTCCAATAATGTCTACACAAGTTTCTACATTCCAGTTTTCTGTTGAACCTTTTAACCAGACAGCCAGAAAATGGTCCAGGTGGGTAAAACGATTGGAAGGAGCATACAAAGTTTTTAAAATTCCATAGGAAATTAAACTGCCCTATTTACTACATTACATGGGGTCGGAAGCATACGATACACTGTGTGATAAACTAGCTCCAGAAGTCCCTGAAGACAAGTCATATGAGGATACAGTTAAGTTAACGGATAGTTTTTACAACCCTGGACCACTTGAAATTGCTGAAATATTTAGGTTTCAATCAAAAAGACAGGCAGAAGGCGAAAGTATACAAGAATACCTACATTCTCTACAGAAACTTGCCATAAACTGCAACTTTTCCACATACTTAAAAAGTACTATACGAAATCAGTTTGTTTTTGGTTTACAGTCAAAGAAGATTCAAGCCAGGCTATTAGAAACAAAGGAAAACTCTTTATGGAACAAAACTCTTTATGGAAAAAAACCCTTTATGGAAATCTTAACGAAGATACTAACACCTAAACTTGATTTCTATGATCCCAAGAAATAGGCAGGCTTCAGGGCAGAATATGGCACACAGGACCATTTGCATACCATAAAGATATTAATTGAGAAATGCATCGAGTACAACATACCACTGGTTCTTGCATTTGTCGATTACGAGAAGGATTTTAATTTTGTAAAATTTGAAACAGTACTGAAAGCTCTAAAGCAAAGCCAAAGAGATTACAGGTATACGTCACTAATCAAAAACATCTACGAGAACGCTACATCAAGTATACAACTACATAAAGACAAAAAAAAATTCAGCGTAGGTCAAGGAGTAAGACACGGAGAGCATATTTTACTAAAATTGTTCACGGTAGCTCTAGAGTAAATCTTTAAGAACACTTAGTGCAAGATATGGGCATCAATATAGCTGGAGAAAGATTAAATAATAAATCATTTGAGGTTTGCAAATGATGTTACAAAATGCAGATAACTTACAAAATACAGTTTCTATGATAAATCCGTTTAAAACTCCGTCTGAGAGAGCAATATTTAAAATAATCTTTGAGAATACTAAACTTATGACAAATCTCGTAATGAGTGGAAATATAACTATTGTCAATAATACCACGCAACAAACAGACACTTACAAATACCCGGGACACGAGATCAAAATAAGCAGAGACAGTCAAATACATGAAATACAGAGGCGACTAGGCCTGACATGTGACAAATGAAAGGTATATATCCAATGTGTTTTGCTTGTATAATCTTATGGAGCAGAGACTTTAACACTGACGCAAAAATCCACGACTAAATTCAGAGTTACACAACGAGCCATGGAACGTGCAATGCTAGAAGTGAGCCTTAGAGATTACATCACAAACCAATAAATCAGGCAAATATCAGGAATTCAAGACGTTATCGAAAGAATCACGATGCTTAAGTGGAACTGGGCAAGGCACTTAGCTAGAACACGAGATGGGCGGTGAACAAAACGAATCATGGGATGGAGGCCCAGAAACTATAAAAGAAGCCGATGACGATCAGCTACTAGATGGACCGACGACATAAAAAGAGTAGCAGGAAACTGGCTGCAAGCGGCCCAGTGAAGAGAACCCTAGAAAGAACTCAGGGAGGCCAATGTCCAACAGTGGACGCGATTGGCTGTTTGATGATAATGTCGACTTGTTCAAAACAGTGACTCTAGAAGATTGCGTGTACTCGTGTAGGCATGTAAGAAGTTATATTTCTTTGAATTTGAATTTGAAAAATTAAACACTCAAAGTTTTCCTGGAACTATATTGATATTGAATGAATGTTAGTGGTTGATAAATTAATATCACACGATACTCAAATTTTATTCTAAACCATCTTATCTAATTTATATACTAATTAAATTTACTATCAGTCTTTCTAATTTTTCAGTTTTTCGATCTGATGATCATTTCGAGAACTATTTTCTTTTTTTTGTGAAATTTTGTGACTAACCCATTTCCTTACGCCCCGCTCAAATCGTTAGATTTTTGAAATATACACTTTTCATGTACTTAACGTACCTTCTCTTAATCGGACGTTTTCAAGTTTGTCTAAGGATAGATTTTTTTACGGATTGTCCCCAACGCATGCTCTAGTATTAAGGGTACATATTGTGGTAGTGGTACATATACAGTAGGCCGGGCCGAAAATATTTTTTTCTAATTTTTCTATACGGCTAGTTGCCAAAAGTTGTGACTAGTATTTATATAATCCTATACCAAATTTGGGCCGGTTTAAAAAATAATTAACCGGGCCCCCCGGCCCTTAAATTTTTCTTTTGGGTCAAATTTTTTTTTCAAATTCTTGTACAAGGCTAGTGACTAAAATTTGGAACTACTATTTATATAATCCTATATCAAATTTGGGCCGGTTTAAAAAGTAATTTACCGGGCCCCCCGGCCCTTAAAGAACTTTTATTTTGTTAAAAAAATGCTAGGGGCTATTAAAAAAGCTTTTGTTGTCATATTATATTGTTAAGCGGAAGAAAGATAATACAGTCGACAGGAAAAAATACTGAAGCTTTTGAATGCCGTTTTAGAAGGTCTAAATCTAAACTAAATTTTCAAAGATAATACAACGCTGGTCATCGACAAAAATAAAATTCGGAGAGGAGATAAGGAAAACAGGTGGCAACTCCAGCGCGAGAATAAAAATTTAAACAAGTCAATTAAAGGGCTATACTGTGATGAAAGAAAATATCAAACCATGGTCTTCGGAAACGCGAGACGAATTATGAAAACTGAACACCATATAGCTTTAATCGAAGGACCCGGTAATTTATATTTTGGGTACTTAGCTCTTAGCCAGTCTTAGCCAGTAAGCAGTTTAAGTGTTGTGGGATGTGATGGTACAAATGTCAATACGGCTGGAAGGTGGAATCATTGGAATTATAGAAAGGCGAGTGCATAAACCATTACAGCGGAATGTATGCCCGTTGCACGCTACTGAACTTGCCGTGCGATATTTGCTGCAAAAACTAGATGCCCACACAAAAGGTCCCTATGCATATTCTGAGCTGATTGGATCCCCTCTTCCCAATTGCGAAAAAATGCCTGTTATTAAATTTAAACCCATAGAATCTATCCTGCCTCTTTTAAACGAAAATGATCTCAGTCCAGATCAACAGCATTTATTCAAACTATATAATTATATAGTTTTCACCAATTATTATCTTCTTCTTCTTCTTCTTCTTCTTCTTTTATATAGGCAGTACTGCCTGTTTTTCTTCAACGGTGCCTTTCATTCTGCCCCTAAGTTTTCATTCTAACTTTTCCTTGGGCGTCCTATACTTCTCCTGCCTAACGGTGACTTGTCCCTGGCTATTCTTACTATCCTTGATTCAGACATCCTGCTTATGTGCTCATTCCACTCTTCTTTTCTGTTCTTTACCCAGGTATTTATATTGTCTACTCCATATATGCGTCTGATTTCCTCACTTCTTACCCTATCCTGTAGTCCTTTTCCAGCAATCCTTCTTAAGATCTTCATTTCGTTGGTTTCCAGATGTCTTCGTGTTTTGCTTGTATCAGGTCTTGTGTCGGCCGTGTAAGTCATAACTGGCCTAATAACTGACTTATATATTCGGGCCTTTGTTTCCAATCTTAGGTGTTTGTTTTTCCAAATTGTGTCTTTAGGCATCCGGCCGTTCTACTGGCTTTAATTATTTGGTCTTTTACCTCTTCTTCGATATTGTTGTCGGCTGATAGATTAATTCCCAGATATTTGAAAGTCATTACTTGTTGTATAATTTGATTGTCTAACTCCAATTTGCATCTTATTGGTTCTTTGGCAATTACTAAGCTTTTTGTTTTTTGGACTGATATTTTCATATTCATTTCTTTTGCGTTAATGTTGAACTCGTGCAATAATCTTTGTAGGTCGTCTTCGCACTCTGCTACTAACACGGTGTCATCAGCGTAACAGAGTATTTTTATCTCTCTATTGCCCATTTTGTACCCTCTTTTTTTCTTCACTTGTTTTATTATTGCATCCAATATTATGTTAAACAGTAGAGGGCTTAGTGAATCTCCTTGCCGGATTCCTGTGTTTGTTTCTATGGGTTCTGTTATTATTCCATTGACTTTCATCTCTATTTTATTTCTTACATATATGTTTTCTATCAGTTTTATGATATCCAGTGGTAAATTTTTCTCATATAGAAGGTGTATCACATCTTTTAATTGGATTCTATCAAACGCTTTCTCTAGGTCTATGAAACAGAAAAAGGCTGGTTTGTTATATTCTAATGATTTCTCCGCTATTTGCCTTATCACAAAAACTGCATCGTTACATGATCTTCCACTTCTAAATCCTTGTTGTTCATCCGATATATTTATGCACGCCATTATTTTCTCCATAAGTATTTTTGTTGTGAGTTTCAGTATAGTGCTCAGTAAATTTATCCCTCTATAGTTACTGGGGTCTGCCCTATCACCTTTCTTAAATAACGCTATCATTTGAGTGGTTCTCCATTCTTCTGGAATTCTTCCTGTATTTATTATTTTACTTATAAGGATATTCAGTTCTTTGTGAAGTCTACCTCCTCCTTACATTAAAAGTTCATTAGCTATTCCATCTTTCCCAGGAGCTTTTCGATTTTTCATCTTTTTTAAGACGTTCTTTATATCTTGCTCTTTAATTTCTGCTTTCTCATCCGATTCTAATCGTGGTGTTTCCAGTTCTTTGTGATTAGCTGTTTGATAAAGGTTTTTTAGGTAAGTTGTCCATGTATTTGTATCAATATGTTTCACTTCTATCAATTCCTTCATCTCTGCTCTTTGACCTCTTATCATTTTCCACATTTCCCTTTGCATCCCATAAAAGTCGTGCTCCATCTCTTTTGAAAATGCTTCCCAATGTTCTGTTTTCTTCCTTCTTACTATTGAGTTTAATTCTATTCGTACTCTTTTATATTCTTCATATGTTTGTCTCGTTCTTTTGGACTTGTATTCTAGGTAGATTTTCTTTTTTTCTTGGCATTTTATTTTTATTTCTTCACAGAACCATGGAGTTCTCCTTTTCTTTCGTATATGTTTACTTATCTTACGTTCTCCAAGTGCTTCCGTTGCTGCCATTTTGATATTATCTCTGATCTTCCTCCAACTTTCTTCTATGTCTTCATCCGGTGTAATGTAGTTTTCATTCAGTACTTTTTGCAATCTTCTCTGGTATAGATCTCGTGTTGACAAGTCTCGTAGCTGTTCTACCTTTATTCTTGTCTCACATTCAACAGGGTCTTCTTTCCTGTTTCTTTGTAGCTCTATTCTGATTTTTCCAAGTACTAGGTTGTGATCGCTTCCAATATTAGCTGCACTTAAACATCGTATGTCTAGTACTTGAGAGTGGTGGATGTTTCTGTTTGTCAATATATAATCAATAACGGATCTGTGTCCTCTTGTATTTTGGAATGTATATTTTTGTTGATCTTTGTGTCTGAAGAACGTATTGTTTATTCGAAATTCGTTCTGAGAGCAAAAGTTAATAAGTAGTTCCCCATTTTCATTTTTGTTGTCTTCATTGAATCGTTGCTTTATTCCTGGTATAATTATGTTACCGACTCTTGCGTCTCATTGGCTGGTATTTCGTCGACTGTTTGTTGAAGCTCGTTATAAAAGTGGACTCTGTCGACTTCAGGTTTGCAGTTTTCTGGGCTATAAACTCCTATGATATTTATTTTTTGCTTCTCTAATTTGATCTTAGTAACTACGATTCTTTCTGATATATATTGACATTCATATATGTTATCTGCCCATTTTTTGTGTATCATTAAGGCCACGCCTTCTTTGGCTCTTATATTTTTTGGTACACCACTATAGATCAAGAAGTATTCCCCAAGCCACATCTGTCCTTTTCCTTTCTTTTTTGTTTCCTGGATCGCGCATATCTCTATCTTATTTTCTCTCAGTTCCTTTTCTAACTCCTGGTCTCTGTTGTTCAATGATTTTATATTCCATGTTGCAATTCTGAGTATATTTTTCCTATTCTTTGTCCTGATTCTCGCCGTTTTCGTCATCTGTGTATCCGTCCTGTTCCGAGGCATCCCGTTGGTTCTTTGAGCATTGCTTCATTTTACGATAGGTAGGTTGCTAACCTCGCCTATTAACCCTCCACTTTTATCCGGGCTTATTAATTAACCAATTATTATAATAATAATAATTTGAGATGGAATATGTTCTCAAAGTTTGACAGAGAGAAGTCCAGAGAAGATGGCACAAACACGTTGGTTCACGACAGCGAACCGCATTCTTAGAGTTTATGTAGCTACAACTGATCCTTGTGAAAGCCTAAAGATTTTAGCTGAGTTTGTATTACAAGACAAGTATATTCTCGTATGAGGTGTGAGATAAAAACTCAGCCAGATATCTATCGAAATTAATACAGGCCTCGAGAGATTTTTCGAGTAATGTCTCATCAATTATCAATAAAGTTATTTAAGACAATGCTTATTTTGCACACCCGGAAGTCATTCAAATAAAGCAAAAAAAAATAATTGTTTTTAGGCCCCCGGGGGCCCGGTCAAAATTATTTTAATTCGGCCTATGTTTGGTACACAGTATTAGCACAACAGTATTATACACAACTTTTTTTTACTAGCCCATTTAAAATTTCCCAAAAACATTTTTTTGCCCTTTTTCGGCCCGGCCTAATATACAGGGTGCAAGATTTCCCCCTTGTGATTTTCTGACGCTTTCGAGTAACACACAAAATCCCCGCTTGGGCTTTCCTACCATAAATAGTAGAGACTTTTCTGAATATTAAATAATAATAATAATAGTGTTATAGGTCATGCTAGTATGCAATTCTTGGGCTCATTCTTAGTACCGTCATTCTTATTAAATATATGCAATATGCAGCTTACCGTCAATTTGTTTATTGTTTCTTCATAAGTAATTTTTTTCGCTAAAGGTGTGTGTTGACCCATACTTTTACGATCTCCATAACCTAAGCTCATAAAAATTTCTATTCGCTGTTTTCCTGACAGCACGATCGTAATTTCAAATATTTTCGGTTGGGGAAAAACTTTAGAGGTTTTCTGTAAACATATAAATTTATATACCACGAAATAAGTTTAATAATGACAGATACAACGGTAACTAAGAATTTATTGTCTAATTTTCTAGTTTTCTCGTTGCCTTTGACGCTTTTTATGGCCTACTTAAGGTTTGGCACTTACTTGTAATAACTACTGACGAATTTCTAAGTTTTTTTGCAAAACAAATAATCCCTTAGCTTCTAACGTAGTGGAAGATAAAATTATAGTTACGACAAAAGATTTAAACACTGAAATATGCAGTCGAACTATAAGAGCTTTATCCCCAAAAATAATTCTCATAAAGTAATGAGCTTTATAATAATAATGAGTATATCCCTTTCGCTTATTGCGTGAATAGTTTTACGCATCGTTTTCTTAAGTTAATATAACCATTCGGAAGATGAACCCAACGATTCTTGAAGTAAAACACGGAGTTAAAGAACTAGCCAGAAACAGATCATTCAAAATATATATTATAATCTCTCAGCGGAACTACATAAAGAAGATGACCACAATAATATAATGGCACTATGTAGCAGCTCATAAAAGAAATATGGATAGGGAAATCCCTTCCAACTGATTGGAATATTGGAATATTTTGCACCGTACACAAAACAGGATAGATCTTTGAATGCTCTACCCATTCACAGCTCTAAATGCTGCGTACAATGTTTTTCACTACTATGCCACCCACCGTATGGTGTCATATTAAGAACTTATAATAGGAAAATACCAGACTGATTTCATAGGTGGTAAATCGATAATTCATCAGATTGCAACCTTGAGACAAATAGAAAAAATGAAGTAAATAAACACAGACTCACTCACAATCATTTAATAATACTTCGACGACCGGTTTCGATCTCTAAACTATTCAGATCATCTTCAGGTCGGCGTTACAAGTAGTTAAATGATGCCGTTACAAGGGATGCTTTGTAAGTTCATCGCTAATATGTTTAAACGTCCAAATTATGCTAATAGGGTAGCTAGGTGAGGGACTGGGCAAGCGAACATGCTTCGTAAGTCAAAACACAGTGAATTGGAATGGATCCTGAAGGCAGGTGTGTGTTGTGAAACAGAGACAGATGTATTAGTTATGTGAAAGACAACGTTCTGGTGAGAATGTTCATAAATGCAGCTGAGGTGTAAATAGACTTATTGTAAACACTTGTACGATTGTGAAGGTCTTTGCTCTTAGGTGTTTTGAGCTATGGGCAAAGGTCGAAGTAAGGAAAATGACAAATAGGAATAAATATTCAAGTTTGTATTGTTCCCGGTCACAGGACCGTGATGTCAGTTATTATGTATCATTGTAGGTGCCCAACACTTGGAAATCTATGAAATATAGAGGATTATAAGAAAATTAATTAGATAAAAAAAGTTGTCAAATTAAAAATTGGTTGAAAAATGTAGAATATTAAGGTGATCTGAGAAAGGAATGGCTTTGTTTAAGCTATTGTATGATAGGCGCTTACATTGAGAAATTATTAAAATAAATAAATAAATTAACACAGAACACACAGGATTTTTATAACTACACAGACAAAACAACAGGTGGTTTAACTTTGATGGGAAGAGTAGCACTACATTTGTAAAATCCACTTAAATAACCGATTTTTTAATTTTCTAAAACTCAAATTTTTAGAAGAGTTAAAGAGTTTTAGAAAATTAAAAAATCGGTTATTTAAGTGGATTTTACAAATGTAGTGCTACTCTTCCATCAAATTTAAACAACCTGTTGTTTTTCCTGTGTAGTTATAAAAATCCTGTGTGTTCTGTGTTAATTTATTTATTTATTTTAATAATTTCTCAATGTAAGTACCTACACCCTGTAATTATTTATTCAATATTTCTTTCTGAACATACACTATCATACAATAGCTTAAACAAACCCCTTCCTTTCTCAGATCACCTTTAATATTCTACAGTTTTCAACCAATTTTTAATTTGACAGTTTTTTTTTATCTAATTAATTTTCTTATAATCCTCTACATTTCATAGATTTCCAAGTGTTAGGCACCTACAATGATACATAATAACTGACATCCCGTAGTCCTGTGACCGGGAACAATACAAACTATAATATTTATTCCTATTTGTCATTTTTCTTACTTCGACCTTTGCCCATAGCTCAAAACACCTAAGAGCAAAGATCTTCACAATCGTACAAGTGTTCACAATAAGTCTATTTACACCTCAGCTGCATTTATGAACATTCTCACCCGAACGTTGTCTTTCACATAACTAATACATCTCTCTCTGTTTCACAACACACATCTGCCTTCAGGATCCATTCCAATTCACTGTGTTTTGACCTACGAAGCATGTCCGCTTGCCCAGTCCCTCACCTAGCTATCTTATTAGCATAATTTGGACGTTTAAACATGTCAGCGATGAACTTACAAAGCATCCCTTGTAACGGCATGATTTAACTACTTGTAACGCCGAACTGAAGATGATCTGAATAGTGTAGAGGTCGAAACCGGTCGTCGAAGTAGTATTAAATGATTGTGAGTAATTCTGTGTTTCTTTACTTCATTTAAAATGAACTCACATATGCAACCCATTCAACATTTGAATAGAAAACAGTTTGGAATATGCTATAGATACTCGCCACATATCTATAGTACAAGCAAGCCTACGACCCTTACTCATTTTTGCCGTAGTAACGTCTGTGGTTATAAAATTGTCTAAAGATTATCTGAACCAATTGTCTAAGAAACCGATCTTCTTCTTGGATGGTCAAATGTAGAAAGCAGGCCTGGGAATTCTTGAGTAGCAGAAGTAGCAGAGTAGTTCTAGAGTAGCTTGTTAGTGGTAAAGGACACGTCATAATAACAAAATGGCCTAATAATAAGAGACTGGTACAAGACTTAAAGTTTGCGGGTATAAGCAATATGAGTATAAGATGAAAAAAAAAGCAAAGTAGTACATTGAAGTTCCTCGTTGAGGAGTGGTCAAGGCGTATGGTAAAAATACGGACGAATTTAATAAAAGTTACAATAACTGGTTTTATAAAATCATTATATAGACCTTTAATCCAGTAAACTAAATATCGGTTTACCCACGGTATCGAAATTGCCTCCTCAAATAAGTACAAAAGAGCTTACTTAATTAGGGATACTTCAAAAGTTGATTTAATCCTTGTATATTTCCAAAGCTATGCTGCCGATGCTTTTGATAAATGCTCATAAGGCACCATCTATAAAGCGAGGACATCCATCTAAAATTACTGATAGAGCACCAGCCTTTCCAAATACGACAAGAAAAGAACAGCGTCTACTAAGAACCTTAAACCAAATAAGGCTCGACGAAGTAACATTTATCATTAACACAATTTTCTTCTTCCTCTTTATAGGCAATTCTGCTTGTTTATTGGCGGACTGATACCTCTATGGAAGGTCCTCACTCTTTTTTTTTGCGCGGTCGTTCGATACTTCTGCCGATTGGTGATTTATTTTTTGTTATTTTGACCACCAGTTTTAGGAGAGATTTGGGAACGAATGACCACCTACAAGGAATAAAATCCGTAATAAAAAAAGTTACAGTATACAACAAGACATTAATATTAATATTTGTAGTCTTCGAGAAAACGTTTGATTCAGTCCAGCATAGCTCCATGTCAAAAGCTCTTACAGAGTGCACTATTGATCACAGATACACAACTTTTGTTCGAAATATATGAGGCGCTTAGAACAGCAGTCAGTGGCCTATATCAATAAAAGCAGCAACATTCAATCTTCGGATTAACAAGGGTTTACACAACCTACCTCTATACATACTTGGCTAAAAAGCGCTGCATAATTTGTAGCGCCATCCCATAAGCATAATGGAAATACGAATGCAAATATTGCATTTATCTACCTACCTCTATACATATTTGGCTAAAAAGCGCTACCTAATTTGTAGCGCCATCCCATAAGCATAATGGAAATACGAATGCAAATATTGCATTTATATCAAAACTTCGTTTTTGGGGTTATGCCACTGTTGCTCTGAGCGCCCCATTTATAATAGCTCAACCGCTGCAGTGAGAATATACTATGATGACAGAAACATATTTGCCTTGGAGAGGGGTATTGCGCAAACATACACCATCTCTCCTAAACTATTCACTGCTTTGTTACAGAGTGCTCTGAGAAACAATAATTAGAAATTATGGGAGTCAACATAAATGGGGAGTTTCTGAACAACTTGGTAAATCATGCCTACCAACATCTTCAAGAGGTTCTTTCTGCCAAAGGCAGGAGTTGGCCTTAAAATTTAACTTTTACAAAACACAATACATTGTGACGGGTAGCTCCTTCAAGACGACAGGCTCAGTAAAACACAGGTTAAAAACAAAGTAAATATATTTAAGGTATGATAGAAGTGTAAGATACAAACAGTCACGCGATCATAATATTAATAATTTATCGGGAGCACTTTCACTTCACGGCGACCGGTTAAATATGAGTCTGCGAATCACGTCAGTACGGTGCACCTCGCTAGTTAAGTCAGCCTGCCTTAGTATGCGAATCACCTCAGTACGGTGCACCTCGTTACTCAGGTCGGCCTGCCTCGCTCACTTCGCTTGGCTGGTGCTGGAGCCCAGAGCTGTCGCTTCCAGTCTGGAGAATGTCCCTTCGATGGCCTCCTTAAGTACCTCTCTGCCTGGGCTGTTTTGGAGAAGTGGAAATGAGTGGGGTCTCGTGATGCGCGGATGGTGGAAATCCCACGGTTCTAGCTGTAGGTGCGCCGCTCGCGGCGTATCATTACAACATGACCAACCTTGTACTGGCCAAAAGCATCTCAACTAATGGCACGCAAATTTAACAAGTGTATACCTATAAATATCTGGGCCACGAGATTAAATTAGGAAGAGATAATCAAATAGCAGAGCAAAACACGAGAAGTGGAATAACATGGTCAGCATCATTATTGCTCCATTGTTTCCAACAGAGTATTTCGTTGTTTCCAATTGTGTATCCTCTTCCTTTGTTGACACTTGATTTATTTCATTTATGGTTAAACTGAAGAGCATGGGGTTCAATGTCTTATCCCGCTGCCGATGTCTATAGGTTCTATAAGTCGTTCATATATACTGACTTCCATTTTGTTGTTTTTGTAGATGTTTTCAATAGTCTTTATATATTTCATGGAGGGGAACTTCTCTATTAAACAGAAGATGGATTATATCTTTGACTCTTCCTTTGTCAAATGCTTTCCTCAAGTCAGTCAAACACAAAAACGCTGGTCATTTACCTAATGTAAATGAAAAAGAGATTGCGATAAGGTACAAATTCGTGAGTTTTAGGGAAAACACTTATGACTTTTTGTTGAAGTGCAATCTTGACAAATTGTCTCTTAAAAGATGAATACAAATTGTTTTAATTTACCTTTTTTAGTTGTTTTTTAAGCTTCCAATGTCTAAAATGTTATATGCCCAAGTTTTTTAGAAAATTAAAAAATTAACAAAAGCCATCGCAGACCAAGGAAATAATAGAAATATTAGGTAAACTTTTAATTTTTTATTTAAAAAAATAAAGACATTGAGCAAAATGGATATATTTCTGCAATATCCTGTACCCTGTTGATGTTCCCTATGTTCCCTGTTGTAACAGTGAAGAGGTTTTTAAGACATATAAAATAAAGGTTAAATCAGTGAAAGTCTCTTCGCCGGTAATTTGACGACTCGAAAAAGGGTCGCATTTCGTTTGTTCTTCTTCATTAGACACCGATATCGTCATTACGAAGGGTGAAGGGTATCTTATCCTTATCTAAAATTCCAATTATTCACGACAGCCTACAATAAAATCTATCAGTGAACGCTGATACCAAAATATTCACGACCTATCGGGATTTCCGTTGCTCCTATCTGATATTTATCTCCGAGAACAAAGCCCGACGACGACCCGGTCACTTCTGAACTTTATCTGTCGGGTAACCCTTAAATATTTATGCCCAAAACAAAAAATTGACTTCGGACTCCGAAAGGGTGAAACGAAAATGGATATTTCCGAACGTCTAAATCAACTGAGGTGTCGTGTTTCGTTCTAGCGGAATTTATTTTTAGCATTTTCCGTTGTTACTAGGGGCATGGTCGAAGATTTAGTTTTTAGTGAAAAGTCTGCAAGATGGATCCTTTCCTTGATTAAATGGGGTTGAGACGTCTTCGGAGACAAAACTCAAAATTGTTTTGACCTTTTTCTCGACGCTTATAAAAGTTAAGTGACAAATTTTAAAATAATATAATATGGAAAACTTTCCACATTTTTTTAAATGGGACTAGTTTGATATGTCATATAATATCGTCGTATAACTAGAATGCTCTTGAAATATAATTAATTCTACTATTACAAAATTTAATTATACTAATTCATCAAAAGTGAACAAAAATCATGTAATTTATGAATTACATTATGCATGCATTAACCAAACAATCCTTTAGCTCTAGATACTTATTTTGAAGTTTTTTAAATATCTCTATTGAAAAGACGCCATCATAATAGTCCAGAGAAATAAGATTTTTCTCTTGACCCATCCCCCTACAGGCCGAAACCAAATATTTTGAGTAGTATGGACATCTATACAGAGTGGGCCAAATAAAAGGAGCCACCCCGATATTTGGCAGTATTTATTAGATTTTAAGAAAATAAAAAAACAGGTCAATTTTTGATCTAAGGGGGACACATTTTTACGGTACAAACATCTGTCATTTGTCAACTCCCTCCTTTCCACTTCCCCCACCCCTTATTTTTAAATAGGGAATAGGGGTCGTGTGCTAGCTCTTTTGAAAGGTTATTCAATTCTCTATTTAGTAATATCAACATTGACATAAAAATTTATACAGGGTGTCCGAGAAAAATTATTTTAAATTAAATTAATTGACACAAAAAGAAGAATGTATGTAATTTATTTAACTCAGAATACATTCTACTGCTGATAAAAAACAGAAACCAATGTTTATTTGATAAATAAACACTGTTTGTTGCTTAAATTCAATATTCAACCTACCAAGATGGCAGATGGGTGGAAGATTGAACATTAAAATTAAACAAAAAGCAGTTTCTATTTATCAAAAAACATTTTTTTCTGCCTTTTGTCAGCAGTAGAATGTGTTCGAGTTAAATAAATTACATACATTCTTCTTTTTGTGTCAATTAATTTAATTCAAAATAATTATTCTTGGACACCCTGTATACATTTTTAGGTCGATGTTGATATTACTGAATAGAGAACTGAATAACCTTTCAAATGAGCTAGCACACGACCCCTATTCCCTATTTAAAAATAAGGGGTGGGGGAAGTGAAAGGGAGGGAGTTGACAAATGACAGATGTTTGTATCGTAAAAATGTGTCCCCCTTAGATTAAAAATTGACCTGTTTTTTTATTTTCTTAAAATCTAATAAATACTGCCAAATATCGGGGTGGCTCCTTTTATTTGGCCCACTCTGTATTAATAACCTATATGTTTCCTGCAGCCGATTTTGATGATATACATAGTTATAAACAAATGAAGATCAAAAACGGTAAATTTTTGCTTTTTTGTCTATTGCTAAAAAGTGAAGCATTCTAAATAAATTTGAGAATAATAAACTCATAAATCATATAAAAAACTTCAATATGGGTTTCGCTGAATATGTCTATCTTTATTTGTTGCTTGGAAAATTGCAAAGAAATCATAAATTTTGAGATTTTATAAATGTTCATAACTTATGTAAAAATTAAGTTAGAACTTTCTTATTACACGGAATGCTGGAACTTCTTGTGCTTAAATTATATTTAAAATTTTAAAAATTATTTAATTTGTTTATCCCAAATTCATTTTTTTTAAACACTATAATTCAGAAAATTATGAGGTTACAATAATACTTCGGACAGTTTATGAAAGAAGAACATTCAAACTTTTAACTTAATTAAAAAAAATGACAAAAAGTAATTTTAAACAGTGTAAAATTATTTTGCAAAAACATGTCGATTTTTTGCTTACTTATAAACAATTAGAATAAATTTTTAACCGTTACTTGTTGAAAAATTGTTTTTCATATTTAGAAAGACTGAATTTTTATACACATTTATAAAGAAAAACAATTATTGTCCTAGGACAATTAGGGACGAAGTTAGCCCCCCCCCCGTTTTTTTAATTCACATGTTCTTGCAAAATAATTTTGCAATATTAACAATTTTTTTTAATTAAATTAATATTGTAAATCTTCTTCTTTCATAAACTATCCAAAGTATTACTGTAACTTCATCATTTTCTGACTTAGAGTGTTGCAAAAAATTAATTTGGGAAAAATAAATTAAATAACTTTTAAACTATTTGCCCAATTGCTTTGAAATTTAGGGTAAATATGATTTAAGCACCAGAAGTCTCAGCATTCTGAGCAGTAATAAGAATGAGCAGTAATAAGAAGGTCCTAAGTTAATTTTTACATAAGTTATGAATATATTTTTTATAAAAACTCAAAATTTATGATTTATTTTGCAATTTTCTAAGCAACCAATAAAGATAGACGTATTCAGCGAACGCCATATTGAAGTTTTTTTTACACGATTTATGAGTTTCTTACTCTCAAATTTGTTTAAAATGCTTAACTTTTTGGTAATACACGAAAAAAGTGAAATTTTACCGTTTTTTGATCTTCATTTGTTTATAACTATGTATATCATCAAAATTGGCTGCAGGAGACATTGGTTATTATTATAGATGCCCATACTAATCAAAAATTTTGGTTTCGGCCTGGCGGGGGTTGGGATATTTTCACCAACAGGATATTTTTTTCCTTATTTCTCTGAACTATAGTGTCCGCAAAGAACACCGTTATTCTTTTCGGTATCTCCGATGTGAAATTTAACTTTAATTAAACGTTGTCCTCAAAACCTTAAATTGATATAGGTAGTGCTGTTGCCAGTATTAAATATACCTACATGTTTAAATATAGTAATTGTACGTCTGCAACTGAAAAAGATATACCATCAGTTTTGTTCGTTTAGAGACACCTTTGTTTAATTGGGTAAGATATTATTATAATTACCCTACCAAACCGGACTTACAAAATATTGGCCTACATTCTTTACGACCCACTATCGGAATATTTAGTCAATTAGATCAGCGGTTCTCAATCTGTGGTACATGTACCACTGGTGGTACATACCATTATTCGCGGTGGTACACATAACGCAAAAACAGTCACTATTATAGTTAACTAGAGTACCTACTAGAGAGATATTTCAGTTAGGGGGTACCAAAAATATTAAAAAGTATTTTGTGGTACATGACTCGAAAAGATTGAAAACCACTGAATTACATTATTATCGTAATAAAATAATTTAAACACCAATAAAATAAAAATCAAAAGTAGCGTTAGACAGGGCTGTGACTTGTCGCCATCACTGTTTAATGCATGCTCAGAAGAAATATTCAAAAAAGCATTAGAAGATGAAGTAGCAGGCATAAAAATAAATGGCCTAATGAAATTAGATACGCAGATGACACAATACTAATAGCAGAAACTATTACAGATCTACAAAAATTTTTAGATAAGTTTGTTGCAACGAGTGAAGAGTTTGGTCTGTCACTAAACATAAAGAAAACGAAATTCATGGTTATATCAAAGAAAAACGTTACAAACATCAATCTACAGGCAAATAATAAGACGATAGAACGAGTTCACAATTATAACTATTTAGGGACAAACATTAGCGAAACAAACGATTATACCAAAGAAATCTGAATTAGAATAGAAAAGGCTAGAAATGTATTTTCTAATATGAAACAAATATTATGTAGTAGTGAACTCAGCCTAAATATCTTAGAAAGCGAGTACTAAAATGTTATGTATTTTCTGTTTTTTTATGCTGTGGAGACATGGACTCTCAATAAACAATGTATCAATAGATTGGAAGCATTTGAGATGTGGATGTATCGAGGAATGTTAAGAATCTCCTGGACAGACAGAATAACCAATGAGGAAGTACTAAGGAGAATACAGAACAGCAGGGAGATACTGGATTCCATCAAAATAAGAAAACTTCAATACTTGGGTCATATAACACGTGGTGGCAGATATGAACTCCTAAAATTAATTATGCAGGGAAAGATTCAAGGAAAGCGCAGCATAGGTAGGAGAAAAATGTCCTGGCTGAGAAATCTCAGAGAATGGTTTGGATTCAGCTCAACTGAACTCTTTCCGGCTGTAGTGTCAAAAGTGAGAATAGCAGTAGTGATTGACAACCTTCGTCGCGGAGATGGCACGTAAAGAAGAAGATCGGAATATTGTTAAAGCATAATAGGCAAAGACCAATGTGAGTATAGCAAAGAAAAATCAACTATCCATCAAATATTCCTTCTAACACTAGCTTTGGAAAAAACCATAATAATATGGAATTAATACTCACCATTCGCTTGTGAATTTGAGATGTGCCTATGACCGTGTAGACATAAACGCACTATAACAAGCCATGGAAGAATTCAACATCCCAATAAACTTAGTGAAATTGATGAAAGCAACCTTTTCAACAGTCGAGTGTAACGTTAGAGTGCAGAAAGGAGTATCAAGAATTTTCCGGACACAAATAAGACTTACAGGGAGATGTCAATCGTTCACGACATTGGAAGCAGCAGCAAAAAGAATGGGGCTACACCTTAATACTGGTAAAACTAAGTATATGAAGGTGCCAAATCATAAGCCAGTAGCAAAACCCGAAGACCTAACGGCCGGCAAATACACTTTCGATGGAGTAGGGGATTTTGTATGTCTAGGCTCACAAATCAACCAAAGCAAACGAAAATATTGATGTACAGAACTTTTATCGAACCCGTCCTCACTTACGCGTCAGAAACGTGGACGATAATAAAAAGCTTTGAAGAATGCTTAGACATATTTATAAAGGCTTACAGGAAAACGGGTAACGACGTATGCGCCATAATTTTGAGCTTTACCGCCTTCATAGTGAACCCAGTATTGGTAGGTCAAAATAAACAGGCTGCGGTGGCTAAGACACCGCTAGTCTTTAGTTTGCGGCTAGTTTTTAGTGAAAAGTCTGCAAGATGGATCCTTCGCTTGATTAAATGGGGTGGAGACGGCGTCACAGACAGAACTCAAAATTGTTTTGACATTTTTCTCGATGCTTATAAAAGTTAAGTGGCAAATTTTAAAATAAAATGGGACTAGTTTGATGTATTATGTCACATAATATGTATAATATGTGCGTGGAACTAAAATGTTCTTGAAATCTAATCTAATAAAAAAACAAAAATAAAGCTTTTTCATTACACTTTAAAACAGTTGTTTTAAGCTTTCCCCCAAATGTGCTTTACTTTTTGGTTATTTCACGTTGAAATATTTAATTTGGAATTTGACGAGTATGAACCTACTTTCATTAGCTACAAGTCTGCTTTGATGGGGTCTAAAAACTTTTTAATTTTTATAGGCTCTATTTTTGCTAAAAATGTTTTTTTTGGTAAAATACTTGCTTTTTGAGATATTTGCGAAAAACTGTCAAAAAACGTGTTTTTTTTGTTAAAAAATAAACATATTCACTCGCAAATATCTCGAAAAAAGAATGTGTGTGTACTTTGTACCAAACTAAGAAGTTATACTTCTATTATATGATCTCAACGAAATTAATATACTTTAAACAGTTTATTTATATTTTATTTAAATAATATAACTATTTTTAATACTTACTACTTAAAAAAATTATTAAAACACTACCAAAAATTAAAAAAATAAAAGAATAAAACACACACAAACACATTAAAAAATGCCACAAATGATTTATGAACAATAATTATTGTCAGAAAATTTTTTAACTAAATACGTATCTTCTGAAAAAAATATATAATAAATATACTTACAATCATAAAATGTATAAAAAAAAATAAAAGTTTCTATTGGGGTTCGAACCCGCTTATGTTAGCGCACTTAATGTAATTTAATCATGTTATACTTTTACACACGGAGACAATTGCATTATGTGGGAAGATCGACGAACTAAACGCTTTGAACTTTTGACAGTTCTGAATTTAACCAAATTATTTTAATATTTTTATAGAATTGAAATATTAAAATACAACAAAATATAGTACGAAAACAATACAGGGTGTCCCGAAAAATAGTGCGTTCCTTTAAAATATGGATAGAATATACAATTTAGAACAAAAAAGTCCTTTACCATTTTTTTCTAAAGTTAACCGTTTCCAAAAAAAAGATTACATTGTTTTCCATATACATGTATTTTAATGTTCAGAAATTTAGATCACCTGGCAACATCGTACGCGCTACGGAATAATAACAGATAAATAGAAGTCGTTTGTGATTTCTAATATTTAAAATAGTCCAACCTAATAGTATGTACTTATGTACTTAAATTATTTTTTGTTAAATGTATTGAAATACCTGTTTCGTATTTTTAAACGAATGATACGTCTTTTAATATAAAAACACATCCTTTAACTGAACTAGTATTATGTATTTAGTAAGCTTTAAATGTGTTGAATGGCGAGGGCTTTAACTGAATTACATTGGAGTTTACAGTGGAAATTATATACATCAGATAATAGTATCAGTAATTTGTTTATTTGTGAACTAAAATAATTAAGTTGTACTTGAAAATAATTATTATACCTGTAAAGTAACCCACTTTCAAGAACACACGTATTCATACCACGATAAATACAGGCAGACATTTTTAAAGAAATAATAATTATAGTATGCCTCTCCATTTAGTGATCTGCCGTAAGTAATCAACATAATAACATAAATAGGTAATGCACTCACGATTTCAAAACATTTTCGGCATTGACACTAAACAGGATTGTTCCAAACTATCTGTTTACTACACATGGGACTGTCTACGTTTGAATTTTCGTACCTCACATAGTTGCCACATTTTAATTTGCATACCAAAATGTATTTTAATTTTTTGGTCAAACGGTTGCATTTAGAAAAAAATGTTATAAAAGTTTTTTTTCCTATATGGTGTCCTCTACCTATGCCTTTAAGAAACGCACTATTTTCCGGGACACCCTGTATATTAGGCGAATATTGGTAGAAATTTTGATGGTAATCAAATTATGTAAATCAAAGCATTACATACTATTTTGCTAGGTTCATTTTAAATTTTCCAAATAGGTAGGTACCTAGGTAATTTTGTAGGTAATCAAATTATGTAAATCAAAGCATTACATACTATTTTGCTAGGTTCATTTTAAATTTTCCAAATAGGTAGGTACCTAGGTAATTTTGTATTAGGATACTGAAACATTTACAATTATTACGTACCTGTCGCTTTTAAAAACTATTTAAAAATCACTACAATTAAAAACTTGCTTTTTTCTCTGCCTTCACAACAATAAAAATTAATATACACAACATTTTTTTATCCATAATCTCCATATTGAACAATTATTGACAGATGATTTTAACACCCAATCAGATCCCGTATAAATTGTGAGCGACTAATACCATACTGTCGGTGTGCGCATGCGCCCAGGAAAATAAAAATTCACCCTCGTGCCTAAAGAAGTATAACTTCAAAAATATTGACAGTGAAAAACTCTATAGAACAAAATTTGCTTATAATTAGGTATACTAAAGTTACATTCACGATGCAGTAGAAATAAACAAACTACTAATCTACTACTAACTACTAACTACAAACGTTAAATCCTACTAGGAGCACTCCCGAATCATATCGAACAAACTACTAATCTACTACTAACTACTAACTACAAACGTTAAATCCTACTAGGAGCACTCCCGAATGTATATCCATTGTAAATCCCAAATCATGATTTCCAAAGTTTATACATTGTAAATTATGATTCGGGAGTGCTCCTAGTAGCATTTAACGTGTCTTGGTTTGTTTATTTCTACTGGGGTGTAACTCACCACCAGATCAAAAGCACATATCGGCACAATATCACTTTTTTCTTTGGCATGTTAGCTATGTGTGTGCCAAATTTCATCTCAGTCCAAGCGGTTTTTTAAAATTTACAGGATTTGCAATATTTTACCGTTAGTGAATGGACTACATTAGTAACTACTGTTTGACGTTTCGATTTCCACTGCTGAAATTGTTCTCAAAATCTCAAAAAGACAGGAAAATATTCTGAAAAAATTTGGGGGAGATTTTATAACCTGTTTTTAGGTTGTATTAAAATATATACTTTTTTCAAACAATGAAAATTTGGTCTCGATGTTTTGGACCTTAGCAATGTGTGGTTATTTTTATATAGTGCCCTATACTAAATTCCAATAAGCGATGCAATGCATGTAAACAACGATTTAACTTGTTAAAGATGTTCAAAATTTATCTACTCGTTCCATAATAACAGTATATTATTAAAAACACTCTATCACTTTTTCTGTTTTCTCGATTATTAGTTTTTATTGTATAATATATAAATTATTGTAATCACTGAATACATAGTTGGTGAAAAATAGTCCTATTAATTAAATTATTGAATAAATTACGCAACTATACAAGTAACTTTCATCCAAAAATATTCAAAAACTGAAAAACATAGCCATCTCGTTCGTTGCTCATGACGACATCGCTATCAACTTATTATGTTTACATCTACTGCATAGCTTATGTGATTTTAGTATAGGTATATCAAATTCTAACTTTATTTGTGTTTCTCATTTTGTGTTAATTTGTTTGTGTAATGTGTATCGTAGGTGATTCTTTCAAATTAAATAATTAATTTTAGTCCAGGAATGGGATGTGTGTGCATATGTATTGGGTGTGAGAGTTTCGATGATTTGCTCATCGTGGTAACCAGGTGCTCCGGGGGTCGATTCTGATGACGTATTCATGTTCAGCGATCACAAAGATCCTCCGAGTCATAATATACCCCTTAATATACTGATTTGGTCATATCTATGCACTTGTGGATGCATTTTATGCACTCTATTTATGCCCATTTTTCTACTGTAGACTTTTTTCCTGACGTCATCCCAAACATAATGCAAAAGTTGCAAACAAGTCGATAGGTGTTGTATTTAAAAATCAATTGGTGCTTTTAGTTCTAAATGTACTGGTCTATTCACACAACGTGTAGGATTCTTTCAAGTAATTTTGATTAGTATCATAATCAATCCAAACAAGTCCTCGTCGGAATAGAGAATACCGCTTCCTTTTTTTAGCATTTATCGAAATCTAAGCCATTTTTCACTGTACCGAAACTTATACAGTGACGAATTCCTAAATTTACTTTCTAAACGTGATAAATTCCAAAATCTGCGAAATAAAAGAGAAAAAATTGAACGGTTGCTTTTGAAACGGAGACATGTGAATAATGAGAATGAGTCGGAATGGAATGAATATTTGCGTCAAGTTTGATGCATACTCTACTTTAAAGATACGTTTTGTGAGATTTAAAGCGGAGCCCGAAGTAATTAGAGATATACAATTAAATTTTGTATACGGCTCTTATTTTTTCGAGCATGCAAATTCTTTAGTGAAATGCATCTTGTTATATTAAACTGAAATTATATTACAGACATAACTTTCATATAAATCATTTTAGCGTTTGTGATAACTAGGCATCTATCATAAATCATCATAACAGTATACATTCTCTTATTGTACAAACGTTTCAACTACTTATCTTCGCTATTTTCAATAGGCATTTTAATTGTATAAACATTGAATATTTTGCATATTATGCATAAAAAAGAAAAAATGTCTAATTTTGTATATTTTATACAGGTGTGCATTTGAAATTTGAAATTTTGATTACAACTGTACATATATTTTTTTAATCATGTAACAAATAGCTTGAAAATTGTAATATTTAATTTTGTTTTATAATCCCTTGGTATTCATATTTGACGTATCGGAATATACAGTCAGAAAAATGAAAGAATACCATGAACGAACATATAAAACACGCTGTATTTTCCTGTCACCATGTCACAAAGAAAATTGTCCAGTGCAAGTACATGTAACAATAATTATTACAGTACTTGCGCTGGCCAATTTTTTGTGTGACACGGTGACGGGAAAATACAGCGTATTTTATATGTTCGTTCATGGGTATTCTTTCATTTTTCTGACCGTAGTAACTAATAAAAGCGGCTTATACATAGTTTTGTCACGTTTTGTTCTTGATACAAGGGTTCCAAAATCTGCTGGTTTATTCCTCTAGATAACAATTTTTATTTTGACGGTCCATTTCACTTTTTTGTAAAATAAGCCCTGAACAGTGAACACGTGTCTTTGTAATTGTGAATAATTAAGCACAATAACTGTGCTTGGAAAATGCCGAAAATAAACAGTTCAGTGTCATTCATAAAATACACATTAGTTTTATTTAGTAAACTATTACCCAATTACAATGCTCCAAATTATCATTGTTAGGCAGTACATTTTTAATAAAAGAATTTGAATCATTGTGTGAAAACGTTAAAAGTAATACATATGGGAGAGGAAATTGTCCAAAAATTTAAAATAACCATGGAAAAAACAGTGGTTACCATTTTTTTTATTAAGTGGTTCAAGTATTACTAGTATTAGCTGGGATATTTTCCGAACCACTTAATTTAGAACCAACTATCATCTTAAATTTGAAAAATGACCAAGTTACATCAGTTGATGTCGAAAGAAGTTTTTCTATATACTCAGAAGCCGTAAGGTTTTGTTAGAAAACTTTTGAACGACACTGATAATTCACAATTGACAATTGGAAATAATATTATTCATTTGTTAAAATATTTCAATATTTAATTACATAAGTTTAGTTTGTAAAATACATAGGCCCAACACGTGAAGATACTGTAAATATTTTTTGGAAATATTGTAAATATTTTTTTATTATATGCATATTCTTTAGATAAACATGCATATTTTTGGGTAAAATACTGCATATTTATGCACATATTTCATACTTTTTTATTTGTATATTTTCCTAAGTCTAATGATCATATTCATGGCATCTACACTCCTAGCGGAGTGATGGCCGCCCTCTTTGGACTCTTCCGAATCTTTTGTCGCCGTGAATCAATCCGCATTAACATTTTGGTTTTATAATTGGTTGTGTGACTTGTAATCTTCTACAATTTTTCTCCATTCGTTCCTGTTTTTGCTTGTGGTTACCCATTCTCTAACTCCCATCTTCTTAAGGTCCTAGACTATCTGGTTCTCTCATCTGGTTTTTGGTGTTCCTTGTGGTCTGCCAGTTACATGCATTTGGTCATTTTCTTGGCATTTTCCATTTGGTAATTTTCTTGATAACGGTTTCTGAATTTCTCCTTTCTATATGTCCTATCCATCTGTGCCTTGATAAATCTGACGATGTCTTCTCCTTTCAAAAGTTCTCTTACTTCGTAATTAATGAGATTTCTAAATTAACTCTTACCTAAGTTTAGTGGACCTGCTATCCTCCGATTTATTTTCCTCTCTAGGATCCTCAATCTTTCTTTCTCTTTCTGTGTCAGACAGATTACTTCAGCACCATATGTGATTACTGGTCTAATTGCTGATCTGTATATTTTCAGTTTAGTATTCTGAGTAAGCTTCTTATATTTGAGGAAGTTGTTGTATTTCCAGTAGATTCTGTTTCTGCCTGGATTCTTTCATTGATTACTATGCTTTTAGCATTAGTTCCATTATTGAAACCCCAAGATATTTAAAGTGTTCTACCTTTTTAAACTCATATTCACCAATATTTAAACTTGTCATATTAACTGGATTTTTTCTTGCGCATAGTAGGTATTTTGTTTCGTTTTGTTTTGATTTATTGCTAAGCCCCTTTTGGAAGCTTTCTTACACAACTTCGTAAATTCTTCCTTTAAACTGTTTAGGTTTCTGCTAATTAATGCTATGTGGATTAGCTCTTATTGTTCCTTCTATAGCGACATTAAAAATAGTGACGTTGATAGAGAGTCGCCCTGTCGTACTCCAGTTGCTATTTTGCTATTTTTGGGGATTCCATTATATTATCAATCTGTTATTATTGCTGCCGTCGATCCTTCCATTGTCATTTCCGTAAGCTTTATAAGTTTTATTGGAATATCTAGGTTTTTCATGTTAGCCTAACAAAATAAAAAAAATCAAAATTTAATTCCGTACAGGTTGGAACAAATTTTTTTATCAAAGTTTAGGTGAACACAAAAGATATTTTCAAAAAAGTATTTAAATCATATGAGGGGATCATTGTTTAAATAATTAAAAAGGGGTCATTATTGCACAATATTAACATTTTTAACTGCTAAGATAATTTACATTTTAATGAAGGCCTTTCCGATTTTTTCTACAAAGCTGAAAGATAAATCTTTTACCTAAGATTTTCTAAATTAAATTTGACCCCCTATTTATTTAAATAAGCGCTAAAATTTATTTTATAGTAAGGGGGCCTTATCAAGTTGTGATATATATTGGAGAGAAAATTGATATCGATCTTGTTATTGATCCAATTTTGATCTTTATGTATGTGAAATCATCTCCAATATATATCTTATACACAGTGTTTGGTACCGAATAGGCCATAGTTAAATTTAGATTACTTAGGTTAAAATAGGTTGATTTAACATAATTTACTTTACTACGAAAGTTGATAATAACCGAAATACAGTGTGTCCAAGTTAAGTATTCATTTTATTTATTCTTGAATATTTCCTGGCAGGCATGGAAAAACAACACGAAAATTGGTAAGCGTTTAAGTAACGGGTAAATTTGGGTAGAGGAATCTAAATTCGCCACCAGAAATTATGTATAACCCAGAGGGCACTACATATGTCTTTCACGCGCTCATTTAACATGTTTAATTTTTTTTATTACCAACGCTATTTGACATTTAATTTAAGCAAAAAAGCAATGTGTGTGTACTTTGTACGCACGTAAGAAGCTATTCTTCTATTATATAGTAGGTAATTTAAACGAAGTAAATATACTTAAAAGGTTATTTGTACTTATTTTATTTAAAAATCAAACTTACTTTCTTATCTACCACTTTCAAAAAAGAAGAATATCTTCAAAAATTATACAATAATATACTTACAATCATAAAGTTGTTCTGAAGCTATTTTCTTGTGGCATTTTTACAATTTTAACTATTTAGAATGGGAAATAAGCCACAATATTATTAAAAAATGATTTTTATTAACGTTTCGACGCCCAAATCGGGTGCCGTTGTCAAAATACAAAATACTATTAATATAAACAAAAATGTTGTTGCTTAGTAAAAAAATTCTTCTAATAATTTATTTAATTTGACTCATTTATATCGGCAATTCAGATACATATGATACATTTTAAAGTAGAAGACTTTAAAATGATATTGCCAATATTTATGAGTTGCGTTCCTGGGACGACTTTACTGAAAGATAGTTCATTCGATTACATGAAATCAACCCCAACTCAAGAATATCCGTCACAAAAAAAATCATAGCATGTGATCTGCCTTTAAAAAGACAACCACATGCAACGGTGACATTAAAATTCTCGCGTTAGAGATCTCATAGTAAATCACGAGGGAAAACCAGGAAAAACCTCGTGATACTATCCCGACATCGTAAGTATTTGGTCTTACATTTAATTTATTCTCAAAATTAATACCAAATTCTGACTTTACTATAATTTTGTTTAAATTATAAATAATATCAATAATACATGGGTATATAAGTAATACTAAAATATAAAATATGTACTAACTCGACTATTGACTTACTAATTGTGGTATTTTCTTTCTATTGACTTCCTCTTTCAGTATGGGTATCCACATCCTACTGCATTCCACCGAGGAATTTGCGACACAATTGGTTTCGTTTAGCATAATTAGAGCCGCTTCTTTGATTTTTCTCTTTTTACTATCTGTTTCTTTCAGGACTATACTTGAATCTCTCCACTGAACTCTATGTTCATTATCCCATGCATGTTGACATATTTGAGATCTATCAAATTCTCTATTTTTAATATAAGATTGATGTTCACTTATTCTAACGTTTAATGGTCTTGATGTTTCACCTATATAAAACTGTTCGCATTCACAAGGTATTTTATAAATACAATTCTTTGTCCTTTCTTGTTCATTGTTAGGTTTAGTTTTAGATAGAATAGATCTCAATGTATTGGTTGTTTTGAATGTTGTTGAAATGTTGAATTTATTTCCTATTGTTTTAAGTTTCTCGGATAGTCCTTTTATGTATGGTATTGATATTTTCCTCGTATTATTTCTTGTGAATGTTGTAGGATCCCGTTCTATGTTGTTCTGTTCCATTCGATCCAATCTTGACAATTCCTTATTTATAAACGATAAAGGATAATCATTTTTTAATAAAACAGATGTTAAGAATTGTTTTTCTTCTAAAAAGGAATTTTCGTTAGAACAAGTAATTTTGGCTCTATCATATAAGGATTTTATGATTCCCTTTTTAACTTTGATGTTGTGATTTGATTTGTAATTGAGATATCTGTTGGTATGTGACGAATTTTTTTTGTGACGGATATTCTTGAGTTGGGGTTGATTTCATGTAATCGAATGAACTATCTTTCAGTAAAGTCGTCCCAGGAACGCAACTCATAAATATTGGCAATATCATTTTAAAGTCTTCTACTTTAAAATGTATCATATGTATCTGAATTGCCGATATAAATGAGTCAAATTAAATAAATTATTAGAAGAATTTTTTTACTAAGCAACAACATTTTTGTTTATATTAATAGTATTTTGTATTTTGACAACGGCACCCGATTTGGGCGTCGAAACGTTAATAAAAATCATTTTTTAATAATATTGTGGCTTATTTCCCATTCTAAATAGTTAAAATTACAATCATAAAATCTATAAAAAAAATAAAAAAATAATAACTTGCTTGGGGTTTGAACCCACTTCACGTCTACCGTGCCGTACGAAAGTTGACGCCATTTCAAACTGCACCAAACTCTCGTATACGTCATGTGGGAATATACACAAACTAAACGTTTACACCATAAATTTATATGAATTTAATAAAATTATTAGTTTGATTTTTGTCGAAATAAAATACAACCAAATATATAGAGTAAGAAAACGATATATGAGATGAAGATTTGTAGAAAGTTTGTTCGTAATCAGATTATGTAAATTATTAAAGCATTGCCTACTAATAGGTAACTACATTATTTTGTTTACATTTTCCAAATAGATATATATATAGTGGCTAAACACCCCTTTAGGGGTTACGCCGCTTACGCTCTCTAGATCTATGTTTTGAGGTAGATCAGTCCTCATGTTCGTTATTTAATTTTCTCTGTTATTTTTCTCCACTCTTTCCTGTCTCTGGTTTTCCCTTTCCAATGTCGTATGCCCGCATTGTTGAGATCACTTACTACTTCTTGTAACCATGTAGATCTTGGTCTTCCACGTCTTCTTTTGCCAGCTGGTGTCCATTCCAATATTGAGTATATCGTCGTAGTTGATCCGGATCTCCATATGTGTCCTAGCCATTTTGCTCTTTGCTGTTTTATTTTACATACTATATCCTCCTCAATTTCTTCCAGTAACTCAAGGTTCGTTCTTTGTCTAAATTCATTGTCATTTATTTTTATTGGTCCTAATATTGCTCTTAGTATTTTTCTTTCTTGTATTCTAAGGTTTTCCTCTTGTTTTTTTGTCATGCTAAGAGTTTCGGCTGCATACATCATCGTCGGTCGAATTATTGTTTTGTATACTTTCATTTTTGATTTCTTACTCAATAACTTATTTTTAAGTAATTTTTTATTTGCATGGAAGCTCTTATTTGCTGTAATAATCCTTTCTTTGATTTCGGTTTCTCTTTCTCCATTGTTTGTTATTAATATTCCTAAATATTTAAATTTTTCGACTTCTTCAAAAGTGTATTCTCCTACTCTAACCTTTCTGTTTTCAAAGTTTTTGTCAAATCTCATTATTTTGGTTTTCTCTTGGTTTATTTTTAATCCCATTACTTTTCCTTCTGTTACCATTTCGTTTAACATTCGTTCCATGGTTTTTCTATTTTTTGTTATTAGCACAATATCATCAGCGTATGCTATTATTTGTCCTTCTCTCGTTCGGAGGGTGCCTTTGTTGATCTTCCTGACGACGTATTCTAGGGCAAGATTAAACAGAGTTGCTGATAATGAATCTCCTTGTCTCACCCCTTTATTGATGACAAATTCTTCTGTGTCGCCTACTTGAGTTTTTATACTAACTACAGTTCTACTCATTGTCATTTGTATTAATCTTCTTAATTTATGTTGTATTCCCATTTCTTTCAGAGCTACCATTAGTTTTGATATATTTATTGTATCAAATGCTTGTCGAAAATCTATAAAAAGCAGTTCAATTTCTATTTTATATCCATGAGCTTTTTCCATAATTTGTTTAACTGTATGTATGGCATCTGTTGTAGACTTTCCCTTAACAAATCCGCATTGATAGTGTCCTATGATATTCGTGGTAGCTTCGGCCAGTCTTCGTTGTATTAAGGCGGACATGATTTTATATGCTGTGTTTAATAGCGTCAGTCCTCTGTAGTTTTTACACATCTGTTGATCTCCTTTTTTATGAATCGTGATAATTTGTCCTTTGTACCATTCTTCCGGCATTTTTTCTTCGTCCCATATGTCTTTTATTAAATTGTATAATCTATCTTTTAATTCTTCACCACCATATTTTATAAGCTCCATATTGATACAGTCCGATCCTGAGGCTTTACCATTACGGCTGCTATTAATAATTTCCTCAACTTCCTCTTTTGTTGGTATTTGTAGCTGGTTTCCTAACATCATTGTCTCTTCTCCTCTGTTTTCATTTAGGTCTTGATCTTGTTGTTCTGTTAATAATTCTTTAAAATAGTTAGTCCAAATTTCTTTATACTCTTCATCGTTTTCTGATACTTTTCCATTTTTATCTTTTATGCTTTTTATCTTTCCTTTAAACGTTTTGTTCTGCTCACTAATTTTCTTATAGAATTCTTTTGTGTTTCTGTTCTTACTCTCTTTTTCTATTTCTTTTATCTTATCATCCAACCACTCACGTCTAATTTTCCTTATTTTTTTCTTACATGCATGCCTTATTATATTGTATTCTTCCCTATAATCCTGTCTATTTGTTCTTATCCACATTTGTCTCATTTCTACCTTCTTTTTTAACATTTTATGGCATTCTTCATTATACCATTCTTGTCTTTTTTTGTTTCTTTTTATCCCTACGTGTACTTCCGCTGTTTCATTTATACATTTTTTTATATTTCTCCATTCTGTTTCTATATCCTTTGTAGGTTTAGATTGTTCCTTCAGTTTTTTGTTCATGTCATCAGCATATTTAATCCTTATGTCTGGAGTATTCAGTTTTTCTACGTGCCATTTATTTTTTGTTGTCGTGTTTTTTAGTGTTCTTTTGACTTTTTGTCTTACTTTTGCAGTCACCATAAAATGGTCTGTGTCTGCATGTGCACCTCTGTAGGACCTCACGTCTGTTACCGATGTTTGCTTCCTTCTTGTAATCAGAATATGGTCTATTTGTGACCATGTTTTTTGGTCTGGGGAAATCCACGTCACTTTATGGTATTTGGGATGTTCGAATTTTGTACTGACGATAATCATATTGGTACTAGATGCTAGATTACATAATCGTTGGCCATTGTCGTTAGTTTTTTCGTGTATTGTGTGCTTACCTGCTACTTGGTTAATGTAGTCTTCCTTACCTATTTGGGCATTAAAATCTCCCATTACCAGTATTGTGTCTTCTCTAGGTACCTCCAAATAGATACAGTCGGAAAAATGAAAGAATACCCATGAACGAACATAACACGCTGTATTTTCCTGTCACCATGTCACACAAAAAATTGGCCAGCGCAAGTACATGTCATAATTATTGTTACATGTACTTGCACTGGACAATTTTCTTTGTGACACGGTGACAGGAAAATACAGCGTGTTTTATATGTTTGGTCATGGGTATTCTTTCATTTTTCCGACTGTAGGTATTGAAACTATTAGGTATTTCCAACTGAAACATTTATAATTACGTACCTGCGGCTTTTCAAAACTATTTAAAAAGTCACTATAATTATAAATTTTATTTTATTTCTGTCCGCACATCAATAAAAACTAATATTATACAATATTTTTGTTTACCGATAACCTCCATATTGAACAATTATTGACAGATCATTTCAAAATTTCAACACCCAATCAGAGCCCGTATAACAACTAATACCATACTGTCGGTGTGCGCATGCGCGGGGATCAATCAAATTTTCAATCAATAGTTTCAAAAAGTAATGTTTATTTCTGAAATAAACATTTTTTTATATTTTCTGACAGCAGTAAAATGTATTTTGAGTTAAATAAATTACATACATTCTTCTTTTGGCATCAATTTTAATTCAAAATTTATTTTTTTTTGTCCAGCCTGTATAAATAATGATGTTATTGTTAATGTTGACCATGAAGAGATTTTTATGAAGAATAACTTTTTTTCGTCAAATTAAAAATAAAATAGTTATAAATGAAAATGTTGTTGGTATCCATAATTTGAGAAAAATTTTCAAATATTTTTTCCATTAGAAGGATGCACATATCAGACCATAATTTTTTATTCCAAACAACATTTCATATGGTAGGTTCGCTAAACTCAGACACAACTGGCTAGTTATTTTAGTCAGTAATTTTGCCAATTTGGCAAAAAAAATAATTATGTACTAAATAGTTAATAATTACTAAATAAATAGTAATTTTGCCAGTTTTGGCAAAATTGGCAAAAAACTAAAAAATTACCTACTAAAAGCACTAGCCAGTTGTGTCTGAGTTTACCGAACCGACTATAATAACAATTTCCATTTCATAACAAATGGAACAGTCTATTTATCGTTAAAGGGGAGGCCGTATACTCGTATAAACCTTTTTGAAGTTTTTAATAAATTATTGCTTTCAAAATATACTCAAATTGTATTTTTGAACATCTTATTTATTTTATAATATAATAATTAAATTTATTATCAAATGTCATTGATATTTTAATAATACTTCATTTAAAATTTAGTTTGACATTCACGAAGTGTCAAACTCAAATGTAAATAACCTATGCTTTGCTTGACAAATTCAGATTAAAAAACTAACCTACTTACTAGCAACGATTTCAGCTGACGGTTAGTGTGTCGGCAGAAAATAAAATGATTGTGAAGTCACATTTTAGACTTTGAGGTCGATTATCTTGAAGACGGTTAGAGATATCGAAATGCCGTTTTCAGATTTAGATTCAGAAGACAAAATTACATAAGAAACCATTGATAAATCTGCTTTAGGTATTGCAGGAGTGGCAACGCAATAACACACAGACTTTGCGAATTTATAAACGAAAAGTTTTCGTTGAAAATCGACCTGTCTCGATCATATAGGGCATAGGGTGAGGCAGATAAAGGGCCTATTAGAAATATCTCGAGAACTAAAGAAAACTGAATTATGAAAATTGGAATTAGGGGGTTTTGAAGACTGATCTATTTAACGAAAATATTTTCATCTATTTGGTACTTCCGGTTATACCGGAAGTTTCTTACAAATTCGTATTTTTAAATGGGACACCCTGTATCTTTTTACATTTTTGGATTCTCCTCGCTTTCTTCTTTCTTAACATTTTGGGTTTTGTAACATTATACAGAGTAGGTTAAAAGATAATTACGTTTTCTCTTAATTTCGTCGCAATATTCACACCCTGTAGGATTGTATTTGTTTGACATAATAAACTCGATTTATGTTCAAATGATTTTTAATATATGTAGTCTATTATTGTTAACAATTATTAGTATAGCTAAATTTTTAAATTTAGTATACAGGGTGGGTCGAAACGCGGAATGAGTATTTTCTGAGTTTTCTTAAATGGAACACCCTATATTTTAGTAGTGTAATGAAATGATATTTTATGGTACTTTTTTACTTCTTAAGCATTCCCTATACCTAACTGCTTTAATTTGTGCTTAATTGTTAATCGCACCAACAAGCTTAACTTCGATGGTATTTGGATAGCTAAACCATTATTAGCAATTTTAAGTATCAGTCTAGATTAATATGTATTTATTTCCAAAAAATTATTTGTGATTGAATATTTTCACGGCCAACTTAACACAATTTCACATATTTTGTGTTGCAATTAATGTTTGGCTTGACTCACCAATAATTCACAAATTAAAGTAGTTAGGTGTAGGGAATGCTGAAGCAATTAAAACGTACCATGAAATAACATTTCATTACAATACTAAAATACAGGTTGTTCCTATTAAGAAAACTCAGAAAATACTCATTCCGAGTTTCGACCAACCCTGTATACTAAAATGAAAAATTTACCTATACTAATAATTCCTAACAATAATAGTAGACTATATTAAAAATCATTTGAACATAAATAGAGTTTATTATGTAAAACTACTACAATCCTACAGGGTGCGAATGTTGCTATGAAATTAATAAAAAAACGTAATTACCTTTTAACCCACCCTGTATAATATTACAAAACCTTATGTTTTAGAGGAGAATCCAAAAATGTACAAATGTACAGGGTGTCCCATTTAAAAAAACGAAGTTACAATCTACTTCCGGTATTACCGGAAGTAGCAATGAGACTAAAATATTTTCATTAAATAGTTCATACCTCAAAACCTCTGTATTCCAATTTTCATGATTTTCTTACCTTTAGTTCTCGAGATATTTCTAATAGGCTCTTTATCTGCCTCACCCTGTATACATACACCAACCTATTTTTACCAAACAACATTAAATAAACAGCTGAATATAACCTATCACCTATCATAGAAGCTGGATAATATGCCCATAATTTGTACGTCACCGGAAATTAGGCAGTTAACAACTGGGAAATGCGTGTTAGGCCCCATTAACAAACGTAACATAATATAATATATATTGAGTTTTGGAAATCGTTTGCTTTACAAACAACTAAATGACCCAAAAGCACATAAATTAATAAATCGGTTGGTTTGTTATGTTTACAAAGTGATTTGTATAAACTGGAACACAACATAAAAATTGATATATAATATCTAAAAAATATATTTATTACCGTGTTTTAGTATTCAAGTGTTATATTTTAAAATTTAATTTTCGTAAATAAAAGGGCTCATACATTGTCAGCAGTACCTACTTTAGTGTGAGTATTGAAAAAGACTCAAACTTTTTTTTAATGGCAATCAGATTATAGTGTAATTAATGTGCAGTGTGTGTGTTGAGTAAATGTCTTGTTACTTAGTAAACTCGTCTTCATTGTCTTTACAAAGAGACGCTTATTGTATCCGAAAGTCTGCAGTCCCTCAGGTGAGTACCTAGTCAAACTTGAAAATTGCAAAATACAAACATCTACAGGGACAGGAATTAAAATAAATCCTAGGAAAGGGCTACCGCGACTTTTATACCAACCTTGCATTCCAATAACCTAATAAGATATGGTAACGTTTGTTTATAGAAAACAAGTTGAAAATGCGAGAATTATCATAACGAAAACTTTGTATATTTACGTATTTTAATTCATAATATGGAAAATTGCTATTATGAAAAGTAAGTTAGAATTAATAATTATGTTTTAATGTGCAATTATATCATTATAATTTAAATGTTATGAACTATAAGGGTAGTTTACTCTTGATCGAATTTCGTATTTTTTATATACCTCGTATAAAATTACTAAAATTTTATATATGATTGTTGCATCATAAATCTTAGGACATGAAGAGCTTTTTATGAAGAATAACTTTTCTTCGTCAAATTAAAAATAGAAGAGTTATAAATGAAAATGTTGTTAGTATCCGTAATTTGAGAAAAATCTTCAAATATTTTTTTCCATTAGAAGGATGTAGTTGCACATATCAGACCATAATTTTTTATACAAAACAATATTAGCAGTGGCGGCTCGTGATTTTTACAATAGGGCAGGCTATACCTAACTGTAAAATATCTAGACAAATTTGCACTAGCAAAAAAATGCGAAAAAAAATGTAATTTAAGGCCCATTTTTTGACCATTTTTTATTTACATTTCCTAATATCATCCTAATTCATAATTTCATGATATCATATCATTTTAAAAATAGTTAGTTTAATTGTAAAAGTTTAATACCAAAGTTTGTGTCGTTTATTTGTTAACAATTCCATCTATTTGTAAATCGATACCTCGCATATCAAAATAAATACAGATTTGAAGTTTTGCAGTCCATACATAATGAAGCTTCAAATTTTTTAAGATACTCAACTGAATTTGTTAATTCTAAACGCGGCCTACTGCGAATTCAAAAACACCATAAATTACCGATATTTTGCTTTGAGTTAGAGATATATCGGAAAAAGTTATTTGAGCAAGTTGTTCCAAATATTATTATAACCCCACATACCAAATTTCATAACAAAATTCGCACTTTTAAATTTTTCATTATTTTTAGTCAGGACCCTAAAATTCGTTGTCCCGAGACGCACGCAACCACGCAACGGAGCCGAGAAGCTATTCTGCCTCCCTTGGTATATCTCCGGGCAGCGTGTGATGGCACCGTAGATGCCACTGTTAGGAGACCGGGTCTCCTTAAAGGCCTGCTGCGCTGCACGGAGCATTAGCAACGGAGACTGCTGGGCTTCTCGGCTCCGTGCTCCGTTCATGCATCTTGGGATAACCCAGGGTCCTGCCTACAATAATATGTAATAAAACTGAGACGCGATCATGCGTTCTAATGCTAATGCTTCGTACGTATGGATAATTAGTGATAATGTGGACTTAACACGTTGTATAATAGTGAGAGTGCTTGTTATTTTCGCGATTCATGATAAACAAAACAGTGTAGAGTGTGTAAAAAATTTATGGAGAGGCTGAGCCTCCCTTGCCTCCTCTGACGAGCCGCCACTGAATATTAGTTCATATACTGTCGGTTCGCTAAACTCAGACACAATTGGCTAGTGTTTTTGGTCAATAATTTTGCCAATTCGACAAAAAAATAATTTCTAAATAGTTAATAATTACTAAATATTTAGTAATTTTGCCAATTTCGGCAAAATTCTCAAAAAACAAAAAAATTACCTACTAAAATCACTAACCAGTTGTGTCGAGTTTAGCGAACCGACTAGGTATATTTTAATTTCATATTTTGTAGGAAATGGTACAGCCCATTTATCATAAAGGAGAGGGCGTATACTGGTATAAACCTTTTTAGAGCTGTTAATAAATTATTGCTTTTATAATATTATACTCAAATTGTATTTTTGAACATCTTATTTATTTTATATAATAATTAAATTCACTATCAAATCTCATTGATGTTTTATTAATACTTAATTTAAAATTTAGTTTTACATTCACGAAGTGTCAAACTCAAATGTAAATAACAAATAACCTATGTTATAAATAACAAATAACCTATGTTATGTTTAACACATCGAGATTTAAAAAAGTAGCCTACTTCCTAATCAACCATTTGAGCTGACGTTTAGTGCGTCGGTAGGAAATAACCGTATTGTGACGTCACATTTGAGAGTTTGAGGTCGATTATCTCGAAGACGGTTAGAGTTATCGAAATGCCGTTTTCAGATTTCGATTCAGAAGGCTAAACTACATAAGAATCCATCGATACACTTGCTCTAAGTATTGCAGGAGCGGCAACGAAATAACACACAGACTTTTGCAAATTTATAAACGAAAAGTTTTCGTTGAAAATAAAACACTATAGTCTAAGAGCTAGTGAACCCTCCGACTAACGGTCTTCCTCTAAGGCTAGAAATTTGTCTAGTGATAATTCATATCACACCAAGGCTAAAAACTATGACCTGGCAGGCATCAGCCGTGCACGTGTATCTACCAGGTGAATCGAAAAGTGCAAATTTAGGGGGTAAAATAAACTTTCTCCTGTAAGGTTTAAATTTAAGAATGTGTTTGAGTAAGTCATTTAGAAGAAATGTGTAAAATGACAGGCGATTCTGAAGAGCATAAGACCTTGCCAGGCGAGGGGAAAGATTGGAGGTTTTTCCTAAAATTATTTTTTTTGCATTGAACAAAGTTTTTTTAGGTTTTTTGAATCATTCCAAACAGAAAAGGTCTTTAGTGATTTTTCTCTTAGGTTAATAGTTTTTGTTATATAAGCCATTAAAAATTTTGAAAATTGCGAAATCGGCCATTTTTAACCCTAAATCGGACATTTAACTAAAAATTTCAATGTTGCCAAGGTAGGTAGATATTCTTTAAACATTGATTGATGAAATTCCGAAGAGTTTTTTGCAATACAATATCGAAAACCCCTTTGTTTTTTAATTGCTAATAAAGCGGGCGAGACACTGTAGTATAAGTGAGGACGTTTGAGTTTGCATAAATTCATTATCTTCAGAAAGGGCAAATTTGAAGAGAAATCCTCAGACAGATCGATTTTTATTCTTAAATTAGGACATTTTGGCATATATATAATACTAGTGACGTCATCCATCTGGGCGTGATAACGTAATCGATGATTTTTTTAAATGAGAGTAGGGGTCGTGTGATAGCTCATTTGAAAGGCTATTCTCTATTCAGTAATATAAACATGAACATAATTATTTATACAGGGTGTACAAAATTTTTTTTCTTCTTTTTGTCTAAATTAATTTAATAAAAAATTTTCTTTGTACACCCTGTAAAATAATTTTATTAATGTTTATATTAATGTATAGAGAATTAAATAACCTTTCAAATGAGCTATCCCATAATCCCTACTCTCATTTAAAAAAATCATCGATTACGTCATCACGCCCAGATGGATGATGTCACTAGTATTATATACATGCCAAAAAGTCCTAATTTAAGAATAAAAATCGACCTGTCCGAGGATTTTTTTCAAATTTGCCTATTCTTGAGATAATGAATTTATGCAAACTCAAATGTCCGCACTTATACTACAGTGTCGAGCCCGCTTGATTATCAATTAAAAAACAAAGGGGGTTTCGATATTGTATTGCAAAAAACTCTTCAGGATTTGATCAAGCAATGTTTAACGAATATCTACCTACCTTAACAACATTGAAATTTTTAGTTAACTGTCCGATTTAGGGTTAAAAATGGCCGATTTCGAAATTTTCAGAATTTTTAATCGCTTATATAACAAAAACTATTAAGCTAAGAGAAAAATCACTAAATAACTTTCCTGTTTGGAAGAATTCAAAAAACCTGAAAAAAATTTGTTCGATGCAAAAAAATTTTTAGGAAAAACCCCTAATCTTTCCCCTCGCCTGGCAAGGTCTTACGCTGTTCAGAATCGCCTGGCATTGTACACATTTTTTCTAAATGACTTACTCAAACACATACTTAAATTTAAACCTTACAGGAGAAAGTTTATTTTTTCCCTAAACTATGCACTTTTCGATTCACCTGGTAGATACACGTGCAGGGCTGATGCCTGCCAGGTCATGGTTTTTAGCCTTGGTGTGCTATGAATTATCACTATACAAATTTCTAGCCTTACAGGAAGACCGTTAGGCGGAGGGTTCACTAGCCCTTAGACCATAATAAGACCAATGCTAACTATGGTTCAGAAACTTGGTGACTTACACAGAATGAACAAGAACTGCTCAAACGTTTCGAGCGAAAAATCATAAGAAGAATATCCTGAGAAGCTGACGTTGCAAAATGTATTAAGGTAGCACGCCTTAGATGGATAGCGAACGTAATCAGGCGAGAGGAAGATACCATAGTCAGAAAAGTTTTTGACCGAAGAGAGCCGATATAACAACGAGCAAGAGGAAGACCTAGACTTAGGTACTAAGACAAATTGAGAACGATTTAAAATCTATTGGAATTGGAGCATGGAGAAAAGTTGCCAGAGACAGGGGCGGATAGAAGATTGTTCTGAAGAAGGCTTTGGCTCATAGAGCTGTAACGCCACTGATAATGGTGATGATAACATTTATTTATATCATAAAAAACATTTTTGAAATATCGTTTTATACCCAAAAATATAATAAACATATCAACAGTCTTCTTTTATATTCACTGTTTCTTTGCTAGTCAGTAGATATCTTAGTATTATAGTTTTAAACCACCTGATGGCTTATATGCCTCACAATGGTAATGATATGCTTACATAACGAGCGAGGCTTATATGTACTGACAAATGAATCAGGTGTTGGTATTTTTTTTTCGATTGAAATCTTTAACCCAAGTTATATATTTTAATAGACCGTTTCAAAGAGATGTCATCACACCGTCGTTATAATTGACTGGAGATGACATAAAACCACTGTGTAATGTACATCCTAAATGCCAAGGTAGTACGTATCCATACAAGGGTGATCCGCGCTCGGTGTAGCTGCTCAAATGGAAACGGCATGCGCTCCCCTACATATAAACCGCAAACCGGTTGAATCGAATAGGGTGGAGCTGCTACATCGAGCGCGGATCACCCTTGTATGGATACGTACCTTCAAATCATTATATTCTACGTTATATGTAGCGAGCTTACAGTTAAAATAAAACGCACGGTTGGTTTATACGAATTTATTTATACAGATTTACACATCGACTTTATCTTATACTCTAAACTAAAATGATTTCATTGTTTCTTATACACTAAAATACAAAAAGACCAGAACGTTCCAGCGAAACGGATTCGTCCATCCATTGGATCTATCTGGTTCCAACGCAACGCCGAGAAAGTTCTAGCGAGATTGAACAAATCTGCGAGGTGCAACCGTTATGTAAGTTCGGTCGGAATTAACTCTTTTGCTTCAATATTATGTTCAACCGTTGAAACATCAGAAGGCCTTATTAACCATAGAATAAGGCTAAAAAATAACTTATTTCAAGGGATGGTTGAAATACAGATGACAAATAAACACTTTGGTTCAAACAAATGGTTGACCTACAGAAACAAATGAAACAATAAACCATTAATTTTAAGAAATGGTTGAATACATAAAAATAAACCATTAAACCATGAACTTTAACAAACGGTTGAACATATAAAAAAAAACGTAGACAATCCACCAACATACAATTAAATGCAAAATATGTGATCAGTAAATAGATAGTTGCTGTTAATTAAAAATCCAGTAAAACAAAAAATCCAATATATTTTAACATGATGTAAAAACTACTTTATGTAATTGGTATGATTTAATCAAAAACTAAAATATTTTAAAAAATTCAAACAGATTACATTAGTCGTTCAGAATGTTTTTGGCTTATAAGTCCATCCTCAGTGAAATCATTACAGTTGCTATATAGCCCCAAAAGCAACCAGTGGTTGGATTTAATGTGAAATTTACATTATAAATTTGTAAAAATAAGACTGAAAGTTACTGACCTTGGATTACTTTCAGTAAATATGTGATTATTCTAATGTAACATTTTATCCGTACGCTTTGGACTACGTTCGTCTGGCAACTCTGAGTTAGTACTGTTTCCCTTCCGTCAGACAGGACTTCCATTCTTTACAATCTTTCCAGTCATCGTCTTTCAATCCTTTCTTTCACGTGGCTTCGTCAACTTCCTTCCTCCTTCTTGTTAGTCTTGGGCTCCATTCTGCAACCTTGTTTATCCATGTACTTTCTGCTCTGCGTACGTGGCCGTACCATTTTAGTTTTCTCTCATCTATATACTGCAGGGCATCTTTTCCACTTTCATTCTTCTCCTTGTCTCTTTATTTTATATTCTGTCTCTTCTGGTCTGACTACAGCATCGCCTAAAGTTTCTAAAGAGGCCTAAAATTTTCAAGAGAAAGTTTGGTGTGTCTAATTGGACGCTTTAATATACCCATTCGGTGACGAAGGGTTGTAATCTATAGAATTTAAATTTATTAATCTGCGACAGACATCTTGTTGTGCTGTCACGAGTTAGCATTAAAAGCACTTTAAAAATTATTGAAAATGCATTCTCAGTAGCGTAACATTAGCATGTTGAAAGAATTATATAACATTTATATAAAATCTCAAAAGAGAATATTGAAATTTAAAAAATGTTTTAAATAATCCGTTATATTATTTATTATGTACAGTAAAGAAAAGTATGAGTATGCCATATTGTTTGTCTTTTTGAAAAAGACGGACGAAATAAGTCGATATTAGATTTAATAAGAAAATGTTTAGGTTCCAGCTCTAATGACCAAAAACTTAAAATGACACGTTTTGAGCTTAACCTTATTAAACTAATAGTTCAGAGAAATAAGGAAAAAATATCTTAAAATGATAAATCGTTTAAAAAACTTCAATATGGCGTTCGCTGAATATGTCTATCCTTATTGATTGCTTAGAAAATTGCAGAAAAATTAACTTAGAACGTTCTTATTACACGCAATGCTGAGACTTTGGTGCCTAAATCATACCCTAAATTTCAAAGCAATTGGTCAAATAATTTAAAAGATATTTAATTTGTTTATCCCAAATTAATTTTTTTTTGCAACGCTATAAGTCAGAAAATGATAAAGTTACACTAATACTTTGGATAGTTTATGAAAGAAGAAAATTTATACTATTAACTTAATTAGTTACTATAAAAATAATTCTAAATACTGCAAAATTATTTTGCAAAAACATGTGAATTAAAAAATGGGGGGGGGGCTAACTTCGTCCCTACTTGTCCTAGGACAGTTGTTTTTCTTTCTAAATGTGTATAAAAATTAATTCTCTCCAAATATGATTTTTGGACTAGAAAATAATTTTTCTACGGGTAACGGTTAAAAAGTTATTCTAATTGTTTTTAAGTAAGCAAAAAATCGACGTGTTTTGCACAATAATTTTACACTGATTAAAATTACACTTTGTATTTTTCTTAAATAAGTCAATAGTATAAACGTTCTTCTTCCATAAACTGTCAGAAGTCTTACTGTAACCTCATAATTTTCTGACTTATAGTGTTGCAAAAAAATGAATTTGGGAAAAACAAATTAAATAACTTTTAAACTATTTGACCAATTGCTTTGAAACTTAAAATATAACTTAAGCACGAGAAGTCTCAGCAATTCGTGTAATAAGAAGGTTCTAAGTTAATTTTTACATACGTTATGAATATTTATAAAAACTCAAAATTTATGATTTATTTTGCAATTTTCTAAGCAACCAATAAGGATAGACATTCTTACTCTCAAATTTCATTAAAATGCTTAACTTTTTGATTATAGACGAAAAAGGCGAAAATTTACCATTTTTTGATCTTCATTTATTTATAACTATGTATACTATCCAAATCGGCTGCAGGAAACATAAAGGTTATTAATATAGATGTCCATACTACTCAAAAAATTTGGTTTCTGCCTGGAGGGGGATGTGTCATGAGAAAAGTCTTATTTCTCTGGACTATAATTTAATTAAGGGGATGGGTACGTATTTTCGGCTGCAACTCTATTTAAATGGGGTTTCATTTTATGCGAATCCTGAGAAAACTAATAAGTATTTTTAAAAAATTTAAACGCAGAATGAAAGATTACGTTCTTACCGATGGCCAAAAGTCTTTGAAAACTCTATAATGTTTTTTTTAATAAGTTACAAGGGTGAAAAACTAAGAAAAAATGTAGTGACTTTTAATTTCAAATATATCTCATTCAAAAGAAACTCTATTTATTTATTATAAGGGACTTTCGGCCCTCGATAATAATTTAGTTTCTCATTCTGAGTTTAAAATTTTTTAAAATATTTATTAGTTTTTTCAGGATTCGAAAAAAATGGACACTATTACCATGGTGATATTTTCCAAATCGAACATTCGCTATCTTTGTCATACAACGCACTGGGTCAAATAGAATATGATGACAATACAGTGACAGTTTTAAATATTTGACATGACATACGGGAATATTTTGAGTTGTTGATTAAATAATATAGATAGTGTATTTGATAAATAATTTATTTAAGACGTGAACTTAATAAAAAGTTATTTATTGTTTATTATTTATGGACGATCCAAGCAGATAATACATCAGGATATATTCTGTGATCCAAGTATTTTTTTGTTAAAGATGTTCAAAATTGTAAGCGTTACATAGTAACAATATCTTATTAAATAATCACTTTAAAACTTTTCCTCTTTTTTCGATTGAGCATTAGTTTTTGTTGTACATATAAATTATTACAATCACTGACTACATAGTTAGTGAAAAAATTATCACATTTATTAACTGAATTAATAATTTGCAATTATACAAATAACAGTTATCCAAGAACATTCAAAAGCCATCTCTTTAAAGTTAATGATGACATTGTCAAGTAGAATGACATTCTAATAATGTTAATGTACATATGCACACCAGTGTGAATTTTACTACACGTAATTTGCCGTAAAAAGACAGAAAAAGTAGAGATAGCCGTAAAATATTTGCGAATTATGTACCGATGGCCTTAAGGAATCCAACAAAATTTGCTTTTATTAAATTTTGGTCTAAAAATAACTAAACTCCCAAATGGACGAAAGTTTTCATTAAAAATATAATACCTTATAGCTGCTTCAGAATCACGATAATAATCCTCTAAAAAACCTAATTCCACAGAATAATTAGGTACATACTTTGTGCTTCTAAAGTATATTAACAAATCTATTTTCGTTAGGTAGGAAGTCAAAATGGCTGCTGTTTGCATATTATATTCTTTTAAATGAGTTGATATATTGTAATAGACCATTTCAAAGAGATGTTTCCACAACGTCGTTATAATTGACTGGAAATAGCAGAAAACCATTGCAAAACATAGATCCTATATATCAAAACATATGTCCTATATATTAGGTTCAACTAATATCCGAATACCATAGAATGCTGGTAAAAAAACAATTGATTTCAACAAATGGTTGAAATACAGATTACAAAAAAAAAAACACATAAACACTTTAGTTAAACAACAGGTTGAACTACATTAAATGAAATGAAACATATGACTATTCATATCAACAAATGGTTGAATACATAAAAATAAAACATTAAACCATAGTATAGTATAGTTGATCCAAAAGATGGCATAACCCAGACATCCAAAGTGAAAGTTATCCTTCAACACCAAATTGTTCTATATGGTCCACACAATGCCCAGAAAAAAGTCACACCATTTTGAGCGTCGGCTTTGGGGGGAGAGGGGGGAGAAGTCGGTAAATTCGTAGTTTTTTAAGTTTTTCGTCAATATTTCTAAAACAAGCCGTTTAGCATGAACAACTATATAAAATTCTTCTACATTAAATTTGCAATAAAAAAGGCCCTATGCATAATCTTTCTAAAATGAATGGTTCCAAAGTAACGGAGGTAGTATAGTATAACTGGTCCAAAAAAAGGCCTAGCCCAAACATCCAAAGTAAAAGTTTTCCTCCAACACCAAAATGTTCTATATGGTCCACATATTGTTCAGTAAAAAGTTACACCATTTTGAGCGTCCGGTTTGGGAGGGAGATGGGAGAGAAGCCAGTAAATTAGTAGTTTTTTATGTTTTTCGTCAATATTTCTAAAACTATGCTTGAGCATAAACAATGTTATATACAAGAATGTTCTACATGAAATTAAAAAAAAAATGTTCTATACATAATTGTTATAAAATCAACGGTTCCAGAGTTACGGAGGGTGAAAAATCGAGGTTTTAGATACTTTTTATATTTTTTGGGCAATATTTATATAATTATACCAAAAACCCAGACATCCAAAGTGAAAGTTATCCTCCAACACCAAATTTTTCTATATGGTCCACATATTGTTCAGAAAAAGTCACGCCATTTTGAGCGTCGGGTTTGGGGGAGGGGGAGAAATCGGTAAATATAAAAAGTATCGAAACCCTCCACTTTTCACCCACCGTAACTCTGGAACCGTTGATTTTATAACAATTATGTATAGAATCTTTTTTGTTTTAAATTTTATGTAGAACATTTTTCTATAGAACATTCCTTACGCTAAAGCATAGTTTTAGAAATATTGAAGGAAAACTTAAAAAAACTACTAATTTACCGATTTCTCCCCCATCTCCCCCCCCAAACCGGACGCTCAAAATTGTGTAACTTTTTACTGAACAATATGTGGACCATATAGAACAATTTGGTGTTGAAGGATAACTTTCACTTTGGATGTCTGGGTTAGGCCTTTTTTGGACCAATTATACTATACTACCTCCGTAACTTTGGAACCGTTTATTTTAGAAGGGTTATGCATAGGACCTTTTTTATTTCAAATTTAATGTAGGTAGAGGGTTGTTCATGCTAAACCGCTTAGTTTTAGAAATATTGACGAAAAACGTAAAAAACTACGAATTTGCAGATTTCTCCCCCCTCTCCCCCCCAAACCCGACGCTCAAAATGGTGTGACGTTTTTCTGAACATTATGTGGACCAAATAGAACAATTTGGCGTTGGAGGATAACTTTCACTTTGGATGTCTGGGTTTGGGTCTTACTATACCCTACTACCATTAACTTCAACAAATGGTTGAATACATAAAACAACAAATAAACAAATAAACAATCCTCCAGTATATAATTACGTGCAAACTTGTGATCAATACAGAGGTAGTTGCAGTTAATTAAAAAATGTAAAGAATGAAAATTCTAATCTTTACTAGATCAGGTATAACTCTAGTTAAGGGAAACTCTAAAATTACAATTAATCAATTACTCTAAAAAGGCAAAAAAAAAAGAAAACTGAAAGAAGTTGATATAAAAAACAAACTTCAACAGAAAATATAAACTTTGATAAATTAGATACTAACACCTACGAGATAAACCATCAATGGCAAACACTAAAAAACTGCCTACTTGTTCCATGCAAAGAGATATTAAAAGAACCGATAAGAAAGACAGACAACTGGATGACCGACGAGATACTCGGCATGATGGACCAACGAAGACAAGCCAAGAACAAAGACAATCACAATTACAAAATAATTAGCAATGAAATCAGAAAAAAGATAAGAGAGACAAAACAAACTTACTATGAGGAAAAATGTAAAGAGATAGAAGATCTTCAGAACAAATACGATCTATTCAACCTGCATAAAAAGGTTCAAGAAATGGCAGGGCTGCAAAAAAGAAACCACAACACAACTCTTTTAGACAAAAATGGAAACACTATTATAACGACCGACGAAAAGCAAAAACGATGGAAAGAATATATGGAAGAACTTTCCGACGACGAATGAGGAAACCTACAAGACATATCTTTCGAAAACACAGAAACAAGTGTAGAAATTACAAAGGAAGAAATATTGTATGCACTAAAAATCACTAGCAACGGAAAAAGCCCGAGGCCAGATCAACTGCCTATTGATATCCTTAAAATAATAGAAAATGAGTACATAGATGTCCTCTTAAAGTTCTTTAATGAAATTTATCAGTCGGGTGACATACCCAATGAATGATTGACCTCAACATTTATTTGTCTCCCAAAAAAGAAAAATGCTAGAGAATGCACCGACCACCGCACCATAAGCCTGATGTCTCACACGCTTAAAATGTTTTTAAGGATCATTCATAAACGCATTTACCAAACACTTGATATGGATATTGAAGAAACCCAATTTGGATTCCGTAGAGGCGTAGGTACCCGTGAAGCTCTCTTTGCATTCAACGTACTAAACAGGAGATGCTTGGACGTGCACAAGGATATGTACGTCTGTTTCATAGATTACAACAAGGCTTTCGATAAAATCCGCCACAAACAACTAATGGACGTCCTCAAAGCAAAACAATTACAATAAAATGACTTTCGAATTATAACAAATCTATATTATACACAGAAAGCACACATACGCATTCAGGGCTGCTTTATCCATTAGGCAATATAGGCAGTTGCCTAGGGCGGCAAATTATGAGAGGGCGCAAAAATACTGTACAAAAAATATTTGTATATAAAAATTAAAATCGAATAACATTTAAGTACATAGTACATCCATCAATGGAATATAAGTGGGCATTCATTTCTAGAAAACAAATTCCATTTTCTTAACACTATTCATTCAAAAAGGACAGAAGTCGTAAATTTAGGGATTATTAGGCCGTCGGCAGCACCGCAAAGGCGGCGGGCGCACTGTTCTATAATTTTTTTAAACTGAATCCTTTTGGGTTATTCGTGGTTGAAAATTTGCCATTTTCATTGAAAAATGACGCCTTTTCGGACGGTTTTTTGCGAACACCTTAAAAATTATGCATCTAACGAAAAAAAGTATATAAAACATTTTTGTAGCTTATGAAAAATCAAAGAGATTCTTTCCTTCATAAGTCTTCTAGTGATAACATAAAAAGAGATATGGTAGGTGAAAATAATTTTTTTTGTGCATGCTCAAATGGGTGTGGACAACTTAATAACAGAGAAATGGTCGATTTTAAGGGTATAATGCTATCAATATCTTTTGGAAGTACCTACTGCCTGAAAAGACCTTTAAAACGACGGCACTATTAAATTTCGATTACATTCAAACTAAGCGAGATATGGTGCAACAAAAAAGGATGACTAATTTATTTTAAGATAAAATGCGAAGTATGTATATTTTAACCCCTCATCCACCAGATTTAAATGCATCGTTTTGCTTCTACAATACCTTTTACTATGGTAATATTTCTATGTTCAATTAGTTGGACGGGTTTAAAATGTATGGTTTTTGAAAAAAATAAGATCAAATTATAGAGAGCATTCAAGAAAGAAAAATAAAATTGTTATCTAAAAGAACACCTACATTTTTGTAAGGTATTTTTTTACGTATCTGTTATCCTTATCACTTTCGAATTACATGGAGAAAAGGAAGATTTTTAAGAAAATTAAAAATGTGCTCTATAATTTGATCTTATTCTTTTCAAAAACCATTCATTTTAAACCTGTCCAACTTTTTGAATATAGAAATAATACTATGGTAGAAGGTATTCTAGAAGAAAAAGGATGCATTTAAATTCTGGTGGATGAGGGGTTAAATATACTTCTCATTTTTAACAGTTCTCGACTTTAACCGACATTTAACAGTTCTCGTTTTAAAGGTCTTTTCAAGCACTACAAACGGTGTTTGTAGCATTATCACCCTAAAATCGACAATTTCTGTTATTTTAAGTTAAATATACCGATTTGAGCATGCACCAAAAAAGTCTTTTTTCATCTACCATCTCTTTTTTTTATTAAAACTAGAAGATTTATGAAAAAATGAATCTCTCTGATTTTTCATTAAATTTTTTTTCTCTGATTCTGGCCTTGGTTTAGAACTAGAACCTTTAGCCACGTAATTGTATAACTTATCACTAACTCAGTATAACTAATTTTTTCATAAAATACAAAAATGATTTATATAGTTTGTTTCGTTAGATGCACAATTTTTATGGTATTCCAAAAAAAAACAGTCACCGAAAAGTGTCATTTTTAAATGAAAATGGTAAATTTTTAACCACGAATAACCACGAATTTTTAACACGATTACTCCAAAGAAATCAAAGTTCGAATAGAGAAAGCAAGAACAAACCTCAATAAAATGAGAAAGGTACTTTGTGCAAGAGAACTGAAAATAGACTTGAGAGTTAGGCTGGCAAGGTATTATATTTTCTCGACTCTGCTTTACGGGATAGAAGCATGGACACTTAACGCATCGACTACTAAAAAGTTGGAAGCATTTGAACTGTGAGTATATAGAAGAATCCTGAAGATATCATGGACCGAGCATATAACAAACAACGAAGTCCTGAGAAGAGTCAACAAATGACTGTAAATATTGGAAACCATCAAGACACGAAAGCTTCAGTACCTGGGGCATGTTATGCGTAATGAGAGATACAACATACTTCAGTTGATTATACAGGGGAAAATCCAGGGCAAGAGAAGTGTAGGAAGGAGACGAATCTCGTAAGATCAGAATAGCCATGATGATTGTCAACCTCCGTCGCGGAGATGGCACGTGAAGAAGGCAAAAAAAAATAAAAATCTCCTTGTAACAAACAAAATGCAAACTGGCACTATCTCGCACTGTGATTGTCAAAATGTGACTGAAGAAAAATAATAAACTGAATTTGAAGTAGTCGTCCTTTTCTAGACTTCTATTTAAACAGGTGACAAAGATATGATCTTTATTTGCCAAAATCCAGCAAACCTCAAGTTTTTAAATGCACCTGATGTACAGTCGAAAAAATGAAAGTATACCCATGAACGATCACATCAATCATTTATTTTGTATTTGCTGTCTTTTTCTATAAATAACAAACGTTTGTTCTAGAAAAAGAGTAACCGACAGTATGTTTTCTGCCTGCTCCTTGAAAACTGACTGACTCTATTTTAAACTCTAGCTGATTTATTTATCTTAGCGAGGGATCGGATATTATTATCTTTAAAATTATTCTAAGATTTCTCTACTTCCTCACGATCAGAATCAAACTACCACGCGAGAGAAAGGTAGGCCAGATCTCTCAGGCCACCAAAACAGAAGCGGTTGTTCTTTCTTTCGAAAATTACTAACTCTCCTCAACAATTACCAGTCACATGGTCAATTTCTCTAATTCCCGAAATTATTATTATCAAACATTGCCAGATATAAGTAGATCTCAGATTTACATAATAAGAAAAGGTTTAGGTTCCAACGCTAACGACCAAAACCTTAAAACGACACGTTTTGAGCTTAACCTTATTTAATTTAACTAATTTAATTAAGGAATCCAACAAAATTTGCTTTTATTAAAATTTCGTCTAAAAATAACTAAACTCCCAAATGGAATAAAGTTCTCATTAAAAATCTAATATCTTATAGCTGCTCCAGAATCACGATAATAATCCTCTAAAAAACGGAATTCCACAGAATAATTAGGTACATCCTTTGTGCGTCTAAAGTACATTAACAAAGCTATTTTCATTAGGTAGGAAGTCAAAATGGCCGCCGTTTGCATATTATATTCTTTTAAATGAGTTGAGTATTTGCGTCTGTTGGTGTTGGCATTGCTAACGTCACCGCATCGGGATTTAAAGGATTTGCTATAATCCTTTCGTGGAAGCTGAAAAAAATTCAACATATTTATGCATGGATTTTATTTCAGTTTATAAAGGGTTTTAACTGTAATTCTAAATAAATTATTTCTGAATGGATAGATAATCTTTAAAACCCAATTTAGGGAAATAAAATTTGCCTCATCTATCAAAAGCGTTAGTCTGTTAAGACTATTTTAATTAACAGCGTGGTGATAGATTAAAGAGATATTGTATTCCTTTTCACATTAAAATAAAATAAGAAATAAAAGTATTATACAGGTTGTAACAAAAGGTAGGTAATAAATTAAATCACATATTCTGGCACCAAAAATAGTTCGATTGAACCTAACTTACCTTAGTACAAATGTGCAATTAAATTTTTTATTGTAATACCATTAGTTAAACACAATGATTTTACAACTATTTTGCCTCTTAGTACTTTTTCGATAAGCCCGTTTTAATTGATATATTTTGAACGTTTGTAAGATCCACCTCATATTTTTAAATGGATAAGTAAGGTTATACAATATTATTTTCATAATTACCATGTCTCTATATTCTTACTTAACCGTTTTCTTATCGAAAAAGTAATAGGCAAAAAATTTTAAAAATATGGTACCACTTAACTAATGGTACCACAATAATAATTTAATTGGAATATACACAAACATTTTGGGGGGTGTTACGAGAACAAAACCCACATAAAATTTTTATGATATGCACAAATTATACTGTTATTTTTTTTTTTTTCAAGATGTTTCTGTTACAAAAAAGCCACATGTCCATACAACAGTTTTCGGTATATTGGAAAAAATCCTATTTTTAGTATTGTAACTTCAAATGACGATAACTTTTTATATATCCCAGAATATGTGATTTAATTTATGATCCACGTTTTTGTTACACCTTGTATATTATACAAAGTTAAAAGGTTCTGACCACATATAATAGGATTTTATATTAGTTTAAAAGTGTTTTCTTATATCAGATAAGATAAGATTGTATGTTACATTTTACATCTATTAATTTATATAACAGTCGATCGGACAGCTCAGTGGGACTAGAGGCTGACCGCCACTTTACTTCGCCGTGAGGTATGTGAGTTCAAGCCCAGCCAGGTCATCGGAAAAACAAATAAGGCTAACGCGTCAGTATAAAATTCTAAATAAGAATCTGGCGCTTAGGCTGGAATATGCGGGCATCTGATCGGCCTATGAGGGAGCAGTACGGCAAGGGATAAGGGCTTGCGGCACGGTGATACTCCCCCATAGATCCCTACCGGAAGGTCGTTGACGCCTAAAAATACCGGTGATTAACAAGTCTTTACTCGCCACGTAGTTTTTTTTTCACAGCGTAACTCAACAAAAACAGGAACCGTCTTTTAAATATCTATTAAATACAATCAAATAATTGGTACGCATTTTCGCTTTAAAGTATTGTGATGCCTAAATATTTAAACTCCATGACTTGTTCTATTATTTGGACGGCGTTATGCAGAAAGCTACCAACCCTCAATATATCAGATATTGGGTTGGATGCATATTTGGACAACAAAATATGAGTTCTGCATTCTGTAAAAACCTACCACCTCTAGATTAATATATAACCTATAAAACTATAAAAATGCTAAGCCACATATTAAATTTATCTGATATTCTAATTTGCAGAAACCTACCAACCCACTTGGTAGTATACTTTTAATTTACAGAAACCTTCCAACCCACTTGGTAGAATTTTAATAAAGCGCCACTTGCATCCAAGTGAGTTGGTAGCTTTCTGCAAATATGGGAATTTCCATTGTAACTGTACATCTAAATGTGCAGAAAATGTTTCTGTTGAAAGTCAAAAATATGAATTTGAGAGGTTTTGGTCGCTAAATTCATATGATGCTCAAACTAATTTTATTGCTGCTAGTGTATCCGAGATTGAAAAAAAAAGGTCTTATGGTAGAAATATTGAAAAAAGGAAATTATCTCGAATTTATAAAATAAAGGACACAAAAGTGTGTAGAGAAATGTTTATAAATACTCTAAAGGTAACAACTGCATTTCGAGTAAACACTGCTTTAAAGAAATTTCATGGCCGGGCTCCTATTAGTGATCAAAGAGGTTTAAAGCAGGGAGGCAAAAACAAATTAGCAGATGAACGAATTCAAGCAGTTGTTAGTCATATTAATAAAATACCTAAATACATTTCACACTACCGTCGGGAACAAACAGAGGCGAGATATTTACCACCTGGTATCACTTTACAACAAATGTATTATGACATGTACAAGCAGGAAGAAACCAATCCCGTAAGCTTAATGTCATACAAGAACATATTCTACACGAAATTTATTTTTGAAAATAAAGCCATTAAAAAAAGACACCTGCAATGCTTGCGATACTTTTAAAATGAAAATAGATAATGAAAAGGATGAGGAAAAAAAATTCAAGCAGGAACATACGAAGCATTTGCAAATTGCAGAGTAGGCACAGAAAATAAGAAGAGATGATTTCAAGATAGTGACTGAACAAACAGATCAAGAGTGTTTAAGTTTTGACTTGGAAAAAACCATACCGCTTGCCAGAATACCTACGGGCATCGTATTTTATAAGCGTCAGTTGTGAGTGTATAAGCAGGAATACACAGTGCTAAATAAAATAGAGGATACTGCTACGTTTGGGTAGAAGGTTCAGCTGGAAGGGGCGCCCAAGAAATAGGCTCTTGACAGTGACGGTTTAAGGCATCATGGGGCCCTAGGCGGCCATAAGCAGTAGGCCCCTTTATATTGACCATTTACTTTATATCGTACATTTACAAATTTACAGATATTTATGTTGTTTTGGGAAGTACTCGTAGTTACTCCAAAAATAAATTATGACAATGTAAAAAAGATCATTTTTCTTTTTTTTTACATTTCGCAACAACTTCTCATTAATATTCCATAGCTAATATGCCAAAGAAAAAAAGGGATATTGTGTCGATATGTGATTTTGCCCTGGGCATGAGTGCCACCCCTTCGAGGGTGAAAAAACATACATTCAAAATAATGGATAACTGATTAATTCTAAGTAACTTTTGTTCTATCGAGTTTTTTTCACTAAATCAATACTTTTTGAGTTATTTGCGAGTGAATATTATGTTCATTTTTCAACAAAAAAAAAACACCTTTTTAGACGGTTTTTCGCAAATAACTTCAAAAACTAAGTAGATATTTAATCGAAAAATTATTCTTAGAAAAAATATAGCGCATACAACATTTAAAAAATCGTGTATGTATAAGGTATGTAGACCCAGTATAAGCAGAACTGGAGCTAATGAAAAGTAGATTCTTATTCGACAAATTCCAAATCAAATATTTCAACGTAAATTACCAAAATATGAAACACTTTTCGGTAAAAAATCATCACAACTTTTTTAAAGTGTTAAAAAAGTTTTATTTTTATTTTTCTTAACAAGTTTCAAGTATCAGAATTAAGCAAGTAAAGCTTAAAATAATGTTGATTCCTTTTTTTGGCACAAAAATCTTGAAAATTTATGAAAATCTTGAAAACACTTATAAGTACCTACGTATATTATTTATATGATCTGTAATTTTCACCGGTTCACAGTGCTTATATTTCAAAACACTGGGATTTAAAGTAAAACAAATTTTTTGAAATTTTGAAGAAAAAAAAATGTGACCGAAGATAAAAATAAATTAATTGGTTGAAGATTAGGTCAATCAAAATAGAAAAGTCTGTCCCATTTAGGCTAATGATACAACAACACGATTTTTCACAACCGTATCAAAAAATTTCTATCAAAAAAACCTTCTTGAGGTAGAACTGCTAACGAAGAAATCTTTAGCGATTTAATACCATTGTGGCCTAACGGGAAGCCTATCGATGAGGCGAAATTACAAAATTTAAAGGAAATGATGCACCTTATTCCTGCTGATGCATTGACTTTTTATCAAAATTTGCAGGGTGCCAATGTAACTGAAGATGTTGAGGGTTACAACGTCAATGTTGAAGATCTAGATTTTGAAGTGGATGAAGTAGATTAATATTAAAATTTATTAAATTAATACGTTAAATATTCATATCCTTAACTTTCCTGTAAATAAAAATAATGTTTCTAACTTTACTGTTGTTTTTATTTAATATTGTTGGTATTAATTTCCCACTTTGCAAAATGCAGAAACCTACCAATCCACAAAAATTTGCCATTTCTCTTTTTAATTTACAATGAAAATATTTAAACATGTAGAAAATACCAAAATATTTATCCACAGTCAAAAAAAAGTTTCAAAGTAGTAGCAACATATCCTACAGATTTTTTAAATCAATAAAAACTTTAAACTTGATTATCTCAGTTTGCCACTATTGAGGGTTGGTAGCTTTCTGCATAACGCCGTCCATTTGACCCTCCAGCTCTAATTTACACCTTATTATATCTGCTGTTATAACCATGCATTTAGTCTTTTTTGGGGGAAATTAACATGTTCAATTTTGTAGCGGTTATATTAAATTCGTGCAGCATACGTTGTAAATCATCTTCACTTTGAAAGACTAGTATTGCTTCGTCTGCATAGCACATTATTTTAAGTTGTTTTTCTCCCATTTGGTATCCTTTTTTTATTTATCTCTCTTATTTTCTATATGGGAAAATTTAATGGGCTATCCTAGTGTACGAAATTCATAAGACGAATTTAGTATATTATGAAGTATATTATATACTTCTTTTGGGAATTTTTAAATAAAAAGTAGGTACTTAACCAATGGTTTTGAAAATGTGTACGAACATTTATTATAAAAAGGAGTATATTATGTAAAAAAGTTTCCATAAAAATATATTAAAAATTAAACGATTTTTGCGCCACCTGTTGGCACTGTGAAAAGAAACATAGCTCCACTGCTCAAGTGATTGGAGCTAATAGAGATCCTGAAACATAAAATTTCAAAGTGATTATTGAAATATCAGTTATTTCCTATGCCATCAACAAACTACGGGTTTTGATTATATATTTACGGGTTTGATTGGATATAAAATGGCCATTTGGCGGATTTTGAAACTGAGAATTTTTTAACTAATTTAAAAAAAAAATTTCATCACTTCGTCACTTTTCTAAATTTTAATATTTAAAAAAAAAATCCTAGTTGACGGTATAGGAAACAACTTATATTTTAATAACCACTTTGAAATATTATGTTTTAGGATCTCTGTTAGCCCCAATCACTGCATCAGTGGAGCTATTTTTTTACAATGCCAGCAGATCGCGCATAAATCGTTTAATTTTGAAAAAAAATTATGAAAATTTTTTTACATGTACTTCTTTTTTTAGTAAATGTTCGTACAAATTTTCAAACCCATTGGACGGTACTTTTTATTTTAGAAATTCCCAAAAAAGTATACGAATTTCGTATTTTTACACTAGGATAAAGCTTTTATAAAGCAACATATTTCCTCCTTCGGGGCAATATATAAATTAAAAGCAAATCACAACAGTCACTAATAAAGCCAATAATTGATGAAACGTGTTATATACTTTGGCATATTCCCACCGATCTTCGAACACCCCTTTTGAAAATGCGAGATGAATGGCATATAAACCGGAAAAAATAATAATTTATTAGGAAAACGGTTTATTGAGTTGAGCGTTGTAAAGAATGGGGTGAGTATTAGAGTACGAGGTGCCTTCTCTAAATTTTAGAATAACAAAACGAAACTAGAATAGTGAAATTTATGACCTACTGTAGCAAGAAATTAAGGCACTTTATTCTTGCAATAGGTATGTATTTTTTTTGCATTTGGATAATACACTACGCGGCAAAATAAACAGTACCGAAATGAATATTGAAATGTTTATGATTATTTATGTAATATCTAGTATACATTATATAGCCTTGCAAACATTATTCACGACGACGCACGTTCCCGATAAAACAGATGTTAAAGATTTCCTCTGGGCAGTGGCGGATCTACCGGGAGGAAAAATGAGGAAATTTCTCCCCTAACAAAGTCCAAAATGAAAAAAAATTGTTTAAACATTAAAATATATTAGCTGACATAAAGCCGAAACCACACAAGAGAAATTCAACCCAATAAACACGCTCGTTAGGAAAATTAAGGGAACTCACTGCCTATAAGTTATTATATATTATGTCTTTTATGTAATTTGAGTTTATCTTTTTTATGTCTTTTGTTTGGTTTTTCATTGGACTTTCCCGCTTATGGCAAATTTTTCCTCACAAGGCAAATTTCTAGATCCGCCACTGCCTCTGGCACATAAAAATCTTTAATTCTAGTTTGCAATCCCGAAATAGCAGACGGTGGATCTGGCTTACTCCTTGAGCATTCCCCTTATGTACGCATCTGGTGGCGTTAGTTCCGGTAAGTGGCAACTTCCAAAATGATCGCGCAGTATTCGAAGAGACTCCCTGACAGTGTGACAGGTTGTCCCGTCCTGCTGAAACCATTGTTGATTTTAAGCTGGGACCATTTTCGTTACCATTTCCGTATGACCGAAAATAGTACTCCGCCACAAAAAAATTTTCTGCAAAACTGAGAACCATTCTGAAGCACCTAACATTATCACGACATTCACATACATTATAATGACGTTCGGAAACCACTCGTCGTACGTTTCAATAAAAAAATTCAAACTCAAAGGAATATTCGAAAAAAAACAGACAGATTAAATACACTAAAATCTCACACATTCGTAAAAAAATTGAAAAAATCTAACACATTCGTTAAAGAAAGCGTGGGGCGCGAAAACTAGAAAATTATCTATCCTCAAAGCGTTTATTCGATGACAACTCACTCCACGCTTTTCTTTAACGAATGTGTTAGATTTTTTCAATTTTTTAACGAATGTGTGAGATTTCTGTGTACATTTAATCTGTCTAACAGTTTTTTTCGAATATTCCTTTGAATTTGAATTTTTTTTACTTTTTACTTTTTAGTTGATATTTTTATAATATTTTTAATTTTAGTTACTACTAACTAAAGAAAAGCGTTTCTTAAAAATTTTTTTCATATTTTTTTATTATATAATTTATTAAACTGAATTTTTCAGCGTCCATTTGGTAAGCATGCGTGTGTGTTTGGATATCTGTTGTTGGAATTTTGTTATTCTTTATAAAATGCACACTTATAGAATTGTGGTTAAAGTGCCTTTTTGTATGTCGGCTATAAGAAGCTTTATTCACTCTCACATTTATGTCTAGAAATATGTTAATCAATTTATTGTATGAAGCAACTTGTTGAGCTTTAAGCGGTTTTCATTACAAGTAGGTAAAGTGCTGTGTGTAGTCTATATCCATATTTATTTATGTTTATTAAATGGGTTTCGGCTTTTTGCGAAATGAGTAGGTATATAATTTCCGAATATAATACAATATAAAATAAAACATCTGTCCGTTGAAAACTGTCATTTTATGTTGGTTTAATATATTTTTTCTACAACCGTGTTAAAAATGCAATTTTTAGCACTCCATACGAGCGTTAAAAATGCTACTTAAAGGCAATAGTGCTTTAAAATTTTTATGGTACTGCAATTCGTATTGACCGTATAGAGTAGAGGCAATTTTGATGTAATGTCAAAAAAAAACTAAAAATGGAATGTCAGTCAAGTTCAAATAAAAGTTTTTGTAGATATTGTCCTGTAATTACGTTTGCAGGAAAAATATTGTATGATATGCTTGTTAAAAAGTACATTTTTAAGGCACGCATGTGAATTGCAGAACTCGCTATCGGTCATTGTGCAAACTTTCACATGCGTGCCTTAAACGTGTACTTTTAAACTTATATCATAAATAACTATTAAAAGATCTTAGGTTAGTTGATTTATGAGTATTTAAACATGAGAATTTACCATCTAAAAATATTATTTGGTATTCTTGTTAACAAGCTTTTTTATCGACCAATTATTTAATGCTACTTTAACCATATTAAATGTTGTTTATGACAATGCATAATGACAATGCATAATGACGGTTTACTATCAAATTATTTTCTAATGAACCCTTGTAGTACTAGAACGATTTATCACTTTCAAAATTTGGAGAAACAGTGGTGTTTATTGAAATACGATCCATCGCCAACATAAAAAACCTATTTACCGCTATTTGAAAAATAAATTCTAACAGAATATAAGCTTCGGGGATATTTCTTAGAATTTGGATATAATATCTCTTTGAAATATCGCTAACAGGTGGCTGGAAATACTGATTTGTGATCAGTTTATTGAAACGAAATAAATTTTCTATTCTCTGTACAATATAGAATTTATAAATTATTGTTCAAAAGCGAGCCTTTGTGTGCTATTCGTAATCTAATTTTTTTGTTAAATTGTTATTCAAAATAAAAAAAGGGACAAGCCTCTTTTATATGTCTCTGAGAAAAACTACAATTCTTTTGACATCACTGATGGTATAAAAACTTCTAAATTGTTTACTAAGTATATTTAAAAAAAATAATAATAATAAATTAGATTCAAAATAGAATGAATGAATGATACTTGAGTTATTTAAGAACTAAGAAAATAATATAAAAACTGCTTCTTGGGGTATATCTTTGAAACACTAACATCCAATCTTGTTCGATATATAAAATAAGTATTATACAAAAATAACTTAAATATTATATAGTATATTATTATATATTTTGATTACTGTGTATTTATTTAATATAATAAATAGTTGTTGTAATATGATTTAAACTCCTATCTCACTAATTAAGAGCGTAGGCGCAAAAGTTTGAAACAATTCTTTTTAATTGTAGTAATCTCTCCCTTTAGCATAATTTAGAGAAAAAGTATGATATTGAATACTACTATATTCTTCCCTTATACCGGAAAGTAAGTGTACATTTTATACTTATACTTGACATACTTTAGTTGCCACTACATTTGAATGCGTGCATGTATGTGAGTGTGAGGGTTGTTAAACCATATTTACGTACATTTTAGTATTAATATGTGTGCATAAATATATATACTTTAATATTGGCTTGATCATTACCCTTTGATTTCAACCAGACCACTTAACTAACTCTGGTTTTTTGTTATTTGTAGCATTTAATTTTACTTTTACCGTGACCTGAAGATGCTGTGAATATTGTAGACAGCGAAACCGGTCGTCAGTTGTAAAATAAATTGTTTGTGAGAACGTCTCTCTTTTCTTTACTACAATAGTATGGACTCACACATGCAACCCATTCATTATTTGAATTCTTTTTAAATTCATTAAATTTTTTGGAATCCTGAGGAAACTAATAAATATTTTTAAAAAATTTAAACGCAGAATGAACAATTACAATATTACCGAGGGACGCAAGTCCTTTAGAATAAAAAAGTTTCTTTTGACTGAGATATTTAAAATTAAAAATAACACTACATTTTCTATTTTTTTTTCCACCCCTGTAACTTATTAAAATAAAATTCTACAATTTTCCAAAATACTTGCAGAGTATCTCAAGCAACCATTGCTTGAGTCACTCTGCATCAGAAAATACTTAAATAATGGATAACTTAAATGTAAAAAGAGCGTTTTGGTAAAATCCTAGGATGTGGGTTAGACCACTGTTGCTCTGAGCGCCTCATCTGTGCAGTGTCCATCCACCATCTTACCAATCCTTTTTAGTTAAATAGACGCTGACTGAGCCGTGCCCTGTTAGAAACTGTGTAACCCTTACAAAGGTTATTGGCTAGCTCAACCTGGCATAGGTCCTGTGCTGTGCAACAATAAATTACTTTTCCAAAGGTCTAAAGGAGGTTAATCAATAAAATTCAAAAGTTTTACATATTCATTTATTGACCCTAGTAAATTAATCAGATACATATTATTGCTATTTAAAATACTAAAGAAAGGAAATTGAAGATTATTAACAAAAAGAAAATTGTCAAGAGTCAATAGTCCAGAAAGCCACTGCGCATCCGCTAAGAAAAATATTCTGATTCGGATTTTTTGCACAATCTTACTCAAAAAGGACTCCTTTTAACAAATTTGCATGTAGTATGGTATAACTAGATCCAAACCCAGACATTTAAAGTGAAAGTTATCCTCCAACACCAAATTGTTCTATATGGTCCACATAATGTTTAGAAAAAAGTCACACCATTTTGAGCGTCGGGTTTGGGGGGGGGGGGAGAGGGGGAGAAATTGGTAAATTCGTAGTTTTTTTTTAAGTGTTTTCCGTCAATATTTCTAAAACTATGCGGTTTAGCATAAATAACCTTTTATACAAAAATGTTCTACATTAAATTTGAAACAAAAAGTCCCTGTGCATAATCATTCTAAAATGAACGGTTCCAAAGTTACGGATGTCGTAAAGTATAATTGGTCCAAAAAGGCCTAACTCAGACATTAAAAGTAAAAGTTTTCCTCCAACACCAAATTGTTCTATATGGTCCAGATATTGTTCAGTAAAAAGTTACACCATTTTGAGCTTCCGGTTTGGGGTGGGGGAGATGGGGGAGAAGTCGGTAAATTAGTAGTTTCTTAGGTTTTTCGTCAATATTTTTAAAAATATACTTTGGTTTAAACAATGTTCTATACAAAAATGTTCTAGATTAAATTTAAAACAAAAAAGGTCCTATTCATAATTGTTATAAAATCAACGGTTCCAGAGTTACGGAGGGTGAAAAGTGGAGGTTTCCGATACTTTTTATATTTTTTGGGCAATTTATAATATTTTTACTGATTGAACGAAATTTTCTTTAAAAGGATTTGCTATTTCAGTGGACGATGGTATGTTAGTGATATGCCCTTGAAGAAACGTCAACCTAACTACCCAAAATCATCATCAATTGCCCAAAAAATATAAAAAGTATCGAAAACCTCCACATTTCACCCTCCGTAACTCTGGAACCGTTGATTTTATGACAATTATGGATAGAACCATTTTTGTTTAAAATTTTGTGTAGAAAGTTTTTGTATAGAACATTGTTTACGCTTAAACATAGTTTTAGAAATATTGACGAAAAACGTAAAGAAACTACTAATTTACCGATTTCTCCCCCATCTCCCCCCCCAAACCGGACGCTCAAAATGGTGTAACTTTTTACTGAACAATATGTGGACCATATAGAACAATTTGGTGTTGGAGGAAAACTTTTACTTTGGATGTCTGGGTTAGGCCTTTTTGGACCAATTATACTATACTACCTCCTTACCTTTGGAACCGTTCATTTTAGAAGGATTATATATAGAGCCTTTATTTACAAAACGCAATCCTGTTAAAGAAAATTTCTATAGATTGCCCAAAGAATATAAAAAGTATCGAAAACCTCCACATTTCACCCTCCGTAACTCTGGAACCGTTGATTTTATGACAATTATGGATAGAACAATTTTTGTTTAAAATTTTGTGTAGAACGTTTTTGTATAGAACATTGTTTACGCTTAAATATAGTTTTAGAAATATTGACGAAAAACGTAAAGAAACTACTAATTTACCGACTTCTCCCCCATCTCCCCCCCCCCAAACCGGACGCTCAAAATGGTGTAACTTTTTACTGAACAATATGTGGACCATATAGAACAATTTGGTGTTGGAGGAAAACTTTTACTTTGGATGTCTGGGTTAGGCCTTTTTTTGGACCAATTATACTATACTACCTCCGTAACTTTGGAACCGTTCATTTTAGAAGGGTTATGTATAGAGCCTTTTTTATTTCAAATTTAATTTAGAACATTTTTGTATAGAAGGTTGTTCATGCTAAACCTCATAGTTTTATAAATATTGACGAAAAACTTAAAAAACTACGAATTTGCCGACTTCTCTCCCCTCTCCCCCCCCCCCAAACCCGACGCCCAAAAATGTGTGACTTTTTTCTGTACATTATATGGACCATATAGAACAATTTGGTGTTGGAGGATAACTTTCACTTTGGATGTCTGGCTTATGTCATTTTTTGAATCAATTCTATCATACTAATGTTGCCAGGACCAAAAGGTGGTCAAAAATTTTTTAAACGTTTTTTCTTTGTTTTTTTCCTAAAATTATTTTTTTTGCATGGAAAAAAGTTTTAGTTTTTTTGGATCATTCCAAACAGAAAAGGTCTTTAGTGACTTTTCTCTAAAAATGATAGTTTTGACATATAAGCGATTAAAAAATGAAAAATTGCGAAGTCGGCCATTTTTAACCCTCAAAAACTATGTGAAAAACATCTTCTGTCCTTCTACTTCTTTTTTTGTCAAATAATTTAATTTAATAAAAATTTTTTGGACACCCTGAATAAATAATTTTGTAAATGTTTATATTACTGAATAGAGAATTGAAGAACCTTTCAAATGAGCTAGCACACGACCCCTATTCTCATTTAAAAAAACCATCGATTACGTCATCACGTCCAGATTGATGACGTCACTAGTATACCATATATGCTACAATATCATAACTTAAAAATAAAAATCGACCTGTTTCGGGATTTTTCCTGAAATTTGCCGGTTTACGAAATAACGAATTTATTCCTTTTATTTGCACCATACTGTCGCATGTCGGTGGAAAATAGTGTCGCGCACGCTTGATTAGCAATTAAAAAACAAAGGAGTTTTGAATATTGTATTGCCAAAAACTCTTCGGAATTTCATCAATCGATGTTAAAAGAATATCCACCTACCTTGGCAACTTCAAATTTTCAGTTTTTCACATAATTTTTGAGGGTTGAAAATGGCCAATTTCGCAATTTTTAATTTTTAATCGGTTAATATGTCAAAAACTATAATTTTTAGAGAAAAGCCACTAAAGACCTTTTCTATTTGGAATGATCCAAAAAACCTAAAAAAACTTTTTTCCATGCAAAAAAAAAATAACTTTAGGAAAAAAAAAACGTTTAAAAAATTTTGACCACCTTTTGGTCCTGGCAACATGCAAATTTGTTAAAAGGAGTCCTTTTTGAGTAAGATCGTGCAAAGAATCCGAATCAGAATATTTTTCCTAGCGGATGCGCAGTGGCTTTCTGGACTACAAGGAAACTAATTTGTTCAGTAGCACTTTGCTAACACCTAACTGCAAGAGGGCTACTTATCTTTTGCGTCCGTCGAGGGATCTCCGTTGCCGTCCTCAGGTTTTGGAGGGACTTTGGCTCCACGTAGCCTCTGTTGAATGGAGGTGGAGGTGTTCGGATGCAGGCCCTTATTGTAGTTGCATGGGCACCGGTGCAGAACGGCGGCTAGATGGTACTTGATTCATACAACAGCATGGGAATAGGTTGTCCCCAGCGACTAAGAAAAAAACAGTGTGTATTGCTAGGGGTATAATAGCACATGAGATCCACGTTTGGCAAGGAGACCCAGTTCGCGTATAAGTAGACCGTCCTACTAAAGTCAAACGGTCGCAACTAATACCACTGGACATATTCTCCTTGCCCAACGAAGAACACAAAAAGGTAAAAATTATAATTAAAAACTGAATAAAATTTACGATAGCAATAAGCGTAAAAAAATAAAGATAATAATAAATAAAAAAAATTAAGCGTTACTAAGGATCGCTCACTAAAATCTTTGCCGAAATGCATAAGGTAAATTATAATTAAGAAAATACCCCAAATAAGTTGGGAAAACTTCTTGTTTTAGATAATATTATTTCATGGGTTTTGTTTTGCCTCTTTCAAGTTTTATTCGGAAGATAACAAATTATGAAGGCACTCATTTTCAAGTGGTTAACATATAGAAAAACTAGTACCTACTGACGGATATTTGATGTTCGCTAATTACAATAAATAGTTCGGGTTTCAGAAAATTCTTATTTGAAGTACGTTAAGGGAATAGGACAGGAGGACAGAAAAATTGAAGTGCTGAACTTAATTATTTTTGAATAGCGAATGGGAACTAATTTGAATGGAAAGACTACAGAATGAAATGTTAACTGTGGGCCATTCCACGAACATACGCCTGTTTTGGATTACTTCGACAACGAATATTTTACTGCGCAAAATAAGAAGAGCGAAAGTAAATTGCAAATTACATTGCTGTTTATTGGAATAGCTATTAGCGCTATTTACTTTCGTACTTCTTATGTTGCACAGTAAAATATTCGTTGTCGAATTAATCCAAAACAGGCGTATGTTCGTGGAATGGCCCATAAAACGAAAAACCTTGGAACGAAAATTAACTCAAATGTCAAAGAAACAAAATAAAGAGAAAATATGTATATGAGAAGTAAAACACAAAGGAAGACAATAGGATAAATTATAGAAAGGAGATGGAACATTTTAACGTTACAACTGGGTGAAGAGGTAGTTAGTGTCTCTGTCGCTGCACTTCATCCAGGCTGCGATATTTGTAATTAATGCCCTCGTCCAGGCCACCCCATGCTCGTTTGTCCACTCTTTCTGTCACTACTTTCTGCTGCTGTTCCTAGTCACTATTTTCTCCTGCTCATCCTTTAGTTACTATATTTTTCCTGTTTTTCTACTCATATTTTCACTTTTACTCATATTTTTTTTTCGAAATTTTTATGTCTTTTAATTATTCACGGTGTATGACTGTATTCATGATTTATTCTTTATTATTCTACTATTTGCAGATTTCTTGTGCCATTCGTTTATGATTCTCTCCCACATAAGTACTAAATTACTGGTAGAATTTATACAGTCGGAAAAATGAAAGAATACCAATGAACGATCACATCAATCACTTATTTTGCATTTGCTCTCTTTTTCTATAACAAACGTTTGTTATTTATAGAAAAAGAGAGCAAATACAAAATAAGTTATTGATGTGATCGTTCGCGGGCATTCCTTTATTTTTCCGACTGTATTTATATTCCTCCGTTGAATTGTTTTATAAATTTTGTTTTATTTCCAAAATTATATTCACTTTAACTAGCTATAAACACTAGTTCCTGTCAACTCACTACGGATTTAACTCAATATTTAGTAGTAATGCAGCTAATCAATTAAATGAAGTATTAATTTGAAGAGAAACGATTAATTATACGTCACTCGGAGTCAGTTCGACTGGCTAAATCCATGCTGGGGATAAGAAACCCTCAACCGTAGCAGATTTGTCGTTAACTAAGGATTTTCGCAGAGGATTTGTCGGAGAAATAAAAGATTTAGGTGGGTTTTGCCTAACGTTAAATGTCCGAAGAAAAAGAAAGTATACAACAGATGTTGTATGTAATATATGAAATTTGATAAATTAATTATTAAGTTATCTTTAAAATTTTAATAAGTTGTTATTAAAAAATAAAAAGTTGTTCAGGTCGAACAATCCTTGCTAAAAATTCGTTTAATTATATACAGATCCAACATTTTTTAAAACTGACTATACTAAATTTACAATCAAGATGCAGTAGAAATAAATAAACAAAATTTAAATGCTACTAGGAACACTCCCGAATCCTAATTTACAATGAATAAACTTTGGAAATCATGATTTGGGACTTACAATTTATACATTGTAAATTCTGATTTGGAAGTGCTCCTAGTAGCATTCAACGTGTCTTGGTTTGTTTATTTCTACTGCATCTTGATTGTAAATTTAGTGTAGTTATCCGGTTATATTGATGAAGCTTTAAAATATTACACCTAAGACATAAATTATAATACCAACAGTGTTGTATGCAAGCGAGATATGGGTCAAAACATCAAAATTTACAGCGCGCTGAAACATTTAACAAAAATAGCTGGGGTCACAAAAATGGATCGTATCAGACATAATTACATAAGAAAAGAATTGAAGCAGAAACCGATATGATCTAAAATCAAAAGAAGAAGATTAAACTGGTTTGGACACATTATTAGTATTAAACAGAGCAGAGTAGTAAGAAGAGTAGTGGAGTCCAAGAGATACGGGATGGTTGGAACAATCACTGAAAATAGGCAGATAAATAGGAAAATCATTTCAACAAATGAAAGAACTGTCAGGGACCGGAGGGAAAAGAAGAGTTGGGTACAAGATATATGAAAATATCACTCCGACACTTACATTGGGCATTGAGGAGATTTCGAGAAAGATACATTAAGGAAATATAGTAAAATTGACTTAATTTAATTACCAAAACTTAACTCCAAATGACAAACTAATAAGTGTAACAACGTTTAAGAGGAACAGTAGCGATCAACAGGTAGCAAAAACGCGTTCCAAGATTGCGGCTGTAATTTTGAATACTTTTTCGAGATATTTGGCACACGTATTCGTAATATGATAAAGAATGGCGGTACAGAGCCCAATTTGAAAAATATATTAATGTGTGGAAACTACCCTGTAATTAAATTCAATATTAAAATAACGAGCCTGTACCGTTAAGAAGAACAAAAAAATACAATTTCTTCAAATAAATTTTTTTATCCGATGCTTAGATTTTGTGTCTTTTGGAACTACTCAAATTTTTATTTCATTAGTAGTTCCAAAATGACACAAAATCTAGGCATCGGATAAAAAAAATTATTTATAGTGTAGGAAATAAAGGTTGAACCTTGCAAAATGGACACAAGTCCGGTTTTATTTTTTTTTTTCTGGTATATCAAGGGGTGCTTATTATAAGACTAACTTTTTCTGAAAAAATTTCGCCCCGGAAACCCCTTTTCGCCCCTTTAAAGGGGGTAATTTGTGGTTTTTGCGGAACGTAGCCCTTCCTGTACCTTTTACAAAAAAATTATTTTATAGAAATATGAAGCGGACTATATTTTCTACGATTTCTTTCCCGACAGCATCTGTCTATCATCCACCGTTTAGCGGGGGTGGCGCCCCAAAGTTGACAAGTTTTTAAAAAAGATGTTTTTAAAAAATATATATATTTCCCTGAATGTAACGAAAATTAAGAAGAAATCCTGCGGCGATTATTCACAAATAATTGATTGATTTTTAGTATAGGTTTCACTTGAGGGTAATTGCCCTTTTTTTAATTACAGGTTGTTACATTTTAAAAAACCCCTTTTTATACCATCTGAACCGTTTATGCTAGAGTAAAAAGACTTTCAGCGATTACCCATGTACTGGTGCATACAATTTGTATAATGCACCCCCATTTTTTCCCCGGAACCACCCCAAAAAAAAAAAGAAGAATTAATAAATAAAGTGATTTTCTTGGAATCCTTCACACACAATGCCGTTTAATAATATGCTTCATATATTATTTTGTGCACGTTATTATTACCCATGCATGGACATCAAAAGCAATTTCCTAGTGCAACCCCTGTAGCCAAAAAAAAATAAATAAATTGGGGGTTGAAAATTTTTATCTCTTTTTTGCTTTTTGATCCATATGGGCATATGCTTCATCAATAGTACTTTTCAAAAAAATATATATGGTTATTGCAACCATAAAATGCAACATTCCTGCAGAAAGCACCCCTATCCTTGAAAATATACTGCAGAAACTACCCCTACCCCTTGGCGAGCATGTTTTTACGATTTTCTCATTACCTATGCATTATTTTTAAACAAAACTTGTACAAGGTTAAAGACCATATTTACTCTAAAAATTAGGTCCTATTAATTTTTTTCGTATAAGCAACCGTTACGGCACAGTGGCGCCGTAAACCTCATATATGCTTTGGCGGGCAAAAAACAAAAAAAAAAATTTCAACCCCCCATTTTATTTATTCTTTTTTGGCTGCAGGGGTTGCACTAGGAAATCGCTTTTGGTGCCCGTGCATGGGTAATAATAACGTGCATAAAATTATATATGAAGCATATTAATAAAGGGCATTGTGTGTGAAGGATTCCAAGAAAATCACTTTATTTATTAATTCTTCTTTTTTGGGGTGGTTCCGGGGAATTTGTAAATAGCACCAGTACATGGGTAATCTCTGAAAGTCTTTTTACTCTAATATAAACGGTTCAGATGGTATAAAAGGGGTTTTTTAAAATGTAACACCCTGTAATTAAAAATAGGGCAATTACCCTTAAGTGAAACCTATACCAAAAAATCAGTCACTTATTTGTGAATAATTGTCGTAGGATTTCTTCTTAATTTCCGGTACAGTTAGGGAAAAATATATATTTTTTAAAAACATCTTTTTCAAAAACTTGTCAATTTTGGGGCGCCACCCCCGCTAAACGGTGGATGATAGACATATGCTGTCGGGAAATAAATCGTAGAAAATATAGTCCTCTTCATATTTCTATAAAAAAAATTTTTTTTACAAGCTACAGGAAGGGCTACGTTCCGCAAAAACCACAAATTACCCCCTTTAAAGGGGTGAAAAGGGGTGTTCCGGGGCGAAATTTTTTCAGAAAAAGTTAGTCTTATAATAAGCACCCCTTGATATAACGGAAAAAAAAATAAAACCGGACTTGTGTCCATTTTGCAAGGTTCAACCTGTGTTTCCTACACTATTAAAGAAAGTGTATTTTGTTCTTCTTAATGGCGGTACAGGCTCGTTTTTTTAATATTGTATTTAATTACAGAGTAATTTCCACATATTAATATATTTTTTAAATTGGGCTGATCTGTACCGCCATTCTTTATTATATTACGAATACGTGTGCCAAATATCTCGGAAAAATATTCAAAATTACAGCCGCAATCTTGGAACGCGTTTTCGCTACTTGTTGACCGCTACTGTTTCCTCTTAATCAAGTACTAGATTGTGACGATAATATCATTTTATGGTACGTATATTTATTAAGAAAAACGTGTTTTTATACCGTCTCTGACAGTACTAAAGACGGAACGGAAATCCATTTAATTATTCTCTCTGTGCTGAACGGAGAATAACCATCCAGGTATAATAGGTAAGTTAAACGTATTCCGACCATATTCCGAAACCTTCTGAACCCCGTTGTCTTGACGAGCTGAGCGAAGTCGACGAGCCACAACCCCATCCTAAGAAGCTGCCATTTTCTTTCCTTCTGGAGAGATGAGCGAGATTTCCTCTCCTTATACATTTATTTCGCGTTAATAAAAAATACGACTCCTAATCCAGTCGGTCATCGTTTAGAATCATTGTTCGTGTATCAAATATCGTCACATCGAGCCGAGATTTACGACAGTCCGATATGTAGATTGTAAATATATTTCGATAACGAAATTCACAGGGAATTAACGCTGATTACCTTATCTTTTGTATGTTTGGTTTTAAAATAAACGTCTTATAAAACCTAATCCTCTTTTCGACTGAACTTGTTACCCGAGATCATAACAAGGTAGAAACATTAACACAAGATATTTATTTAACATGTAGCCCACCTATGTCAATATGTGTAAGTGACGTTTATGCTCAAAGTTTGCGGTAAACACCCGCAAAATTTAAACCAACAACCACCACAGACTGCACTATCTTTCCTATGTAAGTTTATAGAGTCGATGTTTCCCATTAATAATTAATTTTCGCATTACTCTTCGATATACGAGAACCATTCCGCTCTAACTAGTGATTTAATATCTAAATCAATAAAAAAAGTATGATAAACAAAAGAAATTTGACGACCGAAACAGTTTTCCACTTCAATGTAAGGAAAACCAAATTGTATTAATATTGTGCACTGAACAGCTGAATAATCAGATAGATCAAACTAAAATCCAACAGAAGGGAGATGAGTACAGAGAAGTCTTAAGAGAAGAATTCGTAGGATATTATCAACAAGAAAATACCGACATGAACACAATTCATAGAGAAATGCAACGAAAGCTCTTGAAAGCAGGCCTGACTGTGGCAAAGAAAACGAAAAGTAAAGAAGACAAAATAAACGTTGGAACAAAACGGTTGATTGAAAAGAGACGCCTATTTCTAAGCGAAGGCAAGCGAAACACCGACGGTTTCAAAGAATTGAATAAACACATAAAGAAGGGAGTAAAGAAAGACTTAAGGATCTACAATGAAAACAAGGTAGAAAAAATTATAGAAAAGAATCGAGGCCTAAAATGTTAAGACCAAACATAGGAAAGTCTCTAATAATCTCATTAACAGATAAAGATTGAAAAGAAACAAGAGAAAAGAACAAAATCCTAAAAGTTACACAAACATTTTACCGTGATTTATATTCCTCAAACAAAGACCCAGATAACACTGCAAAGGAAAATCTTAAGAAAAAGATAATAAATGTCAACTCAGAAGTACTCCCTAATATAGAATCCTTCGAAATAAAACAAGCTATGGCACAACTAAAGAACAATAAGGCTCCGGGCCCAGATGGAATACTTGCCGAAATGTTAAGGGAGGGGAGTGAAATTATTCTCGAAGAATTGAAAAATCTTTTTCAACGAATGCCTTCACAAAGGAGAAGTCCCAGATGATTGGAAAGAAAGCTTGACAATAATTCCTTTTAAAAAAGGAGACAGGGGAGATCTGAAAAACTATAGGCCAATTTCGCTGTTGTCCCAAATGTACAAACTGTTTATGAGAGTAATAACTAATAGGCTATCGTCGAAGCTTGATAGCTATCAACCGGTAGAGCAGGCAGGATTCCGAAAGGGTTACAGTACAGCGGATCATCTTCTTACAGTCAGAACGCTAATAGAGAAAGCCAATTAATATCACTTGAACTTATACATTGGCTTCGTTGATTATGAAAAGGCATTCGACTCCATAGAACTTTGGGCAATAGAGAGAGCTATGAACAGCTGCAGGATAGATTCTCGATACAGAATGCTCATACATAATATTTATAAGAAAGCTTCAATGAAAATACAAATAGATGAGAAAACCAAAGCTACACCAATCAACAGAGGAGCTCGCCACGGAGACGTTATTTCACCAAAGCTGTTCATACTGGGACTTGAAGACATGTTCAAAGACATTAACTGGGTAGATAAAGGAATAAATGTTAATGGAAGAAAACTGAGTCATTTAAGATATGCTGACGACATTGTAATATTCGCTACAAGTTTCGAATAATTACAGACCATGATGACGCAACTATTTCAAGCTTCGGAAAAATCAGGTCTTAAGATGAACTTGGAAAAAACAAAAGTAATGACGAATACACCGAACATTACAAAAATAACGTTGAATGACATATATTTAGAAACAGTAAGCGAATACATCTACCTGGGGCAGATAATGAAAGTTAACAAAGAACATCAAACTGCCGAAACTACTAGAAGAATAAGGTTAGCGTGGACAGGATTTGGAAAACTGAGTTGGATCTTAAAAAACAATAAAATAGAACAATATTTGAGAACCAGAGTTTACGATCAGTGTATCTTCCCTATACTTACGTATGGTTCACAGACGTAGACACTCACCAAGGCCAATATGGATAAAATAATAAAGGCACAGAGAGCGATGGAAAGATCAATGCTCGGGGTGAGGCTCATAGACAAAAAAACAAATACATGGATTAGAAGCAAAACCGAAGTAAAAGACGCAGGAGAACATGCTGCCAAATTAAAATGGAGCTTCGCAGAACACGATGCTTGACTGAAGGATAAAAGATGGAATCACGAAATACAACAATGGAGACAACTAAGAAAAATAGCTGGTGTCACAAAAATGGATCATATCAGAAATGATTACACAAAAAATATTGAAGCAGGAACCGGTAGGATCTAAAATCGAAAGAAGAATACTAAACTGGTTTGGACACCAGTCAAATAGGAAAATCATTTCAACAAATGAAAGAATGTTTAGGGACCAAAGAGACTAGAAGAGGTGGGTAAAAGATATATGAAAATATCACCAAACTGGGCATTGAGAAGTTTTCGAGAAAGATATGTTAAAAATTATAGTAAAATTGACTTAATTTAATTACCAAAACAAAACTCCAAATGACAAACTGAGTGTGGCAAATTTTATCAATTACTAGGTTGTGACGATAATATAATTTTATCGTCTAGAGTCTAGATAGAGTAGAGTATGCCTATGTATTAAGCAAAAAGTGTTTTTATACCATATCTGACAGTATAAAAGACGGACCGGAAATTCTTTTGATTATTCTCTGTGTGCTAAACGGAGAATAACCATCCAGGTATAATAGGTGAGTTAAACGTATTCCGACCATATTGCGAAACATTTTGAACCCCGTCGTCTTGGAGAACTGAGCGGAGCGATTTCTTTCTGGCGAGATAAGTGAGATTTGCTTTCCTGATACATCTATTTCGAGTTAATAAATAAATCCGATTCCTAATCCACTCAGTCGTCGTTTAGAATCATTATTCATGTATCTAATATTGTCATATAGACCCGAGATTTATGAAAGTCCCCGATATATAGATTGTAAATTTATTTTGATAACGAAATTAACAAGTGGGAGTCCGGTCTCGAACATGGTAACACAAACAGTGTTTACATTTCAGTCCCAAAAAATCATCTTTTCATAGTAATTTATATCCAAATAAACTTAAAAATAAGCAAAAAGTAACAGTATATAGTGCAGTTACCTTATGGAATAAAACAGTGAGTTATTATTCTTTTATTTATTCAAAACATTACAAAGCATACTGTTTGTAAGGTTAAGTGACGGCCGAAGGGCCAGTTATCGGAACCAGGTTTGGTTCTACAACTGGATCATAATAATTACTAATGAGTTTAACAAATGATACCAGATCCAACCTAACAAATTTGTCAACAATCATGACTGACGATCAACAACCTCAAAACAAAACATCATATTCCGCTGTGCTTAACAACATTTCAATTCAGTTCCCTTCAAAGCACCAATCAATTTTTTTTAATGCGCTGCCTGATACCAAAATAGAAGAGTACTTATTAGCACTTGGTGAAGTTGTTCATCCACGGAATATTTTATTTTCATCAAGACTGTCAAATAACAGAATATGTATTTATCTCTACAGCGAATCCTTGGTGGAAAAATTTATGTCCGTTCCAGCAGAAACAACAATTAAAGGTGAAAATCAAAAAGCACGAAAATTGGTAACTCCGAACGAAAGACTATTACTATCAAATGTTTGCCCGTCTATTCCACATATTCTAATAGAGAATGAGTTAACCAGATTAGGTCTTAAAGTAATGTCACCTTTAACCTTCATTAGAATCGGTTGTCAACTTCCACAATTTCAACACGTCCTCAGTTTTAGAAGACAAACTTAGATTCAACCACTTGTAGATATAGACCTTCCATCTTCTTTCTTAATTAAATAAGAACAAACTTCGTATCGCATATTTTTAAGTTTAGATAAACCTTCGTGTTTTATCTGTAAGAAAATAGATCACATTACAGCAAATTTTCCAAATCGTAATCAACAAAATTATTCCTCTTATATCGAACACCAACCACAACAAACGCAAGAACCCACAGTCTAATCCATCACCCTTAGAAATCGAACTAGATCATCCAGTCAGTAATTCTAGTGCCGAACCTTCACTTAAACGACAAAAAGATACTAATTTAATACCTCCCGTATTATTTATGGAAACTAATTATATAGGATCAGTCAACGAACAATAAGAGAACAATTTCGGAAATTAATACTACTCCATCTCCCACAGAAGAATTAAATAAAGAATTTAAAATACCAACACAAACCAAAAAGAAACAAAAAAAGCAAACTGAAGCTACCACATCAATTCAAGAAATGATGATGCCAACAAAAACAATATTTCATGATATGTCAAATAATTTTAACTTAACATATGAACACACTGTTGACTTTTTTGGAAATTGTACTAGCTCGACTGATCTCTTGAGTTTACTACAAACATACAAAACGGATATACCCAACTTTATTGGCATGATAACAACAATTAAGCCGTATCTTACAGAAAAAACCATGAAAACCAAATGCACTAAATTATTAAACAAACTCCTCAAAATACTAGACGATGCCGATAATCAAGAAAGTGATGGTACAACAAATTCAACTCAAGAAATAAACTAAAATCTTAAACCCGATTCTTCAATGGAATGTTAGCGGTTTCTAACCCCCTTTAGAAAGATATCTCTCTCTCCTTAATATTTAATACCCAAAATTTTTTGATCAGACAAATACAGTCACTTCTCCCCCCTGGACATTTCGTCCTACAATATGTGATCTAACTCTTTCTGAATACAATAAGCTTGATACCACCCATGCAACAATAATTGTTGCATTAATAATTACTATTCAATCGCTTCTCAACATACTTGCTTCTTTCCCAGATCATTGTCATATTTATACAGATTCATCCAAAACTATTAATGGTGTGGGATCAGCAGTTATAGATTAGAACACTATATTACAATTTAAATTATCTTCCACTTGCAATATTTACTCTGGAGAACTATATTCAATTATGCAAGCCCCCATTCATATTCGTACTCAAAAATTTTCAAAATCTGTCATAATTACCGACTCTCTCAGGGCATTGCATACGATAGAACAGTTATATGGTTATATACAAGTAATTCTATAGGTATTTTAATAAAAGAACAATTACATTTCCTAAAGAACACGAGGCAGCAAGTAGGCTTTATATGGGTTCCATCACACATTAGACTTCAAGGAAACGAAAAAGCACTTTTTCATACCAGAGAAGCAATACACAGTGCGTTTTCAGTGTTAGTGAACTGAGTGTCTGTTTCCGACTAACAATCGTTCCTTAAAGAAAAAGTGATAAACAAACGGGAAAACACTCAATACCTAACAGTTTAAAAGCAGTCTTAAGACCACACTGTAAGCTTACAATTTATTTGAAAGACATTAATGATTTAATCAAAGTGTAACCACTGTCAACATTTGTAAATCCCATTTTTAGTTTGTGAATTATGATATTGTTACTTAACTGTGAACATATGTAATAATCAAAAATACTATGTATTAGGTTTATGTAACCATGTATTAATTATAGTACAGCTAATAACCCAAAGTGGTTGATGCTCTAATCAATAAAAAAAATTAACAAATAATTAACGCTAATCACCTTATCTTTTGTATGTATCGCTTAAAATAAATGTCTTATAAGAAATAAAAACGAATCCTGTCTTCCTCTAAAGTTGTTACCCGAGATCATCAAAAGGTACACACATTTAATACAAGATATATTTAACATGTAACCCACCTCTGTCAACATGTGTAACCGACGTTTATGCTCAAAGTTCGCGGTAAACATCCGCAAAATTTGAACCAACAACCACCACAGACTGCACTATCTTTCCTATATAATCTTATTGAGTCGATGTTTCCCATTAATAATTAATTTTCGCATTACGCTTCGATATACGAGAACCATTCCGCTCTACCTAGTGATTATATATTAGATTATTGCTCTGGTGGTTCTACAAAAGCCATGTACGCAAACAGGTATAATGCACGCTATGCGGCTGTTGCATTAAATTCATATTTCATTACTTAATATCCTGATTATTATTTTATGCGACCAGCATCCTAACCTGATACCAGTCTAGGGTTTTCCTCCTTTTCGAAATATGGACTATTACACACATAAACAATACGATATTGGTTGTGAGTGTTATAATGTTTATGTAGTTGTCTGTATAGATTTTATGACAAAATAATAGTGCAAGCGATATTCCATTAATTTAAAGGACCACTAAATGATTCAAAAATATGAAGGATAAACTGAAAAGGACAAAAACGAGTATTTAAAAAATGGCATTAACAATACAATAAAAACACGTAAGTAAAAGACACAAAATGGCAATAAAACTAGTCAGGGAAAGAGTAGGCAGAAAAAATAGATAATTAGAAAAGATTAGACTGTTGCTTCATTGACTTAAGAAAGGAAGAACTTCCTTCTGTGTGTTCCCATAACACACCCTCTACAGAAATATGGAAAGGAGGTCTAGAAAATAACGAAGGAAACACAAAATATCTACTCTGCTTTTGAAGAGAAGATAACAGAAAACAGATAAATCAAGATAGATAACTACACTTTTGAAAGAGTTCAACAATTTAAATATTAATTTGGTAATAAGGTAAGTAAGGTAGTGAATACTAGCAGGCAACAAAATATACTGGAGATATCATAGGCTAATAAAGGATAGGAACTTCCAGAATTACAAAAATGAAAACATACGGAGTTGCAATCAGGCTAGTAGTTAAATACGCAGCTTAAACAATGTGCCGCACAGAAAAAGATGAAGAAACGTTTAAAATGATCAAAAGGAATATCCTCGGACGGATTATGGGCGCGATAAGAATGGAAAACGGAGAAATGAGAAGAAGAATGAACCATGAACTAAGGAGACAGAATGAAGGTCGAAGATATAGTTAGATTTATTAATGCTGAGAGACTGAGATGGCTGGGACATACATAGAGAAGGAAAATCGACCTGTTGGTTAAGAAGATCACCAGATGGAAGCCAGAAACTAAAAGACCAAGGGGAAGAACCAAAGTTAGATGGGAGGATCAGGTCATAAGAGATATCAAAATCCTGAAAGTGAGAAACTGGAGGGAACTATGCACACATCGAAACGAATGGAAGAAAATTGTAACGAAACTCAAGTCATATAACAAATTTGGCAAAACTCAAGAAGAATAGGGAGGAATTAACGGCAATAAGCGAATCAGAATGTTTGGAATCAAATGTTTGGAATGGAAGGAATCAAACATTCCATCCGGAATAAATAGTCTGGATGATGATGATTCAGCATAATGACAACAACATAAACAACAACAAAAATGATAACAACAGAAACATATAATATCACAAGGAAAAATTCCTGTACTGGCTGTATACCATAAATCCTAAAAAATAAAAACCTTCTCTTGTAAAAGGTATATTTAAAATCCCTAACTAAAAAGGGCTCTATCACAACAAAACGTTTTATATTACCTAAAATAAGTATAACTATATAAGTAAAACAAACGTGAGGTTAAATTTTGACGAAGGTAAGAAGTGATAGGTAGTTATACTTACAGGTTTACATGCTTTAAGCGACCACAATGTACGGGTAAAAACCCTTAATTTGATTTTAAACAGTTCGGGTTACATTATATTATCCGATTTTAAAGGATGTTAAAAATATTTCCAGATTAACCCCTGGCATCACATGACATCAACCATATTGGTTGGGAAATTGTAGATAGAACCTTACATGGCAGAGTTTAGGTGACAACTTACCGGAATGGCCTTCTGAAGGATGTCAGCACCAGACTGACACCGTACCTTGACATAATGTGATAATATGTGTAGTTACTTCAGCCAAAAGAATTTAAATTTTATGTTAATATTTAAAATAATAACAGTAGTGAAAAAATTTGTTGGGATTACATATCATGAGAAACATATAAGTAAAGTACAATAAACGACAGGAGCTTAATAATTATATTATAGTATTTTCAAATATACAGGTCCACCCATATTTATAGGGTGGGACAACTTATCTGTTTTTTTAATGGAACAACTTGTATATTTTTACATTTTTTGACTCTTGTTGTTGTTCTCTTCTTTTAATATCAGGTTTTGAAGTGTTATACCAGGGTGTTTAAAATATTATATCGTTCATCTAAGAGATTCTGACCAATAGAAAGCTACAGAAATAAAAATTACAGCGATAATTTTTAATTATCCTGTCTTCAAGCATTACGTCAGATGCCCTTCGTTAATACGCAAAATGAATATCCAGTGACATTAATGACAATTAATGTTTTACAAGTTGTCACAGATAACATCAAGATACAGATTTAGCAAATATTCAGGTGAAGATGTCAATAAAATATTAGTTAAAATTATTAAAAAAACAGTTTTATTCATGAAATAATCTCAGCGAATTACACTCGATCTCTAAAATTATTATCGACTTGTTGCCCTCGTGACAGTTTGACATAATTTTACTCCCTTTCGGGTCGTGAAATTAAAACTGTCAAAGTGCACTTGGGAAACAAATCGATAATTTTAGAGCTCTCGTGCAATTATTACTGATAATTACGGTTTTTTTTATTAATTTCCTAGCACAGTTAACAACCTGTAGAATTGTAAATATTTGACATTGAAAAATATATTCATATTAAACGATTTTTAATATTATAATCTACCATTGCCCAAACTTATTAAAATATTTAAATATTTAGTTTTGGTATACAGGGTTGGTCGAATCTTGGAATAAGTATTCTTAAATGGGACTTACTGGATTTTTGCTTTGTTACTATTGCTAACATGATTTTTTAAAAAGGAACTGATTGATATGGATTTTGTGCTAGAAGAGTGCAACGAAAGTGCTACTAGCAACAACAATTTATTATTAGAAATTTCTTAATACAGGGCAATCGAGAAGAAATAAAGAATAAATAATAAAAGAAACACAGCAAAAAATGTACAAAAGGTCATTTCAATTATAAAAAAACTAAAAAGATATCGTCTAGAAATTTTAACTCCATTTATAAATCAATTGATGGATGATGAATTAATAGAAGGATATTTTCAGCAAGACTGGGCTTGAATTCACACAACGCTACAAACTTTGAATTTTATTTTGGACTTTTTCCACAATAGAGTCATAAGTTTAAATACGCCTATTATATTCCCCCCTTGATCCTGTGATTTGACACCCTGCGATTTCTTTCTGTGCATGGCCACATTCAAAAACTCCGATTTTTAAATCTCCGGTAGCGGATTTGGGACACTACATTCTAAAGGCACGTATCCACTATGTTGGTGCTCCGCGCTTCTGCAACTGCTCCACACAGTGGATACGTTGGCGCTCCATGCTCCAATCGGTGGCGGTTTATATGTAGTGAAGCGCATGCCATATCGATTGGAGCAGTGGCAGGGAGCACGGAGGACCAACATAGTGTATACGTGCCTTAATAGATGAACCAAAGCACAGTATAGAGTGATGAGCGCGCTAATAACCGGCAAAATAGCACAAAAGATGGAAAACACATTAACTTGTGAGATAAAAAGAAATGAAACTAGTGGGGGTGGGAGATTTAGCGATAAGAACCTATTTATATTTGGAGAGGATAGAATGCATAAATATATTATTTTATTCACTTCTGTATTTCATGTCTTTTATAATGTTTCATGTATTTACTTTATATTTAATTTAATTATCTAATGGATTACCGGTGTACATATGTTTACCAGTAGTTTGTCATAAATAATAAATTGATTCTAATAATGACAGCTATAGTTAAATGGTTTGTCCAATTATATCAATACTAAATAATTTTATTTATCGTTGAGTAGTCACTTTTACCTCTTGCGTGTATTCTAAATCCCACGGGAACACAAAGTTTATTTAGGGCGAATTCATATTATCTACAGTAGTAGAGGTTTAAACACTGCCAGCTGTGATTGTCCTATCCTACAATGACAAAACTATTTGAGGTATATTGACGAATTGTCAGTGGAAGGATTAAGTAACAGGTTGACTGCCATATAAAAATTACAAAAAAAGCCTCTGTCGTCAAGAAGAAAATAGTTACTGTAATAGTTTATATGTTGTCCAAATTATTTAAAGTAGCTTTTAATAAGACTTTTACAAAAAACAGTAAAATCCTTTATAAAAGGTATATATTTAAAATCCCTAAAAAGGGCTACATCACAATCACATAACTAGTTTTCGACTGGTTTACCAATCATCATCAGTGCTTACGTGAAATTTACATGCTAACCACCAAGATATAATTTAACAAAAATATGTGGGTCAAAGCCCTGTACAAGTGATCCGTCAAGGGAACATCGGTTAAAAATGCTAACTTAAGCATGGATGTTTAAAAGTATTTTTCATTAATATGCTCCAGGTAACATCTGAGCTGTGGTTTGACTTGTTCACATGGTGAAAATATGGCAGCAAGTCATAGTCATAGTCACTTAGGGAAAGATATAATAAGTAGTAATAAAAGCCAAATATTACAGTTCGCTGATGATATCTGTACTTATGCCGATCAAAAAGATGTGGACAAGGGTTGTAAAACAATAAATGACATATACAGTGCTAGTCAAAAGTCCGTACCCCCTCTCTTATCTTTTGAACGGTTATACGTACAAAAGTGAAATTTGGAGGGAGGAAATAAACGGACATAAGCTCCTTAACTAGTCATGACAGGTGACGTAATAGTGACAGATGACGTTACAGAGCCACTGTGACCGATAATTTTAAATGGGACCTTATGGCAAGTGATACCTCGTTTGAAAGGTATTTAAAATACCTATTCAGCCATACTAATTTTTTTGGGTGTAGGTGGATTTTTATTTTGGTGAATAAATTAAATAAATATAATATTGTAGTTTCTCATTTAATTAACAAAAATTCAAATGTCCGCCTATGGTTTCTTTGTCAAAAAATTTGACGTTTTTCAATTTTCTAGTAGTTTTTACGTAAACTTCAACCCTTTTGACAAGTAATCATAGGCAGAATTTTGAATTTTTATTAATTAAATGCGAAACTACAATTTTATATTTATTTCATTTTTTCATCAAAATTAGCTTAAACTCAAACAAAATTAGTATAAATGAATAGGTATTTTCAATACCTTTCAAACGAGGTATCACTTGCCATAAGGTCCCATTTAAAATTATCTGTCACAGTGGCGCTGTAAAGTCATCTGTCACTATTACGTCATCTGTCATGACTAGTTAAGAAGCTTACGTCCGTTTATTTCCTCCCTCCAAATTTCACTATTATAGGTATAACCGTTCAAAAGATACGAGGGGGGGTACGGACTTTTGACTAGCACTGTATAATCGCTTATGTGAGGATTTGTAACAAATAGGGCTATCTATATCGGTAAAGAAAACACAAGTATGTATATTTTCTAGGAAACAGCAACTTCCAACGTTCACCAAAATATAAAACGAGCAGTTCCCGATCCAATCTAAAATTAAGTATTTGGGTGTAATCCTTGACAGAAAAATGAATTGGAAAGATCGCATTGAGTACCTAATTACACGAGCTGAAAAAGGATATAACGCATTACGTGCAGTAGGTTATACAACCTGGGGAGCAGATGCAAATATATCACTACACATATACAGATCTTACATCAGAGCAATTTTGGATTATAGATGCATATTCTACAACCAAGCAGCCAAAACACACCTGAAAAAAATAGACGTGCTAGCAAACAAATGTCTTCGATTATGTATAGGAGCACTGAGAAGTACACCAACATCCAGTTTAAGTGTAGAGTGCAATGAACCGCCCCTAAATATAAGACGACAAACTCTTTCTGAAAAGTTTATACTTAAAATGGTTGCCAAAGAGAGTTCAATAGGTGATAAATGCCACACATTTTTCTTATACGATCTCACCTGTGAATATTGGAAAAAGAAACAAACGTTACTATTTGTTGATAGCTATAACAACTTAAGACAAATTAAAATAAAGTATATATCACAAATGTCACCAACTTTTAAACTATACCTAAAAAATGTTCCTACTATTCAACTACATTATCTGAGAAATTATTCGATGTATCCAGTAAACCTTAGAAATATTATGTTTAATGGGGATATAGAAATACTCTTCCCGCAGTATCATCAAATTTTTACAGATGCCTCAAAACTTGAATGTAAAGTAGCTGCCGCTATATGGGACCCTAGAACGAAGTATAAAGAATGAATACGGCTTGACGAAAATACTACAACATTCACAGCAGAATTAATCGCAATATTGAAGGCAATGCAATATATTGCTAGAATTGCAGAAAACAAAGACAATAAATTTGTAATAATTACAGATAGTAAAAGTGTTCTCCTTAAATTGGGAAATTGGCAAGATGGTATGGCAAGTATAAATTGGGGAAATTGTAGATGGATTAGCCAAGAGTGCCACCGAACAAGGACCTAACTGTTATTATAAACTAACATTAAATGCTGCATTCGCACATATTAAAAATACCACAGTCAAGAATTGGAAAGAATGGTACAACAAATCTATTAAAGGGCAATTTTATAAAAATATTCAACCAGATATTCCAACTAGATGCTGGTTTAATAAATTATCAAGGAAAAAAGATAATTATTTCTTATATGTGTAGACTTAGATTTGGACATTCCTTAGTTCCTGAACATAAAAATAAAATAGGATTAGCGGAAACAAATTCTTGTGAATGTGGAGAATTAGGATCAGCAGAACATATGATATTAAATTGTAAAATTAAAAAACAGGAAATTAATAATTTTATTGATCAAATTCTAAACTGTAGTAGCATACAAAAGCCATTCAATTTGCAATCACTTATTGTCAGTCAAAACATAAATACATATGAGATCCTAACTAAACACATTATTAATATTAAACTAAAATTGTGAAAACCTATATTTTAGATTCCTCTGTTTAACCCAATTGTGTACCTATTTTCCGTGGTCTGGTCATGTTTGTGTTTTTTGCTCTGAAAGACCCCTGAGCAATGGTGATCCCCGTTAAATTCCTTTAATCGTTAAAAAAAATATAATAATGAATAAAAAAAATATATAAAAATATATAAAAAAATAATAAATAAAAAAAATTAAAAAAATAATAAAACACAACAAAAAATAATAATAATAAATAAAAAAAATAAATAAAAAACAACAAAAAATAATAATTATATACATTAGAATAATTGAAATAAAAATATAATAAACAATATTTTAAATCTAAGACTTTTCGTTAATAAACTGCTTTCTGGCTGCATCCCATATCTCCGGATTTTACAATATATAATCACGTAGAAACGACGAAAATAGGAGAAAGCAAATAGAGGACACTTAGGCCACGCATTTACCTTCTCTTCGTCTAGGAAAAGGACCGAAAGACAGTTTCTAAATACTCAAAAACTGAGTAAAATGAAAAAGATTAAAAAGGGTTCAAGGCAGGTTTTGTTTATATTCGATTCAGAGTCGGACTACCATCTCCATATAGCAACTATTTCAGCATCCTTATGCATCATCAGTGAAGATTATGCAGTCACAACTCTGAAGGGAATACAAACATTCTGCCTCTTTTAAGGCAAAACATCGCGATGCAATGAACCCACCTTTTGAGACGCAATACAGCGACATCTCTCGTATTACGAGGAAAACAACGAAAAGCCTCAGATACAAAGTTTACTACTTTTTAAGCAATTAGAATAATTGAAATAAAAATATAATAAACAATATTTTAAATCTAAGACTTTTCGTTAATAAACTGCTTTCTGGCTGCATCCCATATCTCCGGATTTTACAACATATAATCACGTAGAGACGACGAAAATAGGAGAAAGCAAATAGAGGACACTAAGGCCACGCATTTACCTTATCTTCGTCTAGGAAAAGGACCGAAAGACAGTTTCTAAATACTCAAAAACTGAGTAAAATGAAAAAGATTAAAAAGGGTTCAAGGCAGGTTTTGTTTATATTCGATTCAGAGTCGGACTGCCATCTCCATATAGCAACTATTTCAGCATCCTTATGCATCATCAGTGAAGATTATGCAGTCACAAGTCTGAAGGGAATACAAACATTCTGCCTCTTTTAAGGCAAAACATCGCGATGCAATGAACTCACATTTTGAGACGCAATACAGCGACATCTCTCGTATTACGAGGAAAACAACGAAAAGCCTCAGATACAAAGTTTACTACTTTTTAAACAATTAGAATAATTGAAATAAAAATATAATAAACAATATTTTAAATCTAAGACTTTTCGTTAATAAACTGCTTTCTGGCTGCATCCCATATCTCCGGATTTTACAATATATAATCACGTAGAGACGACGAAAATAGGAGAAAGCAAATAGAGGACACTTAGGCCACGCATTTACCTTCTCTTCGTCTAGGAAAAGGACCGAAAGACAGTTTCTAAATACTCAAAAACTGAGTAAAATGAAAAAGATTAAAAAGGATTCAAGGCAGGTTTTGTTTATATTCGATTCAGAGTCGGACTACCATCTCCATATAGCAACTATTTCAGCATCCTTAAAAGAGGCAGAATGTTTGTATTCCCTTCAGAGTTGTGACTGCATAATCTTCACTGATGATGCATAAGGATGCTGAAATAGTTGCTATATGGAGATGGTAGTCCGACTCTGAATCGAATATAAACAAAACCTGCCTTGAACCCTTTTTAATCTTTTTCATTTTACTCAGTTTTTGAGTATTTAGAAACTGTCTTTCGGTCCTTTTCCTAGACGAAGAGAAGGTAAATGCGTGGCCTATCCTCTATTTGCTTTCTCCTATTTTCGTCGTCTCTACGTGATTATATATTGTAAAATCCGGAGATATGGGATGCAGCCAGAAAGCAGTTTATTAACGAAAAGTCTTAGATTTAAAATATTGTTTATTATAATTTTATTTTAATTATTCTAATTGTTTAAAAAGTAGTAAACTTTGTATCTGAGGCTTTTCGTTGTTTTCCTCGTAATACGAGAGATGTCGCTGTATTGCGTCTCAAAAGGTGGGTTCATTGCATCGCGATGTTTTGCCTTAAAAGAGGCAGAATGTTTGTATTCCCTTCAGAGTTGTGACTGCATAATCTTCACTGATGATGCATAAGGATGCTGAAATAGTTGCTATATGGAGATGGTAGTCCGACTCTGAATCGAATATAAACAAAACCTGCCTTGAACCCTTTTTAATCTTTTTCATTTTACTCAGTTTTTGAGTATTTAGAAACTGTCTTTCGGTCCTTTTCCTAGACGAAGAGAAGGTAAATGCGTGGCCTAAGTGTCCTCTATTTGCTTTCTCCTATTTTCGTCGTCTCTACGGGATTATATATTGTAAAATCCGGAGATATGGGATGCAGCCAGAAAGCAGTTTATTAACGAAAAGTCTTAGATTTAAAATATTGTTTACTATATTTTTATTTCAATTATTCTAATTGTTTAAAAAGTAGTAAACTTTGTATCTGAGGCTTTTCGTTGTTTTCCTCGTAATACGAGAGATGTCGCTGTATTGCGTCTCAAAAGGTGGGTTCATTGCATCGCGATGTTTTGCCTTAAAAGAGGCAGAATGTTTGTATTCCCTTCAGAGTTGTGACTGCATAATCTTCACTGATGATGCATAAGGATGCTGAAATAGTTGCTATATGGAGATGGTAGTCCGACTCTGAATGGAATATAAACAAAACCTGCCTTGAACCCTTTTTAATCTTTAATAATTATATACATGTTTATATAGCACATAGTAATCAAAAATAACTACAAATGTAAATAAATATTGAAGTGTAAATCATTGTTATCACGGTAGATAGTATGATATAATACATAGTCAATGTTTGTAAACATGTCTCTAGAGCAAAATAAGTTCGGCTAATGGATTAAGTCCACAGTCAAGAAAACCAAGTACACACACACACATACAACTAGCCTGTTTTAATTTGTTTGCAAACAATGATAAAAACATCAGCGTTTTTTACCGTTCGTTAGATAAATTTTACAATATACTGAAGGTAATCATAATTTTATATTATCACAAAAATCGAAACGTTAAAATTATTTGCTTTACCAGGATTTTTAAAACTGTGCATTAATTTTGGCACGCAATGTATATGCCACTGCTGATATGTCCGTCCCTCCTTGATTTTACAGTGTAAGGAACATAGACAATGCAGTTCTTATGAGAGTTTTAGCGCCGTGATGCCGATTTTATCAAAAAGAATTTGTAATCGAACATTAGAGAGATTAAATTAAAACTGTTTTAGAAAGGCAAACTACAATTTTAGGATTCATATGCGTAAAAAATATAGTATATCAAATAAACTTAAAGAATCCTAAAACTTTCTAAAACAGTTAATTTAATCTCTCTAACGTTCGATTACAAATTGTTTTTGATAAAATCGACATCACTGCGCTAAAAATCTTATAAAAACTGCATTGCCTATGTTCCTTATACTGTAAAGTCAAGGTGGGACGGACTATAATTTTGTCGTTTTGGTAGCAGTAGTTTCGTTCATGTAATTAGATTGGGACTTGTTTCGCACATTTAATTAGGCATGCACATAGACGTAAATATTCGCTGTTTGTTGTCTTATTGCTGTAAAATTGAGTAACTGGAGTAAGAAAATTTATAATAAGTAAGAGAAAGCTGGAACAGCAGTAAATGGATTCAATCCATGCTAAATACTAGGAAAATTATTACCTACCTAGGAGGCAAATCAACTACTATAAAAGCAGTAAAAGGTTGTCCTCAAGGAGGAGTCTTATCACCTCTACTGTGGTCGCTAGTGGTTGACGACCTCCTAACAAAGCTCAAAAGAGCAGGATTTCGTGCTCTGGGCTATGCTGACGATCTAGTTATAGTGGTTAGAGGCAAACATGACGGTATTATTGCCGAACGCATGCAGCAGGCCTTAAACATTATAACCACTTGGTGTTCGAGGAAAGGGCTATCAGTCAATACCAACAAAACGACACTTATTCCGTTCACTAACAGGAGGAAACTAACATTACAGCCTCCGATCATGAATGGAATAACCCTTTCTTTCTCAGAAGAGGTTAAGTACCTAGGGGTCATCCTTGATAGGAGACTTACGTGGAATGCACACCTCACTCATATTACCACAAAAGCAACAAGGGCTTTCTGGATGTGCCGTAGGCTTTTTGGGAAAACCTAGGGTCTGAAGCCAAAAATGATCTACTGGTCATATTTAACGGTTGTCAGACCCATTATCACTTATGCTGCGATGGTTTGGTGGACCAAAACAAAGCAGCAAAAGGCAATAAACGAGTTGCAAAAAGTGCAACGACTTGCCTGTATTGGGATCACGGGTGCAATGAGATTGTGTCCTACCGCAGCCCTAGAGGCAATGCTAGACCTTCCTCCACTACATTTACATGTACAGAGGATCGCTCTAGAAAATACCTATAGGCTGACACAGAATAAATCTCTAAAACCCGGTGACTTAACGGGACATCTTGAGGTATTAAGGGCTGGAACAATCCAAATCATGAAGATGCCTACAGACGTAATGCCGGCAAAACAAGATTTCGAACTCGCGTTAGATGTTATTATTAACGACCGCGAGTTGACAGAAAACGAAATCGCTCAAATCACAAAAGGTGCCTTCATTTACTATACTGATGGGTCAAAAAGAAACGAAGGAGTAGGAATAGGGATCACAGGTCCTAATATTAGGATATCCGCAGCCCTTGGAAATGCTCCAACAATATTTCAAGCAGAACTATTAGCAATAGAGTTCTGTGCTCAAGAGTGCCTAAGGAAAGGCCTCAACTCAGCAAGAATATTTATTGCATCTGATAGTCAGGCTGCTTTGAAGGCTCTGAAGTCCACAGCTTACGAGTCAAAAATAGCATGGAATTGCAAACAATCCCTTAAACAACTGGCAAGTCGCAACAAACTAACGTTGCTATGGGTGCCAGGGCATAAAGGAATTGTCGGAAATGAGATTGCTGATAGTCTCGCAAAGGAAGGAGCTTGTACTCCTTTCATCGGACCTGAACCATTTTGTGGCATATCAAAAAGCCGCATAATGGAAGAAGTTCGAAAATATGAAAAGGAACTCAGTGCAGCCTACTGGAAAAATGTTCCAGGCCAAAGACAGGCAAAAAGGTTATTACGACCCTCTGCCCGGTACGCGAAATTACTCTTAGAGCTTCAGAAATCTGATCTCAGAGTAATCACAGGAATTCTCACTGGACACTGCTTACTCAGATATCATCTCTGTAAAATGGGCATACTGGACAGTGGGACATGTAGATTCTGCGATGAGGCAGATGAGACGTCAGAACATATTATCTGCAATTGCAGAGTAATTGTTCGGCAACGCCATAAATATCTGGAACAGGTATTCCTTGATCCTGATCAGATTAAAAACCTAGCTCCAAAACGGATAATGGACTTTCTTAGAAGCCTAGACCTTTTGGACTAAAATATAGATGCAGGGTATACACAAAAGATCTTATAGGTCGCAGTGTAGTAAGGTCAACTGGGCCAATCGACCCCTTTTGCAATCTACAAGAGAAAACTGAAATGTCAGATAATTATTATTGTTTTTTACAGAAACTATGATTTTTTAAGTTCGTACGGTTTTTATTAAGTAAATTTTTGCTATTTTCTTAAATCTTTTGAAATATATTTCTTTTTACTGTTCCATATTATGACGACGATGCCCTACCAGGCACCTGGTGTCCAGGATGGGTCTCATCTCCTGAAGTTTTATAGAATTTTGATACATAATCAATGCAAACTCGTTACTCATATGATTTCTGAGGTCGCTGAATACTAATATCATGTCAACGATAGTCTCCGAGCCACCTGGTGCCATAATGGGTCTCATCTGGAGTTTTTTGGAACTTCGATACAAAGCCAGTGCAAATTCATTACTCGGGTGTTTTTTGGGATCACGAATATCATGACCGCGATGGTCTTCGAGGCACATGGTGCTCAGGACGTGCCTCGTCTCCTGGAATTTTGTAGAAATTTAATACAAAATCAGTGCAAATTCGTAACTTGTTGGTTTTTGGGGTCGCTAGACACTAATATCGTCTCGACGATGGTCTCCGAAATACCTGGTGATCATAACAGGCCTCGTCTCCTAAAGTTTTATGGAAATTTGATACAAAATCAATACCAACTCGTTACTCGGGGGGTTTTTGGAGTCGCTAATTACGAATACCATGACATCGATGATCTCTATAATGAGGACCAACTGATTTTGTATCGAATTTCCATAAAACTAGTGTAGCCCAGTCCCCCCGTCGGCACCGTCTGTCTCGGAAACCATTGACAACATAATATTCGTATTTAGCCTCCGAGTAATGAGTTTGCACTCATTGGAATCGAATTTCTAAAAAACTCCAGGAGACGACACCTGTCCTGGAAGCCAACTGCGTCGGAGACTATGGCCGTCATAAAGTTCGTGACCGGCGACCGCAAAAATCCCCCAATTAACGACTTTGCACGCTGCCAATTTTCATAAAACTTCAGGATACGAGGCCCGTCCTGAGCACCACGTGCTTAGGATACCATCGCCGTCATGAGATTCGTGTTCGGCGATCCCAAAAATTGAACTCATTTCCTTCAATTTTTTCCGAATTACAATGGTATATTATGCAACGACCATTTTATGGTGGTCATTATGATGCGAGTATGGCATACGAAATGAGCCGCATAGCGGTGAGTTTCGGTTTTGTATAGAATACGAGCATCATAATAATAATTAAATACAAGTTGTATAAGTAGAGGATTTTTTCTATGATCATTCAAAACAAAAAAATACTTATATTCAAATTTATGTATTTTATTATAACACAAACAAATTAAGTACAGTAGGAAAAATGAAAGAATACCCATGAACGAACATATAAAACACGCTTTATTTTCCTGTCACCGTGTCACACAAAAAATTGGCCAGCTCAAGTATGAATGTAATAATTGTACATGTAATACATGTAATAATTATTATTATAATAAATGATGGTTTTGCTTGTTTTCGATTCAGAGGGTTGCACACCCGCTAGGCAGGCTATTTCTACCATTTCAGGCGTCCTCAGTAGCTTTTGTTAGCGTGCACACCTCTGAATCGAAAAATAGCTCCATCATCATTCTAAAGGGAATCTGAAAAATAATTCAAATTTCCCATTAGACGCGATAGAGCGACATCTCATAACAAATTGAAGAGTCTCAGATGCAGAATCCACCAATTTAATAAAAATTAAAATGGTAAATAGTGATATAAACCTGAGACTTTTCGTGTTGAAAGTTCTTACTGTTACATCCTTAATCTGCGACTTTTTCAGTTAATAAGACAGCAGACGACGAATATAGAAAACGAAAGGGAAACGATCACATTCCGCCTTCATTCGCCTAGGAAAAGGACAGCAGAGAAACTTTCAGTACTCAAACCGACTAAAGGAAATAAAATAATAAATTATGGTTTTGCTTGTTTTCGATTCAGAGGGTTGCACTGCACACCCGCTAGACAGGCTGTTTCTACCATTTCAGGCGTCTTCAGTAGCTTTTGTTAGCGTGCACACCTCTGAATAGAAAAATAGCTCCACCATCATTTTAAAGGGAATCTGAAAAATAATTCAAATTTCCCATTAGACGCGATACAGCGACATCTCATAAAAAATTGAAGAGTCTCAGATGCAGAATCCAACAATTTGATAAAAATTTAAATGGTAAATAGTGATTTAAACCTGAGACTTTTAGCGTTGAAAGTTCTTACTTGTACATCCTTAATCTGCGACTTTTTCAATTAATAAGACAGCAGACGACGAATATAGAAAACGAAAGGGAAACGATCACATTCCGCCTTCATTCGTCTAGGAAAAGGACAGCAGAGGAACTTCCAGTACTCAAACCGAGTAAAGGAAATAAAATGATAAATGATGGTTTTGCTTGTTTTCAATTCAGAGGGTTGCACACCCGCTAGACAGGCTGTTTCTACCATTTCAGGCGTCCTCAGTAGGTTTTGTTAGCGTGCACACCTCTGAATCGAAAAATAGCTCCACCACAATTTTAAAGGGAATCTGAAAAATAATTGAAATTCCCATTAAACGCGATACAGCGACATCTCATAACAAATTGAAGAGTCTCAGATGCAGAATCCACCAATTTAATAAAAATTAAAATGGTAAATAGTGATTTAAACCTGAGACTTTTCGCGTTGAAATTTCTTACTGGTACATCCTTAATCTGCGACTTTTTCAATTAATAATTCAAGTCGCAGATTAAGGGTGTACCAGTAAGAACTTTCAACGCGAAAAATCTCAGGTTTAAATCACTATTGACCATTTTAATTTTTATTAAATTGGTGGATTCTGCATCTGAGACTCTTCAATTTGTTATGAGATGTCGCTGTATCGCGTCTAATGGGAATTTCAATTATTTTTCAGATTCCCTTTAAAATTGTGGTGGAGATATTTTTCGATTCAGAGGTGTGCACGCTAACAAAAGCTACTGAGGACGCCTGAAATGGTAGACACAGCCTGTCTAGCGGGTGTTCAACCCTCTGAATCGAAAACAAGCAAAACCATCATTTATTATTTTATTTCCTTTACTCGGTTTGAGTACTGAAAGTTCCTCTGCTGTCCTTTTCCTAGACGAATGAAGGCGGAATGTGATCGTTTCCCTTTCGTTTTCTATATTCGTCATCTGCTGTCTTATTAATTGAAAAAGTCGCAGATTAAGGGTGTACCAGTAAGAACTTTCAACGCGAAAAGTCTCAGGTTTAAATCACTATTTACCATTTTAATTTTTGTTAAATTGGTGGATTCTGCATCTGAGACTCTTCAATTTGTTATGAGATGTCGCTGTATCGCGTCTAATGGGAAATTTGAATTATTTTTCAGATTCCCTTTAAAATGATGGTGGAGCTATTTTTCGATTCAGAGATGTGCACGCTAACAAAAGCTACTGAGGACGCCTGAAATGGTAGAAACAGCCTGTCTAGCGGGTGTGCAACCCTCTGAATCGAAAACAAGCAAAACCATCATTTATTATTTTATTTCCTTTACTCGGTTTGAGTACTGAAAGTTCCTCTGCTGTCCTTTTCCTAGACGAATGAAGGCGGAATGTGATCGTTTCCTTTCGTTTTCTATATTCGTCGTCTGCTGTCTTAGTAATTGAAAAAGTCGCAGATTAAGGATGTACCAGTAAGAACTTTCAACGCGAAAAGTCTCAGGTTTAAATCACTATTTACCATTTTAATTTTTATTAAATTGGTGGATTGTGCATCTGAGACTCTTCAATTTGTAATTATTATAGTATGTAGTTGCGCTGGGCAATTTTCTTTGTGACACGGTGACAGGAAAATACAACGTGTTTTATATGTTCGTTCATGGGTATTCTTTCATTTTTCCGACTGTAGTTATATGGTTAAATTAATTAATATTATGTTCATACATTTATATTTTGAATGTAACAATTTTTTTTCTTCCTTATTGGCTTTGGATTACTTGATCCATTCAGCCACGATAGATAATAAATTATTGTTTGCTACAATATTCCAAATATAATACATTGCATTACATAATACATTAGGTACATGTGCGCACATATAATACTTATGCACGCACATACATACATACATATGTAGAAGTGGAAACATTTAATTGACCAGTAGGTATACTCCTCATTCATGGCCCTAACCAACTTAAATTAATTTACAAATAATTAAATCGACAAAAAAAACTACATGCTAATACTAAATACTAATACTAAATGCTAATAAATATATGTTTTTTTTACACAGCGATAAGGCTTCAACCCGGATCAACCCCGCGGAGGTTTACACCCTCTTTGTGTTTTTAATTTTTTTTTCTCTTTTTTATTTTTTTTATAATTTATTATACTTTTTTTATTTATTTATTATTTTTTTTAATAAGATTTAATTTTTTTTATACATTTTTTTTGTATACATATTTTTTTGTATAATTTTAATTTTTTTTTTTTAATTTTTTCAATATAAACTTTTATACAATTCTATTCTTATTACCTCCCTGCAAAATCTACTTAATGAACTTTCACAGGGAGACAATATTACATAATAAGGATAAACATAAAAAAACAATAATTATTGCTAAACACATTCAACCGGACTCATTCAGTGCAAGTTAAATTTTCCTCTTAGTCCTTTTTAAAAACTCCCAGATGATTTGTTTAATTTTAGAATTTCTACGAGACAAATATAAAAGAGAAGCATTATTTTGTCGGAAAGGTATTTCTTCTTGAACCAGATTGTTCATCAAAAACTTAATTGCAACATCATTATGTTTGCATCCAAACAACCAATGATTAATATCGTCAACATATCCATTGCAATCGCAAAGATCTGATTCGGATAGGTTAAATCTATAGAGGTATGACTTGACAGTGGCATGATTAAAGAGACATCTAATAAACATGGCATATATATTTCTATTGGGATAACTTCTGATAGCAAAAGGCTCAGTAGGTAAACTAGGATGAATTTTGGTGTAGAGATTGTTGCTTCGATTGCAGAAAGCGTGCCACTCAATATCCCAATTTTGTTTCAAACTTTTCTTGCGAGTAGCTGTTAGATCGCTTCTATCTAGCCAAGTTATTTCCGATCCTTTTAAGATTGCCTCTTTAGCAAAAAAATCTGCTTTTATGTTACCGGAAATACCAATATGTCCTTTTACCCAGACAAAAGTTACAGAAGTCTGTTTTTCCAGTAGCTTTAGTTGGTTTTCTAAAATTTTGACGACAAGGCTATTTTTATATAAATGTTTACGTGTGTTTTCTAGAGCTAATAACGAAGATCTTGAATCTGACATAATTATTAATTATGAATTATAATTATGAATGTAACAATTATTATGAATTATAATTATGAATGTAACAATTATTAAAATGAATTTTAGGCTAAATTTTCAATATCTCCATGCATTTCATTTGACATTTCTCATTGCGCATGTGTCACAGCCAGGAAAAGCGTCATCTCGCGATTCTATTGGTTAAAAATCTGTATCATAATGAAGCCTATTATAATACAGACAAGAAAAAAAACCGCTAAATGCCTTAAAAATGAGTGGCGTATACAACATTCCAGCTATAATATAAAAGATCTGATATGAATATTACCTGGCGCGAAAATGTATTTTCATTTTGATGTAAAACAAATTTCTAGTTTTATTTTAAAAGATTTTTCCATAATATTTGCTAAATTTGAAGTAAACGCGCCACAAAAAGTAACTTTGATACAGTTTGAATTTTGAAACTCTTTTGTGGCGCGTTTACTTCAAATTTAGCAAATATCATGGAAAAATCTTTTAAAATAAAACTAGAATTTTCTTTTACAACCGTGTTTAGCGGTTTTTTATTCTTGTATCAGGAGTTTTTCAAAGTTATTAAATTTTATAAATTAAATGTATGAAGTTTAATGCAATGTTCCTCTATTACTCGTTAAGTTTTATAAATGGTTACCTTTGTTGCATTATCTCCCAAATGATCTAGTGTCCATCGAATGTACGCTAGATTTTTTTCTATTCGAAATAGATTGAAAAAAAATATTGAGATGACCGGTAAATGAAGTCGGATTGCCCGTTGCCAGATCAAATTTAGCGTCGTAATCACTACAACTACATAAACCATTTCGGGAATAATCGTTAATTGGATTATACTTTTGTAGCTTAATAACTTCTAAAAGGCTTAACCAATTTTGATTAGTAAATATGAGTTTGAAATGTATTTACCAGTAGTACCTGATGGATCTAAGTTCAAGTATGATAACTAAAGCTATTACAGGAATTATTGAGCTTGAGGGACCGTTTTTCCCGTAGGAAGTAGATTTGATCATACTTATGAAGCCTATAACTTAAAAATTCGAATTTTCCCGGATAAGACGTATACACCGTTAGATTCATCTAGAGTCCTTCTACAAACGCTCAGTTATTGGCGCAATTCGTAGGTTGAAATTTTGAGGAATTTTGTCGAAAAACCAAAATTTTCAAAGTATAGTTTTTCAGTTTTTCGGCTATACTGAGCAGCATGTATGTCTGATCCTGACGGCTTGGACACCATTTGAAATCTTAACTCAACACTATTGATCTGTTGTATTTGCGGTTCTCGTGTCTCTTCTTGATCCGAAGATATATACCCCCAAAAATTTGCCGCTTTGTACCTACCAAGTCCTCTAGCTGGCTTATGGGTGGTCAAAAGTCACAATCTACACCGGTTCTGAATCGGCCCTGACCCCCTCTTCAAACACAGAAAAAAAATTCAAATCGGTTTAACTTTTAAACACACATACATACATATCCACAAACAGTTTCCCTTTTTTAAATAAAAATTGAGTCATATTTCTGAGCTCGGTAACTTTTGAATGGTATAACCGATTTTCAAAATTAGACATTTATTGGAAAGGTAATGATCAGTACTATTAGAAACCGCAAAGTTAGGACTTAAATTTTTGAAGTTTTTGGTAGTTTTGGGGACGAGAACGAAAAACAGACCCTAAATAGAAAGGGCCGTAAAATCCATATCCTTGGACCAAAATGGATTATTGACATATGAGTTGGTGAGTCTTTTCCTGAACTTTAAGATGGGACTTAGCCCATTTTTCAAATCAGTCAGATTTAGAAAATCGAAAATTTCGTGTGTGTATACAGGGTGAGGCAGATAACTGACCTGTTAGAAATATCTCGAGAACTAAAAACAACAGAATCATGAAATTTGGAATACAGGGGTTTTGAAGGATGATCTATTAATTGAAAATATTTTCATCTCTTTGGCACTTCCGGTTATACCGGAAGTTGCTTATAACTTCGTTTTTTTTAAATGGGACACCCTGTATATTTTTACATTTTTGGATTCTCTTCGATGTCTGCTTTCTTAAAATATGAGGTTTTGTAATGTTATACAGGGTATTTTAAAAGATAATTACGTTTTTTATTAATTTCGTAGCAATATTCACACCCTATAGAATTGTAGTAGTTTGACAACTAAAACTCTACTTACGTTCAAATGATTTTCAATATTGTCTACTATTGTTAGGAATCGTTAGCATAGCTATATTTTCAATTTTAGTATACAGGGTTGGTCGAAACTCGGAATGAGTATTTTCTGAGTTTTCTTATATGGAACACCCTGTATTTTAGTATTGTAATGAAATGATATTTTATGGTACTATTTTATTTCTTAAGCATTCCTTATACCTAACTGCTTTAATTTGTGCTTAATTGTTAATCGCACCAACAATTTTAACTACGTAGGTATTTTGATAGCTAAACCATTATTGGTAATTTTAAGAATCAGTCTGGATTATTATGTAATTATTTCTGAAAAATTATTTATAATTGAATATTTTCACGGCCAACCTAATAAAATTTTACGTATTTTTTGTTGCAATTAATGTTTAGCTTGAATCACCAATAATTCACAAATTAAAGCAGTTAGGTATAGGAAATACTTATAAAATAAAAAAGTACTATGAAATATCATTTCATTACAATACTAAAATACAGGGTGTTCTATTTAAGAAAACTCAGAAAATATTCATTCCGAGTTTCGACCAACCCTGTATACTAAAATTTCAAAATTAGCTATACCAATGATTCTTAACAATAATAGACTATGTTAAAAATCACTTGAACGTAAGCAGAGTTTTTAGTGTCAAACTATTACAATTCTACAGGGTGTGAATATTGCTACGAAATTAATAAGGAAACGTAAATATCTTTTAAAATACCGTGAATAATATTACAAAATCTCATATTTTAAGAAATAAGATATTGAGGAGAATCCAAACAAGTAATTGGACTTCGTAAGTCCTAGGTTTTCACCCAAAGTAATCGAAAGTAGAACTGGAAGACGATATTTGAATTTTACGTGTAACTTTGCGTGGATTGATATACGAATTTGCTAATGTTGAGTCATTCTTACTAAACTTTGACATTTGTCACCTCATTTGTGATTCTACCCGGTATAATGGCAGAGGAGTTACATTGGCGGTCCTACGGACCGACGGAAAGATTGCCCAGGTCAAATATCTCACCTTAGTACCATCCTTGGATTATCAGCTTTTATTTGACACCTCATTTGTCATTCTACCTGGTATAATGACGGAGAAGTTATATTCGCGGTCGTACGGACCGACGGAAAGACAGCCTAGGTCAAATATCTCACCTTTAGTACCATCCTTGGATTATAAGCTGTCATTTGACACCTCATTTATCATTCAAGCTGGTATAACGATGAAGGAGTTATATTCGCGGTCGGAGGGACCGACGTACAGACCGCCTAAGTTAAATATCTCACCTTTAGTACCATCCTTGGATTATCAGCTTTCATTTGACACCTCATTTGTCATTCTACCTGGTATAATGATGGAGGAGTTATATTCGCGGTCGGAGGGACCGACGCACAGACCGCCTAGGTCAAATATCTCACCTTTAGTACCATCCTTGGATTATCAGCTTTCATTACACCTCATTTGTCATTCTAGCTGCTATATTGCCGGAGGAGTTGTGGTTACGGACAGACGGACAGACGGACGTGGATAATACAAAGATTTCACATTTTTTCAAAATGGGTGAAAACAAAATCTAAAAATATACAGGGTGCCCATTTAAAAAAAAACGAAGTTATAAGCAACTTCCGGTATAACCGGAAGTTGCAAAGAGATGAAAATATTTTCATTTAATAGAGCATCCTTCAAAACTCCTTTATTCCAATTTTCATGATTCTGTTGCCTTTAGTTCTCGAGATATTTCTAATAGGCCAGTTATCTGCCTCACCCTATATAATGTCGCGTGTAGGGGGGTGTTGGTGTGCGCCACTGGCGAGAACTGCCGTTCTCTGGTAATATTGAAATCATAATAGATATATTAATGTACTAAAATAAAAAAAAATCATTTTTCATCACTTCGAAATGCATTTTGGGAAATGAATTTTCCTTGTTCAATCATGCAGTTTTCATTTCGTCATTATTATTTTTATTTACAGTTTTCTAATGCTCTTACTACTCGAATGCAAAAAGTTTCATTGCGATTCATCCAACTGCAAAAATTTGGTATGTTTATTGCTTGATTCTCGCCTAATTGTATTTGAACATTATAAAATCTACATATTTCGTTTTAAAAATAATTGAGTGACTCATTGGGTTTGGTCATATACATTACTTTTATTTTAAATGCATTTAACTTCATTGAATCAACATAATTATTTTTTATGGCAATTGAGTGTTTTTTACTGTTTTGCTTTTTCTATGAAAATAGAAAAAATTATTATTTTTTGAAAAAATAATAAAACTAATATTATTTTTTCTTTTACACCAAAGAGGCTATAATAGAAAAGAAACAAAAGGATTTGTATTCATTTGGAGTCAGTGTACTGGAAAATCATCACTGTAATGTGCCAATTGAAGAAAAAAATCAAATCTAATTTGCTTGAGTCCCAAATGCAAACAATAACGTGCCAGTATCCCAAAAATGAATCTACACTTCCGAATAAAATATCTGAAAGGATCACTTGTATCAGCTCGAAAATTTTTAAAGTTGTGTATTCGAATGCCAGTCCCTTATGCAAACATAGTTTCAAATTGGGAAATGTCCCTTTTTAAACTAACATAACCGCTTACCGAGATAACTCGGGCTTAAACTACGTTTCTAGTTTCGCATACCCGAGTTGACTCAGGCTTAAAATATTTGTACGATATATAAGGCGCCTACCCGTTTTAACTCGTCTAGCGCTAAATAACGGTACAACGGTTCCCCTCACTTCTTCTTAAATATTAAAAGTAAACATTTTGATTATTTCAATTATCGGTATTTTTACTGTTTACTCATTAACAAATTTTACGAATTTATTGTTATCCAATCTTTAGTCAACTTATATCTTGTATTAATACATATTTAAAAAAGAAGAATGTTTTACCGCTATGAAATTGATGAACTACAAAAGGTGTTGTGTTTTCAATATACGCGTTCTTTTTCACTTTCACTACCTGCCAAAATAACTGTGTATATGGCTCACTTGTCTCTAAGCAATGAATAAGAATACATCCGGTCTGATCCTTATAATACCTGCATATTACGACTCTACGATAGTATGAGAAAATAACTGTAAATATGAAAATCCCTAGACAGTTGACTTTTTTTTACCTTATGACCATGTTTTCAGCAATTGCAACCACTGCGTAACGGTGTTAAACAAAAATTAATTATTCCTTGTTACTGATCAGTAAAGTCCTTTTTAAAAAGAATGAAAAACTAATAAATTTCTTCAAAAAAGGTTCAATAGAAGCGAAATAAAATGATTTGTGTTCATTTGGAGTCAGTGTACTTGAAAATCATCACTATAATGTGCAAATTGAAGAAGAAAATTTGACACTCAAATCTAAATTGCTTGAATCCCAAATGCATACAATAACGTGCCAGTATCCCAACACCGAATCTACACTTCCGAATAAAATATCTGAGAGCATCACTTGTATCAGCTCGAAAATTTGTAAAGTTGTGTATTCGAATGCGAGCCCCTTATGCAAACATAGCTTCAAGTTGGGAAATGTACGTTCTAAACTAACTTAACGGACCGTATAGATTTAGAAACCCATGAGAATAAAATTAGACTACCCTCGCCAACTTCCTATAGTCCAGTAAGGGTTGGCGAAAAAACATATATGTTTGCAACACATATATGTAAGTTGCGTTTGACCAAATACACTACTCAAAAGCCGATAAGGATCTTAATTATTATTTAAAATATTTTAAAAGTTTGTAGACGTCGTGGTATTTTTTCGCTGGTACAGTTAGAAAATATATATTTTTTGAAATATGTAAATATAATCAAAAGCAAAAATAAAACATTGTAACAAGAAAAACAACTTATTGAAATAAATTATCATAAAATTTTGTTCTACAAAATAACGAGAAAATTGGCCTACTACACCTAAATAAAAAATTCTAATATTTTGTTGGACCTTCCTTTTATAAAACACTTTCCTGAAGTGGTCTCACGGTTGCACTTGTTAATCAGAGAGAGCAAACGCGGCACCCATCACACCGATAGCACCATGCCACATTGTTTGATTTGCTTGTCTAGATAATGTTTAGAAGAAATGCGTTCAATGTGCTTCCCCGTTTAGGATTTTGTCCTCTTCAGGGTTTGAGGTGAATGTATTGTGTTGGCAGCAAAAGCAAACAGTCCGAAAAACACACTGGGGCAAGCGCCGTGTCCTGGTGTTCTTGGATCCTGGGTTATGCCGGACGGTGGTGTCCAGAAGGCTAAGAAGTCAACAGAGAAGAAAGTTTGATGGATTGTTGTTGGTTCCATAGACATTTACGTGTACTGTCCGTGCTTTGCTCTCGACCAGTCTCCCTAGAAACCATTGTACAACGACAGGCGAACCTGCGTCCCTCGTCGGCGGTCAGGAGGTGGCTTTGAGTGCAGCGTGGACAGTGTGCGTTCGAGTGGAGAAAATAGTTGCGGCTATTTTCTTGGGACGAACAGGTATAATTGTGCAATGAAGTTGGGAAACCGCAAAAAACCAACTTCTCCCTGTTCGGGGTAAGGAAGAGGAAATGTTAGAGGTGGGTACGGTAGGCTAACGGGGTAGCCTCAAGGATGTTTTCGTACTCCACCGGGAGTTCGTCAATGCATGTTTGCATTAGAGCGGACGGTACATGAATCTTTTTGCGTTTGGGCTTTCGGTGGAATACGTGGCCGGAAGATGAACAGGAACATTTGAGAGATACTTGTGTGTCGGAAGGGGGGCCGTTGATTACTTTGATTGTGAAGTTCCTGTTCAGAGAGTTTATTCTCTCGGTGATTTTGGGGGTGTTCGAGATGTTATGGATTTCGTTTGAGGGATATCGCCAGTGCTCATAGTTGCATCTACGCAAGATTCTACGTTCTGTTCTCAACAACCTCTCTTGTTTTTATTTTGAACAAAGAGAGTAGATACACGATTTATACTCCATGACGGGTCGAATAAAGGTCTTGTAAGTGTGAGTGAGAGTCTTCTTGTGTGTCTTGCCAATTTTTCCCGAGAGAGCGTTGAAAAGTCTGGCCCTGTTCCTTACCCTATCTAAAGTTGCCTTTAGATCTGCGTTCCAGTTGAGAGTCCTGGTAAACAGTACTCCCAAATAGTTCGCAGTCGGGCTAGTAACAAGTCTTTCTCCCAACAGTCTCAGTGGATATTGGTCATCTTCATTGCGTATGATTCTATTTGACACAGAAGGGGCGCGAAACACAATTGTTGTTGTTTTGTTCGCGTTCAGCGTGACTCTCCACTTACAACACCATTCGCCGACGCCGTCCAACAGAGCTTGGGCTCTTCTGAAGAGGAGTCGTGGGTTGTATCGAGAGGTTGTTGAGAGCAGAGTCGTGTCGTCTGCATAGAGAAACAGCCGAGTACCTGGGATATTTTGGTTAGTGATGTCGCTGTTGTAGATGATGTACAACAGCGGTGCTAGGACTGAACCGTGGGGAACTCCAGCTTGTGGAGTGAAGGGGTGGACTTTTGATCGCCTATTTTAACTCTGACAGTACGGTTGTGGAGGTAGGAGTGTACAATTTTGGTAAATTGCAATGGTAGCCCGATGTCCAGAAGTTTCCGAACAAGCCCGTCGTGCCAGACCTGGTCGAAAGCCTTCTGCACATCCAGAAATGTGGCTATGGCGAATGAACCATCGTTGATGGTTTGAGTAACTTTGGTAGTGAAATCTATTAATGCATGTTTAGTAGATTTACCTGACTGGAATCCATATTGGAACTTTGGTATGATATTGTGGTTTTCGAGAAAGTCATTGAGCCTCTCTTTTAGGATTAGCTCAAGAACTTTACCCAGAGTATTGATTAATGAAATTGGTCTATAGGATTCCACGTCGGTTGGGGGTTTGCCTTTTTTCAAAAGCATGATGGTGTTGGCCACTTTCCAAGGAGTAGGAAAGTGGCTGTTTTTGAGACATGCATTGAATATTTTAGTTAGAAGAGGAATGATACTCTCTGGAAGTTTTTTGAGGCACCTTCGGTTGATGCCATCAGGTCCGGGAGCGCTGTTTTTGCCGATTTGGCAAAAGCTCTCCGTTTCCCTGTCTGTGAGGGGGTCCATGATAGGATCATAGACTGGAATGTAGTGGTTGAGAGTAACATTTACAATGTATTCTGTGTTGAATTTAAATATGCGATCAAAGTTCGGGTTATCTGGAGTTTGAAAATTGTTTTGAAGCGAATTTCTGAATGCTTCGGCTTTCCCTTCTGGGGAATTGACTATGTGATTGTTGACCAACAGATGGGATGGTTGAGATAGTTTTTGTTTTGTTAGGACTTTGAATTTTTGCCAGAATTTACCCCCGTCTCTGTAGTCCAGTTTTGAGGTAGCATCTTCCCACCGGCGAGCCGTTAGGACAGATATCTCCCTCTTTATCCTGGCACAGATCCGGTTGTACTCTGTTTTGATTAATGGGTTTCTGTTGGCCTTGTATTGACGTAGAAGACGTCGTTTTTGTTGGATTTTGGCAATGATGTATTGTGGAAGTGCCGGTGATGTATAGGTTATTTGTTTGAGTGGAATAGCGTGCGTGATCGCCTCAGTGATGAGGTTCTCGATATCGGTTGCACTGGTGTCGATACTATCGTTAGTATCGAGTTCGCCTAACATAGGGAGATTTTGTGTGATGAAGTTTTGGAATTCAGTCCAGTTAGCGTGACGATAGTCTCTTATAGATCTTGAAGGGTTTGGTTGTTTTGGAATGAGTATGTCGGTGTCGACAAGAAGAGGTACGTGGTCTGACGTTATTGAATCGCCTATGTGGCATCTATCCCCGAACCGATCCAGAATGTTACTAGTAACTAGGATGTGGTCGACAATAGAGGCCCCATTGGCGTTCAAAAACGTAAATTCAGTGTTGGTGATTCTTGAACCGATAGCACAGTATATAGAGGTTCCACAGTAAAACCACTCCTCTGTCGGCGCTTTGATCTCAAGAAGTAATACCAGCAGTATTTTTTTTTTGTACGCAATTGGTAATTCACAGTGGTGGATGCGGGTTTTCCCTGTTAAAATCCGTACGTTTCTATGCGACTAGCAATGCGAGAGTGGGGCAAAAGCGACTAAGAACATTGCGCGGTCGCCATGCGCGACTACAGATTTTACTTCCAATTTTTCGGAGAGTTGTTCTACTCTCCCTCTTTATAATGTGCCGATAGCTTTTCATGCAGAATATGATCCATACAGTCTTTTGACATGCCAATACGTGATCGTGGATTTTTGTCACGTTATTCTCGTGGTAGCCATTTTCATGGCATGTAGGAGTGGCTCATCAAAACCGACGTGCGACCACGTTGAGACTGGTTAAACCAAATTTGATGGTTGCCATCGAAGGAGAGTGGTCACAGTACACAGCATCCAAGCGCTCTTTGATTGATCTGTGTTATTACCCTTCCAAAAACAAGAATTAAATCACCGATATTTCTCTTTTTCCATTTTTTCTAAAGTCTGCAGACACGCCTGCTTCCACATGCAGTTAAAAAAAAAAAAGTACGAGTCGGATTCAGCGGCATTTTTAACACTAGTCATTTACTACAATTTATTAAACGATAGTATATTTCTCTGGCATTAGAGGCTCTATTGGGTAGTGAGGGTAAGGACTTATCGGACCACCTACATATGAATATTTTCCTAAGAGATTCACTTTTCCTTAGATAAGGTTATGTGTAGTAAATTACGCTGTAAGTACGCTGGTAAGTTTCGTTATCAATTACCAGAGAACGGCAGTTCTCGCCAGTGGCGCACACCCACTCCCCTCACACGCGACACTATATATACAAGAAATTTTCGATTTTCTAAATCTGACTGAATTGAAAATTGGGTCTACTCCCATCTTAAAGTTCAGGAAAGGACTCACCTATTCATATGTCCATTATCCATTTTAATCCAAGGGTGTGGATTTTACGGTCCTTCCTATTTAGGGTCTGTTTTTTCTTTTTCGTCCCCAAAACTCACAAAAACTTCCAAAATTTAAGTCCAACCTTTGCGGCTTCTAATAGTACTAATCATTACCTTTCCAACGCATGTCTAATTTTAAAAATCGGTTATACCATTCAAAGGTTACCGAGCTCAGAAATATGACTCAACTTCTATTTAAAAAAGGGAAAATGTTTGTGGATATATATGTATGTATGTATGTATGTGTGTGAAAAAGTTAAACCGATCTGAATTTTTTTTCTGTGTTTGAAGAGGGTGTCAGATCCGATTCAGAACCGGTGTAGTTTCTGATTTTGACCACCTATAAGCCAGCTATAGGACTGGGTAGGTAAAAAACGGCATATTTTTTGGGAGTATATATCTTCGATTCACGAAGAGACAGGAAAACCGCAAGTACACCAAATCAACAGTGTTGAGTAAAGCTTTCAAATGGTGTGTCAGCCGTCAGGATCAGACATACACACGGCTCGGTATAGCCGTAAAACTGAAAAAAACTAAACTTTGAAAATTTTGGTTTTTCGACAATTATTCAAAATTTCAATCTACGAATTGCGCCATTAACTGAGCGTTTGTAGAAGGACTCTAGACGAATCTAACCGTATATACCTGATATTTGGGAATATTCGAATTTTTAAGTTATAGGCTTTATAAATATGATCTAATCTATTATCTATGGGAAAAAACGGTTTTTCAAGCCCAATAATTCCTGTAATAGCTTCAGTTATCATACTTGACCTTAGATGCATCAGATACTATTTGTCAATACGTTTCAAACTTATGTTTAGTGATCAAAATCGGTTAAGCCGTTTAGAAGTTATTAAGCTACAAAAGTATAATCCAATTAACGATTATTCCCGAAATGATTTATGTAGTTGTAGTGGTTACGACGCTAAATTTGATCTGGAAACGGGCCGATTTTATTTACCGTCCATCCCAATATTTTTTTTCAATCTATTTCGAATAGAAAAAATATCTAGTATACATTCGATGGACACTAGATGATTTGGGAGGTAATGCGACAAAGGCGACCATTTATAAAGCTTAACGTGTAATGGAGAAACATTGCATTCAACTTCATACATGTAATTTATAAATAACTTTGAAAAACTCCTGATACAAGGATAAAAAACCGCTACATGCCGTAAAAATGAGTGGCGCATACAATATTCCAGCTACAAAAGATCTGATATGAATATTACGTGGCGCTAAAATGTATTTCTATTTTGATGCAAAACAAAATTCTAGTTTAATTTTAAAATATTTTCCATAATATTTGCTAAATTTGAAGTAAACGCGCCACAAAAGAGTTTTAAAATTCAAACTTTATCAAAGTTCCTTTTTTGTGACGCGTTTTACTTCAAATTAAGCAAATATTATGGAAAAATCTTTTATAATTAAACTAGAATTTTGTTTTGCATCAAAATGAAAATACATTTTCGCGCCACGTAATATTCGTATCAAATCTTTTGTAGCTGGAATATTGTATGCGCCACTCATTTTTACGCCGTTTAGCGGTTTTTTTATTCTTGTATAATATGCTATCCAATTTTGTCACAAAAGCAAAATTTTCATCCGAGATATTTATATGTATACCTACTTACCATATAGGTAGTATGTTTGCCATTATAAGGCATATCAACTTAATGATCAATAGCATTAAAGGTGAAACTATTTTAGATAATGATTATAATATAGATCAGTATGGTCAAGTTTTAAATTCAGCAATTATTAATTTTGATATTTTTATCAAAGGAGAATAGAATTACCAAGATACAGATAAAAATTAAAGCTCTTCGACATATTCTGTTTCTGAGAAAAATGTTTAAAATCTGAATTATCGAAAACAAAAAACAAATCAATTCTAAAAAAACTATACATAAACAATATAAAGTAAGCATTTAACAGAACAAGTAATAAGCTATTTCGGATATATTTTTCAAAGGACTCGATAGTAATGTAAGTTATTTTTCGAGAATTGTTTGTGAAAGTGAGTAGTGGTAATGCTACTTTCATAATAATAGCCTTTATTATCGAGAAAAATAATTACGCCAGTATAGAAGCTTCGTTTCCAAGGATGGACTAGTCTCATAATTGTAGCACACCTATGGATAACAAAGGCAAAAAATATAATATGTAATACGACAAATTAAACAAAACATAAAAATATACTTGGTGCTACGTAACTTTTCGAAGTACCTCGGTAGCTCTAAGTCTTCAGATACCTAAGGGGGTGGATTCTTAATAGATTTTAAAAATAATAGAAACTGAATTGCTCGGGGGGTGCCATAATTAAAAAAAAAGGAGATATAATCATAATACAGGGTGTAACAAAAATACAGGTCATAAATTAAGCCACATATTCTAGGACCAAAAATAGTTCGAATGAACCTAACTTACCTTAGTACAAATATGCACATAAAAAAAGTTACAGCCCTTTGAAGTTACAAAATGAAAATTGATTTTTTCGAATATATCGAAAACTATTGCAGATTTTTTATTGAAAATGGACATGTGGAATTCTTATGGCAGGAACATCTTAAAAAAATTATAGTGAAATTTGTGCACCCCATAAAAATTTTATGGAGATTTTGTTCCCTTAAACCCCCCCCACCCCCCAATCTTTTGTGTACGTCTCAATTAAATTATTATTGTGGTACCATCAGTTAAATTCAATATTACTAAAACTTTTTTGCCTCTTAGTATTTTTTCGATAAGGCAGTTTTTATCGAGTTGAGGCTTATTTTTCAATATGTTTACATAAAAATTTTATGGGGGTTTTGTTCTTTTAATCCACCCAAATGTTTGTGTACGTTCCAATTAAAATATTACTGCGGTACCATTAGTTAAACACAGTGTTTTTAAAACTTTTTTGCATCTTTGTATTTTTTCGAAAAGGCACCTTTTATCGAGATGTGACTTCTTTTTTAATATGGTTCAAAATATCCCTAAAAATGTAAATCATAAATAAATGTTCATATTATTACCAAGTCAGTCTCCATAATCGTACTTGACCATATACAAATATGTGGTGGATTTGACAAATATTCTAAATATCTCGATAAAAACTGACTTTTCGAAAAAGTATTAAGAGGCAAAAAAGTTTTAAAAATATTGTGTTTAACTAATGGTACAACAATAATAATTTAATTGGAACGCACACAAAAGTTTGGGGGGGTTTAATGGAACAAAACCCCCATAAAATTTTTATGGGTTGTCCAGATTTCACTATAATTTTCTCTTAAGATTCTACTGCCATAAGAATGCCACATATCCATTTTTCATAAAAAGTCTGCAATAGTTTTCGATACATTCGAAAAAATCGATTTTCATTTTGTAACTTAAAAGGGCTGTAACCTTTTTTATGGGCACATTTTTGTACTAAGGTTAGTTAGGTGCAATCGAATTATTTTTGGTCCCTAGACCTAGAATATGTGATTAAATTTATGACCTGTATTTTTGTTACACCCTGTACAATAATATGCTTACTTGTAAAAAAAATATAAAACTAATAGGTCTGGATCCCGCGTATGAAAAAAAAGTTGATTAATAGCAAGCTGAAAATTTGTTAATAGCTTAAGGGTGTCTAGTCGGATAAACTTTGACATATGGGAACACTGGAACAGGGGCAGTTTTAATTGTGGAACAGGTTAAAAATTTGGAACGGTCACACCACGAAAACGGCACATTTATTTTGTCCGACAGAACAGACTTAAACTCTCCGAACAGAGATTAAACTCTCATGCAAAAATCAGACTGCTATTTATCACCTGTCATAATTCCTGTCATTTGACATATTCTACATGTTCCACTCATTAAAACGCCCATTTGGTGATAAATAGCGGTCTGATTTTTGCATGAGAGTTAAATCTCTGTTCGGAGAGCTTAAGTCTGTTCTGTCGGACAAAATAAATGTGCCGTTTTCGTGGTGTGACCGTTCCAAATTTTTAATCTGTTCCACAATAAAAACTGCCCCTGTTCCAGTGTTCCCATATTCAAAGTTTATCCGACTGGACACCATTAAGCTATTAACAAATTTTCAGCTTGCTATTAATCAACTTTTTTTTCATACGCGGGATCCAGACCTATAAGAATGCCCGCTACTTGAAATATTTGTACTTACCGTGGCTACTCTCATGCATGGTTACTTTATGAGAAGGATAGAGATTGGTAAATTAAATCCAATAATTAAACATAGTTCTTACTTTAGTGAAAACAAATAAAAATTTAGCAAAGTTGTTATCAAGAAAAAAAGTCCTGTAATCATTTTATTAATTTGCGAGAAAACGTAAGAATTCAACAATTAAAAATAGCGCAGGTACCTTGTTGTTTTCTTTATCCGTGGGTGTTCCATAGTCCATGCAGCAGTTAAGGTGTTAAACATTTTCTTTGATGTTACGGCATATTTGCTGTCACGGCACAAAACGACACTCATTTTGACAGATAAAGTACAGCTATTAATTATATTAGAGACGAAATTCCATTGTTCGTTTATTGTATTCAACAGTTGGATACTATTATTATTATTGTTATTGATTAAACTAAATTAAAAAAAAAACGAAAAATTTTTCGACAAAAGAAAACCAAATTTAGATCAGATAATCCATTACGAGAAATACAAAATGCGGCCGAGAATTTACACTCTATACGACCGTAGATACAGCGACCACTTGAGCCTTCTTCGGCTCTGGAACTAAAACTGAACTGTACTTAATACATTTAACTATCTCCATCAAACTATTGTTAAATAACTATCTCCATTGAACTATTATTATCAAACAATTTTCTCCGTCAGCAAGGCAACAGAGCCTGCTGACGGAAAGAACACGAGCTTTCTACATTAGACTCTTCAGAACTGATCGCGTCAAACAGTAATAGACAGTACAATTTCTGAAACGGATTTAGGATACAGGGTTGATCGAAAATACCAATGATTTCCATACCGTTACATAATTAGACTGAATCAGACTAGAAAAAGTATGGTTTCCTGCTAGTTAAAGTCTATGAAGAATGGTTCTATAGGATAAATAACACTGCAGTTATAAATTGTATGTAAAATCGTGTTATAAACTACAAAAAGGAATTACCTACCTTAACGTTAAAACATTATTGTTAACAATATTCTTTTTCTTAATTGATAAGTATTTATTTTCATTTTAGGTCCTACGTGAGTTCTAGGTGACTTGAGATGCATTTTGTTAATTACATTTTGTACTAATACCATAAGACTGTCCGTAGATGGCAATAGTTAACTTATATTTTTATTATTACCGATTTCTGACAACTTCTTATTCTTACAACAATTTCTATTACAACAAATAAATTTAATTCAATGTCAAAATTGATTTATTTCAAACGTCACTTCTAAATGTTTAAATCGTAAAATTTATTGTAAAAATAGATAAAACAGAATTCATGGTAATTCTCATCGAAGATGAAGTCCCGCCAGAGGAGCCCATCACAAATTATTCGCAATCCTTTTTTTTTTTAATTTTATGAGATTTTCGTAGATCCGATAAACAAAATTTAAGAGTAACTGAATTAGTGAGAAGACCAGCCCAAATTTGAAGACAGATGGGCAAAAAGACTATTTTTTATTCCTTTTTGTAAATTTTAAAATTATTTAGTGTTGTATTATACTCAAAATTTAACCCTCACGCACAAGTTGTACATACAACTTCAGTGAGGAACTGAGTTTATTTTATATGTACAATTTATTTGCTACAAATAAACTCCATTATTATTATTATTATTATATTCTAATTGATGCCATCTGTCATCTGTTGCATTTTCGAGAAGGTTCTCCACTCTTTTTACAAACTTTTAATTTTTTATAAAAATAGGCTGTTTTTTATTATTTTGGTGATTGTTTATATTGCTCAGTTATCCTATAAATAGAGCGGGTACGTTTTAGTTGTTTTTTTGTTGATTGAACTATCAAAAAACGTCGTCAAAAATTTGTAACAAATTTGTTACATTGCCAAGTTACGGTTATATTTTTTGCTCAATGTAGATTTTTGATTTTTTTATCGCTGCAATATTTTTATGCAATTTTATTTGTTTTGCAGATAGATAGGTTTAAAAAAAGGGTAGAAAAAAAGAATGTGTGTGTACTTTGTACGCACGTAAGAAGTTATACTTCTATTATATGATTTAAATGAAATTAATATACTTTTTATTTATATTTTATTTTAATTTTAAACTAATTTTTACTTACTACTTCTCAAACATTTTTATTAAAAAAGTGCCAAAAATTAAAATAATAAAAGAATAAAACACACACAAACACATTAAAAATGCCACATGATGATTTCTGAACATTAATTGTCGGAAATTTTTTTAACTACATACGTATTTTCTGAAAATAAAATTATATAATAAATATACTTACAATCATAAAATGTATAAAAAAATAAAAAAAATAAAAGTTTTTATTGGGATTCGAACCAGCTATCAGGGCGGTTGGTATATTGGGGTTCATTCGCCTTAAACGCTTAGCCACGGAGGCAATGTGTCATTATGTGCGAAGATCGACTAACTAAACGGATTAAGCTTTTGACATTTTTGAATTAAATTAAATTATTTTGATTTTGAATTGAAATGATATAGAATTGAAAAAATACAACAAAACATAGAGTAAGAAAACAATATATTAGGTGAACATTGATAGAAATTTTGATGGTAATCAAATTATGTAAATAAAAGTATTACATACTATGTATTTTGGTAGGTTCAAATAGGTAGGTCCCTATGATACATTTACAATTATTACGTACCTGTTGCTTTTAAAAACTATTTAAATGTCACTACAATTATAAACTTTTTTGTTTCTGTCCTCACAACAATAAAACTAATATATTATACATTTGTTTACCTTCATATTGAACAATTATTTATTATTGACAGATCATTTCAACACCCAATCAGAGCCCGTATAACGACTAATACCATAATACTGTCGGTGTGCGCATGCGCGCAGATCAATATAAATTCACCCTCAATCTCAATCGCGCCTAAAGAAGTATAACTTCAAAAATTATTTCTATGTTTTGTAAGTCAGGTACTACTTCCTTTCAATGCACAAAATGTGAAGGGGTAGGCGACTTTGTTTGAATGGCGAAGGAAACTGCTTTTACGCATATCATTAAAAATAAGGAGTTACCTAAATTAAAAGGATTTTATTTAGAATATATTAATTATATTTTATAAATAAATAATTCTATTTTAAAATTACAAACATTTTTTTTATTTTTAAAAATTTTTATTTTCCTAAAATTGTATGGGGGGAGGGGGGTGTTGTGACGCGAGGGCACTCTCATAAATTCAGATAGAAGAACTTTTAACTTTGTTCTAAGAAATCGGTTCAAACCTTAGAAAATGCATGGACCTTGAACAAAGTTACAAATTCAAATTTGGTACTTAGGAATAAATTAAAGGTGAAATATTTATTTCATAAATTTTTAAATAATTCTAGAAGGGCATTAATAGAAATAAATCACAGTTTTCACAGTTTTATATCGGTTGGCCAAGAAAAGGGTTAAACTAATTTAAATTAAAGCAAATATGTTATACGTAGATAGACAAGACTATAAGCTCAAATTTTATGCAAATTATTAATTGGAACACCCGAACTTAATTAGTCAATCAAATATAGCCAGAAATCCTCGTAAAATGGGTTGTAGTGCAAAAGCAGATTAAATTTTATAAAATTTGGAACGGCTGATGTATGGAAATGTAGTAATCCCAGACTGACCTTTCAAATCTTTAGAACATGTAATTTAATTCTATATTTAGGTAAATTTGTAATGAGGGATCAGTAAAACAGTATGTTTTTATGGTTTTTAATGAACCCAGGTCGAAAGTAAACACTTTAATTTACATATATAGTTAAATGTATTCGGATTAATAAATAGATTAACACAATAAAAAACTTGTCACCACCTATTTGTGCGGGGTGTCCCAAATTGATATGGTTTGGAGGGTATAGCGAAAACTAATAGTTAATAAAAAACTATTCAGAACCGATTAAAGTCAATAAAGGACTCTGTTACGGAAAAAAATAGGAAAGCAGAAGGCTTCTTACTTCCAATTTAACTTTAATTTAAATCCAAAATTATGATGAGGATAATGAAATATGTTCGTTACAAATATATATTGAGCCTTTAAATCGCATTTTTTCTGAAAAAAAGCTATAAATATATGTAAAAAAAAAATTGTAACTCAATTAAGTCCCAAATTAAATCCCCAAAAAGGTCTTAAACTTAAAACACTTTGTTGTACTTAACTCTGATATTGCCATACTCCAAACATGAAAGGTGGACTCGCCCAACCATAAAAACGTACCCACTCCGGAACTAGACCATTGAATCCATATTTCATTTCAAAAACCCAAATCCTACTGAACGTCCTCCTCGATATTGGGACGCCGGGAATAAATTAAACCTCAACCTGACATACAGAACAATGAAAAGCTTTAGATACCGGTACCAGTTAGTCCAAAAAATACATTAGTATGAAATACTAATATCTGGCAACTTACTTTGCCATCCAGAAATCCTAAAAAAAGGATTTAAACCCAACCTAATTGGCGATTTTCTAAAAGAAAACGAAAAAAAAACTATTAGGTACCGCAACGAAAAAAGAATCAAGCTAGAAATACAACGCCTGAATGCATTCACTAGAACAGAACTGAATCTCGAAAATAAAATTATTTAAAATACTTTATTTCGCCAATTGACAGAACCAGTTGGCGACGAAATCTTGGAAATATTTTTAAGAAGTTTGAAATTACATTTAAACACATAATAAACATGTCAGGTACATGTAACAACTTCCACAAAATGCTGCGTGTCACCGATCTTATTTTAAATTGTACATGTATAGATGAAAAACAAGGAACAAAAAATGTGCACAGATGGGAAAACATTGACGATAGATCCATAGCTTTTTGTTTGTCGATGATCAAATAATTTTAGCAGAAGACAAAGATGACATCCTCTACATGATGAAAAAGCTAAAAGAAGAATTTGAGGGCGGGGTTTGAAAATTAATTATGATAATAAATATAAAAAATGGTCATTGGAAATAGTGCAGACTTGTAGAAAAATAACAACTCCATGAAACAAAAAAATGGGTAAAAATACTTGGGGTAATTTTAATAAATACAGGATTGCCTCGAATTACGACGATATTACAAGCACAACGTAACAAGAAATACTTAAGACAATAGTGGAAAGCTGCTCACTGTATGGACCAGAGACGTGGGTGACAAAGAAAATAATGGAAAACAGAATACTTACTTACTTAGTCCTAAGCCTTTCTACCTTTAGGTGTAAGGATGGAGGAGTTGAGTTTGCCATTATAGTCTCCATGGCTTCCGATTTTACTTTAGGTTTCTTGCACTTTCCAATGTCAATCCCTTCTTCTCGACTTCTTTCCTGATTTCATCTACCCACATAACTCTTGGTCTTCCTCTTTTGTTTTTCCCCTGCACTCTCGTTTCGAACAGTCGTTTTGTTAGCCTCTCGTTCGACATTCTACACACGTGCCTGAACCACCTAAGTTGTCCCTCTACTATTTTTTTATTGATTGGTTCTAGTTTTAGGTTTCTCTAATTGTTTCGTTTCATATTTCGGCTGTTCTCTTTCTGCTTGCTATTTTCCTCAGGAACCTCATTTCCATACCATAACATTGACTCTGGATTTTTGTCTCCCTGTCAATGTCCATGTCTCGCTGCTATACATGATTATTGGTCTAACTACTGATTTAACGACGGCTGTTTTTACTTTCTCCGGTATCTACCTTTTCCCCAAAAATATTGTTTGCATAGTGTTAAATAAGCTTCCTGCTCGTCCCATTCTCTCGTTTATTTCCATGTCTTGTTTACCATTTGATTTGATTATTACTCCTAGGTATTTAAAATATTCCACTTGCTCTAGTTGTTTCCCGTCTAATTCTATTGCGTGTGTCTTCCTCGTATTTGAAATTATCATCGTTTTTGGTTTCTCTGTATTAATTTTCATATTTATGTTTGATAGTTCTTTTTCTAGGATTTCAAGATTGTTCTGTAAGTCTTCTCTGTTTTCTGCTATCAATATTATGTCGTCTGCAAATAGTAGCTCCGATAGTTGAATCCGTTTCATTTGCCAGTATCCTAATGTTAGTTTTCTCATTCTTCTCTTGGCTTTCTTTATCGCTTCATCCAGTACCACTGAGAATAACAGTGGACTAAATACGCATCCCTGTTTGACGCCTTGACTTGTATTAAATTCTCTGGATTCCTCGTTATTGGTTCTTACTGTATTTGTATTAATATTTTTGTACATATCCTTTATTACTTCTATTATGTGAAATGTCTTCTATTATGGAAAACAGAATAAATTCAATGGAAATGATATTTTTGAGAAGAAGCTGCAGATTAACACTAATGGATACAGTGAGAAATGAACGAATTAGTGAATTAATGAACATGAAGGAGACAGATAATAAATTAATGAATAGAAGGCACAAAAGATGACATGCTAGATGCTAGAAAATAGTGGAACAGACAAATAAAAAAAAACAATGGAAAAAAGAAACCTCACTGAAGAAGACATACACGACAAGAGGAAATGGCGATTGGAATGTGGTAAACGGCAAAGATAATATGCTATGCAAAGTCACAAATAAGTAAGTAAATAAGTCGTATTTTTCGGTATACCTTGCCAAACATACCAATTTGGGGACCCTATAACTACATGTCGTACATTTCCAGTTAAAATATGTTATTTGGGAAGTATACTTCGACAATCTAGTTATTCAGGTACCAAAGGTATTATAAGAAATGATGAGAGGGTTGCCAATGCGAGTCCATTATACAATTGGATATAGGAATTGAGTCAATACTCGCAATCTTAAGTTTTTATTTTATTAGTTGTTATATAATCATGGGGCAACCTATTTCGAGTCTTACAATTTATGACTCATCTTCAGGCCCAGTACAAAAAGTCTTCACAATACAAACTACAAGCTAAAATCACAAAAAGAGACAAACCTGTACATATACATATATAAAAACATAAAAAACAACTATGTCTTGGTTTTAATTACATACAATAAAGCCAAACAACTGTATGGTATTGAACTTTAATAGTCTATAGCATGTATACTGAGACATTATGCCATTGGGAGTGACCAATCTGATGAAAAATTGCTTTGTATATAATTTAATATATAGGGGAGAGTTGGACAAAACCGGGTAGGTTGATAAAACCGGGTACCCCTTAATTCTTCTGTCTGCTGCTATCTATTAGACAATGTTAAAATTAGTGTCCCTTTACCACCAACAGTCGTGTGTATTCATTTCTACCTCATTTGAGTAATCTGTTCCGGAGCAGTAAGATCTCACCTGTTTTTTGATGCAGGAAACTCGATTTTTAAGGTAAGTTTATAGCTAATTGATGGATTCGACCGTTACTTGATGGAAGTTCATTTTATCTCACAATAAAACACTGAAAAACGTTTGTTTTTCTATACTTCCACAAAATTTATTACAACTATGTTATTACTACAGCTGTTTCGGCAAAGTGCCTTTCTCAAGTGATATATTTTACAATGTGTTTGCCTTTTTAAGTCTTTAACTGAAGAGGTTGAGGAGTGGGGAGCTGTTTGTCTCGAGTTGGTCATTCAGAATTATATCTGTATTTTTCAATTTATTAATTTTCATTGATTCTAAAAGTGATAGCTTAAAGCCTTTATTTTGAATATGTAGAATTTGAAACTCTTCATTGAAAGAATAATTATGATCTAGAAGGTGAAGTGCGTATGCAGGTGTCTGTTTTTCTATTGTTGAAAGCCCTTTTGTGTTCTGCTATCCGTTTGTCAAGAGTTCTGCCAGTTTGACCGATGTAAGTTTTCGGACAGTCACCACAAGTTAGTTTGTACACACCACTCTGTAGTTGTTTTCTCTTTCGGCTTTTATTGTTTTTAATATGTTTGCTTAAGTTGTTGTTAGTTCTGAAAGCTGGTGTTATTCCTTTCTTTTTATAAATAGCCAGATACATAAAAAAGAAAGGAATAACACCAGCTTTCAGAACTAACAACAACTTAAGCAAACATATTAAAAACAATAAAAGCCGAAAGAGAAAACAACTACAGAGTGGTGTGTACAAACTAACTTGTGGTGTCTGTCCGAAAACTTACATCGGTCAAACTGGCAGAACTTTTGACAAACGGATAGCAGAACACAAGAGGGCTTTCAACAATAGAAAAACAGACACTTCTACATACGCACTTCACCTTCTAGATCATAATCATTCTTTCAATGAAGAGTTTCAAATTCTACATATTCAAAATAAAGGCCTTAAGCTATCACTTTTAGAATCAATGGAAATTAATAAATTGAAAAATACAGATATAATTCTGAATGACCAACTCGAGACAAACAGCTCCCCACTCCTCAACCTCTTCATTTAAAGACTTAAAAAGGCAAACACATTGTAAAATATATCACTTGAGAAAGGCACTTTGCCGAAACAACTGTAGTAATAACATAGTTGTAATAAATTTTGTGGAAGTATAGAAAAACAAACGTTTTTCAGTGTTTTATTGTGAGATAAGTTTATAGCTGTTTTCTCCTATAATGAATAACGAATGGCCATTTCAAAATTTAATACATGTAACCTAGTATATTACCTTCAATTTGGCCAAAAATTTTGAATATTATTTCATAACCTAAAAATTCAAATAACATTTAATGTCTTGTTTACGAGTTTAACAAAACCGCGTAGTCCAAAAATCGACAAAACCGGGTACCCGATTTTATCAGACCTGTTCTTACTTTCAGTTTCTGCAGTGGTTTTTTTTGCTTTTAGTTAACTACAACATGTGGCTTCTTCTATTGAAGAAGCTAGTTAGAAAGCTAGTAGGAAAAATTAAAAAAAATTTCCAGTCGTAAAAAAATTAAAATTAAATGAACGGGACAAAAAAAAAAGATAAAACGTGGTAAAAAGGGCTGCACCAAAAACAAAATTTTGGAGAGTTTGGAGGAAGAAGATAATAATGACGATGCGTGTCTATATTACAATTAACTATTTTCAAATTATAATGCGAAGGAAGGCTGGATAAAATGTGTGTCTTGCACCAAATGGGCTTATGACGCCTGTAGTGCCTATGATGATGTAGATGAAGTTTTTATTTGTGACTTATCTGTTCATAGATTTTCGATTTTTGTTCACATACTTTTAATAAATATTTTATTTTCTGCCCATTAGTCTTTTTACATGGTAGTTAAGTTACTACCTGGTTTTATCATACCGGTTGGACCAAAACCGGGTATTTTGCAATATTTTCATAAAAATAAAAATAATTAAGAATCTAAGAATATTTTTAAAAATTGGCATTGGCATATCAAACTTAAGTTATTTGAGAATATTTCAATCTGCAGCAAAAATTTGCTACTCTCACATAGCAAAAGATACAGACGGTTTTTGGAGTGGTACTCGGTTTTGTCCAACTCTTCCCTACTACCATCAATCTTTAAATAGTTACGGGTTGATGGAGTCTTGACAAGACGGTATGTGATCAAAAAACATATAAGAATTATAAGAATAATAACGCTTGAAGTCAATGGTAGGTATACCGATGGCCTTTGGCCCGAGGGATAAACGTTGACCGAAAGCGTTATTATCCATAATACCCGTGGTGCCTTCAACGTTTTATGTCCAACTAAATTATTCTTTATATGCAAAAAATTTTAATGAATTTTGAATTAAGTATTTTTCAAATAAGTACATTTACCAGCAATAGTCATAACGTAATTGTGGTAACCATAGTTTTACTTAGGTTGTTATTTGTCAACTTTTTAAATTGAATACCTTAGGGTATTGTTTTGAACAACAACGCCCTAGGAAAATATATCATATTTAACTGACTTCGAAATCATGTCATTATTTGTCAAATAATATACCAGTCGGACATTAAATGATTCATCTGCATTTATTTCAAAATGTACGTGGAACTTTAGGAAAAGATAAAATTTTTATTTATTCACAAATACTTACTCTAACCTCATTTTTGACTCTCGCAATGAGTGAACCCTTTCGGAAAACCTTAAAAATCCACATTTAATAATTTTATCAAACATATATTTTGTTTTCTTTCGTGTAATTCGGATTTTGTATACCCAGAAGGTATTTATCTTGCAAGAAGCGGTACCTAATTTTATAACGAAACAAATGTTGACATTGTGGCATGTATTATTCAGTTCTTTATTCAAATATGTATTTTAAAAGTCAATAAAAAAGCTTTTGTACCATATATTTGCATTATGCATAGATTTAGATACGAGATCGTAACATATTAACGGATATTTACGAAATATTAATCATATTAAGTAATTTTATTCATAATTATATAATTTTAATAATACCTGGTAAAAAATATTAATTGTAAAACAAGAGAAATTCATTTAATAATTTGTCCATATTAAAACTTCAATAAAATATAGAACTCAATAGAAAAATTTAAAAAAAAAAAAAGAAAAAATCGTACATAAGATAAAACAACAGCAGAATACCGACAAATATAACGCACCTTGAAAACCATAGGGCAGTAACTGCAAAAATCATAATATCGAGTTATGAGCATTTTAAGTTTTTGTAAAGTTAATTTTATTTCCTGTAGTTCCAAAAATTAAGCTACAAACCTGATATTTGGTATATTTGTCTTTAATTTTGCATATTTTTATATGAATTAAAAAGTACATAAAATTTACTCTATAGTATATGGTTTTAAAAAATATACCAATTTTCGCAAATGACGAAGTAAAAATGCATATCAAATAACAGTTTTTTTATTTAAGGTTGTACTTATTTATTACAAATTTTTAGTGTTAACACTTAATCAAAGTCTTGCATATTATAATCTGTCTGTTCGGTTTCTATTGTTGCATTGGTCACGTGTAAATCTGCGTAAAACCAATGATAGTGCTCTTGAATAAGATTAGCCTTACATAGTGAGTCTACATCTTGTTTTTTGAGATTGCATATTCCTGGTGGATGCGAATATGCTTTACTTAGTTCCATATTCGCCACCATCCCTCGTTGTCTTTGCCTTATATTAATGGTTCTGAACTCTGTATCGTTGAAGCTTGCCTTAACCTGAAACTTATTTTTAAATGTCTTCTCCACCTAGCTCATCTTACGCCATTCCAGATGACCTGATTTCCTTCTTCGTCAATGTTATAATTATTCCCCATTTCCTTACATCGTTTTTTAAAGTCCAATATATCCGATGTACACTTTTCATTAATTTTATAAGGTTCACCTGGTTTTTTCGCTGTTGAACTACTGTGAACCATTGCGCAGCCACGTAAATTGGTCATCGTTTAAAGCCTTCTTTTTAGTTTCTCAATCAAAGAATGCACGTTATCTACCGTATTTTGGGAGTAACCCGTTATCAAAAATTTGTGTATGTCAGTGGCGGCTGGTGGGGTAAAATTTTGGGTAGGCCAAGCCAGCAAGTATGTGTAATACATAATATGCAAATATAAATTTATTTTTATGTATAAAATTACTTAGAAGGTAACTTTAACAGATTTAGTAAAGCCTCAGAAAAACTTATTTTTATGTATCAATTATAAAACTATCGCACTATTCCAAGAAAAATTTTAAACAATTAACCGAGATCGGTAAAACCACTAGTAATAACAGTGAAAATCGAACAAATTTTTTTTTCGCATTTTAGGAATTTTTTTGAACTCATTTGCGCAAACGTGCACTTATTTACAATTGTGTTGTTTGTCTAAAAATATGTTACAATTATAGATTATGTTACATATTTTTTTATCAAAATTTAAAAGAAAATTTATATTAGAATTCGATAATTATGTTTAAAGTGGCAACGAGGCTGGGCGAAGGCCAGTTCGATTCGGGCCTATACACCAAGCATAACACGACAAATAAAATCATTGTCCGGCAAGCTGCTTAACTTCAAACGCTTTTTGTACGGAGATCTTATGTGAGCTAGGTCGGCCTGGTGGGAGCGAGCGGGCCTGTTAATGATATTTAAAATGCCTGAATACGATTCGATGCTTTCTGTGATAATATCATAACAAAGTTGTCTTAAAGGACGCTGATGTATTGAGTGACTTAGTACATTTAAAAGTTATTTACATGCTTTAACATAATTTTTGAATATATCTTTTTCAATTTTAAAGCTCTTAAAAGTATTGGGTAGGCCCGGCCTATCCTGCCTACCCCCAAAAGCCGCCACTGGTGTATGTTCAATTTTTGTACTGCGTATTGTACTTGTTCTTATTTTGTCCACAGTAGTTATCTCGAGTACGGGAATATGCAAAAGACCCATGCATGAGTTAAAAGAAATGACCAGAGACAGAGATCTTTGAGACGGACAATACACGACATCACGTCGACCACTACACTCCCTCCGGGGGGTCAGGATTGAAGAGAGAGAGTTATCTGAGTATAATATTATTTCTTTTTCCCTGTCATAGTTCCTTAGAAATCACGATTAGCAATTAGCTCGAACCAAAGACAGAAGTGTCCTGCATTTTGGTCAGGTAAAAAATTGTGAAATTAAGTAATGTTGATAATCCCCTTTTGTAATAAAATAAAGAGACTTCGCCTGAAGACGTCAGTAATAATGATTGTAAATCAAAACAAGCAGTGATGCAAGTTTTGGATTTTGCAGATTTTAAGTCATCTATTTCTCTTTCCTATTGTGTTCCCGGAACACACTAGTTCGCTCCCTTGGTCAAAAAACCCTTTTAATCATATACTAGTTCGCTCCTATGGTTAAGCGGATTAAATATTTGTCTACTAAGATCTAGGAGAATTAATATCGGCAAAAGTAGGTACTGTAATTTTTGTATTTTATACAGAAATTATATAAAATATTATTTTTTACATTATTTATAAACAAGACAGTTGAATTAGATTATTTAGTACAATATTCACTTTATTTTAGTCATTTTGAAAAATGTTAGTGATTGATTCAGAAATTTTATTAGAAAATTTGATTTCTAATGGCCGGAGCGAATTTACCTCTGAGCCTTTTCTGTAGGGGGATTAAAATCTGACCGCCGGAGCGAACTAGTATATGCCCTGTGTTCCACTTCCTGACGGTGAGTATTATAGGCTTTCTAATGTCGATTTATCTATCATTTCTGTAACTTTCTCACATCAAGAAAAGGTATTTTAGGGCTTAAAGAAGTCTATATTAAATTCCGTGTAAAATATGGTCATCATCTTAGCGTAATTTCCGAACACCGAACCTTTTTCTTTGCAAAATTTTATATAATCGCGATGAATATCAGCAAGAGTTTGGTCATCGCTGACGAATTATCTGGTAGTTTGTTTCCTTTAGGTAGTGAGATTCCACTCTAAGAATGGACTCGATGTAAATCATTGTTTTGTTTCACGACTTCGTTGATTCTTTTTCCATTCTTATGAGTTCCTCGCTTTTCTTTTGGGATAAAACCATCTGCAGTACGACGTTGTATATTAACTTGTTATAGTCTTGTCTTGTCGCTTATTTCCAGTGTTGCAATGAAATCTCTATGCAGCACTCTATGTTTTGTTGCATTCAAAGGATTTTCCCTTAGTACATCTTGCTTTTATTTTATGAGCGTGGATCACATTTTGCACATATTGCCATATAGATCTGAGTTTTTGTTCCAATTTTAGAACCGTAGAGCATCAACTGCAGATAATGCCTGATGTTTTAAAAAGAAGAATCGATTTTTAAAAAAAGCCATAGGGACGTATCTTTCTTGGTGCCGAATTTAAAATTTTTTTGCAGATGATGCTATATAGCATTAAAAAATAGATTTTTTTTCCTATTAGACTGCATTCAAAGGTCATTTCATGAAAAAATTGCAGATATTGCCATATGGTTTTCAAGGTGCGATAAGAGGTATAAAATTATGAAAGATCGGAAAAACAATGACATAAGAAAACGCCAAACAAATATAGGGAAATATTATTGATTGATTTATAATATATATTGTTCTGAAGCTATTTTCTTGTTGCATTTTATGTAATTTACTAGTTTATTTGGGAATTGATCCACAATTTAAGTTTGAAATTAAATCTATTTGAAGTTTCGACTTCCATTTCGGAAATCTTTATCAATAGGCTATTGATTATATTCAAAATAAGATAGCTAAAAGGAACTACAACGTTAACGGGGTTTTATTATTTCATATGACCAATGGATATCTATATATGAAAAAACCGCGGAGTGCTACCATTTAAATGGATGCGTTTTTGAGAAATGGGTGAATTAGTCCCTGGGCACAGGTTACATTAGGGTAAGTTCTATGCACTTTTGGTAAAAACATATCTGATAAAAATTATTCCTGGTTAAATTTCCTATTTAAATATGACTTTTTAAAGACAATGATACTTTTTTTTACAAAAATATATTCAAAAGAAAAAGCACAAAGAAACCCAAAAGAAAGATATTTTGTTTTTTGTCCCATAACTTTTGTCCACTAGGATATAGGTATAGGCATTGCTTTACAGAAAAAAAATCTACATACTTTTTTTTTAAAATGTTGTTTAGTAGAGGAAATTAGGATTTATAGTTTTCGAAATATGATTTTTCAAAGTTCGCCACTCACAGCAATTTTGGGCAATTTTCCTTGTTATTTCGCAAATATTGTTCTGTAATTTTTTCTACATAACTTTAGGTATATGCAATGGTACACGTAATAGGAATGGAAAAAAATTAACTTTAAAATGTCTACTATATAACGTTGTACGACTTTTTTTAAGAAGATTATGGTTTTTCAAGGTTTTATACTTTTAACGATTTTTTATAATATAATATAAAAGTAAAATAATATTATTATATAATATATTATATTATATAATACCAAATATAAAAAAATATTATTTTTTACATTTTTTACGATTATTTTTGAAATTTCTCATTATAAGTTTTTTTTCTTGTGCATGAATATACTATATATTGCTCAATAAAGAGGGCTTACTTTCTGTTCTTTAAAATGGTGTATCATCTATATTTAAATATGTAATGGAAACCGAGTGATTCTTTGATATATTTTTACCTGTATTATTTAAAATTATTTCTTTTACAAAAATTACATAAACATTAGTCTTAGAAAAGATCACTTTAGTTAAAATTATTTAAACGTTGACATTTAAAAATTTTTTAAAATCAAAGTCCATCTCTTTGTTAGCATTAGCTTCAATATCTTCCTCTGACACCTCAGTTATCTTAGAGTTCCCACAATTAGTAACCATGCACATGCACCCTTTGTAGAATATTGAACAACTAATTCCTATCTTCCTACAATCGCAGTTTTTTGGTACATTAACATGCTATTTTTTCAAGCAAAGCTTGTGGTGCAGGAGCTTTGACAGTAAATATTGGAATTAATCCATATTTTGAAGTTTGCTTGGCCGAGTCAAGTGAATCCAAAGTATTACCTATAAAAAATAAGATTCAATCATAACACACAATCACATAAAAAGTTATAATGAGGAATTTCAAAACAATCCTAAAATCAAAAATCGTTGCAAGTACTTATTACATTTTGAAAAAGCATATCTTATTCAAAAATAATCCTAGGATTTTTTATAATGCACCATTTTGAAGTAAACAGAATAAGCTTTCTTTTTCATTATATAATATATACCTAAATGTAGAAAAAAAAAGTGATACTGGGAAATTTAAAAAATAATCGTAAAAAATATAAAAACTCGTTAAAAGTATTAAGTCTTGAAAAAGATAACCTTTTTAAAAGAAGTCGTACAACATTAAACAGTAGAACATTTTAAAGGTAATTGATTTCTATTCCTCTTACATGTACCGTTGCATATGCCTAAAGTTACGTAGAAAAAATTTACAGAACAATATTTGCGAAATAACAAGGAAAATTGCCCAAAATTGCTGTGAGTGGCGAAATTTTAAAAATCATATTTCGAAAATTGTAAATCCCAATGACATCTACCAAACATCATTTTAAAGACAAAATATGTAAGTTTTATTTCTGTGAAGCAATATCTATACCTATATCGCCGTGGACATAAGTTATGGGAGAAATATCAAAATTTCTTTTATTTTGGGTTTCTTTGTGCTTTTTCTTTTGAATATATTTTTGTAAAAAAAAGTATCTTTGACTTTAAAAAGTTATATTTAGATAGGAAATTGAATCAGGAACAATTTTTATGTAGACCTGTTTGTACCAAAAGTGCATAGAACTCACCCTAATGTAACCTGTGCCCAGGGACTAATTCACCCATTTCTCAAAAACACACCCCTTTAAATGGTAGCACTCCGCGGTTTTTTCAAATTTAGAGGTCCATTGACTATATGAAACAATAAAACCCCGTTAACGTTGTAGTTCCTTTCTATAGTACATAATCAATAGCATACAAAAGACAAAACATTAATAGATTAAACAAATTTTGTTTTTGTTGCTTGGTAAAAAAATTATTCTAATATTACAATTTTACCTGAATCACTCATATTGACAATTCAGACATATATTATACATTTTAAAGTAGACGACTTTAAAGTGATATTGTCAATATCTATGAATTGCGATCCTTGCGTAATATTGGGTAACTAACACGAGAATTTTACAGTCATCATTGCACGTGGTTGCCTTTTTAAAGAAAAAACATATTGCTATGATTTTTTCTGACGGATATTCTTAATTAAGTTGATTTCATGTAATCGAATGAACTATCTTCCAATAAAGTCGTCCCAGGAACGCAACTCATAAATATTGACAATATCATTTTAATGCCGTCTACTTTAAAATGTATAAATATGTCTGAATTGTCAATATGAATGAGTCAGATAAAATTAAATTATTAGAGTCATTTTTTTACCGAACAACAAAAACAAAATTTTTTAGTTAATTGAGGTGTTGTAGTTTGATAACTACTTCCGAAGTGGATATCGAAACGTCAAATAAATTTAATATCAAACTTAAATTGTGACTCATTCTCAAATGAAATAGTAAATTATATAATATTATAGCAAAAAGCAATAATTATTAATAAAGTAAATGAAATTACACAACAGACATGGAAAAAATAGTTTGAAACCTATACAGAATTCCAAGAGACAACTCATTAAGATATTGCCAAATCATGACAAATATGACAAATATGAACCCGAAAGAAAAAATTATTTCTGATTATTTGTTGTTCAACCGACCATAAAAAAACTGAAAAACTCAAAGATATTATAGAACTCACCAAATACGGGGTAGCGGAACAACAGAAAGAACTTACTAGCCTGTGTAAAAAGATTATAATGAAGGGGAGTTACAGATGAATAGAGAATAAATATATACCCGTAGACAAAGATGATTTGCTATAATTCCTTTTGTTCAAATTCTTTCGCGAGTTCAATATTTTCCGAGTTAAGGGGAACAATATACAGTGAGCACGTAAAGGTTGGAATAAATTCATTTTCTCGAAAATGCACGATTTTGGAAAAAAATCCCGAAGCAGGTCAATTTTTATTTTTAAAGTACGACTTTTTGGCATATATATCATACTAGTGACGTCACCCATCTGGGCGTGATGACGTCATCGATGATTTTTTTAAATGAGAATAGGGATCGTGTGATAGCTCATTTGAAAAGTAATTCAATTCTCTATTCAGTAATATAAACATTTACATAATTATTTATACAGGGTGTCAAAAAAAAATGTTTCTTTATTAAATTTGTTGACATAAAAAGAAGAATGTATGTAATTTATTTAATTCAAAATACCTTTTACTGCCCTCAGAGAACAGAAAAAATGTTTATTTGCAAAATAATCATGGCTTTTCGCTTAAATTAAATGTTCAAACTGTCACGAGGCTGGTGGGTGTCTGCTTTAATATTGAATTTAAGGAAAAAACAATAATTATTTGCCAAATAAACATTTTTTCCTGTTTTCTGATAGCAGTAAAATGTATTTTGAATTAAATAAATTACACACATTCTTCTTTTTATGTAAATAAATTTAATTCAAAAAAATTTTTTTTGGACACCCTGTATAAATAAATATGTTAATGTTTATGTTACTGAATAGAGAATTGAATTACCTTTCAAATGAGCTATCACACGATCCCTATTTTCATTTAAAAAAATAATCGATGACGTTATCACGCCCAGATGGGTGACGTCACTAGTATAATATATATGTCAAAATGTCGTAATTTAAAAATAAAAATCGACCTGTTTCAGGATTTTTTTCCAAAATCGTCCATTCTCGAGAAAATGAATTTATTCCAACCTTTACGTGCTCACTGTATAATGATTAAGTAGAATTATTGCATTATCTTATTTATTATTATTAACTTGGCGACATAAATGTACACAACAGAATTGGAAATGATAATATTTTAATCCATAATGATTTATTTGATTTTTGTGCTCTAAACAACACTTAAATTCGTACGGCTATGATAAAATACTTCATCACTAGCAGAACAGAAATAGGAACGAACTTGTTTTGTAAACTAAGGCTCAGTTTGTCGATAGCTCTTCGGAGTAGAGGTATTGCAATCAAAATAGTGCAGTGTTTAGTTTGTGGAGAACTTAAAATTAAAAATAATGTTGTTAAGAAAAAAGCATGGTGTTTAAACTCTTTGATCATCAAGCATTATTAGTGGTGATGAAGAACAGACGTCTATGCTCTAAACTCACTATCTCGAAGTTATTATTCGACTTCGAGATAGGATTGAACATCATGAAACAAATAGCAGTAAACAATGGGTACAAATAACAAACAACTAACAAAATTTTAAATTAAAACTGCATAAAAAAGCCCTGAAATTAGAGTTCTCACTACCACAGAAACAAGCCATGTACTTTCTGCTCTATCATAAATATACAGCCAAGATAAACAAAACTATCCAAATACATAAAAAGAAAAGAATAAGACTAGCTTTCAAAACAGTAAGAGCCAAAAGAAAAAGCAGAGTGGTCTATACAAATGACTGTCCAAAAACTTGGTCAAACTGGCAGAAACTTTGACAAGCGGATAGCAGAACACAAAAGGGCTTTCAATAATAGAAAAACAGATTCTACATATGCTCTTCACCTTCTAGATCATAATCGTTCTTTTAATGCATATTATCAAATTCTTCATATTCAAAATAAAGTTGAGTTTTGCTGATGTTTATTCGGAGACCTACCGCTGATGCAGCTTGTGCCGGTAACCGGTGAATTGCTCGAATGCAATTGTTCGAAAATCAATTGCTCGACATGAAAATTGGTCGAAATACAAATAGGACAAATTATGTGATATTCCACGTATATAATCGTATATTAATTTATGCTGAGAAAGTATTTATTACAAATCTAAAGTATCTTTGAACTTATAAAATAATAAGAAAAATAACGGTTTTGATTTTCTCTCATTATGATAATTAGGGATTATTATAATTTCCAGGAATAAGGGTGAGATTAAAATCATTAAATACCAATTAACATTGTTCTGAAGCTATTTCCTTGTGGCATTTTTATAATTACGTATTTTTTATGGGAAATATGGCAACTCGTAAATATTGGCGATATCATTTTAAAGTCTTCTACTTTAAAATGTATAATATACGTCTGAATTGCCAATATAAATGAGTCAGATTAAATAAATTATTAGAAGAATTTTTTTACTTAGTAAAAACATGTTTGTTTATTTTAATAGTATTTTTTATTTTGACAACGAAACCCGATTTGGGCTTCGAAACGTTAATAAATTCATTTTTTAGTAAAATTGTGGCTTATTTCCCATAAAGAATACGTCACCAATTAACATGCTTACCCATTACCAATGTTTCTTTATTGGGTATGTATTGGATTTTTCATTTTGATTGCACTCATTGTATTTTGTGTGCCATTATGATAATAAGGGTAATTAGTGGGTTTTCCAGGTATTAGGGAAAGAATTAAAATCATTATCTGCCCATTAACATGTTAATTATAAATGTTTCCTTATTATGTATATATTTGATTTTTCGTTTTGATTTTATTCTTTGTATTTTTTGTGTCAGTGGTGATAAGTTGTTTTCATTTTTAAATATACTTTGTTAATTAGACATGGAGTACGTGTTAAGTAAGAAAGGTAAACCAAAATTTTGTTATAACAATTTCCTCTTCATCGAAGATAGAAGTGTCAACACAAAAGTATGGATGGACAAGTGTCTTCATCTAGCAACGACCATAACCACAATGCCGACGCTGCAAGATTAAAAGCAACACAACTTATGCAGAGAATAAGAGAAGATGCAGAAAATACGGGGGATTCTCCTCAATACTACATTCTGTCCCAAGCTTCTACAAACATAGGAGAAGCTGTTGCAGCTAAATTACCTTGCGTTGGAAATATGAAGCTAATCATTAGGAACATAGAAAAAAGAAGTTGCATCAGCCAATCCAAGCAGAAGAGAGGATCTCATTTTACCAAATGAATTTAAAACGAGTGCTACTGGAGAAACTTTTCTTTTGTTTGACTCAGGACCTAAACCTAATAGAATCCTGATTTGTTCACTCGGCGCAACATTACTCTATTGGCACAGTCCCAACATTGGTATGCTGACGGCACTTTGAAATTAGTTCCAACGCTCTTTGAACAACTTTATACAATTCATGGACTAAAGGACAATGTGGTCATTCCTCTAGTATTGACTTTATTGCCGAATAAGACAGAACATACTTATATTACATTATTACAAGAAATAAAAAAATATTTGCCTGCTGGTGCAACACCAAGTACTATCATGACTGATTTTGAATTGGCGATGATAAATGCTGTACAACAAGAGTTAACAGATACTGTACATAGAGGATGCTTTTTTCATTTTTGTCAATGCATCTTTCGCCATATCCAGTCCAACGGGTTTACAAGGGGAATATGAGAAGAATCCACAGACAGCTGCTTTAACTTTAAAAATGCTTCCAGCCTTGGCATTTGTTCCTACAAATGACGTGGTTAATGCTTTTGATCATCTCTGCGACCAGAATATTTTCCCACGGAGTACGGGATGCGCTTCCTAAAACAAATAATTTTATCGAAGGTTGACATCCCTGATTTCAAATGCAAATATGTGCGGACCATCTAAGCACTTGGAAATTATTTCCGCCCTTAAACGTGAACAAAGTTTAAATGAACTAAAAATTGAACAGTACCTACATAAGTGGCGAACAACCTCAAGTGGGTCATAGGAGATATAGAGACACTGCTGATAGGTTATTGCGTTTAATTGCGTTTAATTAACAACTACATTGTTGTAACTGTACATACTTACATATTATACTGTACAATAACTGTATCTACATTTATAATACACTCTTAGGTCTGGATCCCGCGTATGAAAAAAAAGTTGATTAATAGCAAGCTGAAAATTTGTTAATAGCTTAAGGGTGTCTAGTCGGATAAACTTTAATATATGGGAACACTGGAACAGGGGCAGTTTTAATTGTGGAACAGGTTAAAAATTTGGAACGGTCAGACCACGAAAACGGCACATTTATTTTGTCCGACAGAATAGACTTAAACTCTCCGAACAGAGATTAAACTCTCGTGCAAAAATCAGACTGCTATTTATCACCTGTCATAATTCCTGTCATTTGACATATTCTACATTTTCCACTCATTAAAACGCCCATTTGGTGATAAATAGCAGTCTGATTTTTGCATGAGAATTTAATCTCTGTTCGGAGAGTTTAAGTCTGTTCTGTCGGACAAAATTCATGTGCCGTTTGCGTGGTCTGACCGTTCCAAATTTTTAACCTGTTCCACAATTAAAACTGCCCCTGTTCCAGTGTTCCCATATATCAAAGTTTATCCGACTAGACACCCTTAAGCTATTAACAAATTTTCAGCTTGATATTAATCAACTTTTTTTTTCATACGCGGGATCCAGACCTATCTACATTGAACCAGTGCTGTTATTATTAATGTTAATTCTACTGAATCAAATCCCTTATAAAAATCAACAAATACCAAGGCCAGAGGTTTGTTGTATTCCACAGATTTTTCTATGAGGACTTTTATTGCTGATCATTTGTTCCGTAGTTTTTCCTAAAACCCGTTCTTTTTGTTGATAAAGGTCAAGTTTAAGTTTGAGACTTTTGACAATTATTTTATTTATTTTGTTTTTTCTAATCCTTAAAGTTAACATAAAAAAGTTAGTACTGATCATCATTATTATCAATTCCTTAATAATGTTTGATATAAAAAGTTATAATTTGTTACAATGTTTGTCACAATATTGATCGAACACTGAGTGTATTTAATAGATCATATCCGGAAACCACCTAGTCCTGTCGCCAGGGGGGGTACAACGGCCTCGTTAATTCAGATGGACTTACCCAAATTTTTTTTATGTATTTTGACCCGTAGAACACGAATTTTTTGGGTAACAGTTGATCCGGATGTCGATAAGATTGTTATAGACCAAGAACTTGAGGAATCAAATAACAGCGATTTTTGGCAAAACAAAACAATATTTTGTATTTTTTGGGTCATTTTAAGCAAAAAATATTTCTACAAGTTTTTTAGTAGGATGCACAGTTTTCGAGATAAACGCGGTTGAACTTTCAAAAAATCGAAAAACTGCAATTTTTAAACCCGAATAACTTTTGATTAAAAAATAAAATAGCAATTCTGCTTAGCGCCTTTGAAAGTTCAAGTCAAATTATGTCGGTTTTGATTATTTGCATTGCTAAAAATTTATTGTGTTATTGCTAAACAAAGCTACAAACAACTAGTGCGTGAGTGATGTTTCTATGATTTCTCATTTAAAATCGAACGAGTAGGTAGAATAGGTACTAGTGCAATCAAGATTATTTCTACGTTACATGCGTTAAAACGCATGTAAAAGCACGGGAAACCCTACGTGTTTATAGCTTTGTTAAACAATAAAAAAATAAATTTTTACCAATGCAAATAATCAAAACCGATATAATTTGACTTAAACTTTCAAATGCGGTAAGCAGACTTGCTATTTTATTTTTTAATCAAAAGTTATTCGGGTTAAAAAATTGCAATTTTTCGATTTTTTTAAAGTTCAACCGCGTTTATCTCGAAAACTGTGCATCCTACGAAAAAACTTGTAGAAATATTTTTTACTTAAAATGGCCCAAAAAATACAAAATATTGTTTTGTTTTGCCAAAAATCGCTGTTATTTGATTCCTCAAGTTCTTGGTCTATAACAATCTTATCGACATCCGGATCAACTGTTACCCAAAAAATTCGTGTTCTACGGGTCAAAATACATAAAAAAAACTTGAGTAAGTCCATCTGAATTAACGAGGCCGTTGTACCCCCCCTGGCGACAGGACTAACCGAGTTAATGGGATTTTTATAGGGCTATAATGAATTAGTAATAAAGGTTTTAATGTAATTGGCAATTTTTGGGTTAACAGTTAAAAATACCATCGACTGATCGTAAAACGATAAATTAGAAAGTGTACTTTATTGTAGTGATAGATGTTAAAAGTGTTATTATTTTATACTACAGGTAGGGTATTAAAGTTTATTTTATTGTAATGCGGATAGTCTTAAATAAAAAAATGCCAAAGTATTTCTTCATCGTTAGACAGTCACAGGAGAGCTCTATAGTTGTTTTTATGATAGGTATGATAAGAAAAGAGATCCAAATTCAGCTCTGTTTAATATCTACACTCTACAGCAGTTTAATACGGCACTACAGTTCTACTTAATATGTATATCTATTGCTACAGTAGGAAAAATGAAAGAATACCCACGAACGAACATATAAAACACGCTGTATTTTCCTCTCAACGTGTCATACAAAAGATTGGCCAGCGCAAGTACATGTAATAATAATTATTATTACATGTATTTGCGCTGGGCAATTTTCTTTGTGACACAGTGACAGGAAAATACAGCGTGTTTTATATGTTCGTTAATGGGTATTCTTCCATTTTTCCTACTATATATCTATTTAATAATGCAATTAAATAGATAATTGTTAAATTTAAAAATGTGATAATGGAATTAAATTTAATTTGAAATTTTATTTTTTCAACAATCACACGTAGGGCAGTCAATGAGGGTATTTTGCTCCGAATTCCGTCCTACTACATCGATTTACTTATTTTTACAGTAGGTCGGGAATAGCTCAAGAAACAAAGTATACCCTATATACTTCGGCGCTTTTATCTTTGAGGCGGTTCCCACCCCTTGTAGGGGGTGGAAAATTTTTTGGTCAAAATAACCACGGAATTGGCTAGAGAACCTAATTCTGAGTAAAAACTTTTCTATACATTTTTTTTAATTCAATTCCTTTTGAGTTATTTGTGGTTGAAAATTGGTCATTTTCATTAAAAAATGACACCTTTTTGAACGGTTTTTTGTCAATACCTTAAAAACTATGCATCTAACTAAAAAAACTGTATAAAACATTTTTGTGGCTTATAAAAAATCAAAGAGATTTGTTTCTTCATAAATCTTCTAGTTATAATACAAAAAGGGATATGGTAGGTGAAAAGAGTTTGTTTTTTTGGTGCATGCTCAAATCGGTGTACTCAACTTGATATAACAGAGAAACAGTCGACTTTAGGTTTATAATGCTTTCCATACCCTTTTTAGTGCTTGAAAAGACCTTTAAAATGAAAAATAATAAATGTTGATTACATTCAAACTCAGCGAGATATGCTGCAAAACAATCGATGACTAATGTATTTTAAAAAAACTAAGGAATATATTTAAACCTTTATTCACCATAATTTAAATGCATCGTTTTCTTTCTACAATACCTTCTATTATAGTGTTTTTTATATTTTCAAAAAGTTGGACGGGTTTAAAATAAATGGTTTTTAAAACAAATAAGATCAAATTATACATATGTAGAGGGCATTTTTAAATAAAAAAATAGATTGCTCCATGTAACTCGAAAATTATAAGAGATACGACAAAAACATACTAATATAAAAATGTAGGCTTCCTCTAAATAAAAATTTTTCATTATTGTATCTCTTATCATTTTCAAGTTACATGGAGAAAAAGGAAGATTTTTAGGAAAATTTAAAAATGCGCTCTATAATTTGATCTTTTTTTTTCAAAAACCATTCATTGTAAACCCGTCCAACTTTTTGAACATATAAAGAACACTATAATAAAAGGTATTGTGGAAGGAAAATGATGCATTTATATTCTGGTGGATTAGGGGTTAAATATACCTCTCATTTTTTTTTAAATACATTGGTCATCAATTTTTTTGCAGCATATCTCGCTCTTAGTTTGAATGTACTCGACATTTAATATTGCTTACTTTAAAGGCCTTTTCAAGCACTACAAAAGGTATTAGTAGCATTATACACATACACCCAAAATCGACCGTTTTTCTGATATTTCAAGATTAATACACCGATTTGAACAATGAATATGCCCCAAAAAAAACAAACTCTTTTCACCTACCATATCTCGTTTTGTATTATAACTAGAAGATTTTATGACGGAAGGAATCTCTTTTTTTTATTAACTACAAAACAGTTTTATACAGTTTTTTTAGTTAGATGCATAGTTTTTAAGCTATTCGCAAAAACCCGTCCAAAAAGGTGTAATTTTTCAATGAAAATGGCCAATTTTCAACCACGAATAACTCAGAAAGTATTGGGTTTTCAAAAAAAAATTATAGAATGGTTTTTGCTTAGAATTAGGTTCTCTAGGCACCTCTGTGGTTATTTTGACCAACAAATGGGGGAAACGGCCCCAAGATAAAAGCGCCACGGTATACATATAGGGGAGACTTTGAATAAGGAGATATGTAGAGGCTATTCCCATAATTTCATTAAAATGCATGCATTAGGACAGAATTCGGAGGTAATATCCTGTTCTTGCTCTCATTGACTAACGTAATGTACGATACAAATTATAAAAAAATAACATACAAAAGCAGTCAGACTTTGATACTCTTGGTAGCAGTAACATCATTTCTAACAATGTTTTTTCAACTACAGATTGCTAGGGTCCACAGTCCACAACATCGAGACCAAAATTTCATTTGTATGGAAAGTACACATAACCTAAAAAGATCAGGTCATGAAATTTTCCCAGAAACTTCAAACCTAATTTTTCTTTTTAATTTTCTGAGGGCGAATTCCAGAGTGAAAATCGAAACTTAGTTTCGAGTAGTTATTTAAGAAATGTATTTTTTTTTGGTTACAAAAAAATTGTGGCTCAATTCCATATAAACATAACACCAAATTAAACATTCCGTTCACCAAAAAAAAAAAAAAAAAAAAATTCGTTTACTTAGCATACAGTCGGAAAAATGAAAGAATATCCATGAACGATCACATCAATCACTTATTTTGAATTTGCTGTCTTTTTCTATAACAAACGTTTATTATTTATAGAAAAAGACAGCAAATACAAAATAAGTGATTGATGTGATCGTTCATGGGTATTCTTTCATTTTTCCGACTGTACCTACATTGGACCAAAATTTTCCTCTTACTTGGCACGCATTGATTGGCCCAGATATTGGTACGCCCTTCGATATTTTTGGCAGAAACCACTTGGAAAGTTTCTCATCGAATTTTGGAAAATTCATTCATAGTCAAAAGACTAAATGATTTCCGTGTAGATATGTTTTTAAAAAAAGACTAAAATATGAAATGTTGTAGTTTTAGTTTGCTTTTAAATCTCGTATTGCTTGCCTGTCAACTTCAGAGGTTCGTGATAAAGATGCTACGCTTTCACCCTTTTCACTTCTGTTTAAAATTTTTAGTTTTCATTCTTCTCATTCCCAGAGCACTGGCCCTATCAATATTGCATTATGCGCCTCCCTCACGGCGAATAGATAATTTCTGTCGAGTGAATTTCGATAAAACCTCAAAATGCAATATTTGAATAATGGGAAATCATAACACGGATAATCTGCAGCCCAGATAAATTGCATACGGATAATCGGGGTTCCTTTGTAGTAGATGATACTTAATTTACTTTTTTATTGAAAAAAAAAAATGGCAATAAACTTTGTGAAAACCAAAGGAACTGATCGTCCAAACTCTGATTTTACACCAATCATATAATATAGGTTAAAAATTAGCGAACATGTTATATTATGAACATCTAGTCTAAAGGACCGTGCAACACTCCTTATGGAAAAGTGACCACGGTCAAATTTAACGAAAGTTCGATCAATGATAGGTCTTAGTGCGTAGATTAAAAAAGTCCATGGGACTTGAGGCTGAAAAACTATTATTCTGAAGTCACCGCCTTCTGAATTTATTGGATTCAGGTGCTCGGTTTACGTTAAGTGTACTAATTCACGGTCAAGTGAAAGAAAATATTTATTATTGAAAGAAGAGAGACTTATTTTCTTCATGCATCTTTGTATATTGGGCATGAATTTGTGGTCAAAAATAGATGCATCGTATTTTAGTCTTCAGGGAACCCCCGAAAGGTCCTCAGAAAACTGAAGATGCTTCACACTTATCCAATACTAGCATAGTTGCAGTTTCGCCTTATTTTTAGAAAACAATTAAACAGTGGCAGATTTACGGCTTCATATGGCTTCTAGTGCAGCCGATATGTGAAACAATTGTGCATTTAATGATAGAAGCATATAATTTGGACCATATATACTAGACATATAAGATCAAGGTCTTGAACCGGAAGAATCGGTTTACCAGTTGTGTTTTCACTGGGTTTTTATGTAAAAAATTTTGTTTTTTTTTCAATTTTTTCACCCTGTATATATTGAATTCTAAATTTAGCAAGTTAGTTTTCATATTTGCTACAGTTCTTATTCACTGATAGTGATATGGATGCTGCGGCGGCTCGTGACCTAAAAAAGTGATGAAGATGAGGAAAGTCTGCTGGACCCAAAAGAAATTTCGGTATACTTATACCTATGACGCGTCCAAATCTCATTAAAAATTCTTTAAAAAATGTTTAGAGTTTAGGGCCCTAACAACTTGAAAACTTTTTTATGGCACTTATATTAGAAGAAAGTGAAAAAAGAGAAGTATCTTAAAGTGTGTAAAATATTTAATTTCCTTAGCTAAGCGCTTTCGACATATGTGTCATCATCACAGCTAATGGTCAAAGTATATAAAAAAAGTACCAGCTACTTCGGGTTGTAGGTGTTTGCATTACGAACATTGGTCTGCTGTGCAACTCCGGATGATGAAATATTATTTTTCCTTGATTACTTGATTACTTAATTAAAATAATAAAACAGTAAGAACAACCACTTAGACCTTACAAACATATAAATTTTAGTCGTGGTACGGTATCACCGAACCATTTTTAAGTGATGCGAGCAGTCAACTGCTCGCAGTTACCGTCAATTAATGACGGTCATTGTGCTTCCTTTGTCAAAAATAGAATTAAAAAATTATTCGCTTCTTTTATCACGTATTAATTATTGACGAGTCCTTTTTATCTAGTTTAAACAAAAATGAATATCTAGGGACGTTTTTTTTTGAAGAACGTCATATAAAATATCTGTTGTAATATGAAAAATGTTGCTAAAAATGTAAACTAAAAATCATTTAAATCTCCTAAAAAACCTTTAGCCAGCTGAACTGATTTGCGGTCTTCCATCTTCCGAAAAAAAAAAACGAATACTGCCCGTCATAGCACGCATCCAACTAAAACTTTACTAGGTGAATACGGCGGATTTATTTTTAAATTTATCTGCACTTGCTAATCTGGGTACTACCAGTGCCGATATGATGACGTAACGTTGCCATGACAACCGTTGATGCTAGTGCAGCTAAGAAACAAAATTTCATCCACGTCTTCATCTTTGCTGGAGTCATATATAAGTCAAATGACACAGGTCAGGATCTGACCGTCAAGGACCTGCAGTTTTAATTTTTGGATTACATATTAAAATTCTTTTTTAATTTTTGGATTAATTAAAAAAGAGTAGGTTTATAGTTAATTTCAGTATTTATATATAATAATGCTACTTATATTTTTTTGTCTCAATTTAATTATATTTTTGGTGAAGCTCGCCTTCACCTACTTCACCTGGCCAGCTGCCGCTGTAATGGATGTAGAAGTTGTTCCCGAAATGTTCTATGAACCATTCCCGAAATGCTGTTCGATATGCCAACCATTTTAGCCATCGCTCGTGTACTTACATTTGGATTATTCTCCACAACATCTAACATGTCGTCTTCTACATTTTAATCGATGGATATTTCTTGTTCTTCTGCTATTTTTTTCAGTACAACAGAACCCGTTTCTAATAATCTTTGAGAAACATTTACAAAAGTTCGAGGATTAGGAGCTCGCCTCTCGGGATACCGATGCATATAAATTTGGACAACTAAATTACTGTTGCATTGCACTTCTCCATAGACAATCAACACATTATGATATTATCGGATGGAAAACAGTGACACTAAACACAATCGCGTTTATACTAAACACAAAAAATGTTCCAATCTATCTCGTAGTAATGAAAAAAAGTACCTACCATTGACAAAGCAATGGATATAATATATTTGAATTACCTATCGATTCCTGGTTGTCTTGATAATCACTCGCTCCTCAAGAAAGACTCGTTCCTTTTTGTTTGATGTTGAAGCGACCATTACTCGTTGTAATGTAAACACTTAGAGCCCCCGCAAACTGCAGACTTTTTAATCGGACGATAGTTTAGTCGGGTTGGGCTGTCCATGATGGGTAAGCCCATTAAACTTTTTGTCGGCCGAGACTGAATCGGTGTAATGTGCGCATCTGCATACCTCTCTGTACTGATTAAGAAGCCGACTAAACTATCGGTCGATAAAAAGTCTGCAGTCTGCGTGGGCTCTTAGACGTGTTTCGAAATGGATAAGGGTTTCACTAATATTTACATTTTATTACTTTACTACCAGATACAACAGGGTAATAAACAGGAACCCACTATTTTCTAATTGCAACTGTCTACCTATAAATTTTTGTATTGCACATAGTTGCCATATTTCAATTTGCATGCCAAAATGTATTTTCGTTTTTTGGCCAAACGGGTGAAGTTAAAAAAAAAAGTTATCAGACTTTTTTGCTCTACACGGTATCTTCTACCAACACCTTTAAGGAACGCACTATTTTCGGGGACACCCTATATAAACATAGTAAGTTTATATTCATGGAACAGTTGTATTTGAACTTTATATGTAGTAGTTAGTGTGTTCAAACTGTATTAAACAAGTTCGTGTTAAATAAATTGGTTTTTAAGCTGGGTAACAGTCAGAGCCGTGCCGTACATTTTTTCAATATGATGCAAGTCTTCGAAATGCCGCCCCTTAAATATTCTTGAAACTTAACTTTTATTTTAAAAACCAAACATACTCTAAATTAAATGACATAGGTATGCATTAACATTACATTAAGTACCATTTACAAAAATTATAATTTTACCCTTCTGACTTTAATCTTGGTAAGCTCGTCAATCAGATTGGTTGAATCTAGAGGGGATAGATAGGTGTAGCAGCTAGTGAGAACACTATTGAAATACGTGCTAAGTTTTTAGTTCTGGTGGTCTTACGGAGCTTCGTAAATTGTTTTTAATAAATTTAGTTTTGAAAAACTTCTTTCCCCACTTGCTACAGAGACAGGGAGTGAATAAAATTCTTAGTAATAAAACTAAATTTGGCTATAAAGGAATTAGATTATTTTGGCACAAATAGTTCAAAACCTCTAAGGGTTTCATAGAGTATGGTATCATTTGGGATATATCACGCAATAATTCTTTTAGAAGATCGGATTCTTTTTCTATTGAAAGTATTGATTGAAGATTCATACTTACAATATTTTTCTAGTGTTTTATCATCTTTTTCCCTTAAGTTAAAAATATTATATAAAAATGTTTAAAATTCTTATTATGAGTTTGTAATATCGAAAATCGATCAATCAAAGAATTAAGGGCACAGGCGCAAAATTTGCTTGCATAACATTCATTTTTTTCGAAACCTGAAAAACTAATAAATATTTTTGAAAAATTTAAACGCAGATTGAAAGATTACATTATTATCAATAGAATAAACAATAGTTTACTTTTGAATAAGATATTTAAAATTAAAAATTACACTCAATTTTTTCTTTTTTTTACTCCTGTAACTTATTTAAATAAACATTATATAGGCTTTCAGGGATTTTCGGCCCTCGGTAATAATGCAATCTTGCATTCTGCGTTTAAAGATTTTCAAAAATACTAATTAGTTTTCTCAGGATTCGAAAAAAATGAATGCATTTAAAAATCATTGCAAGGAAATTTTGCTCCTATCCACTTAACGGCAATGTCTAAAATATTGATGAACTTTATTTTAAATTTAAGCAAATAAACGCTTTTTTCTTCTGACAATTTCATTTTCAGCTGGAAATTCGTAACTTATATCAAGATTTTCTGAAATTTCATTAAATTTTCATTTGGTTATTAGCCATATTGTCTGTAACTTTTCATTTTTCCTATAGTTTCTGACAGCATTTTTACACAATCTGACAATTTTTCTTTGATTTTACTGATTATGCCGCCCCCCTTGTGATGCCGCCTGATGCGACTGCCTCGCCGCATCATAGCACGGCACGGCCCTGGTAACAGTATCTTTATATGTTAAGTATGTAGTTGTTATCTATCGTAAGTATTGTAGTTTGTTAGAACTGCGGTTTGTTCTGTTGAGGGTACTGCTGATTTTATTTGTTACATTCTAAGTTATACTCTTGGTTCATTCATGTGATTTGACATGCTAATTGGTCTGTAATTGTTTACATCATGAGTACAGTATCATAAATAATCCCTTATATTGGACCCCTTATAATTATATACAACATATTTGACTTTTAAAACAACAGACGATAAAATCTTGCGTCTTTTTTATGTTTTTCTAACCACCATCTCGATAATTCCACCCCTAACACAAAACATAGCTACTATTTAAAAACGAATACATTAAAAAAACTTAGGAATCATAAATCATTTTTCAAGAGCGCCTACTTGAAACTTATACAATGTTTCGATTCAAAACAATATCATTTTACGACAAAATTAATCTTTATTTCCTTTGTGACAAGTCGCGTGAGTGGATGTCGTTATAAAAAATTTACGTGGTCGGTAATAAGGTGGTGCATTTAAACATTGTCGTTGTTGTGGAAGATAATCGGAAAGTTTTAGCAGGGGTGGATTAAATAAATATTACATTTCGGAGTATATATCGACGGCCAATACTAACAATTTTCGGTATCACTAAACCCCCCTTTCAATTAAAGATTTTGGGGGTTGTGTCCGCCCCCGCTACAGAGTTGATGTAATTTAGTTGAAAACTGATCTACAAAATGTCCCCCTCACAAATAAATTTAACGTGTTTTTGCATATTTTTAGATTTTCTATAGGGACCAAATTATAGGGGGTGGCAACTTTTTAAATTGACACACTATATAGACGTAACAGATCAATATACTAAATTAATACCTATATTTATAATATCAATTGTGTGAAAAAAATTTCATCCCTTTGAAAATATGTGGCTCATGGAAACCATAAACATTTTTACAATAGGTAACTTTCAGAACGCCCTTTAGAAAAACCCTCTTCGGTCATTTTAAAAAAATTGTCTTTACAGAAACACTCAAATATTATGAAATATACAGGGTGAGTCATGAGTAGAGACTGGAAAATATGCACTAAAAAATGTCTAAAATATGCATGCAATATGCATTTTAAAACAAGCTGAATATGCACAATTAACATGCAAATATGCATTTATATATGCACTTATTTTTATATGAATAATTTTATGGTTTACGTTAAATACATAAATAAATAAAAAATAATAAAAATAAATAAATAGGTTTGAATTTAAACCAAATTGTATTATTATTTCTTAATATATTTTTTTAACTTCAGGTTTTGTGACAAATAAAACGGCAAAATATTTTATTTTGACCACAAGATAAATAAGAGTACAATAAAATAAATGTACATATTTTTATTGTTACAATATTGATTCATATTTTCTAAACTAATATTATAAAAAGAGTACAATAAAACAAATTTACATATTTTTATTGTTACAATAAATAATCATATATTGATTCATATTTTCTAAACTAATATTATGTCTTCTATCTGTTAATATTTGTTTATAGGCAGAAAAAGATCTCTCAACGTCACAAGATGTAATTGGGGCATATTTAAACTTTGCTATTAGAGACGGATCCATATTAATATTTTCATCGAAGTTTCCAAAATTGATTATATTATTTATTGAACGCAATAAAGTGAAACCCTCATTTTTGTTTAAAACGTCATCAAGTTTATCTTTAATTTTTACTCCAATTTCCCCATTCAGATTTGTTATTTTCTGTTTAACCGAATCAACAATAGACATACTATTGTGAAGACATAAATTTTGAGCCTCTAATTTTGTAATTGAACTTTCAATGATATCGAAATTCGATTTTATATACAACAATTGATTTTTAATAGACTTTTCTTTAAAAATATTTTGACAGTTATCAATAGCGGTACAAGTCGGATCAAAACTTGAAATAACGCTTTTGATGTCGTCGTAGTGTTCAGATAAAAATATAGCACTTTTAAGCCAAGTTCCCCATCTGGTTAATACTGGTTCTGGTGGTAAAGGAATATCGGGAAGCATCTCCCTATATACCTGTACACGTAGTGGTGCTTTCAGAAATACTTTTTTTACATTATTTATTAAGGTGTTTACATTGGGAAATTCAATTCTAACTTTCTCTGCAACTCTGTTTAGGCCGTGCGCCAAACATGTAGGGGAGCCTGGGTACGGTTGTAACAGGGTACGGTTGTAACAACTCGAATATTATCGAAACTGTGTATGATAGGCGAGGGGCACAAGGGAAGGAATACGCAGACAACGTGTCCCGACACGATTGTCAGTGCTGCATCACCTTTCGCGCGGTAATTACACTTACAGTGAGACCTATTGTGTTTTGTCAACGAAAAGTAAGTATTTTTGACGAATTTCTTTCTGTTATAACTTAAATATTAATATTGTCACGTATTTCAAAATATGCTTATATAATCGTCGCAGTTTAGAGATTATAATAAGCATATATGTTTTTGTATAGGTTATGCTACTTCGTGCTTGCGACAGTATTATTATCAAAATGGGGGGGTGGGGACGGTTGTAACGATTTTCATGGGGACGGTTGTAACAGTAATTTTAATTGTAAACCGCCGTTACTACAGTACATAAGCCTGACAGGGTTGTTGCAAGACGTGGCACAAGGCAGGTGGGCGCAATTACTTCTGCTGAACGAGGCTCTTTGGTCACACTAGCATTTGCAGCTAACGCATTAGGCTACGCCATTCCACCTATGTTCGTGTTTCCTCGAATTAGATATCAAGAGCATTTCATTAGAGACGGTCCAGTGGGATCAATCGGTACCGGTAATCCATCAGGGTGGATGCAAGAAAAGTCATTCATTATATTTCTTAAACATTTTCAAAAACATACGAATGCCTCTTTGTCACATAAGATATTATTAGTGCTAGACAATCATTCGCCCCATATACATATCAACTCCTTAGATTTTTGCAAAGATAATGGGATAGTATTACTGTCATTTCCGCCCCACTGCTCTCACAAGCTACAGCCCTTAGATAGATCCGTTTATGGGCCTTTCAAAAAAGCCATTAATACTGCCTGTGATGACTGGATGCGAAATCACCCAGGAAAAGTCATGATTATTTACGACATACCGGGTATTGTAACTATCGCAATGCCACTTGTTTTCACTCAGGTGAATATCCAGGCCGGATTTCGAAAGAGAGGGGATCTTCCCATTCAACCGCAATTTGTTTCAAGTAATTGATTCTGCGCCATCGTTCGCGAAAGACAGGCCTAATCCAAATGCTACTGAAGAGGTGGGCATTTCTAATCAACATAGCATTTGACTTGCACCTGATGACGAATCACTATCACCTTCGTTACTGAAGGAGGATTCACCTTCATCCAGCGCAGTAAGCCCCACTGAGCCCGAAACTAGAGCTTCAACTAAAGAATTTACTAACAGTGATCCTAAAAAGGAAACATCCCTTGACCATCAAATGCTCACACTAATTGAAATATCCGAGCTCGAAGCAACAATAACACCGCCTAGACAAACATCTCTAGAACCTAACCAAGAATGGCAAGCTGGTACAGTGAATCTGGAATCAGACATCTCTCCTCGTGATGCTTTTTTGTGTCAGCCATCAGAACCGTCTACAAGCAAGCAGTCTGTCTTCTCGCCTGAGACTTTACGGCCTTACCCTAAAGCTCCACCTAGAAAACTAGGAAACAGAGGTCGAAAAACCAAAAAGTCTGCTATCTACACAGATACTCCAGAAAAGGAAGCTGCTAGAAAGGAGTATGAAGAGCGACAAAAACGGTTGAAAAATAGACGAACAAAGAAAAAAGTACTCGAATCATCTACTGGAAAGGTAATCAAAAACAAAGGGAAAGGAAAAGCGAAGAAAATGAAGATTAATACACCATCAGAAGAAGAATATTATTGTCTTATTTGCTTAGAGACCTATTCAGTGAGTCGATCTGGAGACAGTTGGATTTGGTGCCAAGGTAGCTGCAAACAATGGTCTCACGTGGCCTGTATACTGATGGAAGTAGATATTATATATGCCACAACTGTGATTAGTCTGATTAAATATAGGAAATTATAATTTGTTTAAACTCAGATTTTGTTTGATATTTTTTATTAATAAATTTGATTTTGATCTTGTTTGGTATTTTTGATTAATAAATATGATTAAAAATAATAAAACTGATTTTATATGTTTGATTTATGTATTATTTTTGATTGTTACAACTGTCCCCTATTCGTGTTACAACCGCCCCTGGTATGGGGTCGGTTGTAACAATCGCACACACTTATTTAAATGACATATTCCCTCCGTACTATTTTACTTGAGCTATAGGTTTTGACATTAATTTAAAGACAAATGAATATTACTTCACATCAAAGACTTTGATCGTTGCTTACAGCTATAATAGCTGTGCTATGAAGCACTAAAGAAAAATTGTTACAACCGTACCCAGTCTACCCTACAGTGAATTAAATTAGGGAAAAAGATTTTAAGATTGGATGCAGCTTTCATCATATATGAGGCGGCATCACTAAGCATTAATAATATTTTTTCAAATGGTACTTGATCAGGTAAAAAAAAATTTGTTAGGGATTCGTTAACAAATCTAGCTATTGTAGCATAGTTTGTTTTTTCCAAACATTTTACACTAATTAAGTATGAGTTTTTAAAATCGCCAGAGTCGTTAAGAACTCCAACAATTAGATTCGCAATTTGTCGACCCTTTGTATCCGTTGTTTCGTCGACGGAAATCCAAAGATAATCGGCTTTTAACTGATTTTTAATACTCGTCATCACATCTTTGTAACATGCACTGACATATTTTTTCCGAAGAGTTGAAGAACTTGGTATTTGAGCTGGTTTATCTTTAATCTTGCAATAAGTTTTTAAAAAGTTTTGACACGATTTATGTTCTAACTTGTGCAGAGGGATATTGCAGTTCAAAAAAAAAATGGCATAAATCCTTTGCAAAGGTTTCTTGCCCAACTGACGTATTCTGAATCTGCAAACTGTTCTGTAGAATCTGCTGGCGAGGTTTATTATCATTTTTTGATAGCTTAGTTTGGTGAAGTGAAGTTTTTATGTGTTGAACTACTTGGAATTTCTTTTGACATGGAATCTGGAATATAATGATAATGATGTTTTAGATGTTTTCGTAAATAGATACCTACATTAAAATGATCAAACTTTTTAAACCTCCCCCAATTTTTTTTTATTTCTCAAAGTAAATTGAAATCGTCAAACAATAAAGTACAGTCAGTGTACCGTAGTATACAGGGTGGGCCACTCTCAACACCTCGCTCTGTATAAGCCAAACCGTTGCGAACTTTAAAAAACAGTTTTTGAAGAAATGGGACGGTTTGTCATTTTAGAATAGACAGACACATAGATGTGCAAAGAAGTTTGATAAGTTTAAAAATCTATTGAAGTGGAGAACTTACCTTTTTATCACAAATGGTGCAAAACATACTTTCACTGTCGATAACTTTTAGATGATTGTTACTTCCAATCCAACTTCTGAGAAGACTTGATTTTTCCCTTGCTACTTTAGGCATTTTCACAATAATAATAAAATGATTTTTTTACACAGTATAGTCAATAACTTGCAATCACAAAAGTTGAATAATCGGCGATTGATTTAAGACTAACCATTCATAAAATAAAATAATCTATCCTACCCTTAAAACAGTGTTGCCAACTCGACCAATATAGTATTTGCCAAACCTCACAAGAATGATGGAATGATCAGTTCAACAGTAGGTATTCCATTATCAACTAATAAAAAATCCCTATAGCAAGCATAACCCAGTACAGATAAATTATTTGTTTTAAAAAATGCTGAAACATGATCCTGTAGTTAATAGTAATCTCATGGTCCACAGACATAAGTACTAATATAAACATTATTGAAGGCGAAGGGATTTGCTGATGTAGGTGTGTATGTGTGAATGGTTAAACATTTTTTGTTAGGAATCAGATTTGACTCACTGATATCAGTTTCAAGTTCCTGTGAGAGAGTTCCTAAGTTGTTTTAGTAATTGTAAGGCCAACATAAAAATTTGTTCTGAATTAGAAGATTTTCGATTTTTACTAAATAATTTTTATATTATTTAATATGCTAGAAAATATGCTATATGCTAAACAAGAAATAAATAAGCTAAACAACACAAAAATATGCCAAATCTAGCATAAAATAAGCTAAATTGGCAACGCTGCCTTAAAATTTCGTTTTGGTTGGTTTTCCCAGAATAATTCATAGTTGGCCGACACCAGCAGAAAGTACAGGTAATATTTGTAATGTTATTCAAAATATAATCGGTATTTACTTAGGTAATTTGTAAATTCTGAGAAGTCTATAAATCTTAAATATCCGGATAATGATACCTGCAGCTATAAATAACGCCCATTATGTTTATGGGTACAACAACAAAGGAGCTTAACAGCAAAATATTTACTTTCACATTTTATTTTAATGGATGTTGATGTTACTAATATATACCTTATTTTTAAATGGGGTAGAGTAAATTCCCATCAAAATATGCATTTATATGCTCTTAAATCTCCAAATATGCAAGGCATATGCATTTATGAAAAACATGAGAAATATGCAGCATATATATGCATATGCATTTTGCATATAATCCAGTCTTTAGTCATGAGGAACTGTACATACTCCTACCTCGTGTAGAGGCTCCTATGCGGAATAACAAATGACCATTAAAAAGTGTCTGCTCCCATTGTTTAATAATATACAGGGCGAGTTTCGCATTTTGACAGAAATTTGTATTCGTCATAATTTTTGAACGGTCAGATCGATGTGTCTCTTATTTTGGTCAATCGTTACACTATTACCACCTAATCAAATGATTTATTCAAACTAGAAAAAAATCAGGTCCGGCTTCAAAAAAATTAGTTCGTTTTGGTCTTAGAAAAAATTTCACCCTGTATAGGCTTTTCGAAAACTATAATATGAATTTTACGAATTAGACAAATAGGCAATTAAAATGACATATTTATTTTTTTCCCCACACGATTACTTAATTTTTTATAAAAAAATCAAATTTGAGTATGAATTAAAAGTTTGGTAAAGTAAACCATAGATTAAAAAACAATAACTTTTATTACAAAAATTAATTTTTTTTTGAACAAATATTTAATTTATGTTACCACCTAATCCACTGGTTTATACAAACTAGAGAAAAATCAGGCCCGGATTTAAAAAATTAGTTCGTTTTGGTCTTAGACAAAATTTCACCCTGTATACGCTTTTTGAAAACTATAATATGAATTTTACAAATTACACAAATAGGCAATTAAAATCGCACATTTATTTTTTTCCCCACACGATTACTTAATTTTTTATAAAAAAATCAAATTTGACACTGAATAATTAAAAGTTTGGTAAAGTGAACCATAGATTTTAAAAAATTAACTTTTATTACAAAAATTAATTTTTTTGAACAAATATTTAACTTATGTTACCACCCAATCAATTGATTTATACAAACTAGAAAAAAATCAGGCCCGGATTTAAAAAATTAGTTCGTTTTGGTCTTAGAAAAAATTTCACCCTGTATACGCTTTTTGAAAACTAAAATATGAATTTTACAAATTACACAAATAGGCAATTAAAATCGCATATTTATTTTTTCCCCACACGATTACTTAATTTTTTATAAAAAAAATCAAATTTGACACTGAATAATTAAAAGTTTGGTAAAGTAAACCATAGATTTTAAAAAATTAACTTTCATTACAAGAATTAATTTTTTTTGAACAAATATTTAACTTATGTTACCACCCAATCAACTGATTTATACAAACTAGAAAAAAATCAGGCCCGGATTTAAAAAATTAGTTCGTTTTGGTCTTAGAAAAAATTTCACCCTGTATACTCTTTCTGAAAACGCTAATATGAATTTTACAAATTAGACAAATAGGCAATTAAAATGGCATATTTATTTTTTTCTCCACACGATTACTTAATTTTTTATTAAAAAATTAAATTTGTCAAAATCGGAATTTTAACCTAAAACTGAAAAAAATAATGAAATCACGGTTAAACTCGCTACAACTCTGTTCCATTTTAATATTTTTTTTTCTGAAATTTTACAGCACATAATTATCTCTTACCATTGTGAATAAGAAAATTGTTGTAGACTTTCCGTCTTCTTATAAAAGTTATGAATTTTTAAAAATAAAAGGTGCAGATTCGTGAATTGCAAAGTTAAATCGCAAAAATTAAGTGAAAAAGTTTAAGATTTATCTATTTGATCACGTCTATGTTAAACTATAGAGTCCAAAGAGAAGTGTTATGGGTTTTAGATCTAGACTAAATTTGATTTTTTTTTATAAAAAATTAAGTAATCCTGTGGGGGAAAAAATAAATATGCCATTTTAATTGCCTATTTGTCTAATTTGTAAAATTCATATTAGAGTTTTCAAAACGCGTATACAGGGTGAAATTTTTTTTAAGAACAAAACGAACTAATTTTTTAAATCCGGGCCTGATTTTTTTCTAGTTTGTATAAATCAGTTGATTGGGTGGTAACATAAGTTAAATATTTGTTCAAAAAAAATTAATTTTTGTAATAAAAGTTATTTTTTTTAATTTATGGTTCACTTTACCAAACTTTTAATTCATACTCAAATTTGATTTTTTTATAAAAAATTAAGTAATCGTGTGGGGAAAAAAATAAATATGTCATTTTAATTGCCTATTTGTCTAATTTGTAAAATTCATATTATAGTTTTCAAAAAGCTTATACAGGGTGAAATTTTTTCTAAGGCCCAAACGAACTAATTTTTTTGAAGCCGGACCTGATTTTTTCTAGTTTGAATAAATCAGTTGATTAGGTGGTAATGGTGTAACGATTGACCAAAATAAGAGACACATCGATCTGACCGTTCAAAAATTATGACGATTACAAATTTCTGTCAAAATGCGAAACTCGCCCTGTATATTATTAAACAATGGGAGCAGACACTTTTTAATGGTCATTTGTTATTCCCCATAGGGGCCTCTATACGAGGTAGGAGTATGTACAATTCCTAATGACTCACCCTGTATAGGTCACAGCAACTAGCTGAACTAGCTAAAGATTTATAAAACTAAAATACATTACAAAATGATTACAACAAGTAACTTACTTACTTACTTACTTAAGCCGTCCTCTTGTACCTTACGGTGTCGAGGTAAGTGGAGAAATGAGACGTCTCCATGCCTTTCGGTCGGTAGCTAGTCTTTCTGCTTCTCTCCACCCAATATTTCTTTTTTCGCAAGCCTTTCCAATATTTGCATTCCACGTTCTTGCTGGCCTGCCTCTTCTTCGTTTGTTGTCAGATGCCGCTTTCCATACCCTCTTTACAGTTCTACCTTCACTCATTCTCGCCATATGTCCGAACCACGATAACTGTTTCGTTTAAAGTCTGTCTAAGGTCCTTCCAACACCGCACCTTTCACGTATGTCTTCATTTCTTATACGATCACGTCTGGTCACCCCGGATACCGCACGTAAATATCGCATTTCGCATGCTTGGATTTTACTACGGATGTTGTCGTTCACTGTCCACGTTTCACTACCGTAGAGTAGCACCGGCTCGTATACGGTTTGAAATACTTTCATTTTTGTTTTCAGGCTTACTTCTTTCTTCCTAATAAAACTTTTATTTAGTGCATAGTATAATTTTGTTGCACTCATTACCCTGCTGTTTATTTCTGGTTCTATATTTCCTTGCCCATTCATTGTTGATCCTAGATACTTGAAGTCCTCAACTTGTGTAATGGTCTCATTATTCAACTTAACATTTATATTTTCTTGTGTTTTCGATATTACTAAAGCTTCTGTTTTTTCAATATTATATAAAATACAGTCAAACAAAAAAAAAAAAAAAAAAAATTAATTATTACAACAAGTAAATGAATATCAAAGCTAATGAATTAATGGTGCGGAGTGAAAACATTTTAATCGTATGACGTCACTAGGCGTTTTGGGCTGGCTGATATAATTTGAATTTAGAATCTTTTTAGTGGCCAAACGAAGATAAAAACAACTCCTTTTTCTTTGATATATTTAAGATAACGTTCTTTTGTGATTTGTAACATTTTTTTCGAATTTAATATTTTATGCAAGTTCCCTATTATGACATACATTTTCGAATAAATGACTTCATTACATAATTTTGCCACGCGCTATTCAAATATAAAACCCAGCTAAGCATATAATTTATATTAATCTCGACCACAAAAAAAAATATTTTCAAAAACTGAAATTAAAAAATATCTTTCTTTTAGGTTTTGTAATATTCATCTGCATTTACTAGGAATTTCCTATATCGGACGACTAACGATCCAAAAGAAGGGAAGAAAAACGTATTCCAAGCCTTGCTCTAATTACATTTTTTTCGATGGCTTGTTATAACCAACTGTTGCACTAAACTTTCTCTTTCGTATTTCAATAATTGGTTTTAAATTTCTGGAACTTTTCCTATTTTTTAAATTTTTTAAGCCCTCTTTTAAGCCGATCAGTTTAATTTCTACATTTTTATCTTATTTAAGATATTTTGTGTACTCTACTAATAGCAGGGGAGCCTTGGATGCTAAATTTGCAGTTACTAAAGCGTCATGGGACCTATTAGATTGTGAAGATTAGACCCTAAAGGCGGAAATACATATCCGCGCCGCGAACTCCGCGCCGTGTGAGCGCCGCGCGTTTGAGGCGCGGTTATTGTTCGTTAAAATTTTTCATTTTGACGACCCAGAGGAAACATACGAACGTTTAGTAATTGTAGATAATCATGTCTCTGTCCTGTACTTCTACTACATCTTATTTTGTTATTACATATTCTGAAACTATTTTCTTGTGTCATCTTATGCAATTTACTATTTTATGTGGAATAAGCCACAGTTTGCGAACATTTCGGGAACTACCTTTTCGCTTCCCGGCGACACAAATATAATGGTAGGGGAGCCCAAGCGGGGATTTTTGTAGTTACTCGAGCGCGTCAGATTATCATATGGGGAGAAACGTTGTACCCTGCAGATGTACCTCCACCATCTACTGGCTCTTAACACAGGGGGGTTCGTTCAGGGGGGCCCGAAAAAAAAATCTATCCTTAAAAATACTCGAAATTGTCAGATTAAGATTAGGTAAGTTAAGTACATGCAAAAGAGTCTATATTTCAAAAATATGACGATTTGAGCGGGGTGTACGGAAATGGGTGAGTCAAAAAGTTTCACAAAAAAAGCGAATATTTTGCGAAATGAACGTAAGATTGAAAAACTAAAAACTACGTGTTCAATGTTTTTCAAAAATCTATCGAAAAATACCAAACATGACCCCCACGGAGAGAGGGGGGGGGGTAAATTTAAAATTTTAAATGCAAATCCCGCGATCTTTCGCAAAATAAACATCATATCGAAAAACTGCAAAATACACTTTATCAATATTTTTAAAAAATCTAACGATGGTTCCAAACACGACCCCCACAGAGGTGAGGTGGGGGGCTTACTTTAAAATCTTAAGTGGTAGCCCCCATTTCTTATTGCAGATTTGGATCGTTTGTATAAAAATAAACAACTTTTATTCGAAACAATTTTTCTAATTATGGATAGATGGCGCTGTAATCGGAAAAAAGATTGTAGGAAATGGAAAATTAAATTAAAAAATGGGAAGTCCCCATTAAAATGGAAATACTTACTTAACTCTTTTTGGTTTTACGACCTAATAATCACAGCCCAATAGGTCCCCAAAGCGCTCGAGTGACTGCACATTTAGCATACTTTGCTCCCCTACCATAATATATCTGCTTGTTCCTACAACCAGAAACAAAATTAGAGAACTATAGGTTCTTCCACGTTGTGCGTTACCTTTTTCGTTTTCCGGTGACACAATTGTAATATATCTGCTTGTTTCAACTCCGTTGCTTCACCAGAAGCGAAGTTAGAGAACTATTGGCTCTTCCAAGTTGTGCGTTACCTTTTTGGCTTTCCGGTGACTCAATTATAATATATCTGCTTATTTCAACTCCGTTGCTTCACCAGAAGCAAAGTTAGAAAACTATAGGCTCTTCCAAGTTGTGCGTTACCTTTTTGGCTTTCCGGTGACCCAATTATAATATATCTGCTTGTTCCAACTCCGTTGCTTCACTAGAAGCGAAGTTAGGAAACTATAGGCTCTTCCAAGTTGTGCTTTACCTTTTTCGTTTTCCGGTGACCCAATTATAATATATCTGCTTGTTCCAACTCCGTTGCTTCACCAGAAGCGAAGTTAGGAAACTATAGGCTCTTCCAAGTTGTGCATTACCTTTTTCGTTTTCCGGTGACCCAATTATAATATATCTGCATGTTCCAACTCCGTTGCTTCACCAGAAACGAAGTTAGAAAACTATTGGGTCTTCCAAGTTGTGCGTTACCTTTTTGGCTCTCCGGTGACCCAATTATAATATATCTGCTTGTTCCAACTCCGTTGCTTCACCAGAAGCGAAGTTAGGAAACTATAGGCTCTTCCAAGTTGTGCATTACCTTTTTCGTTTTCCGGTGACCCAATTATAATATATCCGCTTGTTTCCACTGCGTTGCTTCACCAGACACGAAGTTAGAAAACTATAGGTTCTCCAAGTCGTGCGTTACCTATTTCGCTTTCCGGTGACACATAATATATATCTGCTTATGAATGTTTTTTTGATATTGATAACTATTTCCGAAGTGAAAGTCGAAAGGTCAAGTAAACTTGATTTCAAACTCGAATTGTGGCTTATGCCCAAATAAAATAGTAAATCTTATTTTTAATACATGTTATTTTTAGTACAACAATGAACTAACATTTTTTAAAAAGGTCCGCATGTACATTTTTTTTATTTCAGCTTCTATTTCCGTTCAGATCGGATTTAAGTTGTTTCTTTAAATTAATTGGTTCTTTATTGAGGATCCCACAATAGTGATTTTCCACGGTAAACATCAATTTCCTTCCGACAGTTCCGACCATTCCATTACTAACAAATATTCAACTCATGCGCGCCAAAACCAACAAACCACTCGCAAACCCGTCCAAATACGTATTGCGAACCATCAAAGCGTTTGTTGAAAAACCGACAGAATTTAGATCGTGGTGCGCCGTGTGCGTGCCGTTTGTGCGTCACTTGAAAACACGTACTAATCTGACGAATACGCTGCGCGCGAGCGGCTCGCACACCGAGCAGAGCGCATATGTATCGCCGCCTTTAAACTAAGAAAATTAAGTTAAGTTTTCCATTTTAGTGGGGGTGTGACCGGGTATAAATTTCCAAAAATAGTTTATTCCGTTTATAGCGCCATCTACCCGTAATTCGAAAAAATGTTTCGAATAAAAGTTACATGTTTCCATTATTATACAATACGTGATAAATGGTCTGATCAGCGTCTTACATAATATTTCTGATTTTTGTTTGTCTGCTGATATTTTTGAATCTGAGTAATTGCTTAATCCAAAAGCTTGATTACCCGTCTTAATTCTCTCATGTATTCTGCATTTGCTGCTTTTTCCTATTGTTACACCTAGGTAGTTGATCTTGGTTACTTTTTTAAATTTATATTTTCTCGTTAATATTAGTCCTCTTCCAGTTCCCCCGTTTAATTTCATGTATTTGGTTTTTTTTTTCATTAATTACTAATCCTATCTTTTGTGTTTCTGCTTCCAGCTTGTTTATGACTTTTATTGAGCCTTCTCTTTTCTCTGCTACATCTGTTAAATCATCACCATAAGCGATGATAGTTTGTGTTTTATTCAGTATTATATCCTTTTCGTTTAGTTTTGCTTCTCTCAAGATATGCTCCAAAACTAAGTTAAAGAGGATGGGAGAGTTTGGTTCTCCTTGCTTCACATATCTAATGGTATTAACTCACACATCTGCTGCTGTAGTTACTAAGGCTTATAAAAAAGACAAAAATAATTTCTAAATAGACATAATACAATGTATATACCTGCATTACGTGTTTAGGAATTTCTTTTTCGATATTCTTGAAAATAATAACATACGATATAACGCACAAATAGTAAAAATATTGTAAGACGTAATGAAGTAAACGGGAACCATCAGGTATTACGTATAAAATTTTTATGCAAATAAGCAGTATATCTTTACATTTCGAGTACAAACTTGAAATGTATATTACTTTAATGATAACACTTCAAACTTCAGACCGTCGGTCGTGAAGGCGAAGAGTAAAAATATAGTGCGTCGGTGTTAAAACCTAAACTTCTTATCTCATGACAAATTTCCTCTGATCCAGCCCAAGTTTCGCATAATTTTTGGCAGCAATTCCTCTACCGACACTTATTAAATATCATTAAGAGAACTTTCCGCACTAAATCATGCAAGTTTTATCAAAACTAAGATTCTATCTACCGCCATAATTACCGGTGTGAGAGAGGAGGTCATAGTTGCTAACTTCTCCTCGTTGGGAGGAGGTGGTTGCTCCAGGGTCGGGCTCAACCCTATATGTCGGACCGGAACTGCCGGGATGGTAGTTAAATACACAAGGTTCTTTGGTGTACTGTATACAAAGTCCGACAAAACTTAATTGGCATTGCTTTTGAAACTTAGAGTGTAAGCAATTAGTTGGTTTTAGTTCTCTGTACAATTTCTTGCATCTACATATTATAAAGTTTTAGTGAAAATAAACAGAATTTAGCCACGATGTCTTAGCCACTAAAAATATTATATAAGTATAAAAAAGTATCAGGGGTGAGCGCACGCCAAATAGAATTATATTTTAGTGTTCACCTTGATTAGCAACCATCGATTCTCCCATTGTGAAATTCGATTTTGTGACGTCAGCAAAATAGAATTCTATTTGGCGTGCTCTCATCCCAGTGGTAATTGCACGAGAGCTCTAAAATTATCGATTTGCTTCCCGAGTGACACTTTGGCAGTTTTAATTTACATACTGCCACTGTTACTGCCAAATCTTAAAATTTGTCCCATAACTTTGTTTGGTATGTCCCATAACTTGGTATGTTACAAACAGTGATCTCCATAAGGACCTAGGAATGGAAACTGTGGATATAATCATCAAGAAGATGGCAGGAAGTCACGAGCAACGACTTCACATGCACGAGAATATTGAGGCAATCCAGCTCCTCGATACTACTGGGCAAGTTAGAAGACTGAAGAGGACAAAACCTTATGAACTAGTTTAAGTGATAGGTGATAGTGAAAAGCAGAGCATAGTGCTTGTGCGCGTTGGTGTGTATGCTAGAATAGTGCACTATATTGTTAGGTTAGATAAGAGACGCTATGGGGCAAGCTCTTAATTTTAAGGAACAGTAATAATTTAGGTTAGATTAAAATTGCTCATTGGTCAAGTATGACCAGATTGTAATTGTAATAATCATCATCGTAGTGATGATTATGGGAAAAAAAATAATAACTTTGTTTAACCTCAAAAATGGCTCCTCATGCTAGCAAAGAACTAAAAGCAAGAATCGCAACGAAATTAGAAGATTGTTGGTCACTATCTCCCGTAAAGAACCATTTTAACGTAAGCAGAATAACAGTTTTTAATATTAATAAAAGATGGGGAGAAAAAGAAACATGGAACATGAAAGGAAGCCCTAATACAATTTGGAGAAAAATGGCCAGTAGTATTAGAGAGACTGCTATTGAAATACTTGGGAAAACGCAGGAAAAAATTTTGAGGATAAAGAGACTTGGTGGTGGTAAAACGAAGTACAAGGAAAAATAAAAGAGAAGAGAAAATTATATAAAAAGTGGCAAGAAACCAGATCCGACACAGATCTTCAACACTATATGGTGGCGAAAAAGGAAGCGAAAGTAGCAGTAGCAAAAGCCAAAGCAGAAGCATATTCAAACCTATACGATCAACTTGATACCAGGGAAGACAAAAGAAAGATATATAAAATAGCCAGACAGACAGCAAAGAAAGCAAAAGATTTTAATCAGATTAGATGTATCCGAGATGGAAATAATCAATTACTAGTTCACGAAAGGGATGTGAAAAATAGATGGAGACAAAAAATGGATGGGATGGTCAAAAAAGTACTTTGACAGCTTATTAAATAAAGAATTTGACAGACAGCCTGTAGAGTCAACGGAGACAGTCAACGGTCACCAAAATTACAAACGAGGAAGTGGCTCAAGCGCTTCAAAAAATAAAGAAAAGAAAAGCGGTAGAACCAGATAATATTCCTGGGGGAGTATGGAGAGCATTGGGAGAGACAGGAACAAGGTGGCTAGCAGATTTATTTAATAGAATTATGAAAGTTGGACAAATGCCAGATGAATGGAAAAGCAGTATACTGGTACCTGTTTACAAAAACAAGGGAGATATAAAACAATGTACAAACTACAGGGCTATAAAACAGCTTAGCCACTCCATGAAAATATGGGAAAGAGTAATTGATTGACGGATACGTGAAGAGACCCAAATACGAGAATCAATTTGGCTTTATGCAGGGCAGATCAACAACAGATGCAATTTTCATTAAAAGGTAGTTGATGGAAAAATACAGGAGTAAAGAAACAAACGCTCATATGGTATTCATTGATCTTGAATAAGCATATAATAGAGTTCCTCGAGAGATTCTCTGGTGGGCACTCAATAAGAAAGGAGTCCCTGGTGAATATGTAAAGATTGTGAGGGATATGTATGAGGGAGTAACGTCTAGTGTTAGGACAGGTGTGGGAGAGACTGATAAATTTCATGTGAAAGTAGGATTGCACCAAGGCTCTGTGCTTAGTCCGTATTTATTCTCATTAGTTTTGGACCAGATAACAGAGAAACTACAGGGTAACATTCCATGGTGCTTAATGTATGCTGATGATATCGTGTTAGTAGAAAATAGTGAAAGAGACTTAGAACAAAAACTGGAACAGTGGAGGCAAGCTCTGGAGGAAAATGGTTTAAAACTTAGTAGGACAAAAATGGAGTATTTGGAATGTTCTTTTAAAGATGGAGTTACTACAAATAAAATGGTATCTTTGGATGGTGAACTGATTGTAAAAAGCAATAGTTTTAAGTACCCGGGATCGGTATTACAGAGTAATGGAGAAATAGATGGAGATACATGCAGTAGAATTAGGGCTGGATGGATGAAGTGGAAAGAAGCGAGTGGTGTCTTGTGTGACAGAAAAATTCCAATGAAGCTGAAGGGAAAATTTTATAAAACAGCCATAAGGCCGGCTATGATGTGCGGAACTGAATGTTTAGCAGTGAAGAAGAAAGAGGAACAACGAATGTATGTGGCGGAAATGAGAATGCTTAGATGGATGAGTGGAGTGACAAGGAAGGATAAAATTAGAAATCAGTATATTAGGTTAGGTATATTAGGAAGTCTAGGTGTGGCACCAATTGATGCCAAAATGAGAGAGCATAGGTTAAGATGGTTTGGTAATGTTCAATGTCGAGACGTTAATAACCAAATACGAAGAATAGCTGAAGTGCAGATTCCTGGAAGGAGTAGGAGAAAAAGACCAAAGAAGACCTGGGGGGAGACGATAAGGCAGGACAAGAGAATCCTTTTGAATATGCGAAAACTGCAAGAATTCAAAATAATATCAAAATTTAGACCTTAATAATCATTACAATTTATGAATTAACATATGTAATCAGTTGTTTGTTTGTTTAATTTATTATTGGTCTGTCATAATAAATATAATAATAATGTCAAACCAATCAAATACACTGCTCAAAACGATCAAATCTTACTAAGAGTCGTATCAGTTTTTTAGGAACCAGCTGTACATTAAACTCTTGTCTGGTAGCGTATGTGCAAAATAATTGTGTATTAACAACAAAAACTAGAGTATAATATTATCCTCTTCGTAGCCAAATAAACGTAACTATTCATAACAGGAAACTCTAAAACTCTAAAGTATCATAAAACTTTCTACCTTTTTTGAATTGAGTGCGCTTCGTTGTTTTAAATTTAATAAAACCCATCGCATTTTGTATACGATATTTTATTGTCACATTTTTCACAATATTTATCTTAGCGTCACCTGAAAATGCGTCATTATTCTCCATATTTGGGGGATTTATAGGAAATAAGCACTACAGTTGCAGCTCTCCGGAACTTTTAAAATATATTCGTCCCCGATGAATTGAAAAGTGTAATTTGTATTTAGAGCCTCAAAAGCGTGTGGAGAAAAAACGCGGGACCTTGAGACGGGTTGAAATACCTGGGGGGGAATAAATAGGAAGAATGGATAGACCGATAAATCTACATTTAGAGGAAATGCATGCTTGGAGTTAAATTCCTTCAGCAGTAATATATGTATGTTTGTGACGGATGTGTAGCGGCTTTATGGTTTATAAAAGCCAAAGTAAGTGGTTTTATAAAAATAAAACGTACCCGTCATATATGAATAACTCTTCACTCTGTTTCTCCAACAAACGTTTCTAAAGGAAAAGAAACCAGAAAATAATATGTTGATGTATTTAATTTTTTTTCGTGTTATTTAATTCCAGTTTTCTTTTAATTTCGATTTTCAATTTTGTTAATTTTTCATGATTTTCGTAATTACAAATCATAATGTTGTTACAAACAAAAAATCTATTATTCTATAAAGTATAAAATGTCGATAACAGGGAGAATAGTTTATTACAAAAATGCCACAAGGAAATAGCTTCAGAACAACAGGGAAAAATATAATAATAATTTTTTTTTCTACAACCGTGTTAAAAATGCAATTTTTAGCACTCCATAGGAGCGTTAAAAATGCTAATTTAAAGCGCTAAAATTTTAAGGCACTGCAGTTAAAAGTGAATTGTCAAATTGGGAAACGTCAAAATATTTATATTTCATTTATCAACATTAATATTAATAGTACAGCTTGCGCAATTTGAAAAAGGTGGCTTAAAAGGTTTTTTAAAATTTAATTTAAACTGTATTATTGCATTTTTAACACGTTTGTAGAAAAAAACAAGGTTATGTAAGGTACAATATTTTCGCTAAGAATTTTTAGACATTCCCCTCGAGTGTAGACAACCAGTTCTACCTTTTACGGGTCATAAGTTTCATGGTTTCAGCAATTAACAAAAATATTATTGTATTTTATAAATTTATAACGTTTATAGAAAAAATATTGTATGATATACGTGTTAAAAAGTACATTTTTAAGGCACTCATGTGAATTGCAGAATTCTCTTCGTTCATTCTGCGAACTTTCACATGCGTGCCTTAAAATTGTACTTTTAACACTTATATCATAAATAACTATTATTATTTAAATTTACGTGTCTCGACAACTAATGGTCATTGACACAAGAACAAAAAACAGTATTTACAATATTTAATTAATTTACAGGTTTTGGTACGTTTAAAACTTTTTTAAATATTTTATATCTGATCTGTCTGTAGAGTAGGGAGTGTGAGTCAAGTCCCACAGCACTTAGGCCACAATTGACCCATTGTACATCCTCCCAGGGGTTGTCGTCCTTAGTTCATTATTCATCCTGCCATTTCCAGGAAGGTGGACAAATCACCTGGTGACATCTCCCCTATATCGGCAGGTGTAGGCCAAGGCTCGCCGAACGCATACTCTCGTATTGACGATAACTCCGGACATTCACATAGGACATGCTCGACAGTTTCGTCATCTCGTTCACACCTCCTGCATAGAGATGTGTCTACTAGCCCCAGTGTGTGGAGGTGTTTTCTTAGTTGACAATGGCCAGTTAAAAATACAACTGTCAAGCGTAGGTTTTTCCTGGTCATTCTCAAGTACTTTTCTGATGCTGACTTCCCAAGGTTCCTTAGTGTTACCTTGGCAAGTCTACATCCTGGCCCTTCTTCCCATCTTCTTACGGTTTGCGCGTGGGAGTGACATTTGACAGTTTTCGCGATTGTTGTAGTCGACAAGCCAAAAAGATCACAAGGTCCTAAAAGTCTTAGGCCTGCTGCCCTTCTAGCCAGCTGGTGAGCAATGCGGTTGCCTTTATTTCTGTTGTGTCCTTTAACCCACCTCAGGATGATGTTGTTACCATCCGAAGCTTGGGCTAGTGATTCATGACACTCCATTACTAGCCCTGATATGACACGTGGTCTGTTCAGGGTTAGTAGCGCTTGTCTGCTGTATGTGCAGATTATTACAGTTTTGCCAGCTATACCTAAATATTTTATATAAGATTATACAAGTAAGAGTCTCTCAAGAAAGTAATGAAAGGGTTCATTGAACCAGGTGAACTAAGTATATCACTAAGGGTACAACTCATATAATGCTGTCGTCGGGTGGAGCTGAAAGTACTGCATTCAAGTAGGACATGCTGTATGGAAACCGTGTGTTGTTGAAGCATTCGCAGACTGGCGTATTTCTAGAAATCATTAGGTAACCATGCCTGAGACGAGTGTGACCTATTCTTATTCGTCTGATTGTCTCTTCTTTTTTGTATGGGGATTTGCGGTGGTCGAATTATTGGTTGTATCTGATGTAATTTTCATCTGCCTCTACTCCATTGATCTTGCCAATTTTCCAAAACCTATTGCTTGAAGAAATATTTTAGGTCCTGATAGAGCTGTATTATTTTAACTGGATTATTAGGACAATTAGCTTTTGTCGCTGCTTGGTCCGCTTTATCATTACCAGTAACACGTGCAAAGGGACCCAGATTATGGAGACAACTGCACAAAGTTAACAACTGGTAACAGTGATCGTGTACGTTATTGGCTATTGGGTGTTGTGATCTTAAGGTTCTTAGTGAATGAATCGATGAGAGTGAGTCGGTGCATATGGCTATATGTTTGCTGCGTTGTAGTGTGACTTCTAGAGTTTTTTTTTTATTCCATATAACTCCGCTGTATGTATACTGCAGATTGTAGAAAGGCGAAAAGATGTGATTTTTTCGTTTGTTGTAGTAACTGAACAGCTTTTACCATGTTGATTCTTACAGGCGTCTGTGTATAAGATTGTGTCAATCTTTTTCATGTGGATCATTTTGTTGAATTCTTGTCTAAAGTGAAGGGTGTGAGTCTCCTTGTTGTTGTAGGTATCTACATAGACTAGTGTTAAAACTAGGCTGCTTTCTGGTCCAAGGCGGGGATGAGAGATACAGATGGGGGTCGTATTAAAAAAATCTATATTGGTAATAGATTAATAAATTAATAACAATTTATTAATAATAAAATTATTAGTGACTTAGTAGTAAGGCACTATAGTTGATTTTTTAACCAAGAGGAGTAAATTAAAAAGACAGAGTCACACCCAAGAAAGTTACTAGAAATGTCACTAAATACATCTTCTTTTTTGGTTGATCATGTAGGCCTTCGACGGTAGTCCATAAATATTATATTATACTAATTCGTGGCTAAAAAGTTCTTAAAATAACTGCTTTTTATATAAAAGCAGACTTAAAACCTAAACATTAAAAGAATAACGCAGAAAACATAAAAAATCGCCGATAACTTAATTAACCTATGAAATGCCAAAAGTGTCAAAATCCCGTAAATGTCATTAGTGTCAAAAATTATTAACAGTGGAGGAAACGTGCCTGCGGTTGGACCAATTAGAAGCAAGCATTACGGCGCGGTAAATTTGAATCACTTCTCTTGGTTAAAAAACAAACAGTACCAAAAGAGATATCGAAAACAGAACGCAGCAGGGCAAAAAAGCGGTAAAAATTCTAAGGTCTCTACTATGGTCTAAAGATATAAGACAAAAAACGAAATTGACAATCTATCGTACCTTGGTAGAGCCTATTATGACTTATGAGGCAGAAGTTTAGCAGATCACGAAAAAAAGATAGAAAAAGATAGGTGACCAAAGAAAACTTTAAATTACATACCACAACAAAGACTAAGAAGGGGAAGGCTTTCAGTTGCCCGGGAAGAAAATATACGGCACATCATGAGAGATAGAGAATGTACGGCACATTATCAAAGAAGACGAATCGATGGACAGAAGATTGCGGTCGAAACGCGAGAAGCGGCAAAGGCTGTAGGAACCTTGCTTATAGATAAATAAAAGTCTTAGTAAATTCTTTAAGATCTTCCGAGCTTTTGTATACGAGTTAGTCTTAAAATAAACTTTTTCAAAACACAATACATGACCAACCATGTACTGGCCAAAAACATCTCAACTAATGGCAAACAAATTGAAAATGGAACATGTATACCTATAATTAACTGGGCCAAGAGATTAAATTAGGAAGAAATTATCAAACAACAAAGTAGTACTCTGGGCTAATTAGCAAAATTCATGGAAAAGTCATTTACCAGCAATTTTATTGCTGGAATCGAATTAAAAGATCCTATATATTAATAATATAGGTATGAAAAGTCCGCAGATAGTGTGCTACTTTTTTTATAAACAAAATGGCGCCGACAAATCGTATTTTTTTCAATTATTGCTCTATAACTCCAAAGATTTTAACATTACAACAAAAACACCCAAATAAAAATTCACCGCAATTAAATTCTGCATAGAGATAATATGTTTTTCCCGATTTGCTCCGACGAAAATTTTCCTCGGAAAATGCGGGTTTTCCCAACAAAAACTCTAATTTTCAAATAAAGTTTTAGGTAAGTAATTATTAATCAATAATTAAATAACTTAGTGACATCAAAGCTTTCTTGGTATATATTGTAATTCCAGAAGCCGGTGAAAATTAAACGAATATTTTAGCAACAATTCAATTGTTAATTAACAATTTACGATCGCAATAATAACCAAAATAATCATGATACATTGAGCAAACTTATAAAGATTATAAAGATGAGATGTTTATTTAATATTTTATCGACAAAATATAAATTTTTCGTTTTTTTGCATAATTATTAAATTGTGAAAAAAAAATAGTCATAATACGCTTATCTAATTAGTAAAGTACAAAGAAAGGTTATTTACCAGCAATTTCATTTCTGGAATCGAATATTATGATCTTATATTAATAATATAGGTATGCAAAGTCCTCAGATAGTGTGCTACTTTTTTTATTAACAAAATGGCGCCACCAAATCGTGTTTTTTTTTTAATTATTGGTCTATAACTCCGAAGATTTTAACTTTACGCCAAAAATACTCAAATAAAAATTCACCCCAAATTTAATTCTACATATAGGCATGTCTTTCCCGATTTGCTCCGACGAAAATTTTCCTCGAAAAATGTGGGTTTTCCCAACTATATCTCGAATTTTCAAATAAATTTTTTGGGCAAGTAATTATTTATCAATAATTAAATAACTTGGTGAAATAAAAGCCTTCTTGGTATAGATTATAACTGCAGAAGCCAGTGAAAATTAAACGAATATTTTAGCAACAATTCAATTGTTAATTAACAATTTACAGTCACAATAAAAACCAAAATAATCATGAGACATTGATCAAACTTATAAAGGTTATAAAGACGTGATGCCTATTTAATATTTTGTCGACAAAATATAAATTTTTTATTTTTTTGCATAATCTTTAAATATTTAAAAAAATAGTTCTTCTTCTTAAAGTTCCCTCTCCTATCGGAGGTTGGATATCATAATGGCTATGGTCACTTTGTTGGCTGCTGCTCTGAATAGTTGTAATGAACTACAGTTAAACCATTCTCTAAGGTTCCTCAGCCAGGAGATGCGTCTTCTTCCTATGCCTCTTCTTCCTTGGATCCTTCCTTGCATAATAATTCTCAGCAACTCATATTTTTCTCCTCTGGTAATGTGACCCAAATATTCCAGTTTTCTAGTTTTTATACTTTTCATAATTTCTAACTCCTTATTTAAACGTCGTAGCACTTCAACATTGGTAATCCTTTGAACCCACTGAATTTTCAATATTCTTCTGTAACACCACATTTCGAACGCTTCTATTCTTCTTATGTGTTGTCTCTTCAATGTCCAAGCTTCCATTCCGTATAGCAATATAGAAAATATGTAGCATCTTAGAGCCCTCAATCTGAGAGGCAACTGAAGGTCTTTGTTTGTAAGCAGTGTCTTCATTTTTATAAATGCTTGCCTTGCAGTTTCAATTCGGACTTTAATTTCTTTGCTTTGGTCATTTTTGTCATCAACCCAGGTTCCCAGATATTTGTATGTCTTAACTTTTTCTATTTGGGTTTGCTCTATCATTAACCTTTCATTTCCATGTTCTGTTTTTGAGACAATCATAAATTTAGTTTTTTTCTTGTTTATTTTTAGTCCGTATCGAATGCAATAATCGTTAATTCTATTTAGCAATTCTTGTAGTGATTTCAGGGTGTCTGCCATTATAACGGTGTCATCAGCGAATATTATGTTATTTACTATTGTTCCGTTTATAGAGATTCCATCACTTAGCTCCGCTATCGCTTCCTGAAATATTGCTTCACTGTACAGGTTAAACAGTAGCGGCGACAGAACACAACCCTGTCTTACTCCTCTCTTTATATCAACAAAAAATAGTTATAAACAAATTAACATTTCTCAGAAACTGTTTATTATATTCTAATTTTAAAAAATACTTAAAATGCGTATTTCAAAGGTCTTGAAAATGAATGCTTCAAAAAAATTTTCCAACCATTTGCAAAAAAGTTATAAAATAGCAAAATAAATATACGAATGCTCCGTTGTTTATAATTTGTTTTAATTGTTTCAAAGCTTAAAAGTGAGTCTGTGGTACAATCTAATTACTCACAAAAATATCAAATATTAGTTCAATGGTAACATTTTAATCAATGACTAAAAATACTTTTTTTGTAATTTTTAGCGCGAAAGTAGGCTTGATGCAGAGCCGGAGATGTTCACTCGAAGCGACTGACACGCTTTAAACTCGCGCAAGTTGCGTATGTGGACGGGTATAATACATAGCTACGGTATTGTATTAGTCTACTTTCGCGCGTGTAAATTACAAAAAAAAAAAAAATATTTATAATCTTTAATTAAAACATAGCCATTAAACTAATGATCGATACTTTTTGTAAGTAATTAGCTTGTACTTTAAACTCACTTTTACGCTTTGAAAGAATTAAAAAAAATTATAAACAACGCAGTAATCATATGTTTACTTTGCTGTTTCATAACTTTTTTGAAAGTGGTTGTAAAAAAGTTTTAAAACATTCATTTTCAAGATATTTGAAATACGCAGTTTAAATATTTGTTAAAATTAGTATATAATAAAAACTTTCTGATAAACATTAATTTGTTTATAACTATTTTTTTTAAACATTTAAAGATTATGCAAAAAAATAAAAAAATTATATTTTGTCTACAAAATGTTAAATAGGCATCTCATCTTTATAAGATTTCAAAGTTTGATCAGTGTATCATCATTATTTTGGTTATTATTGAGACCGTAAATTATTAATTAACAATTGAATTGTTGCTAAAATATTCGTTCAATTTGCACCAGCTTCTGAAACTATATTCCAAACGAAGAAGGCTTTTAAGTCACCAAATTATTTAATTATTTATCTAAAACTTTATTTGAAAATTAAAGATTTTGTTGGGAAAACCCGAATTTTCCGAGGAAAATTTTTGTCGGAGCAAATCGGAAGAAACATATTTCTATGCAAAATTTAATTGTGGTGAATTTTTATTTGAGTGTTTTTGTTGTAAATTTAAAATCTTCGGAGTTATAGAGCAATAATTGAAAAAAACACGATTTTCGGGCGCAATTTTGTTTATAAAAAAGTAGCACACTATCTGCGGACTTTGCATACCTATATTATTAATATATATAATCATAAGCTTCGACTCCAGCCCAGCAATAAAATTGCTGGTAAATAACTTTTCCCAAAAATGGCCTATTCTTCGATAATCAGCCCAGGTTATAGGAGAATAGAACTGGCATGGGCGGCATACGGAAAAATAAGAGAAGTCTTTAGATCAGTTATTTTCATGTGCTTGAAAAGCACGTGTACTCTCAGATCTAACGTATGGAGCAGAAAAACTGACCATTAAGTACTAGAAAATCTATAAAGTACAACTCACACAGAGAGTAATGAAGAGGTCAATGTTGAGTAATGTATTGCTCAGAGACAGAGTTTCAAATAAAATATTTAGAAGAAAATTGATACGGACGCAGTTAAAAGAATTACAACGCTGAAATAGAACTGGTGGGATATGTTGCCAAATTCAAAGATAGAAGATGGACCAAGAAAATTTTAGAATGGAGACCTAGACACGATTCTTATCGTAATCGAGGATGCCTTTCAACAAGGTGGTCGGACGACATCAAGCGCCTCCAGCATAACTGGATTCAGGGGGCTCAAGATCGGATGCAATGGAATTTTTTACGGGAGGCCTAGGTTCAGCAGTGAACTCAAAACGGCTGATCATGATGAATGATGAGTTAACACACTTTTCCTGTAGACTGCTTAATATATATGGGTCTAGGACGTTTCATCGCCGCCAGTTCATCGCCGCCAATTCATCGCCGGCCGATTTATCGCCAGTCAGTTAATCGATAACCGATTTATTTCCAAATTTCCGAGAAATTTTCGACAGTTACATTTATTATTTATTTTTAATATTAATTAGGGATTCTAGGAAATGACCTAACCCGTGGTGCGCAAACTTTTTTCATGGGGGGCCACAAAGTTCAATAAATGCTATAGAAGGGCCAGAATTATAGAAAAAATGGATTTTGTGTTAGTACTCTATGTCTGTATACTCTTCATGTCAGTGGATCCTCGGCGGGCCGGATTAAATACTTTCGCGGGCCGGAGCTGGCCCGCGGGCCGTACTTTGCCCATCACTGACCTAACACTACAAATTTAGTATAAATATAATAATATTTTTTATCTGTTTAATTGACATAAGTTTTGAACTGAATTTAACGTCGTGTCGAGTTATCTCCCATAATACAAAATCAACTGACTAACTGGCGATGAAACGGACGGCGATGAAACGGACGGCGATGAAATGGACTCGCGATGAATCGGCGGCGTCGAAACGGCAGCGATGAACCGGCGGCGATGAAACGTCCCATTCCGATATATACCGGGCATTTATAAACGAAAAATTGGCCTAAATAGGCTTGGATCCCGCGTACTAAAAAAAAGTTTATTAATAGCAAGGTGAAAATTTTTTAATAGCTTAACGGTGTCTAGTCGGACAAACTTTGATGTACGGGAACAGTGGAAGAGGGGTTTTAATTGTGGAACAGATTACAGACTTCGAAAACGTCCCATGTATTTTGTCGGACAGAACTTCCAATTGATTTTTTGCCCTATCATTAAGCTCTCATGTAAAAATCAGACTGCTATTTACGACCAACATAACTCCTGTCATTTGACATGTTCTACGTTTTGGACTTATTAAAATGCCCAACATATTTGTCGGACGAACATTTTTTCATATATTATATAAAGTTTGCCACTAAATAAACTTAAAAAAACCTGCTAGTTTTTCAATCATAAACTTGTCAGGATGATACGTTCTACAATTATTAAAATCTCGTTCCACAATGAAAACTTTCCCTGTTCCAGTGTTCCCCTACATCAAAGTTTGTCCGACTAGACACCGTTATTCTTTTAACAAATTTTCAGCTTGCTATTGATAAACTTTTTTTGGTACCCGGGATCTAGGCCTATAACCAAAATTTTATTTTTTTTATTATAGGTTATTTATTACATGCAATCATTAAATAAAAATTATAAGCATGTTTTTTGTTTGTTCAAAGGGGTGTATGTTTAAATTTGGATTTGTTATCCAGTGATAACAAAGACTCCACTAGTCTCTTAAATTATTGAAATGTGCCCTGTAAGGGTAAGTACTTTATTGCACTGCACTTCACTTCACTTCACTGCTGCTAGAACCTGTATGGTAGCTCCAATGTTTTGTGCCTCTTCAGTCTCCGAGTCTGCTCACTATTATCTACCAGGTTTTTTGCAAGGTTATTTGGGTGGTTTTCTAATTTTACCAAATAGCGGCTGCTGTATTCTTACTATCTCCTTAACTGTGGCTACTTGGAAATCGTCTCGGATTTCTCTGTTTGGTATAAACCAAGGTGCATTCGTTATGGTCCGTAGTACCTTCGACTGGAAGCGTTCCAATAGTCCCATAGTTGTACACCATATTAGTCGAGGAAATAAAGCCAAAAAGATGGCAAAACCTCGCAATTTTTTTCGTCCAGCATCGATTTGTACAAAAAATTGGGTTTAGGCTCATTTCACCCTCTAATTCATTTTCTATATTGAGCCGTTGTACGCTTTTGTTTTTTTAGGGGTTAAAACTACCCCTAAAAAAACTACTTGTAAAAAATTAAAATATAAAATTTTAAACTTTAATATTGTCAAAAAACCACCCTTGTTGGAGCTATATATCGCTGTCCCAGTGGAACAATGACGCAACTACAAAAGTGTAACTTTTCGGGACAGCCAAAAATATAAAATTATTTTACTTAATACCTCATGTAATGAAGCATAATGGAGATACTGGATTAGTATTGCAGTTATACTTGGCCACCGTGATATACTGTAACTCTACTACACATTCGAAATGAATTCTTAATTTTTCATCCCTAAATTTGATCCCCAATTGCAATTACGTCATTGTTGCCACAGTCATTTTGTGGCAACAATGACGTAATTGCAATTGGGGATCAAAAGGGATGAAAAAATAAGAATTTAGAATTTAGTTTTAAAGATAATTAATTATCTTTAAAACTAAATTCTAAATCTTCATATAATGTTCTAAATAATTTCCACAGACATACTCATTTTGTAAAATTTTTGGTTATCTAGCTAGTTATGAAAGGTGGCGTGGAAATAAGGGCAAAAAGTCGTTGAAAAAGTTTATTAAACAAATTGAAAATTGAAGTAAAAGCAAATATTATGAATAAAAATGAACTTAAAAATAAAATTGAAATTACAAAAAAAGTATCAACGAAAAATTGAATCGTAAAAGGCTTTACAAAATCCAGGAATAATATGTTTTGGAAGCAATTGCTTTAAACCTTTTAGCTTGTTTTCACCTAAAGGAATTTTTGGAGAGTAAGCCCTACGCAGCTGGCATTTTGGTGATTATTTCAATCATATGTGATTCTGACCAATAGAAAACTACATAAATCTAAATTAAATCAATAATTTTTGATAATTTCCCGTCGTCAAGTATATTACGTCATATGCCCTTCGTTGCAACGAAAAAATACATTCAGTGACATTAGTGACAATTAATGTTTTAAAACTTATAAAAGTGATGACTTTCAACCGTAAAATATTTATAACAACTGTGTACTTAATTGTACTAATTTGTACTTACCTAAATAAATTACAATAAAATTTTGGTTTTGAACAGTTTTATTCATAAAATAATCGCAACAAATTGCACTCGATCTCTAAAATTAATATAGAATTTTAGAGCTCTTGTGCAATTACTACTGAAAACTATTCGGACGAACTCCGACACTTTCTTTTTTGGCAAACATCAACTTTCGTCCACGTTGGTTGTTTATAACTTTCTTTATACAGGAAGTAATCTGTCCCTTTTAAGATTTAAAGTAACATTACTTCAGTTATCATTAAGTTAACATCCAGTCCATTTCATTGTACAGCGCTTTCACATCGTAAAACTCGGTGAAATCCATTTTCTTTATTTAGCTTTCTTTAACCGTTAAAGGAGCTCATGTTTTTTAGCATTCATAATTAATTCCTTCTTGACCAAACGAGCAATACCAGTATTGGTGTTTGGGGATCTTGGTGTATATTTATATCTGCTTCTTCTTCTTCTTCTTCTTCTTCTTCTGATGATACCTCAGTAGTGGAAGGGTAATAGTGTTCACTGGAACATTTATCATGCATTTAAATCTAATAGTATCTTAAAAATAGTACTTACATAAAATGCACTTACGTCAATGTTGTCTCCCAATAAGGAGAAATCCAGATGAAAAATGACACAGAATACAGTTACGTCAAGGTTTCAATGACATAAAATACAATTGCGTCAATGTAGCACCGTAATTAGGTACAAGCACACACGCGACTTATCGAAGCACAACTGTACATTATGTCATTGTTTCTCCGAGGTCGGCTGATTTTTCAACTATGAGGCATCTGCTCCCTTGTGGCTAAAAGCTGAACAACACGTCTGACAGTGATCTGCCAAATGGGGTATCCAAGTTTGGACCCAGTGACGACATAAACTCATTTTCTATAAACTTGCAGTTACGTCAATGTTCCACCGGGACAGCGTTATAAAAAACTATTTATCCTAAAAGAATAATTTCGGCTTGCATCGATTTACATAAAAATTTGGGATTAGGATCATCTCACCCTGTACTTTATATTCTATAACATGCTCAAGGGCGTCGATTATTTTTAGGGGTGTAAACTGCCCCTTATTTTCAAAATTTATATAAAAATATTGTAAACTTTAATATGGGTAAAATTTGGTTTTGATTGGCTAGAAATAATGATTGTTTTATGCTTTAGGATATAATATCATAATATTTCAACCCTTAAGAACATTACAATTTTTATAAGTAGATAATTTAATAGATCTTTACAGAAAAAAACTAGAATTAAGAACTAAGGTAATTACTCTACTAAGTTGTCATAAAATGGAAATATTTAAATTACTCATAAACTACTTGAAAGAAACAAATATAATCATTTAAGTGAAATACGTATAAATATAACAAAACTAATAAATTGAGGTAAAAATAAAATAAAAATCTGTGGCTAGCGGACTCGCATCCAAGCCATTTTTTCACACACACACACACACACACACACACACACACACACACATAGAATTAAGAATTACAAAAGCATTTATTTACACAAAAATACAAATTTAGAAATAGTAGAAGTACAAATACAAATAGTTTTTAAGTCATCTTTCAGTATACGAACCAGTTCTGTGGTATTATACATGCACTGAAATGTTCCATAAGCGGACTATTCAAGTATTTCGAAAAAAAAATCGTTTTATAAACATAGATCCTTCATTTTTGGCGATAAAAATTTTTTTTCAAAAATGGTTTTGTAGGATTTTTGAAGAGCTATAAGACTGTGTAAATTAAATTCCGTTAGATCCCTTAGTTTTTAATTGGAGTGGGTTTAAAGGGCTCGAATAAGGGGGTGTTTGCTCGTAAATAGAGGTTTTAAACAGCTATATCTCGCTAATTATTCACTTTAATAAAAATCTATGCAAAATATAATATTAACTATTAAAAAAGCTACAATTTATTTGTCTATCATTTTTTTCATATCTCCAGTATTTTCGGAGATATTTTGAAGAAAATGTGAAAAATACGAAATTGCAAAAAATCAATTTTTCGTTAAACTCCAATTTTTCTAAAATTGGGCCTTTTAAATAGGTCACACTTTTTGGGTGTATTGACAATACAAATATACAAGGAATTACAGAAAGGTGAAGACCAATTTTTAATTAGGAGGGTAGTTAGTTAGGGGGTTATTTTCCCTAATTTTTTCGTACAGAAAAGCAGGTACCGACCTTTTTTTGATCATAAGTCGCTATATTTTCATGCTATAATTTTTATTATTTAAAAGGATTAAGTATATACTTGAAAAAGATTATTTAAGTTTTCCTCGAAAAAGGCAAAGTTTTTCCGTTATTTGGCTTTGAACATTTCAAATTATGCATTTGACGAGAAAAGCTAACCTTTAACATGCCGTATCTCGGTTTGTATTGGTCTTAAAGATATTATAGAAAAAGAATTTAGTTTATGATACTAAAAGATACAATTTTATTATTTACAGTTTTTTTGATTAAATGCGTATTTTTCGAGGTATTCTCAAAAAGTCGATTTTTTCGACGAAAAACTGTTACTTCTAAACGCCAATAACTCGAAAAATATTAGTTTTACGAAGAAAATGTAAAGTACATTTTTTTCTTAGAATCACTATTTACTTCGATTTACATGGTTAAAACGTAATAAAAAATTGGCACATACGAGATGGGGTGGCAACCACCTCCAAGGTTTTAGCGTACAGCGGCATGATATAGAAAATGATCCTTGAACTATTCCCTACCTTCTTTGAAAATTTCAAGTAAATCCATGCTAAACGAAAAAATTGCGAGCCAAAATGCTTCATTTCCTCGACTACATGTCCATATTGGTTTTAAGGCTAGTTTATACACCAATTATTTATTTTTTAAGCTAAGTTTTGACTGTTTTCCCAATAGCCAGTAGTATTTGCTGAGTTTCAAGCCAAGTTGTTTTCTTTTGTTAAAAATGTGCTTTCTCCAGGTCAGTCCTTTGTCCAAGTGCATCTCTAGATACTTGACGCTGTAAGATTAAGGCAGATCTGGTCCATTTATTGTAACAGGTGGCACTGTACCTCTGCATTTGGTAAATGTAACTTCTTCTTCTTAACGTGCCCTATCAAGTCCCCTTGACGTTGGCGATTAACATGGCGAAACTGTCTTTATTTCGAGCTATTCTAAATAGGTGTTCTGCTTTCTTTATTCCTGTCCAATCCCGGATATTTTTCAACCAAGAGGCCTGCTTTCTACCAATTCCTCTGCGTCCTTCTATTTTACCCATCCTAATAAGTTGAAGAATATTATACCGGTCTCCCCTTACTACGTGTCGAAAATAGTCCATCTTTCTATATTTGATGTTATCAAGCAGCTCGCGGGTAGCATTTGCTCTCCACATTTGTGGAGCAATCTTTGCATTTGCCACATTTAGCATTTGCCACATATGTCAGCATAGCCGTCCATGGTATTTTCAGAATACGTCTGTGCAGCCACATTTCAAAGGCCTCCAAACGGTTAATGGTGGATATTTTTAATGTCCATGCTTCGACACCATACAAGAGGACTGACCAAATGTAGCATTTAATCATGCGCTTTCGACGTTGAAGTTGCAAGGTATCATTACAGAAGAATGACCTCATTTTTAAAAATGTCGTGCGGGCTATCTCGATTCTACATTTTATCTCTTTATCTGGATCTAGTTGTTCAGTAATATGGCAACGAAGATATTTTTAAAACTGGGTACTCTTTGAATTATATGACCATCAACATATAACCGTGAATCATGATGGGCCAATCGGCTAAATACCATGTGTTTTGTTTTTGAACAGTTTATATTTAGGCCAAACTCTCTTTCCACTGTGTCAATGGCATTTAAAAGGTGTTGTAATCAATTCATATCATCACTTAAAATAACTGTATCGTCTGCATATCTGATTGTATTTATCAGAATTCCATTAACTTTCACACCCCATTCCAAATTATGCAAATGTAACCTGCACTGATTTTACTTCATTGACTTTGATTCTCCAGTTTCTTGTCCAGTCCTGAATTTTCACTAGATGTTGTTGGAGAATTCTTGCGACTATGACTGGGTCTTTGTGTTTAACCATTATCGCTTAATCGCCTGCAAAGGAAGCTGTGATTGTTTGTTTGCTTACTGGAAGATCAACTGTGTACATAAGATAGAGAAGTAGACCAAGAACACTGCCCTGTGGTACCCCTGCCTTTATCAAATGATTTCTGATGTTATCTGTCCGTACCTTACAGTAAAATATCTTTCTTTTAGGTAGGATTCCATAATAATGTACAGTGTGTGGGGGAACATTTTTATTAATCTATCTTTTAGGGGGAGTCAATAATAGTGCAAATTTAAAATCACGACTGAATTCCATCATTCTAGTTTTCCATGGCGGTATTGTACTAGCACCATTACTTATATAAAAGTTATACGTCGGTACTTCTTGACTGTATATATGCCATCTATGGGTAGGATCGTAAAATATAGATATTTATTTAGAATCCGTTCAATTTGCAGCTTTTAATATTAACAAACAATGGAAATATGATTTTAAGAACAAAAAATGCTCTCTTGTTTTCTATAATAATTCTATAATTCTATAATAATAATAATTGGTCATATGAGGTTCTCATTTTTTTTAAATGTGTTTTTTCACCAGTATTTATTGTTGTTGTTTGATAACAATTAAGTTTTCAGCGGGTCGAACACATAATAATATTAATTTAATTATTTTTTTTCTGACCAAGCTTTTTTGTACGGTATACTTTTGAAATCATTGTTGATGCATTTTTCTGGCTGTAAATCCTTTTGTATTTTTCTGCTACAAATATCACATACTGAGAGTTAAATAAAATGGACTAATTCTTAAAATATTATAATTATTCCCACACCTTATGGATGGAAGGGAATTAGATTATGTTAAAAATTGAAAAGTTAATTTATAACAAAATATATAAATATTGAATTATTCGCAGGGAAAAAAGGTAAAACCTGTTTTGTTTAGTATCGATATTGACATACATCCCATAAAATAAATTTAAGTTTCGTGGTATCATCCATCTTGTAAATTCAAATAGCACATGTTTCTCATGGAATCAATTTCAAGAATAAATTCGAGATCAAACCCATTTTGACGTCAAATTTATAGGGAATATAGCTTTGTGGATAATTTAGTGGTTTCTTTAAAATATTGTGAAACCGAAGATCGAATAAATAATGTTTTCTTTTGGATTTGACACTAAGTTAGGAACAACTGTTCATGTCACTATTCTATACGTAGTGGACTATAAAATAATATACAGTGAGGACGTTTGAGTTTGCATAAGTTCATTATCTTGAGAATGGGCAAATTTGAAGAGAAATCCTCAGACAGGTCAATTCTTATTTTTAAATTAGGACTTTTTGGCACATATATAATACTAGTGACGTCATCCAACTGGGCGTGATGACGTAATCGATAATTTTTTTTAATGAGAGTAGGTGTTGTGTGATTTGAAAAACGCTTGTCATGACGCTACCCTAGTTTTAAACTGGCCATCATTTTGCCTAACTTATTTTCCCAAATTATCCTATTAATATTCAAAGGGATTAAGGCCTGAATTTATAGGAGTCTAGGCTAATTCTCGAATATGAACATTCGTAAAGTGTCAAATGTTCTTCTAGACACTCTTTAATGCACCTGTAAGCTTTAAGGCCACCACCCTTTCCCATGTTAAGAGTTGTATGTGCTTCCAAAGAAATATCGCCCCATACCATTCTACCTCTACCACCAAAACTGTTTCCTAGGAGAAAGAACAAGAGTTTTCGAGGACGTACACTTAGGGTACGTCCAAGGTGCACGCTGGTTTCGGGGTCAGACCGCCGACGCCGAGTTGGTGTGCGAATAATCCTTTGTAGTTATGCGGGCCAGTGCACCAGTGGACCGGCGCAGTGCATTTTGCGTGGCATTCGTTATCACAAACATTTCTAATTTGAAAATAGGAGTATCTATATATTCATTATTTTTTATTAAAAACTTATATTTTGTTAATAAACAACATGTGATTTTTTTGTTTAAATATTGGCTGCAGCACGTATGCGTATGCTTGATTTTATAGTAATTTTCAGCCACTGCCAGCTTCTCAAAAAATTTATCAAAACATAGCAAAAAATAATTTCTAAATTAACTGAACAGTTGGGACTTAGATCAGCGAACCGAGTATACCTAACATTGTAGACCGTTTCTCCAATTATTTTCTTGGCATCCCAACGTTAATACAAATAAATGTTTCCGAGTTCAGATGGGAATCTGTGTCCCAATTACAATTCTTAATTAAATATGTTATTTTGTTGTAAAATACTAAAAAGTGGCAACTATACATTTCCTAATTAAATCCTGTCTGTCCAACTTATATTACAAATTTTGGCATGCAACTACATACATTTTTTAGACTTTCATATTTTAAAAGTGTCGGTCTTGACGGTCCAGTTGGCTGGGGCTCAGTCTATCGACAAGTTTAGTGGATTTGCGATTTGCGGTCGCTGGTTCGAGCCTCAGCTAGGTCATGAAATTTATAAAAGGTTAACGCCGTAGTATAAAACTCAATAGAGTGTATGGCTTGGTCTGGATAAACTGGCGTCGGATCGGCCTATGGAGGAGCGGTACGGCAAGGGATAAGGGCTTGCGGCTTGGTGATACTCTTCCATAGATCCCTACCGAAGGGCGTTGACGCCTAAGAAAGAACGGTGTATACATACATATTTTAAAAGTAGATTGCAACAAGTTTTGAAGACGTTCCTGAGAGGACCTTCATGCCATATAATGTGATGGTTTTTTCTTAAAACATGAATAGTTCATTATTTGATTACATGATTACGCCAATTTTAGCAAGTCTATTTAGAACATAATAATAGCATTCAGCAGGATTTATTCAATAATAGGAATACAGTTCTTAGTAATTAATTGGGTAATAAAGAAAGGAACCTTGTAGCATTACCTTTTTAAATAAAACTATCTCAGGTTATTTTCAAATTAATTTCACAATAATAGAGGGTGTAGTGACTATACATTAGGAAAATAACATATTTGTATTTATTTTATAAATCGGTTGATAACCCAGAGAAAGTGATATAGGAAGTATGTATATTCGGTAATAAATAAACAAAATATAAATTGATAAACAAATAGTTATTTGTTTTATATTTGCAAGAACTTCATAATTGAAACAATAGAATTTTTTATTCAGTAATTTGCAGCGAAGTTTTTCAAGTTGGCCGGAAACTAGACAATAACTACGATCCTTTGATACAACTGACGATTGTGGGTGTCTGTCTCCACATTACAACTAAGTTGGTTAAAGACATCTTCAACTTTCAGTAATTCTCTAAGCAAGCCAATAAAATAAAGCCAAGAAAAGCTATAACTGATTCTTAAAAAAATTTCCCTAATATTTGTATGCAATAATCTGTACACCTTGTCTAAATGAACTGCTTCCATAAAACTACCTGGTTCCAGTCGTGCAAATACGGCTCTACATCTTCTATCGAAAACGTTAACGGTTGTTTTGTCTCTTGTCCCTCAGCAAATAGTTTAGGATAAACATGGTATGCCATTTTTGGGACCAAACGTAATTCTTAAAAGACTAACAAAGTTTGTCCCATGTAAAATAGTATCCTTAATGCCTTAATACCATTTAGCAGTAAAATCATAAAAGAGCATTGCGATTCTTCGAAACGCATTTTTGTCCGACACTAACGCGCGATCCTTATAAACGTTTACGGCCTACCTACTAGTAAAAGCATTTATTTCATTTATATCAGAGTTGAAAGGCATTTACCATTAAAGGTATTTACCAACTAAACACGAAGGGCTCATATTCTACTGTTAACGTAGCTACACGAATTTATTCGAAAATTCTTCAGAATCCGACTCGAAATTACTAATTGGAATTAAATTATATTCATGCAAGTCTCTCTTTTGCCAGGAACGCAAATTATAGCAATGGTTTTGCATACAGTGAAATTGGAAAGTACTTCTCGGTGATAATGTACTTAATTAGAGACCTAAACATACTGAAACTTTGATTTATCCGTATCAAAATTTCCTGCACCAAGTTTGGTTGATTTTTACAGTTCGCAAGAAAAGTATAAAGATGTATTTGCATCCCCTTTCACCCCCAGTGGTTTTGCTGGTAAACCAACAAAAGGGGCCGTCACGACTCTAGGGGCTACTTGTTGTTCCAATATTTATTTATGCTCTATTTTCCATATCTTAAAACAATAAATTGGTCACATTCAGTAAATAGCTATACGGTTAGATAACTACTTTAACAAACAACAATTTTTGTAGCTCCAGCCTATTCTTTTTTAGGAAATTTTATTTTGAATAGATTTTATATGTATCTCTCACTATTTATTTTTTTTTCTAGCACATCGTACTGGTAGAGGTAAGTGTCGATATTAGTAAAAAGTAATGCCTTACTAACCGTAAGTACACATTTAATTTTAACATTTAGATTTTACCTACACCAAATAATGTTACAAGCCATTGGCATACTTATATTAAGATTAGTGTGAAAATTCCATATTGTTTATTATCAGCAGTAAGTTTTATTCCGCGAGTAGCCGATAGAGAAGAAAGGTTTCAGAAAAATCTGCATAGCTATTTCTTTTTTGCAGCTATGGTCATCTATCTTTATATTTACATTAATTTTGTTGTCTGAATTTGTCCATTGTTTTTTTTAAACTATTGGTATTGTCGGCATAGTTTGGTGCTCCTTGTTATTATTATATTATATTTGCCGTTTATCCAATTTCTAATCTCTTTAGCCTATTTTGGCATCATACATTCCTTTTTTTAACTTTTCTATTACCTGGTTTTCTTGTAAATTTTCTCGATTTCCCCTTATAACTCAAATTTTTTTACAGATTTTCGTTGTTTTTTCGTCGATAATTTCACCGGCCCCATTCAATGCGTCAGAAGCTGGATACCTTCTAACGGGAATATTTTTAGACTTCAAAAGATCACTCGATTATTCCTGTCGTCTGATAAAATTAAATTAGTAAACTTAAATTTCTACAAGCCGTAACTGTCTCTTTCATCCAGTTCTGATGGTTGAATATCCGCTAATTGTTGCTATTGTTTTTTAAGTTAGCTTCCTTATTTGACTTTCTAAATTGTAAAAAATCATAAAGCAATTTACAGTTTCTGTAAACCAATTGCATTCCCTGATACAGCTTGTAGTTTTTTTATTAGTAGCGTTTTTTTCTTTGTCGTTAACAGCTAAATTGGAAAAAGCTTTGTAGTTTACTTATCAACTAACTATTAACAGTGGGTATCAAATTTCTGATAGTCGAGGAAATACCATAAAGAACAAAGATATAACAAATTTTTCAAGAAAGTAGTACTATTAAGAAAACTTTGTAGGTCTTCAAAGGTTTGGAACGTTTAAAAATAACAGAAACGCAGATCTTATTAATGTATAAGACTAACACAAAAGCAAGCAAAAATTAATATAGTTTCTCATCTTCTCAAAACAAATAAAAATCAAGAGGATACGATATTATTGTTGTTAGGATTCCATGGAGACTACTACTGGTGAATAAATGACTGAACCTACGCGTGAGAATGTTGGAAGATTACATTAAGGAATTCCACAAAAGATTTTTATTTTTTTGAAGAATTTCACGGAGAATGTCTCCAACATGGGAAGGAATCCAATAGAAATTTGATAGAGCAGATTATGACTCAATGTTTACATAATTATTGGCTTACGCTTCTGCCAGACGGAGTTTAAGGAGTTTAACAACACAACATTAATCTGAAATTAAAATAAATTTAAGTTTGGTGGAGTTCATCTTGACTTTAATAAAATAGTTTAAAACATATACAAAAGCAGGGTTTTGGTCTTCATCGTTTTAGTTCCTTGATGATTTTAGAAATATTTTAGTTGGGGTTTTGATGGTTAAGAGGTTAGATTTAATGGTATCTGTGATTAATTTTTTATCAAAAGTACCTAATGCAATTAAGGCAATCCTAAAAGGGGTACAAATTATAGACTTGGATCCCGTGTACCAAAAAAGTTGATTAAGAGCAAGCTTAAAATTTGTTAATAGGAACACTGGAACAGGGGAAGTTTTAAGTATTGTGGAACAGGTTAAAAATTTGGAACGTCACACTACGAAAACGTTTCATGTATTTTGTCGGACAGAACTTCCAATTGATTTTTTACCATTTCATTAAACTCTCATGCAAAAATGAGAATGGTGTTTATCACCAACTCGGCATTTTAATGAGTGGAACACGAAGAACATGTCAAATGACAGGAATCGTGTTGGTTAGTAACAGCAGTCTGATTCTTGCATGAGAGTTTAATTAAAGGGTAACAAATCAATTGGATGTTCTGTCCAACAAAATACATAGGAGGTTTTCGTAATCTGACATTCCAAATTTTTAAACTGTTCCACATTTAAAACTTCTCCTATTACAGTCTTCCCGTACATCAAATTTTGTCCGACTAGACACCGTTAAACTGTTAACAAATTTTCAGCTTGCTATTAATCAACTTTTTTTGGTACGCGAAATCCAGGCCTAGTAGTTTAAGGTAAATGATCATAATTATGTATTTTCATCATCATCATCATCAGTAGCTCGACAACCCTTTTTGGGTCCTGGTTTTTTCGAGGATTTTCCGCCATTCTGTTCTGTTCCTTGCTTTGTTCTTCCAGTGGGTAATCTCAAGTGTTTTCAGATCTTGTTCCACTTGTTCCATGTATCTAAGTTTGGGTCTTCCCTTTGACCTTCTCCCTACTGGTGTTTGCTTCAATATATGTTTTGGTGTTTTGGTTTCCAACATTCGTTAAACATGGCCCATCCAGCGCAGTCGTCCGATCTTTATGGATGTTATGACGTCGGGTTCGTTGTATGCTGCGTATAGTTCAAAATTATATCTTCTGCGCCATACGTTATTATCTTTCACTCCCTTATATATGTGTCTAAGGATTTTTCGTTCAAACGTACCTAATAAGTTCTCATTGCTTTTCGACAGTGTCCATATATACTGATCCATCGACTGATGATGGATCGACTGATCCATGTATAAGGACCGGTTTTATCAGGGTTTTGTATATTTTCCATTTGGTTCTTCTCGTGATGTTGTTAGATCTTAGATGTTTAATGAGTCGATTATATGTTTTATTAGCAATATGTATTCTTCTCTTAACTTCTTCGTTATTGTTGTTATTTTGGTGTTGACTTTTGACTCTCTAATTATTTTCTTTAATGTGATGTTGAATAGAATACAGGATAGGGCATCTCCCTGTCGTAGGCCCGTTCTAACATGGGTTGTATCTGTTAGTGCGTTTTGAGTTTGAACCCTGCTTTGCACTTAGTGTTTCGTTTACTATATCAATGAGATGAGTTGGAATGTTAAACTGTTTCAGGACGTTGATCAGAAATTCTCGATTACTACTATCATAGGCACTCTCAAAGTCAATGAAGCGATGATGTGTTTCTATATTAAATTCACTAGTCTTTTCCAAGATTTGTCTCAAAACGAAGATCTGATCTATTGTGGACTTCTGCCTGTAGAAACCACATTGATATCCCCCAACTATTGGTTCCGCATATGGTCTTAATCGCTCAAACACAATATTTGCGGAATGGGACGTTTCGATGCCGCCGGTTCATCGCCGGCCGTTTCGATGCCGCCGGTTCATCGCCAGTCCATTTCATCGCCGTCATATCTCGCATTTCCTAGAATTCCTAATTAATACTAATAATAACTAATAATTGTAACTGTCGAAAATTCGGAAATATATCAGATAGCGATTAATTGACTGGCGATGAATCGGCCGGCATCGGCATCGAACTGGCGGCATCGAAACGGCGGCGATGAAACGTCCTAGACACCAATATTTGACAGTATTTTATATGCCACAGTCAGTAGCGTTATTGTCCGGTAGTTTTTACATGGAAGCTGATCTCCCTTTTTATGTAGTGGAATGATTACTCCGGTATTCCACTCTTGTGGCAGTTGTTTATTATTCCATATGTTCACTATAAGTTCGTGTATCGCATTCAATAGGGAGTCTCCGCCTTCTTTTATTAATTCCGCGCTAATGTTGTCCAATCCAGGTATCCGTTTGATCCAGTATAATTTCATCGTATACTGGATCTCCGTTTTGTTCAAACTTTTCTTTGAAGAATTCAGTCCATCTTTGCAGTATTTCACTCTGTTGAGTTACTATATCTACTTTGTCTCTGCAAATCATTGTTCTTGGTTTAAATTCTTTTCTGCTTAAGTTTTTGGTAGAATTTTCTGGTTTCTGTTGGTTTATTTAATTCTTCAATTTCTTGGAGTTCTTTTTATATGTGCTCTCTTTTCTTTCTATGGTGTATTTTCTTCTCTTCCCTTCTTAGCATTCTATATTCCTCCTCTGCCTGTCTTGTTCTATGTCGTTCTTGTAGTCGTTGATATGCATTATTTTTTCTCTCTGATATATGTTACGGCACTCTTCATCGAACCACTTCCCTTCAGTTGATTTGACATTTTTTTGTAGACCCAAGGTCTCTTTGGCAGCGTCTTGTATGATACGCCTAATAAAATTTTACGTATTTTTTGTTGCAATTAATGTTTAGCTTGAATCACCAATAACTCACAAATTAAAGCAGTTAGGTATAGGGAATGCTTAAGAAATAAAAAAGTACTATAAAATATCATTTCATTACAATACCAAAATACAGGGTGTTCCATTTAAAAAAACTCAGAAAATATTCATTCCGAGTTTCGACCAACCCTGTATAATAAAATTAAAAATTTAGCTATACTAATGATTCTTAACAATAGTAGAATATATTAAAAATCATTTGAACGTAAGTAGAGTTTTAGATGTCAAACTACTACAATTCTACAGGGTGTGAATGTTGCTACGAAATTAATAAAAAAAACGTAATTATCTTTTAAAATACCCTGTATAATATTACAAAACCTTATATCTTAAGAAAGAAGACATCGAAGAGAATCCAAAAATGTAAAAATATACAGGGTGTCCCATTTAAAAAACAAAGTTATAAGCAACTTCCGGTATAACCGGAGGTTGCAAAGAGATGAAAATATTTTCATTTAATAGATTATCCTTCAAAACCCCTTTATTCCAATTTTCATGATTCTGTTTCCTTTAGTTCTCGAGATATTTCGAATAGGCCAGTTATCTGCCTCACCCTATATAAATGTGGTTCTCTGTTAGTCTTAGGATTTCTGTAGGCCTTTCATCCGGTTCTATGGCTTTACCATTTTTCATACTATTTAGTGTAGCATCAATTTCTACCTTGGCAATATCAGGTCCAAGAAGAAATTCATTTCTTTTTCTTGGTTGTATTGACTACATTTTTTCTTCGTCTTTCAATACCTTTTTCAAATATTCTTCCACCTATTTACTTTCTCTGCACTTTCTATCATTATTTTGTTGTTTTTGACCATTTTCTTTTTAATCCTTTTTTTTTGTTTTATGTGAGAGCCTTTTAATTTTTCTGTATGTATTAGAGCTGTTGCATCTTTCTATTTCTGCATATTCTTCTAACAGTCACAATTCCTTCGCTGGTTTAATTTTTTTTTTTGATTATTTTATTTGTGTTTCTATTGTTGTTCGATTTTACTCATGTATTTACTTTTTTTAGGTGCCTTTATATGTTGTTTAAGCTATCGTTTGCTTTTGGAAAATATATCATTATCTAGTTATTGTTTTATGCTTTTTCTCCGGATCTTCTTTAACCCCTTCCATTTTTCTATTGAATAAAATTTGTTATCTTACTAGTTCCTGAATTTTCGTGTGCATTTGTTCTTGTTCTTAGATCTGCTGAAAAAGATTAGATTCTTCCATTCTTCTCAGATTAATTCAAAATGTTTTAGTGGCTGTTTTTATTATCTATAGTCATGAAATTCATACCTGCTAATATTGTGGTCATTTGCTATATCTGCCCCTGGGTAAGCTTTAGTCGATGCTATGGCGTTAAGGGGTCTTTGGTTTATAATGAATTAATCTGGTTCCTTACTGCGTTTTAAATATCATCTCTAATGGTTTTCAAAGTATATATTCTTCTTAACTGGTATTTTGTACCAAGTGTTCTTGATATTGAGTTCCTTTCTTATTTCAAAACGGAATTCGCCGACATGAACGAATAAGTAGTAAGTCGGTACACTTAAGAGAATTGATTTAAAACTATCCAAAATTTTTTTCTGCTCCTTTTTTTGTTGTAGATATGACTCTGTCTGTCTTTACAATGTGCCATCAGTTTTCGTTCCACCGTTTTCATTGTCTTTTCACTGATCGTCTTTCTATTAGGAAACCATCTCTCGCACTACCACTATTTGCTCTCATTCGGCTTATGTGGTCATTCCATTCTACTCTTCTGTTTTTCCCAGGTATTATCGTTTTCCACCTTGCACCTCCATCGTTTATCTATGTTTCTAGCTTTGTCCAATAGTGTCTTATCATCGATTTTTCGAAGGGTTTTTATTTCAGCTAGTTCTAGCATTCTTTTTGCGATCTATGTGTCGGATCGTGTATGTCATTATTGGTCTGATGACTGTTTTGTAAATGCCGCCCTTCATTTCTTTTTAAATATATTCAGGCAAATTGCGGTTCTATTTTTGTTCTATTCACTTGATCTTCCACTTCTGTTTATAGATTTTCGTAGCTAGATTGCGTGATGTCTAGATGTTTAAACTCCATCACTTGTTCTATTACCTGTCCTCCAGCTCTAATTTATATCTTAGTAGATTTGCTGTTGTTTTTTGGGAGGGGGGGATTAATATATGTAATATTTAATAAGCGTGCTTAATTTTACGGCGGTTGTATTAATTTGGTACAGCATACGTTGTAAATTATCTTCACTTTGAGAAATTAGTATTGCATCGGCTACATAGCAGAATATTTAAAGTTGTTTTTCTCCCATTTGGGAGAGTTCCTTAGTTCGTACTTTTTTATTATTTCATCCAAATCATCTTAAACAAGAGAGGACTCAGGGAAACGCTGTTGTTCTGGTAGATATTTTCGAGCGTTTTAATTATTTCAGGGACACCTATCCTGCGTAGAATAAATGGAGAACGTCCTTTAATTTGACCTTGTCAAATACGTTCCTAACGGCCACGAAACAGAATAACATTTTTTAGTTGTGATAAATCATTATAGTTTAAGAGCTGGGAGCGGATTTTGTGCGTGATAAGTAATATGGAAAAACTATACGTGGATATGTTGAATTAGTTGTGTACATAACTTTCACCAACGGACGGAAACCAGAGTGGGGGACGAGGGTAGTTTTAAAGGGTCAAAGTCACGGATTTTATTATTTTTTTTTGTGACGCTCATGATCGAGATAGTGCACCAAAATTTGGGAATAAGTAGGACATGACGTAACTAAGTAAAATCTCTAGGGGCGGAACGCTGCGTGGCCGGCAAAGGGGTGGGGGTAGGGGTGAATATAAAAAATATAAAGGGTTTTTTGCGACGTTCGTGATAGAGATAGTGGACCAAAATTTGGGAATAAGTAGACCATGACATTACTAAGTAAAATCCTCAGAGCCGGAAATCAGAGTAGGGGACGAAGCTAGTTATAAGGGGTCACAGTCGCCGTTTTTATTATTTTTCTTTGTGACGCTCATGATCGAGATAGTTCCCAAAAATTTTGGAATAAGTAGGTCATGACGTAACTAAGTAAAATCTCCAGGGGTGGCACGCTGCGTGGGGGACAAATGTTGTGCCAGGTCACAAAAAAAAATAATACACACTGCGATTTTGACCTCTTAACACTACACTCATCCCCAACTCTGATTTCCGGCTCTGGGGATTTTACTTAGCTAAGCCATAGTCTACTTATTCCCAAATTTTGGTGCACTATCTCAATCTAGAACGTCGCAAAAAACCCCTTATATTTTTTATATTCACACCTACCCTCACCCCTTTATCGGCCACGCAGCGTTCCACCCCTGAAGATTATACTTAGTTACCTCATGATCTACTTATTCCCAAATTTTGGTGCACTATCTCAATCATGAGCGTCACAAAAAAAATAATAAAGCAGAGGCTTTGACCCCTTATAACTACTCTCGTCCCCCACCTCGGGTTTGCGGTTCTGTGGATTTTACTTAGTTTAGTCATGGTCTACTTATTCCCAAATTTTGGTGGACTCTCTCAATCACGAACGTCGCAAAAAAACCGTTATATATTTTTTTATTCACCCCATTGTCGACCACGCAGTGTGCCACCCCTGGAGATTTTACTTAGTTACGTCATGACCTACTTATTCCCAAATTTTGGTGAACTATCTCGATCATGAGCGTCACAAAGAAAAATAATGAAAACGGCGAATTTGACCCCTTATAACTAGCCTCGTCCCCTACTCTGATTTTCGGCTCTGGGGATTTTACTTAGTAATGTCATGGTCTACTTATTCCCAAATTTTGGTCCACTATCTCTATCACGAACGTCGCAAAAAACCCTTTATATTTTTTATATTCACCTTTACCCCCACCCCTTTGTCGGCCACGCAGCGCTCCGCCCCTAGATATTTTACTTAGTTACATCATGACCTACTTATTCCCAAATTTTGGCGCACTATCTCGATCATGAGCGTCACAAAAAAAATAATAAAAACCGCGACTTTGACCCCTTATAACTACCCTCGGCCCCCACTCTGGTTTCCGGCCGTTGGTGAAAGTCATGTACACAACTAATACAACATATCCCCGTATAGTTTTTCCATATTACTTATCACGCACAAAATCCGCTTCTATCTCTCCGACGTGAGAATAGTGGTAAAACTATCCATATTATAAATATACTTTTTGTTTTATTATTCACATATTTATATAAACTCGATGACAAAAACAAAAATAAATATTTATTAAATTACCACTCGAAATAAAATCTTACAATTTTTCTTACAACCGAAATCAAAACGCTCAACTTATATCTACATTTTCTGGAGAACGTAACAGCTATTTTCCCCGAATATTTCGTTTATTTCATCTTTCGTGTCTCCTTATTCAAATAACTCCTGGGTATTTGCATCCCTCTACTTCCATTTTCTTTATTTTTTGTTTCCCTCTGGATGGTGTTTGTCGCCAGAAATCGAATTTCACGAAAAGAACAGGTTTTTGTGATATATGAAGTGAATATATTTCATGATTGAAAAATCGCACGGATATACATTGTTTGATATTGGTTTTTAAATGAGACCAATATCGGGGTTGACGCGGAAAATTCAATTGCATTTCAATGTCCGCAACCTCTTGTGCACTTTTTTATATGGATTTTTCGTCCGCTGTTCGTTGTTGGCGTACAATTGCCTGCTTTTGTTTTCCTATAATACGATCGAAAAGGGCGACATTTAAAAATAGAGTTGATCTCTATTATTTATTATTAGATATTCCAACTGGTATGGGCAATGTGGTCGTTTATATTTACGTAAACTGAAAGTGCCTTACGCGGATTGATTTAGTGTTATTAAATATTTACTAGGTATATAGGGTGAAGTAAATATAGGGTCAATTAGAAATATCTCGAGAACTAAAGTTAATTGAGTCATAAGATCAGATAATAAAGCTTTTTCGTGCATGTTCTATTCTGGTCGAAATTTTCTCATTACTTTCAACCCTACAGTCAATCCAGCTACCCAGATATCTAAAGTGTTCCACCCTTTCCAGAATTTTGTTATCTAATTTTAGTACTGAATCTTCGATATTAATTTTTCCGACCACCATCCATTTTGTTTTGTTAAGCCCTTTGCAATACATTTGTTGTTTACAGCGTTCAATAGAGTTTGAAGGTCTTCCAGACTCAGGTGTAATCTACGTATCTGATGTTCTTAATGATTTCACCATCGATTTTAACACCTTCGCGACGATTATTTAACGTTCCCCTTAAAATTTTTTTCGGTGTAGGCATTGAACAGTATCGGTTACATAACACATCCCTGTCTGACACCACTCTTAATAGAAACTTTAGCTAAAACTTCTTGGTTCAACTTAATACAAGCGGTCTAATTGTACAAGTGGTTAGAATCCTTAGAATCTAATAATTGTTGTTGCACACTTCACTGTTGTGGCTAGGTTCACTGAATGAATTTAAACTGGCACTGACATTTTTATAGATTTATCACTATCACACAAGCTCAAAAGGTTTGGTACGTTTGAGCCTGCGGACTAGGTCCATAATAAACGATCTTCGAAATAAAACCCACACTGCTAAAACAATTTCCCTTCCAGACCCTGAAAATCTAAATTAATACTTTGTTAATGTTAGTAAAAATATTACATCAACTATTTTGCCACAACAAGATCCCATTGCATATCTTCCTAATTCAAGAAAGGTCTCGAATTCATTCTTTATAAAACCAGCCGATAAATCTGAACTGATCCAAACAATCAATAGTATCAAAAGCAAATCCTCCTGTAGTACTGATGGTCTATCGATAAATTTTTTTTCTAATCTCCCAGAAAATGTGTTAGAAGTCCTCATCTCACTAATTAATGAATCCTTTGAGAAAGATAAATTTCCAGAGTGCCTGAAGACAGCCATCATTATTCCTCTTCATAAGGGTGGTGAAATATCTAATACCTGCAATTATAGACCTATTGCACTACTACCGGTACTCTCCAAAATTATTGAGAGACTCATAAAAGGCCGACTTATGTCCTTTCTAGGTGAAAACAACATTTTGTCACAAAATCAGTTCGGATTTTTAAATAATAAATGCACCACTGATGCCATATTTTCTGTACTACATGAGGTTTATCAAGCACTGAACAATAATCTTCACACTGCCACCATTTTTGGTGACTACGCCAAAGCTGTTGATTGTGTAAATCATAACATTTGGTATTTCTTTAGATTGGTTCCAATCTTACTTGGATGATAGGAAACAACTGGTTAGAGCAAATGATACAGACTCTAGTCTCAAAAACATTGTATGTGGGGTACCTCAAGGTTCAGCATTGGGTCCTCTACTTTTCCTTATCTTTATTAATGACATCACTAGTTTAAAAATCGATGGAAAAGTCTTTCTTTTTGCTGATGATACCAGTATCACTTGGAGCAACTCAAATATTGCAACTCTTCATGCTACTATAACTTCTGATCTACTTACAATAAAAACCTGGTCTGACTCTAATTTACTCTCGTTTAACGTAGATAAAACAGTAGCATTGTCTTATAAAGGAGTCCTTCAACCCTTACCTCTTAATAACAGCCAGATCAGTACCGTTGATTCTGTAAAATTTCTTGGTATTTTTTTAGACAGCAACCTTAAATGGTCCCACCATATCGATTTGTTAAAGAAGAAACTATCCTCGGCTTGCTATGCTATAAGATCTGTTTCGAATGAACTCAATTTAACATCTTCTAAAATAACATATTTTTCTTTGTTCGAGTCACATCTTCGTTATGGTCTTCCTTTTTGGGGTTCTGGTACAGCTGCCCAATTCGATGTTATTTTCAAATTACAAAAAAGAGCAATTAGATATCTGTTTGGCCTCAGAAGAACAACACATTGCAGAAGTTACTTCAAAGATCACAGAATTTTAACCCTTCCATCTTTGTATATTTTAGAAACTGTTTGCTTAATTCGTAAACATCTACATGTCTTTCCACCAAGACCTAATCATGACTACTTCACGAGAAATTCTACGTTTGACGTCTATATGCCGAGACCGTCCTCTGAGTTAGTAAAGAAATCTATATTATATTCCTCAAAAAAACTTTATAACCATCTCCCTCTACAACTTAAATCTGCAGCATCTTTCCCCAAATTCCGTAAACTGACAAAAGCCTACCTATCTGAAAGACCGTATTATTCAGTAGAAGATTTTCTTAATCAATAACTAAGAAATTACAGTACTTACCCTTTGCACAAGTAGTATTTTTATTATCATTTTTTTGTCTACATTTGGGTGTCATATGCAGTAGCTTAACTTTTAAACTTATTAATTACTAGGTAGACTATGCATTTGCAATTTACTTAAATTATGCAATTGATTACTACTGTTTAACTTCATTATTATTGTTATTGTAAATATATCGACGATTTATGTAATTTTAGTAAATTGGATTGTTATTGTTTTGTTTTCTTGACTTTTTATAATAGTCCAGGGCGCATCTGTTTTGAGATGGACATTGAGAGGCGACTCAAATTTTTTTACAGAAATTGTTTGAAAATAAATCAAATAATAATATTTAAGTTATCCTCCCTCTCAAAAAGGTCCGGAACATTGTTTAAATAATCAAAATGTCAAAAATTGAAGGAAAAATTCGATTTTTTTCTTCGCTTTTAGATTATAACTTTAAAAGTATTCATTTCCGAGAAAAGTTGTACAAACATAAAAGTTGCGTAATTAAATTTCCTACAATATAGAATTGGTTAAAAATTTAAAAAATAGTCACCCTATTTGCAAAATAGAAATAATTGCGAAAAACCATACAAAAACAAGTATTCGCATTTTACGTTTTTCAACCATTTATGCTAAACTTAGGACCTTCATATTTCACCCAGAAAAACTTCATGATACAGTAAAACAATACTGTAAATTTCATTAAGATCGGTTCAATAAATTGTGCAAAATAAATTTTGCAATCCAGCTTTCGCAAAAAAAAATCATTTTTTCAAAATGTTACAGGACTGAAAATAAAGCAGATAGCAAGTTGAAACTTTTTTTTCTTGTAGAAGTGTACTGTATCTTTCATTTGCAATTTTCAAAATTAAAATCGATTAATTACCACGGCGTCAGAAAATTTTTGAAATAAACAATAATTTTTGGTGCTACGCGCAGGACAGCGGTGTTCGATTCACAAAAGTTGATTTCCACCAAAATTTCTTCCAATCATTATCTAATATATTATTATCTTACTCTATATTTTGTTGTATTTTAATATTTTAATTCCATAAAAATCAAACTAATTTTATTATTGTTTGTGAAATATTGTTTAAACAATTGCATATGTTTAAAAATAATAAACTTTTATTATTTAAGTTAAAATATATGAACAAAGAAAGTTTTTGCTAATAAAATTGTTATTTCAAAAGATAGAGTATGTGTTTTTATTTTGCAATAAACAAATTTATTTATTTATATCGAAATGTAATAAAAATTAAAATGTATCAATCATTGTCAAAGGTCATTGGAATGCCCAATCAGAGCAAACTATCCGCTGTCCTGCGCGTAGCACCAATAATTAATGTTTATTTAAAAAAATTCCTGACGCCGTGGTGTTAATCGATTTTAATTTTGCAAAATTGCAAATGAAAAGTACAGTACACTTCTATAAGCAAAAAATTTTCAACTTGCTATATGCTTTATTTTTAGTCCTGTAACATTTTGAAAAAATGAATTTTTTTTACGAAAGCTGGATTTCAAAATTTATTTTGCAAAATCTATTAAGCCGATCTTAATCAAATTTAAAGTGTTGTTTTACTGTATCATAAAGTTTCTCAGGGTGAAATATGAAGGTCCTAAGTGTAGCATAAATGGTGGAAAAACGTAAAATGCGAATACTTGTTTTTGTATGTTTTTTTCACAATTATTGCTATTTTGAAGCAAGGGTGACTATTTTTTAAATTTTTAACCAATTCTGTATTATAGGAAATTTAATTACGCAACTTTTATTTTAGTACAACTTTTCTCGGAAATGAATACTTTTAAAAGTTTTAATCAAATAACCAAGAAAAAAATCGAATTTTTCCTTAATTTTTTGACATTTTGATTATTTAAACAATGTTCCGGACCTTTTTGAGAGGGAGGATAACTCAAATATTATTATTTGATTTATTTTCAAGCAATTTCTGCAAAAAAATTTGAGTCACCTCTCAACGTCCAAATGTACTAATATTTTTACAGATGCGCCCTGGTCTATAAGCTTTGTCGATAAAATTGTACAATTTTTCATGACAATAAAGCATATTTCTATTCTATTCTATTCTAGGTCTTGCTTATCTAAAAGTTTTAACACTTCCCTCTTTGTATGGTTGTGAAGTCGGTTTTCGTGACCCTTGACAATCTTCTTTATTTATTCTATAATTATTGTTGCTATACGAAGTTTCCGATGTAGGTGTTTGTTGCGGATATACCATGGATCGTTGACTATGTTTCTTAGTAATCGGTTTGGGACTCTTTGAAGGCAAGCATAGTTAATCTCACTGGTACAGCCCCATAACTGTAAACCATAGGACTATACTGGTTGGAGCATTTGTTTGTAAACTAATATCTTGTTTTTGAATGTAAATTTTGAACTTCTACCTAATAACCAATACAACTTCTTGTATTTCAGTTTTAGTTCTTTAGTTTTCTTTCTGATATGTTCGTGCCGCTTTAATTTGCTATCCAAATGTAGCTTTAGGTATGTAACTATTTCCTTGCACGGAACGATTTTATTGTTTTTGCTAACTGGGCGATTATTTATTTTTTTTTAGCTGTTTAATGAAAATATTTTCATCTAATTTCTACTTCTGGTTACACAGGGAGTTGCTTATAACTTTATTTTGTTTAAAAAGAACACCCTGTATTTTTTTCATTTTTAGATCATTCTCGATGTCTTGTTTCTAAAAATAATAAAAGTTTTGTAATATTATACAGGGTATGTTAAAAGATAATTACGTTTTTTTTATTAATTTCGTAGCAATATTCACACCCTGTAGAATTGGACTGATTTGACATCAAAAACTTTATTTATGTTCAAATTATTTTTAATATAGTCTACTGTTGTTATAACAATTGTTAATGTATCAAAATGTTTAATTTTATTATACTGAATTTTTTAAGAGAAAAAAAAAATTGTACGCCACTAAGATATTTCAAATTAAAAATAATCTTAAAATTTCGCGTTTAATTTGTGACAACAAATCTATCTTTTTTATTTTTCATATAAGGCCCTGTTTTTAACATCATACAATAAAACATCATACGATTGTATGGCACCACTGTCATTATTTTTTCATGTAGAATCGCTCCTGAAGATCGCCGTTCTTATTTATTAATACCTTTAAAATATGTAATTTAAACATAAATATTTAATTAGAAGAGATACAACAATTTTATGGTAAAATAACTTTTCGGTTATCGACCGATGATACAATCGGTATATTATTATTGACAATCTCTAATCTCTTCTTTTTCGTCAACCATTTTCCATCCACTCCTAACTGTAGGTCCATCCCAATTGTTTTTATCTTGATCTTGGGCGAATATAATGCAGTGTTTGCCTGCCACTGCTCTTATGTAATCTGCCATCTCTTTTCAGGTCTTCCCATATTTCTTGTCGTTCTTCTTGTTGTCCCTTCTTAGATTCTCTTTATCTGTCTGTGATCATCATATCTGGCTATGTGACATGCCCAGCGCCATACGTTTTATCTCGGTGTTTCTAATCTGGTCTCTCAGTGATATTGCATTCAATCTCTAATATTCTGCGGTAACTATTGACAGTCCTGTCGCCAAGGGGTACCACGGCCTACTTTATTCAGATGGACTTACCTAATTTTTTCTGTATTTTGAGCCGTAGAACACGAATTTTTTTTAGTAACTTGATCCGGATGTCGATAAGATTGTTATAAACAAAGAACTTGAGGAATTACATAACAGCGATTTTTCGCAAAACAAAACATTTTCTTGTATTTCTTGGGCCATTCTAAGCAAAAATTGTTCCTACAAGTTTTTTCGTATGATGCATAGTTTTCGAGATAAACGCGGTTAAACTTTAAAAAAATCGTAAATTGCAATTGTTGAACCCGAATATCTTTTGATTAAAAAATAAAATAGCAATTCTGCTTACCGCATTTGAAAGTTCAAGTCAAATTCTATCAGTATTGATTATTTGCATGGCTAAAAATTAATTTTTTTATTGTTAAACAAGGCTATAAACACATAGTGCTTGAGTGATGTTTTCATTACATTTCTCATATTTATACAGGGTGTCCCGAAAAGATTGGTCATAAATTATACCACATATTCTGGGGTCAAAAATAGGTTGATAGAACCTCACTTCCCTATATACAATAGTGCACACAAAAAAGTTTCAGCCCTTTGAAGTTACAAAATGAAAATCGATTTTTTTTTTCATATATCGAAAACTCTTACAGATTTTTTATTGAAAATGGACATGTGGCATTCTTATGGCAGCAACATTAAAAAAAAATTAAAGTGAAATTTCTGCACCCCATCAAAATTTTATGGGCGTTTTGTTCCTTTAAACCCCCCCAAACTTTTGTGTACGTTCCAATTAAATTATTGTTGTGGTACCATTATTAAACACAATGTTTTTAAAGCTTTTTTGCCTCCTAGTACATTTTCGATAAGCCAGTGTTTATCGAGATATTTTGAATATTTTTCGAATCCACCACATATTTGTATATCTTAAGTTCGATTATAGAGACCTGTTAATAATCTGAAAATTTATTTATAATTTACATTTTTAGGTATATTTTGAAAAAGAAGCCACATCTCGATAAAAGGTGACTTGTCAAAAAAAGACTAGGAGGCAAAAAAGTTTTAAAAATACTGTGTTTAACTAATGGTACCACAATAATAGTTTAATTGGAACGTACACAAACATTTGGGGGGTTTAAAGGAACAAAACCCCCATAAAATTTTTATGTAAATATATTAAAAAAGAAGCCGCATCTCGATAAAAACTGGCTTTTTGAAAAAATACTAAGAGGCAAAAAAGTTTTAAAAACGTTGTGTCTAACTAACGGTACCACAATAATGAATTAATTGGAACATACACAAAAGTTTGGGTGGTTTAAGGGAAGAAAACCCCATAAAATTTTTATGGGGTGGACAAACTTCACTATAATTTTGTTTTAAGATGGTCCTGCCATAAGAATGATACATGTCCATTTTCAATAAAAAATCTCTAATAATTTTCGATATATTGAAGAAAATTGATTTTCATTTTGTAACTTCAAAGGGCTGTAACTTTTTTTATGAGCACATTTGTACTAAGGTAAGTTAGGTTCAGCCGAACTATTTTTGACCCCAGAATGTGTGGTATAATTTATGACCAATCTTTTCAGGACACCCTGTATATATTATTTAAAATCCAACGAGTAGGCAAGCCTACAAACACGCAATTTCTACGTAGCATGCGTCAAAACGCATGCATTGCGAACGAGAAACACTATTTGTTTATAGCCTTGTTTGACAATAAAAAAATTAATTTTTAGCAATGGAAATAATCAAAACCGGTATAATTTGACTTAAACTTTTAAATGCGGTAAAGATAATTTGCCATTTTTTTAGTAAAAATTTACTCAAGTTGAAAAATTGCAATTTTTCGATTTTTTTAAAGTTCATCCGCGTTTATCTCGAAAACTATCATATGCAATATGCATCCTACGAAAAAACTTGTAAGAACATTTTTTGCTTAGAGTGACCCAAAAAATACAAAAAAATGTTTTGTTTTGCGAGAAATCGATGTTATGTAATTCCTCAAGTTCTTTGTATGTAACAATCTTATCCACATCCGGATCAACTGTTACCCAAAAAATTCGTGTTCTACGGGCAAAAATACATAAAAAAAACTTGGGTAAGTCCACCTGAATAAAGGAGGCCGTTGAACCCCCCCTGGCGACAGGATTATGACCAGCAATCCCAGTTTATATTCTTCATATAACTTGAGATCTGATCTGATCTGATATTAATCATCATCATCTAGCATCTAGCTTATACTTGTCCACTGCTGAAGGTAGACCTCCCGTAGTTCATTGCACAAATTCCTGTCCTAAGCCGCTTGCATCCAATTTTAGCATATCCGCTTCAGGTCATCTGTCCATCTTGTTGGCGGTCATCCTCTGCTTCAAAAGGCGTTCTGTCTGGGTCTCTACTCGAGAATACGTTTCGTCCATCTGCCGTCCTTCGTTCGCGCGATATGCCCTGCCCAGTTCCATTTCAAGGTCGATATTCTTTTGATTGCGCCGGTTACTCCCGATTCCCGATCTACGGCACAATTCTGTGTTGGTTATTCTGAGGGTTAATAATCGCAACATGGACCGTTCCATTGCCCTCTGTATCGTTCGAATTTTGTTTGCGGGCGTCTTAGTGAGCGTTAGCGTTTCGCATCCGTACCATAGGTTAGAAGCGGCAGCACACACTGATCTGATGTTATTAGTTGTTAAACCGATAAAACGTGTATTGACTCAGAATCATTCCCGGAATTATTTTTATCTAATATTCTGCGGTAACTTATAACCAGAAATTTCAGTTTATATTCTTCGTATACATAGAAATCTGATCTGATGTGATGTTATTAGTTGTTAAACCGATAAAATGTTTAATGGCTCAGTCACGAAATCTCTGAAAATATTTTCAGAGTATGATATTTAAAAAATAAAGAAGATACAAAAGAAATTATCAAAAGCAGAAGGTCAGTATATATAAAGAAATTCAAATTTTAGAAAATAAATAAATAAATTTCGGAATATTCGAACTTTTTGCAATATCCAAGGCAGTGCAACAAACTCTTAATTGACCTGAAGACATGGCAGTCTTATTCACCGATTCCTTAAATGCAATCCAGGGCATTCAGAAAATATATCCGAATCATCTGTTTCTAGAACAAATTAAAAAAGACCTTGTGGCTCTACAAAATAATCATAAACAAGTTCATATTGTGTGGATATCATCCCATGTGGGGATACCAGGAAATGTAATTGGCCAAATTGGAATAAATGGCCAAAGAAGCTTGTAAAATGGAGAGATACGAATATAGAATTAACCAAATTCCTGACTCAGATATGAAAAAATGCATCAATGAGTACACAAAAAACTTGGTTACGAAGATGGCAACTCTTACCAAACAATAAATTGCGGCAAGTAAACCCAGATCTATCTGCAAAAACACCAAATCTAGTAAAGCGAAGGGACCAGGTTGTACTACGTCGTATCCAAATAGAGCATACCAGACTGACGCACGAACACCTACTAAGGAAGGAAACTCCTAGAATGTGCTACGCCTGTGACACCAATATAACTGTAGGTCACATTGTTATAGACTGTCCATTATATCATCTAAAAAGACAAACTACTGGACTACCAAGTAATATAAGATGTGCGATAGAGAGTGCGGATTGTCACAAAATCATTAGGTTTTTAAAGGAAACTAATAGGTCTGGATCCCGCATAATGAAATAAAGTTGATTATTAGCAAGCTGAAAATTTATTAGTAGCTTAACGGTGTCTAGTCAGAAAAACTTTGATATATGGGAACACAGGTAGAGGGGAAGTTTTAATGGTGAACAGGTTAAAAATTTGGAACGTCAGACTATGAAAACGTCAGATGGATGTATTTTGTCGGACAGAACTTCCAATTGATTTGTCGCCTTTTCATTAAACTCTCATGCAAAAATCAGACCGGTGTGTATCACCAACTGGGCATTTTAATGAGTGGAACACGAAGAACATGTCAAATGACAGAAATCATGTTGTTTAGTAATAGCAGTCTGATTTTTGCATGAGAGTTTAATGAAAGGGTAACAAATCAATTGGAAGTTCTGTCGGACAAAATACATCTGACGTTTTCGTAGTCTGACGTTCCAAATTTTTAACCTGTTCCACAATTAAAACTTCCCCTCTTCCAGTGTTCCAATATGTCAAAGTTTGTCCGACTAGACACCCTTAAGCTATTAAAAAATTTTCAGCTTGCTATTAATCAACTTTTTTTTTGATACGCGGGATCCAGACCTAAAATTATATAACCAAATATGAGCGCTACATTAAGAACAATTATAAATTAAAATTGACTTTGTATAAACTCTATAGCTTATATTTATATTAATTTAATATTTATTGTACCACGCGCTAATAACCTTTTATGGTTGATGCGGGTTATTTCTAATAAAAAAAAATCGGAGCAATATTAAATATGGGAACGAAAAATGGAATAAGAATTGGCGGCGAAATAATAAACACTTTAAGATTTGAAGACGAGACGTTAATTTATTATGGTTGGGTGTAAAGAACAGCTACAAACATTTCACCCAAATGGGACTTTTCATTAGCATTGATTAGACCAATTTATTGATAATATGAAAGGGTCCTACACATTATGAACAACCAACCATATGTGGGCAGCAAATAAATGAGTGGAAAAATATCTGGTGGCCTACATCAACACTGAATTTAATCCAGACTAGGAGATCAGGGTACGAATAAAAATCGCAAGGACAGCGTTTTTAAAATTATTATGTGACAGAAATCTGAATATTCCTCTGAGACTGAGGTTTATTGAATGTTACGTCTGGTCCCAACCATTGTACTGGATAGAAACATAGAGGCGTAGCAAATAGTTAAGATGATCAAAGTCTGAACTGTGGATATAACAAAAAATGTGGAGAAATTCATGGATAGTCACCAACGAGAAAGTTCTGAGAAGCATGGGTCGAAAGACCGCATACCTTAGATACTGCGGAATAGAAACTACAGTCTATTGCAGGTTATCATGCAGTGTAGACTAGATGGGAAAAAGGGAATAGGTGGAAAGAAAAAATTATATTTATGCAATATTCGGGAGCGGACAAACATGAATCTGGAAGAATTCTTCCACGCTGCTATGGACAGAAAAACTTTTAGAAATAAGGTCGTCACGAGGATAGCAGAGGAAGAAGAACATTGAAATTTTCTATTTATTCTTAACTGACTATTATTATATATTTAGAAAAATTACAGGCAATAACACCAAAAGTTATTATTTTTTGGGAAATTTTAATATCCACAGTAAGTTTGAGTCTTTGCATTAAAATCTCTAATTAAAATTTTAAAGTCAATTTGTAAGAAAAAATTCAACATCCCGTATCACGGAAATGAAGCATTTTGGACATATGTTAATAAAGCAAGCGGTCATTATTTTTTCATGTAGAATTGCCCCCTAAAGTTTGTTGTTCTTTTTTAAAAACACCCTGTATTGATGAATAACATGGCTAGTTGTTAAAGTAACCTAATTTTTTTTTATTATCACATAACAAATGAATCAAAAAGAAAATATTAAAAAAACCTATGGCTCCAATTGAGTTTTAAATTCAATATTTTATCTATGCTATATTATTCCACAGAGTGTTCCGAACTTTAAGGAAAAAACATAGTATGATTGTTACACTCGGTATAAAATGACATTTATCTGTCTAGCAACAATACTATTACATTGATATTTTTAACTAATAAGGCTCTCTCTCTCTTCAATCCTGACCCCCCGCAGGGAGTGTAGTGGTCGACGTGATGTCGTGTATTGTCCGTCTCCAAAGATCTCTGTCTCTGGTAATTTCTTTTATCTCATGCATAGGTCTTTTGCATATTCCCGTAATTTAATCGATCCATCTTGTTGGGGATCTTACTCGTGATCTTCTAGTCCAGAAAGCCACTGCGCATCCGCTAGGAAAAATATTCTAATTCGGATTTTTTGCACAATCTTACTCAAAAAGGACCCCTTTTAACAAATTTGCATGTTGCCAAGACCAAGAATTGGTCAAAAATTTTTTAAACGTTTTTTTTTTGGTTTTTTCCTAAAATTATTTTTTTTTGCATGGAGCAAATTTTTTTTAGGTTTTTTGGATCATTCCAAACAGAAAAGGCCTTTAGTGACTTTTCTCTAAAGTTGATAGTTTTTGACATATAAGCGATTAAAAATTGAAAAATTGCGAAATTGGCCATTTTTAACCCTCAAAAACTATGTGAAAAACTGAAAATTTGAATGTTTCCAAGGTAGGTAGATATTTTCTAAACATCGATTGATGAAATCCCGAAGAGTTTTTTTGCAATACAATATCAAAAACGCCTTTGTTTTTGAATTGCCAATCAAGCGTGCGCGACACTATTTTCCACCGTTGCGTGTGTATACCGTATGGTGCAAATGAAAGGAATAAATTCGTTATTTCGTAAACCGGTGACTTTAAGGAAAAATCCCAAAACAGGTCGGTTTTATTTTTAAGTTATGATATTGTGGCATATATAGTATACTAGTGACGTCATCCATCTGGGCGTGATGACATAATCGATGATTTTTTTAAATGAGAATACGGGTCGTGTGCCGGCTCGTTTGAAAGGTTCTTCAATTCTCTATTCAGTAGTATACACATGTACATAATTAAATTAAATAATTTGGCAAATTGACAAAAAATTAAATTATTGGACACCCTGTATAAATAATTATATAAATGTTTATCTTACTGAATAGAGAATTGAAGAACCTTTCAAATGAGGTAGCACATGACCCCTATTCTTATTTAAAAAAATCATCGATTACGTCATCACGCCCAGATGGATGACGTCACTAGTATACCATATATGTCACAATATCATAACTTAAAAATAAAAATCGACCTGTTTCGGGATTTTTCTTAAAAGTCGCCGGTTTACGAAATAACGAATTTATTCCTTTCATTTGCACCATATTGCATACACATGCAACGGTGGAAAATAGTGTAGCGCACGCTTGATTAGCAATTAAAAAACAAAGGAGTTCTAAATATTGTATTGCAAAAAACTCTTCCGAATTTCATCAATCAATGTTTAAAGAATATCTACCTACCTTGGCAACATTCAAATTTTCAGTTTTTCACATAGTTTTTGAGGGTTAAAAATGGCCGATTTCGCAATTTTTCAATTTTTAATCGGTTATATGTCAAAAACTATCAACTTTAGAGAAAAGTCACTAAAGACCTTTTCTATTTGGAATGATCCAAAAAACCAAAAAAAAGTTGTTCCATGCAAGAAAATAATTTTAAGAAAAAAACAAAAAAAACGTTTAAAAATTTTTGACCAACTTTTGGTCCTGGCAACATGCAAATTTGTTAAAAGGGATCCTTTTTGAGTAAGATTGTGCAAAAATCTGAATTAGAATATTTTTCCTAGCGGATGCGCAGTGGCTTTCTGGACTATTCGGCCTTTTACCTTTCCTTGTATAATGAATCTTTCCATGTTTTCTGTGTTTGCTCTCATAACATGTCCAAAGTATTTTAATTGTTGGAGATGGACTTTACTGAAGAGTCGTTGGCTAACTTTTAGCTCTCTTAAAATTGAATTATTTTTTCTATGGTCGGTCCAAGGAACAAGAACCAAGGTCGTAGCAATCGTCTCCAACAGAACATTTCAGTGGCGTCTATCTTTCATCTTTCCGAATTTCTCAGGGTCCAAGATTCACATCTGTAGGTCAGTATTGGGAATATTAAGCAGTTGATCAACCCCATCTTTAACGCTCTTGAAATTTGACAGTCCTTTCATATTGTGGTCATTTTTGCTGTTACGACTTTTGCTAGATCGTAACTACGTTTTATTTTTTCTCGTAGCGACCCTGTGTTTGTGATTAACCTTCCGATGACCAACCTTTTTTTTGTTAAACGGATGACCAAGGGGGGGAAAATGACCCCAGGTCAAAAATGTCAAAAATGACAATTAAAAAAAAAATGAAGTTTTTTTTTATTTTTTTATATGGCATGGACTTTTTGTCATTCAGCCAGTCACAACATGAGTATTAGTGTCATGTGTAGTGTGTATGTTGAGTAAGTGTCTTCTTACTTTGCAAAGTCGACGTCACTAGCGTAAAACTACTTGGAATTACACATAATAGACGGTATTTTACTAAACATCAACTTCAGAATATATTTTTTATTCGTAAAATATAGGGATTTTTTTTTATTTTAAAATATGAGGATATCTAGAATGATATTAAAGTCAAATAAAAAAATAATGAGTTAAAAATTGAAAATACTTTTGAATTTATTAAAGAAAAACATACGCTGGGGTCACAATTTCCCCCGCTTGGTCATCCGAAGGTTAATGATCCCAGATATATGTAAGTATGAGCTCACACTCTCAAACCGATCAATTGTGGTTAGGTGTGGATGATTGTTATGTAGTCTATCCACTATCATGATCTTTGTCTTTGATCTGTTTAATTGCAGACCAAATATTTGACTTTCGTTTTCAACCAGTCGTATAAGATCAATCAGCTCTGTTTGACTATTTGCAAGAAGGGCTGTGTCATCTGCGAAACGTAGGTTGTTTATTTTATGACCATTTATTGAGATGCCTTTTTCCCATCCTTCAGTGCTCTTCTCATAATATGCTCTCCATATATTGAATAATAATTGTCGAGATAGTCAACATCCCTGTCTGACACCCCGTTCTATTCGTTTAAGAGTGTGTCAAACACTTTTATTGATCCAGTAGTGTGTTCGTATAGTTCAGTTATAAGCGAAATAGGGTGTTGGGGTACGCCTACTTCTTTTAGTATTCACCATTTGTCTCCAAGTGTCTCCACTTGACCCTATCGAACGCCTTACGATAATCTATAAAGCATATGTACAGTGGAATATTAAATTCCCTAGATTTCTCGATTATCTGTCTTATAATCAACAGGTGTTCCCGAGTACCTCTACCTTTGGTAAATCCAGTTTGCTCTTGTGGAATTTCTCTTTGAAGGAATGTTTTTAGTCTCTAATTGATTATATATTTAGCATTATTTTACTTGCATATAAGGCTATAACGTACTAAAAAGATCACTCAAATCGGACAACAGGTTTAGGAAATTCGAGACATCAAACGTGTTTAATTCATCGAGTGACCCGATTTCTTTGCTCGGCAGTATATTTTAATACAACTGAAAACTTTTGCCAACTCCTGTCGTCTATAATTTGAATTAATTAGATAGCTAATAAAGAAAACTAAAATTAAATATGAAAATCTGATTTTAACGGCACCGACAAAAAACGAAAAGTGCCGTCACTAAATTCTCAACGGCGACAGTATTACGAACATTGTATGCTAGGAATATTTACGGGAGAATCCAATGAAACACCTCAGCATGAAGATTTAATTAAAATGTTAATTTTGATGTGATATATTTCGTGGTCTACCAACCCGATAACGAAGAGACAACTAACGTCCTCTGTACTATATCTCCGCGCTGAAAATCGTATCATAAAAAGGGATATTAATATCTAGAATGTGGCGGGAGACCTACAGAGTTGTTGTAAGGCAGAACAACCATTATTACGTGCCGGGGTGTGTTTCTCTTTGATTTATGTTCGTCAGTATATTGTGCCCACTGTGTGGTGATCATAACACTCCCGCGGAAGACGTATACGCGATGTTCCGCTTTTGTTCTATACTATGAGGATTCGTGTCGACAAGGGACCCTGTCATACACTTCTAAAAATAATTACACCTTAAACAGGTCTTGAAATTTGTGGTTAATCCTGAAGCAGTTCCAGGCACAGTTTAGTTAATATTGTTTTTCTACGACCGTTTAGTAATATACTCATTATTCGCTATTTTTGAATAGATAATAACACCCATTACTTTACCCGTGAGTAATAATTCATTACTCACGGGCTGAAGTTACTCGCGGGTCATTACTCACGGGTTGAAGTTAGATTCAAGTGGTGCATGGCACTGTTAATATACCTATTAGCAAATAAAATTACTTAAACTTGTTTATTTAATAAAATAATCAGTAGTAATTGCACAAGAGCTCTAAAATTATTGAATTTTTCCCGAGTGACACTTGGACAGTTTTAATTTCACGAGCCGGAGGCGAGTGAAATTATGTCAAAATGTCACGAGGGCAAAAATTCTATATTAATTTTAGAGATCGAGTGCAATTTGTTGCGATTATTTCATAAATAAAACTGTTCAAAACCAAAATTTTATTGTAATTTATTTATGTAAGTACAAATTAGTACAATTGAACAAACAGTTGTTATAAATATTAATTTGACCGTTGAAAGTCATCACTTTTATAATTTTTAAAACATTAATTGTCATTAATGTCACTGAATGTATTTTTTCGTAGCAACGAAGGGCATCTGACGTAATATACTTGACGACTGGAAATTATCAGTAGTAATTGCACAAGAGCTCTAAAATTCTATATTAATTTTAGAGATCGCGTGCAATTTGTTGCAATTATTTCATGAATAAAACTGTTCAAAACCAAAATTTTATTGTAATTTATTTATGTAAGTACAAATTAGCACTATTAAACACACAGTTGATATAAAATATTTTACGGTTGAAAGTCATCACTTTTATAACTTTTAAAACATTAATTGTCAATAATGTCACTTAATGTATTTTTTCGTAGTAACGAAGGGCATCTGACGTAATATACTTGACGACGGGATATTATCAAAAATTATCACCTTAATTTGCATTTCTGTAGCTTTCTATTGGTCAGAATCTCCTATGAATGAAATAATCAAAAATTATCGATTTAATTTATATTTCTGTAGCTTTTTATTGGCCAGAATCTCCTATGAATGAAATAATTATTGTAATTTATATGAACAATTAAATTTAAAAAATGTTTAAAGGATTTTTAACTTTAACAATGGGTTAGTATATTTTTTACGTTTAAATTTCAACATTTGACATTTTAAGATTGACGTTATTAAAAGGTAAACAATAAACAATCGGTATTAATTTCGTGAAAGGACTTACGGATATGAAATTAATATCAATGAATTCTGTTTTACTTAGTTCATTGTACAATAGATTTTAATTGAGAGCACACGATATTTTTCATGTAATTGCCTTAAAATATGTCTTATTTTTAAAAGCCACCGCCATTGATTGGTTCATAAGCTCAACGAGTGTAATTCTAACAGTGTTGCCATGGTTATATAAAATATATTTTCTTATGAAAAATAAAATATTTAGTTTTAAATAATGTTAGTAGTTGATAATTATATTTTTCTATTAATCCAAATAAAAAAGGTCGTAGAAATAGTATAGTATTCTACTTGCATGTAATGGCTATTACTCACTCTGATGAATTACGACACTCGCCAACGGCTTGTGTCACACACTTCATCATCGTGAGTAATAGCCATCATTACATGTTCGTTGAATAATATACTATTTCATTGTGTTGCAGAATGATTTATAAACTAAAACGGGTAGTTCCCTGGGTTGGCTGTATACCATATAGTTAAAAAACTCTAACATGAAGTAAAACCACTTCTATGTAAAAGGTATATTTAATAAAATTTTAAAAGCCCCATTGTATTAAATAAAATAGGTTCATTCAGAACGTTTTCGGACCTATCATTCCATCATCAGTGAATTCATATATACTTGCTAACTAGCCCCAGAACCAAACAATGGCTGTACTTATAATTCAATCTGCATTATAGTATTGTGAAATTGGAAAGGCTAAACGCCGATGTTAACAGAATTCCTCCGGGAACATGGTGTGACTCTAAACGAGAACCCTAACAACCATCTTGGGCCAACGACGTCTGCCATTGAATTATAAGTACAACCATTGTTTGGTTCTGGGGCTAGTTAGCAAGTGTATATGAATTCACTGATGATGGACTGATAGGTTCGAAATCGTTCTGAATGAGCCTATTTTATTTAATCCATTGGGATTTTTAAAATTTCATTAAATATACCTTTTACATAGAAGTGGTTTTTTTTAATGTTAGAGTTTTTTACAATGATTTATTAATACTAGATTAACCAACATAGGTACTATACTATATTATGTCAAGGATGAGAACTCGAAATTTAAAGACTGTGATAATTAAATAACGCCAACTTCGAGTTATACACCAGGCTATACCTATACATATACTAGGACTTCCTCAAAGATTATAATATGTACATAAAATTCAAAACCAAAAATTTATTACGGATTGTTTAGTTAAAAATTAGCATATTTTTTTGGCACCCATTTTATTTTGATCTATTTTACACAAAACGATAAACAATAATACATGTGAGTGTTAAGAAACTGACACAGTCAGTATTCATTCACCCAGTGGTGAATACCTTAAACAATATAGACTTAGATCCCGCGTACCAAAAAAGCTGATTACTAGCCGGCTGAAAACTTGTTAATAGCTTAACAGTGTCTAGTCGGACAAACTTTGATGTATGGGAACACTGGAACAGGGAAAGTTTTAATTGTGGAACAGTTTAATAATTTGGAACGTCAGATTACGAAAACGTTCCATGTGTTTTGTCGGACAGAACTTCCAATTGATTTGTTACCATTTCAATAAACTCTCATACAAAAATCAGACTGGTGTTTATCACCAACCGGGCATTTTAATGAGTGGAACACGAAGAACATGTCTAATGACAGGAATCATGTTGGTTAGTAATAACAGTCATGATTTTTGCATGAAAGTTTAATGAAAGGGTCAAATCAATTAGATGTTCTGCCCAACAAAATACATGGGAAGATTTCGTAATCTGACGTTCCACATATTTAACTTTTCCACAATTAAAACTTCCCCTGTTCCTGTATTCCCGTACATCAAAGTTTGTCCGACTAGACACCGTTAAGCTATTAACAACTTTTCAGCTTGCTATTAATCACCTTTTTTTTTGGTACGCGTATCCAGGTCTAATATAATAATAAATTGAATTAATTTAAAAATAAATAACCATTTTCAATTTCGTTGCAAAACAAACATACAGCCGCATCATATTCTAGTCCAATCAGAGAGTCCTCTACCGGTTTCGAAACTTATTAGTCTTTCATCAGGAGGCACATATTATGCTAATTATACTAATTAATGTAAAGACTGAAATAGTTTTGTACACACTTATGGATACAGGTAAATAGGGAGAAGTGTACTTTTGAAGTGTGTAAATTAAATAATTTCTAGCTGAGCGCTTTCGGCTTATAAAGCCATCTTCAGAGCTATGTTACAATAAAAAGGTCTCTAATGAATAATTGATTTTAGAATTCAAAAGTTTAACTTACGTCAAAAGGTTTAAAATACCACTGTGAAGAGAGATTGATCCCATGTATGATATAAAAATACTTCTATTTTCTTATGCAGTTTTTTAATTGATGGAAAATAATTGGATAAAAACCTTGTCTGACTGTTGAAAAATGCTCAACTTTGCTATTGTGTTGAGGTCGGAAAAGTTAAAAACATCTATTACAAGCACAAAGGACTTTCACACGAAAAATTACATTACATAAAACGAATATTTGATCATGGTAAGGTCTAGAAACCTTACCATCTGAAGTCTACGGTGTCAGCATGCAGAATGGCGGCATGTGGCATGGAGGCTTTTAATGACAGTCGACACAGACAAGGGTGTGCTCGTTAAGGTGTTTTCACTTTTTCTCATATCAAGTGACAGTTGACATATGACATTTTAGCAATTGAATTGAACAACTTTTTAACAAAGTCTGTAGTTACATAAATCTAGTTTTAAAAATATAATGAAATACATATTGAGAAAAACTCCAAGAAAAATCAGTTGAAAAGTTATCCTTCAAAAACTGAACTCAAATCTTTTTTAAATAGTACAGGATGTAAAGAAGCTTGATGGTGAAGTTTTTCTATTATTTAATAAGTCTCAAATTTCATTAGGTGCACTATGGGTGTCTCGAAGATGGAAAATAAATTAAAAATGAATTTTGAAAATATGATTTTTAAAGAATTAGCTGCCTAATGATTCATTACAAATATTGATTTTAATGATAATTTAGTAGAGAATTAACAGGATTTTTTAAAAAATGTTTGATTTTTTGATTGCATGAGGTCAAACTTCTTCCTCCAGAGTCTTCCACAAGAGTCTGAGTAAAGGTTTATAGTTGTAATTAAGATTGATTTGTGTGTTTAAGCACAAACCAGGATTAAGTTTCATTTCTTTAGTTATATCTAGATCTTCTAAAAGGTTTATTTGTCTGTAAACGTCTTAACAATCCAGAAAAATCCAACTTTGGTTATCACGTTAAATTTAGCAACCATTCTTTCTCCCCTTCCAAAAACAGTACAATTTTACATAACATACCAACCAAAAACGACAGAAAAATGAACCTTTTAGAAGATCTAGAAATAACTAAACAAATGAAACTTAATCCTGATTTTTGCTTAAATACACAAATCAATCTTAATTACAACTACAAACCTTTATTCAGACTCTTTTGGGAGACTCTGGAGGAAGAATTTTGACCTCATGCAATCAAAAAATCAAACACTTTTTTAAAAACTCGTTTTATTTCTTTACTAAATTATCATCAAAACTAATATTTGTAATGAATCATTTGGCAGCTTATTCTTTAAAAATCATATTTTCAAAATTCATTTTTAATTTATTTTCCATCTTCGAGACACTCATAGTGCACCTAATAAAATTTGCGACTTAATCAATAATAGAAAAACTTCACCATCAAGCTTCTTTACATCCTGTACTATTTAAAAAAGATTTGAGTTCAGTTTTTGAAGGATAACTTGTCAACTGATTTATCTTGGACCTTAAGTGTTTTCTCAATATGTATTTCATTATATTTTTAAAACTAGATTTATGCAACTACACATTTTGTTGAAAAGTTGTTCAATTCAATTGCTAAAATGTCATATGTCAACTGTCACTTGATATGAGAAAAAGTGAAAGCACCTTAACGAGCACACCCTTGTCTGTGTCGGCTGTCATTAAAAGCCTTCATGCCACATGCCGCCATTCTGCATGCCGACAACGTAGACTTCAGATGGTAAGGTTTCTTGACCTTACCATGATCAATTATTCATTTAATGTAATGTAATTTTTCGTTTGAAAGTCCTTTGTGCTTTTAATAGATGTTTTTAACTTTTCCGACCTCAAAACAATAGCAAAGTTGAGCATTTTTCAACAGTCAGACAAGGTTTCTTTCCCATCAATTAAAAAACTGCATAAGAAGATAGAAGTATTTTTATATCATACATGGGATCCGTCTTTCTTCATAGTGGTATTTTGAACCTTTTGACGTAAGTTAAACTTTTGAATTCTAAAATCAATTATTTATTAGAGACCTTTTTATTGTAGCATAGCTCTGAAGATGGCTTTATAAGCCGAAAGCGCTCAGTTAGGAATTATTTAATTTACACACTTCAAAAGTACACTTCTCCCTATTTTAACCTGTACATATTATGCTGCTCTCTCTGATCCAACCAAAACAAACCCCGGCGTGCAGTCACGGATTGCAACGAACGAAATGGCATTGGCCTAGCGGCAACTGCTAGCAATAGACTAAGTTTTCAATCTAATGGCATATAAAACAACATAATGTTACTCTACATCCCACCAGACTGAAAACAATGGGAACCTTCTCTGGTTACACAATTTATAATTCACGTCCCATCTGCTCAGCGCGCTAAAGTTCCAAAGAGAATGGTTCCCTTCGTACTGCAATCAGAGTAAACATGTAAATCAAAAATGAATAACCATTTTAAATTTCGTGGCAAAACGAAAATACAGCCGCATGATATTCTAGTCCAATCAGAGAGTGCAGCAAGCACCTCTACCGGTTTCGAAACTTATTAGTCTTTCATCAGGAGACACATATGCTGCTCTCTCTGATCCAACCAAAACAAACCCCGGCGTGCAGTCACGGATTGCAACGAACGAAATGGCATAGCTGCCCTAGCGGCAACTGCTAGCAAAAGACTAAGTTTTCAATCTAATGGCATATGTTTACTCTGTTTGGAGTACGAAGGGAACCATTCTCGTTGGAACTTTACCGCGCTGAGCAGATGTAACGTGAATTATAAATTGTAAAATTCCCTCATCTTCCTTAGCCTCAGCATCCGTTATGGCTTGAAAATTGTAGAAGCATCGGAGGTGTAACCAGAGAAGGTTCCCATTGTTTTCAGTCTGGTGAGATGTAGAATAATATTATGTTGTTTTATATGCCATTAGATTGAAAACTTAGTCTTTTGTTAGCAGCTGTTGCTAGGGCATCTATGCCATTTCGTTCGTTACAATCCGTGACTGCACGCCGAGGTTTGTTTTGGTTGGATCAGAGAGAGCAGTATATGTGTCTCCTGATGAGAGACTAATAAGTTTCGAAACCGGTAGAGGTGCTTGCTGCACTCTCTGATTGGACTAGAATATGATGACGCTGTATTTTCGTTTTGCAACGAAATTGAAAATGGTTATTCATTTTTGATTTACATGTTTACTCTGATTGGAGTACGAAGGGAACCGTACTTGTTAGTACTTTACCGCGCTGAGCAGATGGGACGTGAATTATAAATTGTAAGATTCCCTCATCTTCCTTATTCTCAGCATCAGTTATGGCTTGCAAATTGTAGAAGCCTCGGAGGTGTAACCAGAGAAGGTTCCCATTGTTTTCAGTCTGGTGGGATGTAGAGTAACATTATGTTATTTTATATGCCATTAGATTGAAAACTTAGTCTTTTGAATTAATTTCGTTTAAATATTTAGATCACATATTTTCTAACACAAACAAATTGCAGTTAATATTATATCGTTAAATTAATTATTTTGTTGATACATTTATATTTTGAATATTACAATAATTATTAAAATGAATTTTTATACAGTTGTTCCAAGGGATCGTTGCACAAACGTAATGAGTGATTTGCAAACAAGTTAAATAAAAACATTAAGTGAAATGTATGTCGGTATGTACTGTCAGTGCAATTATTAGAAAATGGCTATTATTCCGGTGGACGTAATTTATAAAGTTATTTTATTGAAGTGGTTGATATTTTTTCACTATTTAGGGTATTGATGGACTCAATATTCAACAGCTTGAACATCATGCCGACTATTATTAATGTAGAGATAAATATAAAACGGTAGTAAAAAAATAAAAAGGAACAAAAAGTCCAACATAATCTCGAAAATAAACAAATAAGTTTCCGTTCGACAGAACTACAATTTGAGGTTAGATGATCACATTGATAATATTTGTAGGTTAGAAAATATTACTTGTCCCATTAGCTTAAAAATAAATAATTATCAAAAATAATCAAATAAGAGAGCCAGAATTAGTCAGTCTTACAATTATGTTTGAAAATAAAAATTACGATCAAATGGACAAACAGTAAAAGTTTACATAATATGAAAAACTATTTTTGAACACAACAAATGCGGCAATGACACTGAAAATGATAAACGTCAAAATTATTGGGAAAGTGTAACAAAGACGTATCGTTTATCCTTTTTGAACTTATTTTGCTTTTTATGAACAAGCGGCTTAATTTTGGGATACTAGTTCCTGTGACTAAAAAAGGGACCTAGTATAAATAGTCCATTCCTTCACGGTTTTTGCTCTAAATTTTAAAGAACCGCTTGGATTGACATGAAATTTGGCATGCGTATAGCTTACATGTCAAACAAAAAAGTGATATTGTGCCGATGTGTGCTTTTGCCCTGGGGGTGACTTTCACCCCCTGTTGGGGGTGAGAACGTATATGTCCAAAATAAGTCCGGAAATGGGTAAACTGACTAATTTTAAGTCACTTTTGTTCTATAGAGCTGTTTCGCCAAGTCAACACTTTTCGAGTTATTTGCGACTGAATATGTTTATTTTTTAACAAAATAACCACATTTTTAGATAGTTTTTCGCAAATAACTCAAAAAGTAAGTATTTTGTCAAAAAAACGTTCTGAGAAAAAATATAGCTTATAAAAAAGTAAAAAAAAACGGTGTACGCGTTAGGTCTCTGGATCTCGCAGAACCAGAGGTATAGCCAATGAAAAATAGATTTATATTCACCAAATTTCAAATAGAATATTTCGACGTGGAATATCCAAAAAATTAAGCACTTTTTGGGGAAAATCCATTATAACTTTTTAAAGTGTTTTAAAAAATCTTAATTTGTTTTTACAAAAAGTTTCTAGCATTAAATTTAAGCAAGTTATGCTCAAAATAAAGTTGGTCCCTTTTGTTTTTTCAAAAAAAATCGGGAAGACCAACCCCTAATTAGCAACTTAAATGAAATTAATCGTTGCCGCTCCACAAATTATTTTACTTATGTTGTGTTTATATGATCTGTAAGTTTCATCGATTCAAAGTGCTTATTTTTAAAAAAATTTGGTTTCAAAGTAAAATTTTTAAAAATTTAAATTTTGAAAAATATCCTTTTTTTCAAAATAACTTAAAAATTGTTAGAGATACCAAAAATCTGGAAAACCAAAAAAAAGTCAGATTTGCTTTTCTGAATATCAAATATTTTTTTGTTTTTACGTTAGACAAAAATTGATTAAGATTTGGTGTTTCTAAATTTGCATAGATTCGAGATCAGTGACTCATTCAACCCCTTTTAACTACTGCCCTTTCAACAATAAGGACTTTGAACCGATGAAACTTACAGATCATATAAAAAATATATACACGATTCAAGAAACTTGTGAAGTCGTAACGATTAAGTTCATTTAAGATACTAATTAGGGGATGATTCTCTCGATTTTTTTACCAAAACTAAAAGGGACTAACTTTATTTTGAGCGTAACTTGTTTAATTTTGATGCTAGAATTTTTTTTTATAAAACAGAAATGAAGCTTTTTTAAACATTTTAAATAAGTTGTAATGAGTTTTTCCCGAAATGTGCTTCATTTTTGGTTATTTCACGTTAAAGTATTCCATTTGGAATTGGACGAATATGAACCTATTTTTCATTAGCTATAACTCTGCTTCTACTACGTATAGAGACGTGATGTATACACCATTTTTTTAAATTTTTTACAGGCTATATTTTTTCTAAGAACGTTTTTTCGACAAAATACTTACTATTTGAGTTATTTGCGAAAAACCGTCTAAAAGCGTGGTTATTTTGTTGAAAAATGAACATATTCACTGCCAAATAACTCGAAAAGTATTGATTTAGTGAAAAAACTCTATAGAACAAAAGTTACTTAAAATTATTCAGTTTATCCATTTCCTGACTTTCTTTGGACGAATATTTTTTCACCCCCAAGAGCGGTGAAAACCACCCCCAGGGCAAAAACACATATCGGCACAATATCACTTTTTTTCTTTGACTTGTTAGCTATGTGTATGCCAAATTTCATGTCAATCCAAGCGGTTCTTTAAAATTTAGAGGTTTTGCAATATTTTACCGTTGAAGAACGGACTAAAATCGTAAATAATTTCACGCATGTGCAAAGATCCGCTGAAAGGGTTGTATATTATTAATCTTGAAATTTGTCTTCTTCTTCGGGTGCTATGTCCGTTTATTGAACGTTAGCGGTCATGTTGGCTGTCATAACTTTATTCGCAGCAGATCTGAAGAGCGATTCCGATGTGTGACCAAACCATTTCCTCAAATTTCTTAACCAAGAAGTTCTTCTTCTTCCTCGACTTCTTCTGCCTAATATTTTACCCTGCATAGTTAGATGTAGAATACTATATTTTTCCGGATGTCTACAAACACGCGCAAAATACTCGAGTTTTCTAGACTTTATCATTTTTACCAGTTCTCTGCCTTTCTTCATCCTGCTCAGAATAATATCATTACGCACCCTGTCCATCCAGCTTACTCTCAGCATTCTTCGATAGCACCATAATTCAAAGGACTCAACCATCTTAAGCATTCTTCCTGTTAAGGTCCATGACTCAACTCCGTAGAAACCTGAAATTTGTCAGTTTGTTAAATTATTATGAACTCTCAAATATGTATTTGATTTGACATTACTCATTGCCCATTGCATATGTGCCACCCCAAGTAGCAGTTTGTCGAAGCTACAACGTTGTCTATCGCGTGGCAACGTTTTGTTACAACGTTGTTATTGCCTAGAATCTAGAAGACGACCCTATTATATATAAGAACAACAACTAGGGCCGTGACAGATAACTACAGAGTCGGCCAGAAAACCCAAATCGGCCAGGGCGTAAATTAGTTTAGCATTATAACGCTTTTAAGTCGTTGCCATTGTTGAAAAACCTGAACTTTTATATGTAGTTGTCACAATGGTGATAAAGTAGTTGCCGGTATAACTAAAGGTATTACTTAACGTTGTAACATCGTAATGTCGGTCGGGGTAGGGGCGTTGGCCGAAACAACTGAAAATGCTCTCGGGCAACGTTGTATATAGTGCATTTTTTTGTACTGACAACCAATGCGTCGAAAAATTGCTACTTGGGACCTTCGATACAGAACGTCATCTCGCGATTCTATAGGGCTTTTCATCGATTGTCATTTGTTTCGAGCTTCTGTCATATGTTGTATAATCTGTGTATAATATTAATATACACGGATTATACGAAATATGATAGAAGCTTGAAGCACATTACTGTGAATGAAAAGCCATATTAGTTAAAAATCTAAATCTTAATGAAAATCAATACAGGTATTGAAATCATATTTGATATATTAATGAGAATACAAAAAAACTGTTACATATAGTGTTTTCTTGCGACAATCTACTACAAAAGCTAAATTTTTTGTGCCTTGTGCAACAAATATTGATAATCATAATATGAACACGCATAGTCTTATAGAAAACTTGTTTTAAATTTCATATTTTACCTCTCTATCTAACGAAGTAATATTAAAAAACACCGTAACATACAGTATACAGTTTCTCTTTTCTGTTTTTAATAAGATTGTTTGAACCTAATATGATCCTTTCATGTAATATAATCGTTTCAAAAAACTTCCATCTACATCGGATGACGCAAGGAAAGTAGCTAGTCAGCGAGAAAACATATTTAATAACTTTTTGCTACAGGCGGGAAATTTCAGATGTCCTCTGTCCACTAAACTGAAAGCTACGACAATAAGATTGAAGTTCAGGTGATTTCAGCCCGAGGTTAACAGTATCCTATCGCAAAGAAAATTAAACAAGATTGAAAATTGCAAATACAAAAAGATATTTTAAAAGCCTGAAATATTTTTAAAATACATTAACTTTATAGACCTGGATCCCGCGTAAGAAAGAAAAGTTGATTAATAGCAAGCTGAAAATTTGTTAATAGCTTAACGGTGTCTAGTCGGACAAACTTTGATGCACGGGAACACTGGAACAGGGGAAGTTTTAACTGTGGAGCATGATAAAGGTGTCGTCCTGACAAGTTTATGATTGTGAAAAATAGCAAGTTGTTTTTAAGTTTATTCGATAGCCAACGTTATGTAATATATACGAAAATGTTTGTCCGACAAAAATGTTGGGCATTTTAACGAGTCCGACACGTAGAACATGTCACACCACAGGAATTATGTTGGTGATGAATAGCAGTCTGATTTTTGCATGAGAGTTTAATGAAAGGTTAAAAAAGCAATTGGAAGTTCTGTCCGACAAAATTAATGGGAAGTTTTCGTAGTCGGACATTCTAAACAGGTAAGATATAGACAAAAATGCTGGTGATAAATAGCTTTCCGACAAATACGAAATTTAATTAAGTAAGTTATTCCTTACCAAGAATGACTGTTGTCGGAAAAAAATAAGGGGTAGATTTTGTAGTCGGACAATTTAAAAAAATAATTTTTGAAATTTCAATAAGGGGTGATTATTCTATGTCAAAAGTACCTGCAATCAATTACAATCGATATCTTTTGATTTATGTCAACATCATTTAGATACCTCACTGTAATACATTTATAGTAGATCAGGCAAATTATATTATGGATTGAGTGGTCTAGCTATCTTTGTCTGCCACATGCGCGGGATCGCTTGGTTAAAAGAGATAGATAGACCACCTATCGACTTTCTGCACAATTCATAATAAATTGCAATCGTAACTTCTAATTTAAACTAATCGATTTATTTTGGCAGCAAATTATTTCTTGCCATGTGACATATTAATTACATTATTATTTCATTTGTAGAAAGTTGAGAAAAATTACGTTATACAATTTTAGTAATAATTTATTTAGGTACCCTTTTTCAATCAAGCAAAGCATTATAACACGAAGAATGATATTCAATAAAACTTTCACAATTATCTGGCAACTGATCCTCATTGAATTGATGACCAAGTATTTTACTAACTTTATAAAATGTTGGAAAATTACTCAAAAATGTTCCGTTGAATGGTTTCACTTTTGATTTGGCGACTTAAAATTTAAACTGTTGACACTCAAAAATAGACACAAAAACACTCCATAGTTAATATAAATTTTTATTTCCAACACACACGTGGCAAACAGAAACTCAGAGACCTTGTACTTTCAAATACTACTTTGTATAGCACAAAGTGTCACACTGACAAATGCAGCCTTCTAATACATACTTCTAAGCATAATGTGTCATATTTACGTCTATTCTTATAAGCACCGAAGTTTTAGATTCTTCACATTTTTCAATGTCGTTTACAGGGTTAAGATTTGAGTATGAAAAAAAATGTATACAACGTTTTTTGTAGGAAATTTTCCGTACTTTCTGATGCGCCTAATTAGAAAACCCTAAAAGATTGCTTTCACATGTTCTTTAACATTTTTTATTGTCATTTTGAGAATATCTGGAATAAACTCCACCCAAAAAAATAATTGTTTTGCAATATATACATGCATTGATACTTACCTCACTGTTTTTGGAGTGTGCATGTATATATATGCACATGCAAATATGTGAATATAAATAATAATATACAACTAAAATAGCTTTATCAATATGTGACTAAGTCATTCTGGAGAAATGTTTTTTATTTATTTCCTTCGATTTGCCCAAACTTTTTGTCCGACATAAAACTTTTTGCGTTACAAAATATAATTTGTACATAAACAAATCAAAATTAGCTTGCTATTTATCACCAACATTTTTGTCTACATCTTACATGTTTAGAATGTCCGACTAGGAAAATTTCCCATTCATTTTGTCCGACAGAACTTCCAATTGCTTTTTTAACCTTTCATTAAACTCTCATGCAAAAATCAGACTGCTATTCATCACCAACATAGTTCCTGTGATGTGACATGTTCTACGTGTCGGACTTGTTAAAATGCCCAACCTTTTTGTCAGACAAACATTTTTTCATATATTATATAACGTTGGCTATTGAATAAACTTAAAAACAACTTGCTATTTTTCACCATAATAAACTTGTCAGGACGACACGTTTATTATGCTCCACCGTTAAAACTTCCCCTGTTTCAGTGTTCCCGTGCATCAATGTTTGTCCGACTAGACACCGTTAAGCTATTAACAAATTTTCAGCTTGCTATTAATCAACTTTTTTTTCTTACGCGGGATCCAGGTCTATTATATTAACAAACCTTTGTATACTTCTTGGAATTTTTGGTGGTATTTACTGTTATTCAGTTTTTGTCGAACGATGATTCTTTTGAGTTCATTGTGAACGGTGAAGTCATCAATAATTTTCGATATGCGGACGCCACAGTACTCCAACCTCGTGGTTGAAGAACTTGGCATGATTGGTTTAGGGTTGATACAAGCATGATATATAAGATGGTAGTGAATAAAATTAATAAAGCTATGATGTAATTCAGTGGGTTCAAAGGATTACCAATGTTGAAGTGCTACGACGTTTAAATAAGGAGTTAGAAATTATGAAAAGTATAAAAACTAGAAAACTGGAATATTTGGGTCACATTACCAGAGGAGAAAAATATGAGTTGCTGAGAATTATTATGCAAGGAAGGATCCAAGGAAGAAGAGGCATAGGAAGAAGACGCATCTCCTGGCTGAGGAACCTTAGAGAATGGTTTAACTGTAGTTCATTACAACTATTCAGAGCAGCAGCCAACAAAGTGACCATAGCCATTATGATATCCAACCTCCGATAGGAGAGGGAACTTTAAGAAGAAGAAGATGATGTAATCAATGTTCTGAAAGGACATGGAAGGAAAAAAAAGAAGCAGAAGAAGAGTTTCATGTAAATCTATACCCAGTAGAACTTTACTAACTTACTTACTTTACTCCTCTTGATTCCATTTGGAACATAGGGCCTCTACAGTCTCCCTTCATTCATCTGTGTTTCTGGCCAGGGCTTTCACCTCTTTCCATGTTAACCCATCGTCTTCTAGCTGTCTGGTAATATTTCTTTTCCAGGGTGTCATTGGTCTGCCTTGTTTTCTTTTTCCAGTTGGTTGGTAATCCAGGGCTTGTTTGGTTATACCATCTTCATTTTTCCTTAATGTTTGTCCAGTAAATTTCCATTTACGTATATTTATCGTTTTGACTATCGGCTCTTGATTAGCTTTTCTCCAAAATTCCGTGTTACTTATTCGATTTGGCCAATATATTGGCAATATTCGTCTAAGGCATCTATTTACAAATGTTAGAATCTTTTGTATAATCTTTTTCTCTATTTTCCAAGTTTCTGCTGCATATAGCAAAACGCTCTTTACATTTGTATTAAATATCTTGATTTTGGTTTTGGTTGTTAACTTATTGGACTCCCATGTTTTCTTCACCATATATAACGCATTTTTGGCTTTATATATCCTTCCATTAATTTATTCTTCTATTCCACCGCTAGCTTTAATTATGCTTCCCAGATAGCAAAACTTCTGTACATTTTCTACTTCCTCTCCTTCAATGATTATACCCATTTCTCTTTCCGTATTTATCTTAATAAGTTTGGTTTTTCTTGTGTTAATTTGTAATCCTATTTTTCTTGCTTTTTTTGTCACCTTTTCTGTTATTTTCTGCATATTATGTTGTCTTTTTTCGGATACCTGACATATATCATCCGAAAAGTCTAATTTTCAAGCTGACTGAAAGCATTCCATCTAATTCCTGTTTTATTTTTCATTGCCTTCTTCATGACCCAGTCGATTAAGGTCAAAAATAGGGTTGGTGATAGTATACACTCCTCTCTGACTCCACTGTCTATGTTGATTGGTTCTGTGAGTTTCCCATTGTGCATGATTTGTGCGGTATAATTTTCATAGAACATTTTGACAATTCTTATGTATTTTAATGGGATTCCATATCTCTTTAATATTTTTCACATTTTTCTCTGTTAATCCTGTCAAAGGCTTGTCTAAAGTCAACGTTTATATTGATTTTGCTCTGCCATTCTATTTTTTGTTCTACAATGTTTCTTAATGTGTCAATATGATCTGTGCATGCTTTATTACTTCTGAAGCCCGCTTGGTTTGGTCTTAGCAACTGGTCTATAGCTTCTTTCATTCTTTCTAGTATCATCCTTGTCATGACTTTACTCAGTAGTGTAGAAAGTAGTGTTATTGCTCGCCAATTGTTGCAATTCGTTTGATCTCCCTTCTTTGGTATCTTTACAATTATACCTTTTTTTCAATCATCAGGTGTTCTCTCCTCCTGCCATATTTTGTTTATTAGTGCACACACGATTTCTTCCGATGTTTCTCTATCTGCTTTCAGTAGTTCTGTGGTAATGTTATCTATTCGAGCTGCTTTCCCTATTTTCAGCTGTTGTATTGTTTTACTTACTTCTTTTTTTGTGAATGCCGATTCGGTAAAGCTTAGTTCTTTCTTTATTTCTTTATTTTCCATTTCGTGTTCTATTATTTTGTTGGCATATACTTTTCTAAAATCTTTGATCCATCTCTCAACTATTTCCTTATCATTCTTCAATATTTTCCCGTTTTTGTATTTTACATGCTCACCATGCCTTTTTACACGCGAGCTTAGTTTTTCGTCGTTTTATATAGAGTTCCCATGTCGTTGTTTTTGCTGCTGTTTCTGCTTCTATTAACAGCTCTTCATTATATTGTCTTGTCGTTTCTCGCACTTTTTTTAACTTCTTAATCTCTATATTCTCTCTTCATTTGTTCCCTATCTCTTAGATTATTTTTTAGCATTTTACATTTGAGTAGTTTCCTTTCTTATACTTTTTCCCACGTGCTTCTCGATAGCCATGGTTTATTACTTCTTTTTTGTATTCCTATCGTTTCTTTTTCTGCTTGTGTGTATACATACTTGCATTTGCCCACAGCTCTTCTATCGTGGCATTTTCTGTGTTGTAAGTTTTATTATATAATTCTCTTAACTTGGTCTTATATTCTTCAGTACTTTCATTTTTGTCTTTGAGCCACTGAAAGTTATATCTTTCTCGTTGTTCCATTGGCGTTTTCTTGCTTCTGGCCAGTTTGAGTTTGATTTTGGCTTTAATCAACATGTGGTCGGACCCTATGTCTGCCCCTCTCATTGCTCTAACATCTAACAGTGTGTGCCTCCATGTCTTATCTATGGATATTTACTTGGTTCAATCTATGTTTCCCGTCTCGCCCCCATCCTTGAGAGATTCGATTACTAGTCCATCATCTCCTGGTAATTTATTGTCTTTCGTTTTATCAATATTGTTTTTCTGATTTCATCAAGCGTTATGTCTGACATGAGTTCAGATCCTTGATTTAATAGGTATAGTTTTTTCAAAAACCAAAAGCCAAAATTCGATGTTTTCTTAAGATCTGGCAAAATAAATAGCAGAGAGAAAGAACAAATGCACAATTATTTATTAAAAAATAATAAAAAGGAAAAGTAAAAAAAATTAAAAATAAAATTATTTTTTAGTTAAATTTTGGCTTATTTCCCATTTGGAATAGTTGTTAATTATTTATAATAATAATAATAGTATTCCGTTTTATACCGGTAACGCGGCTTTGGGATTGTAGCAGGGTAGTCCACTATATCTAGGGCCTACGGTATACAAAAATGGTAACAGGGCCATCGCTACGCTTCAACCGCCTATTACTATACCTGGTTTTACCCAAGGTACTCATTTTATTCAGACTGAGTCGACCTGGGGCTTATAAACATTTTTAAAAATGTCTGCGCGGCGCTGGGATTCGATCCCCGGCCTACCTGCATGGAAGTCAGACATCCTACCGCCTGAGCTATCCTGGCCCAAGCATAATTTATACAAAGACCAATTCATTAGGTAAACAGATGGGTGAAGGTCGATCTAGATTCTAATCTAGTACTATTAGTCCAGGGCGCATCTGTTTTGAGATGGACGTTGAGACGTGACTCAAATTTTTTTGCAGAAATGGCTTGGAATCAACTCATAATATAATAATATGTAATTAAGTTATTCTCCCACTCAAAAACCTCCGGAACATTGTTTAAATCATCAAAATGAAGGAAAGATTCGATTTTTTTCTTCGCTTTTTGATTATAACTTTAAAAGTATTCATTTCCGAGAAAAGTTGCACTGACATAAAAGTTGCATAATTAAATTTTCTACAATATAGGATTGGTTAAATATTTAAAAAATTGTCACCCTTGTTGCAAAATAGCAAACATTTCGAAAAAAAAAAACATAAAAAAACAAGTATTCGCGTTTTACGTTTTTCAACCATTTATGCCACATTTAGGACCTTCATATTTTACTCAGAAAAAATCTATGATACCGTAAAACAATATTGTAAATTTTATTAAGATCGGTTCAGTAGATTTTGCAAAATAAATTTTGCAATCCAGCTTTCAGACTGAAAATAAAGCAGATAGCAAGTTGAAATTTTTTTTATATGTAGGAGAACACTGTACCTTTCATATTATTATACAATTTCCAAAATTAAAATTAGGTTATCACCACGGCGTCAAGATTTTTTTTAAATAAACATTAATTTTCGGTGCTACGCGCAAGACAGCGGTGTTCGATTTGAACAAGTTGATTTCCACCAAAATTTCGTCCAATGTTTATGTAATATATTACTTTCTTACTCTATATTTTGTTGTATTTTAATATTTTAATTCCACAAAAATCAAACTAGTTTGATTATTGTTTGTGAAATATTGTTTACACAATTGCATATGTTAAAAAATAATAAGCTTTTATTCTTTAAGTTAAAATATATGAACAAAGAAAGTTTTTGCTAAAAATATTGTAACTTGAAAGGACAGAGCATGTGTTTTTATTTTGCAATAAACAAATTTATTTCTTTATATCGAAACGTACTAAGAATTAAAATTTATCAATAATTATCAAAAGTGATTGGAATGCCCAATCAGAGCAAACGTATCCGCTGTCCTGCGCGTAGCACTAAAAATTAATGTTTATTTAAAAAATTTCTGATGCAGTGGTAGCTAACCGATTTTAATTTTGCAAATTGCAAATGAAAGGTAAAGTATTCTTTTATAGGTAAAAAAATTCAACTATTCAACTTGCTATCTGCTTTTTTTTCAGTCCTGCAACATTTTGAAGAAATGACATTTTTTTTGCGAAAGCTGGATTGCAAAATTTATTTTGCAAAATTAATTAAACCGATCTTAATGAAATTTACAGTATTGTTTTATTGTATCATAAAGTATTTTTCGGGTAAAATTTGAATGTCCTAAGTGTAGTATAAATGGTTAAAAAAGTAAAATGCAAAAACTTGTGCTTTTATGGTGTTTCGCAATTATTGCTATTTGGCAAGAGAAGTGACAATTTTTAAAATTTTTAACCAATCCCATATTATAGGAAATTTAATTACGCAACTTTTATGTCAGTGCAACTTTTCTCGGACGGTAATACTTTTAAAGTTATAATCAAAAACGAAAAAAAAATCGAATTTTTCCTTCATTTTTTGACATTTTGATTATTTACACAATGTTCCGGACCTGTTTGTGTGGGAGGATAACTCAATTATTATTATATCAGTTAATTCCAAGAAATTTCTGCAAAAAATATGAGTCGCCTCTCAACATCCAAATGTACTAATATTTTTACAGATCCGCCCTGGTCTACATTAGGTCTTCTCTAGAACATTAGATTTTTTTTAAAAGTAAACATAAATTTGCTATAATAATAAAACACTGAAAACTTTGGTTTTCAATACTTCCACAAAATTTATTACAAATTAATATCACTACAGCTATCTCAGTAGAGTGTCTTTCTCAAGTTATTTATTTTACTATTTGATGCTGAATTTTACAGTCTCTAACTGAATTGGTTAATGAGTGGGGATCTGTTTGTCTCAAGTTGGTTATTCAGAATTATATCAGTATTTTTCAATTTATTAATGACCATAGATTCTAAAAAAGATAGCTTAAGGCCTTTATTTTGGATATGCAGAATTTGAAACTCTTCATTGAAAGAATGATTATGACCTAGAAGGTGAAATTCGTATGTAGAAGTGTCTGTTTTTCTATTGTTGAAAGCCCTTTTGTGTTCTGCTATCCATTTTTCAAAGGTTCTGCCAGTTTTACCAATGTAAGTTTTTGACAGTCACCACAAGTCAGTTTGTAAACGATTCTTTGTAATCGCTTTCTCTTTCGGCTCTTATTGTCCTTAATGTGTTTACTTAAGTTGTTGCTAGTTCTGAAAGCTGGCGTTATTCCTTTCTTTTTTATGTATTTGGCTATTTCTGTTGTTATGTTGCCTGTATATGTGATAGAGCAAATGGTACTGGATTTTTTTCTGTAGTGATAGATATACTAACTTCAGGGCTTTCTTATGGAGTTTTTGGTTTAAAATTTTTATTGTTTGTTCGTTGTAGCCATTGCTTGCTACTATTTGCTTAATGATATTCAGTTCTACCTCGAAGTTATTCTTTAACATGGAAATTTCTGTCAGTCTATGTATCATGCTATGATAGGCTGCTTATTTATGTTCTGTAGGATGGGATCGGAAGAACCTCGCAAAATGTGTATATGAATATCTCCCAATAAATGAGCGCCTAATTAAAACTACTTTTGATGGACAGCCAACAAAGGTTCATGTACTACAAGTATATATGCCAACATGCGACGGGACAGATGAAGAAGTAGAAGAGATGTACCAGTTAATAAACAGTAACATCGCTAACATACCCAAAAAAGAGCCAGTCATAATATTGGGTGACTGGAATGCAAAAATAGGCAAAACAACATCAGAAGAGCTGCTGAAAGGAACAGTTGGTGGGTTTGGAATAGGCGAACGAAATGAGAGAGGAGAAAGACTATTACAATTTGTCATCGACACTGAACTTAGTATCATGTACACCAAGTTTAAACATCACCCGCGAAGACTATCAACTTGGACTTCACCAGGGGGAAGACATAAAAATCAAATAGGTTATATTCTTGTCAGCAAACGATGGAAAAGTTCGGTAGTAAACGTAAAGACAAAACCAGCGGCGGATTGCGGAACAGACCATAAACTGTTACAATCCGAATTCTGTATCAAATTTTGTAAGAAAATTGAAACAACTAGAACAACTAAATATATTCCTAAAGAGCCTGGAAAATACAAAGAAACACTAAGACATAGTAACACACCAAACATTACTGGCGATCCCAATCAAACATGGGAACACACAAAGACGTGGATTATAGACGCAATAAATATTACAAACCCCAAAGAAACCCAACGGAAGGAAAAACACTGGACGACTGATGAGACACTGAACCTAGTAGAAGAACGAAGAAATATTAAAAACAACGCTGCAAATCCAACAGAAACTGAAAACAAGATAGCAGATGTAAACAGACGCATAAAATCATCAAGTAGAAGAGACAAAAATAATCACATTAAAGAAATATGCAAAAAACTAGAAGAACACGCCGACCGTCAAGAATCTAGAGAACTGTTTGCCAAAGTGAAATACTTAACTAAAGAGTTTAAACCACAAACGCAGGTCATTAAAGATAACTTGGGAACGATCATCACCAATGCAGAGTGCATAGCAGCGACATGGAAAAAATACTGTGAAATGCTGTTTCATAGTGACCATGAAGACGTGAATCCAGAAGAAATAAATGACGAAAAGGAACCACATATTTTAACATCGGAAATAGAAACCGCAATAAAAAAATTGAAAACTAGAAAATCTCAAGGAGAAGACGGAATCACGGCGGAAGCACTTAAAAAAATGGGAGACATAGGAGTTGAAGTGATGTTCAAACTGTGTAATGAAATCTGGAATACAGGAAAATGACCAGATGATTGGTGTAAGCTTACTTTCATACCCATTTATAAGAAAGGCTCACCAACTGATTGTAATAACTACCGCACTATAGCCCTGATCTCCCACGCAAGTAAAGTCCTGCTAACTATAATTAACGAGAGATTAAAATCAATACTTTTACCGCAGATCCCACAAGAACAATGTGGATTTGTCCCTGGAAGAGGCACACGAGAACAAATTCTTAATCTCACACAAAATATAGAAAAATCTAGAGAATTTAATCTAGAAACATATTTGTGCTTCGTCGACTACACGAAAGCGTTCGATAATGTAAAGTGGCATAAAATGTGGGACTATTAGTCGTGAATATGGACTTAAAATTAATGTACAGAAGACCAAGGTAATGATAATCGATCGAATTAGAAATAACCAGCCGGAAATACGAAACGTAGCGGGGTTTGAAGTGGTAAGCCGTTTCAATTACTTAGGTTCTGTTATCACAAACAATGGTGGATGCGAAGAAGAAATACGCCGACGCCTTACAATGGCCAGATCAGCAACGGTCAAACTCACTAAAATAGGGAAAGATACGGCCATAACCAGGAACACGAAACTGCGCCTGGTACGGACGCTTATCTTTCCTATCGCTACCTATGCTTCAGAAACTTGGACCATTAAAAAGTCCGACTCACGACGTATAATGGTCTTTGAAATGTGGGTATACCGTAGAATGATGCGCATACCCTGGACAGCACATCGCACAAATATCTCAATATTATCAGAACTCGATATCAACACTAGGCTTACCACCATCATCAACCAAAATATATTGAGGTACTTTGGACACATTAGCAGACGAAGAGAAGGCATGGAGAGGTTGGTGGTTGAAGGTAAGGTAGAGGGTAAAAGAACTCGAGGAAGATCGCCACTCCGATGGTCAGACCAAATAAAATGCGCCACCGGTTACTCTCTGTCTGAGGCAGCACACCGCGCCCAGGAGAGAGAAGAATGGATAGCAACCATTCGTCAAATACCATAACGTCACCACATCCTTACGAAGGATAAAGGATAGAGGAGGAGGATGAGATGATGAATTGTGTATAGTTTTGTCAGTATGGGTAGGTTTATTAAATACGAAGAACTCATGTTTGTTTTGCAGTCTGGTAATTGTTACATCTAGAAATTTTATGGACTGGTTCTGTTTTGTTTCTATTGTACATAAACTCAATATTACTATGGAGTGAATTCATGTATGATAAACATTGGTCAAGTCGCCTGCTAGTTCCTTTAAGGCACACTGGTATGTCATCCACGTATCTCCACCAATATAAGAACTGTTTGAATACGGGAGGTTTTGAAATCGTTGTTCCTAGACGGTTCATAAAAATATTTTTAATAAATTTTGTGGAAATATTGAGTGTTCTATTGCAGGATAAAATGAACTTCCATCAAGTAACAGTCGAACTCATTAATTATTTTTCATTCATTTGCATTATAGAAAGTTGGTTTTATTATAAATCGTCCTTGCAGTATACCATGATACAAGTTTCTACACACGTATACTTATTAAACTACTACGTACACCTCGTTTTCTATGTGTCTTCCCATAAAGTCAAATATATTAGAATTACTTTGGAACAATAACCATTATTTGAACCCTCTAGCAGCGGTATAACTTTCTACAAGAAAACGTTGCTCAGCAAGTTTCAAGACTTAATATTAATCTGCTTGTAGTAAATCTATATAGACGCAGCTGTGTGATCCCATTAATTTCCGCACAAAGACTATATATATTTCCTTGCAGGTATATTCCTGACGCATCCTCCCTTTCAGAGTGTGTGAATTTTAGTCCAGTCGAGTTCAAATTCGACTGTGCGTCAGATAATAATAAGAGAGAATGGAACAAACAAAACATTTAAGAAAATGCTGAAGAAGTAAATAAGACTTCCTTTTGTAACTGCTATATGAAATTTTTATTAAAAACCTTTTAAAAATTATTTAAATTGGACTATCAAGTACATCACAGAACGAATATTTTCGGTTTTATCAGACCATCATCAGATTACATGTAGAAATAACTAAACCACTGTAAGTTAAGCAAAAGGGCTAAAATTTTGACTGTTAAAAAAATTCAAACGTGTTGTTACTTACTCTAGATCATCGTAGTTGAAACTGGCCACATAAATTGGACTCATGAACTTTAAATTACATATTTAAGCCATTTGAACTTAATATAATGCGACAATAGGTTGAGGTTTAACGATTAAAATTATCAAGGAAAATTATTCATCTTTGTCAGCAACTAACTAAAAATTAATATTGAATGAGTACTGAATGACAAGACCTTCAAGATAGGTGGTCTTATGTAAGAAATTTAATAATAAATTGCATTGATCGCAAACCAGACCATCTTAAGGATTATTTCTGTTTCATTTATTTACATCTTCAAAGTGGTTGTTTAAAGAACTGTATCTTCATCTATCAGTTCTAAAGTCTATTTCATAACACATCACAAGACTTCAAAATATTAAAATGCTATTCATATTACAAATTCATAGTACAAAAAATACATTAATGCTACCAATGATAGGAGTGACAAAAGATAAAAAATAACCATAAGAAGCTAGCAATTTTTTAAAAAGAATAAGAAGAGCAAAAATTCTTCTACTGAATAATAAGTATGGTCTTTTAGATAGATGAGCTTTTGTCACTTTACGGAACTTGGGGAAAGATGTTGCAGATTTAAGTTATGAAGGGAGATGATTGAATAGTTTCTTTACGGATTATGAAGAATTTGAAACTGTTCATTAAAAGAACTATTGTGATCAAAAAGGTGAAGTGCATACGCAGAATCTGTTTTTCTATTGTTGAAAGCCCTTTTGTGTTCTGCTATCCATTTGTCAAAGATTCCCTATATTTGACAAATGCATCTTAAATCCCAATAACGCCCAAATTATTATTTATTTTTCTTATTTCAATATTTTACTTATACATTTAATTATCAATACTATTGTTCTTAATAAGGAAATATTCATGAAATTAATTTACATCTTTGATTTTTTGAATTACAAACCGATCTATAAATAGGACACTGGGCTTTACGGTTATTATAATTGCAAATAAGTGGTTTTCACACTGTAATTTTAAAAGGTATGAAACTATAAAAAGTTTGCGTAAATCACCCTGTATATGTAATGTAAATTTATGCTTAAAAAGCCAAACCACTGTTTGGTTTTGGGGCTACTTAGCATGTACAATGAGTTCACTGAAGATGGACTGATAAGTCCGAAAACTTTAATCCATTTGGATTTTTTAGCATTTTAATTATTAATTAAATTATATCAATTACATAAAGACGTTTTTACTTCATGTTGAAAGTTATTTAACTATTGGGTATACAGGCATCTCCCGGGAACTATCCCGTTTTAATTTATAATTATGTTGCTTTAACCTTAGTCAAAATTTAATACCTAGGTTTGTTTTAATTAAAGCATACTTATTTCAAGTAAACATCACTGATGACGGAAATTCCATTTCGAAAACGTTCTCTGTTGTAGCCCTAATGGGTCTTTTTAATAAATTCTTCTTCTTCTTCTTAAAGTGCCTATCCGTTCCAGATGTTGGCGATCATCATGGCTATCTTGACTTTGTTTACCGCAGCGCGGAACAGTTCAGTGGTAGTCGTGTTATACCACTTTCGTACATTTTGAAACCTGGAAATGCGTCTTATTCCCGGTCCTCTTTTACCATTTACCTTCCCTTGGAGAATCAGTTGGAGAAGGCCGTAACGTTCTTGATTTCTCATTACATGTCCTAGATATTCTAATTTTTTTGTTTTGATGGTTATGAGAATTTCACACCCTTTCCCCATTCTACGTAGGACTTCCACATTAGTAATTCGGTCAACCCAGGATATACGTAAGATACGCCTATAACACCACATTTCGAAGGCTTCGAGCCGATTCATAGATGCAGCAGTTAGTGTCCACACTTCCATTCCGTAGAGCAGAACTGTGAATATGTTGCATTTAAACAGACGGTATTTTGTTTTTAATTATATGTCCCAACTGTTGAAAATGAGTCTCATTCTAACGTATGCTGCTTTCGCTTTTATTATTCGCTGTTTAATTTCTGCCGAGTGGTCCCATTGACTATTTAAATTCGTGCCCAGATATGTATATTGCTCAACTCTTTCGATATTATGTTGGTTGATTGGAAGTTGAGCGTTTAGTATTGGTTTTTTTCTAATTGTCATAAATTTGGTCTTCTTTATGTTTAGAGCTAGTCCGTATCTGTTGCTGACTTCTGTTATACGATTTGTTAATATCTGTAAATCATTCAGATTATCGGCAAAAACTATGGTGTCATCTGCATATCTAATGTTATTCAACCATTCACCATTTATTAATACTACCTTCGCACAACCGTCTAAAGCTTCCTTAAATACCCATTCAGAGTAAATATTGAATAGTAGTGGAGATAAAATACAGCCCTGTCGTATTCCTCGTTCTATTGCAATTTTATTAGTCAACTGGTCTTCTATTTTGATTTTGGCCGTTTGATTGTAATAAATGTTTCTGGTAATTCTCAGATCTTTGTTGTCAATTCCAATTTCTTGCATTAGAGTGATTAATTTGTCATGTTTTACTCGGTCAAATGCTTTCTAGTAATCTATAAAGCATACGTATATATCACAATTTACATCCCTACATCTCTGAAATAGCACTTGTATAGCAAAAAGGGCTTCCCGTGTTCCCAGAACATCACGAAATCCGAACTGTGTTCTTCTTAGTTGTTCCTCGCATTTTGTTTAATATATTCTTTTGTGAATGACCTTTAGAAATGTTTTAAGTAAATGGCTCATAAGGCTTATTATTCTACAGTTTTCGCACTTTCTCGCATTGGGTTTTTTTGGAAGATTTATAAAAGTTTATTCTAGCCATTTTTGGGGCATTATGCCTGTGTCATATATGTATATTGCTAAATATATTTGTCAACCATTTTATGCCGTCGTAGTCGTTTTAAGAATTCGAAATGTAAATTATCAGGGTCTACTGCTTTACCACCTTTGGTACTTTTGATGGCATACTTTACTTCTTCGACTGTAAGTGGAGGTCCAGATTCGCAATTGGTGTTTATTGTGATGCCAGTGTTACTTCTTATATCTTGAAAAGTTTTTTCCACGTATTTAATCCAAATATCCCTTTTTTGATTTATTTCCAATACTATGTTTCCCTGATTATCTGTCAGAAATCCAGTGTTCTTGTGTTTATATAAGCCTGCAGCTTCTTTGATCTTTTTATGGAAGTTAAAAGGTTTTAATAAATTAACTTTTATAAAGGATTTTTTAATAAAGTTTGCGTAAATATTATCTCTCTATGTAAATAAAAGCTTGCAATAACGTGTTTTTACTAGTTTAACTGGACTATGTCCCATACCCTTGTGCCCACCTTTACCTATAATATATTCTCAATATCTTCTACTCTAGAGGAAGTTTATATCGTACGGCAGAAATAACGGCCCGTCTCAGGTGGTCATCGAAACTCCAACAGGACTTGTAAACTTGTGAATATGAATTTGTAATTTATGGCCGTTAAATTTAACAGAACTTATAAATTACACACGCGCGACGCCGACGCCGGAAAAATTGTAAGGACTTTTCAGTTTGTTCGATATCTTGCGAAAACTCCTTCTGACTCTCTAGGACCTTTGACTTTTTTGGATTTATTGTCGTTGGGGCTTCCGGGATAATACCTACAGTTTATTCGATTTGCCAAAGGAAAGGAAATAATGTTTTAAATGCAAAATTTGCTCTTTTTTACTATACTTTGACAAAATTAAATGCAAAAAACTAGTTTGATTATATCTGCGTGACACTTCTCCAATTTTATCTTTTATTTGTGTTTTTTAATATCTACAGGGTGTCCAGAAACTCTACCGACAAACGAAGACGGGAGATTCCTCAGATAATTTTAAGACAATTTAACCCAATTCACCTAGTCCGAAAATGCTTCCTAAGGGAGCTAGAGCTCTTTAAAGATGGCGCCATGTAATTAGTTTTTCTTAAATACCTCCAGAACGCTTTTATTTAGAAAAACGAGAATTTGTATATTTATTTACTTTCCTGAAATGAATCGATTCCATCCATTGCGAATTTCTAGTACCGGTCATAGGCGTCCGTTTTGGGTAGGGCAACGGTTATTTTATCGCATAACTTTTTTGTCTTCAAGTTTTAAGCATTTTTGATACTGGATTATTAAGTTGTGAGGTATTCTAGTACTAAAAGGTACTCTTACTTTAAGTCGGTAGGATACACCGTTTTCTAGAAAAATCGATTTGAAAGTTTTTAGTTTTGGGACTTTGAAAAAAAAAAGTTAAAAAAATTTAAAAAAAAACGATGTATTTTACCAACATAAAGCAAGAGTAACTTTTAGTACTCGAATATCTCATAATTGAATAATCTAGTGTCAAAAATACTTAAAAATTAAAGACAATAAAGTTATGCTATAAAATAACTGTTGACCTACCCAAAACGGACGCCTATGACCGACACTAGAAATTAGCCACTAATGAAATAGATTAATCTCTGGAATATAAATAAATGTACCAGTTTTCATCTTTCTAAATAGTTTTTTTAATCTCTTTTTTTTAAATTCAAGGAACGAAAAATTTTCAAATCGATTTTTCTAGAAAACGGTGTATCCTGTCGACATAAACTAAGAGTACCTTTTAGTACTAGAATAACTCACAATTTAATAATTCAGAGTCAAAAATGCTTAAAAATTAAAGACAAAAAAGTTAGGCGATAAAATAACCGTTGCCCTACCCAAAACGGACGCCTATGACCTGTACTAGAAATTCGCAATGAATGGAATCGATTCATTTCTGGAAAGTAAATATGTATACCAATTTTAGTTTTTCTAAATCGAACCGTTCTGGAGGTATTTAAGAAAAACTAATTACATGACGCAATCTTCAAAGAGCTCTAGCTCCCTTAGGAAGCATTTTCGGACTAGGTGAATTGGGTTAAATTGTCTTAAAATTATCTGAGGAATCTCCCGTTTTCGTTTGTCGGTAGAGTTTCTGGACACCCTGTATACTTCTATGTTTGTGTCTTGGTCGGAAATCTTACATTTGTTTCCTTTATCTTGATTTTAGTTCTAGCAGTAAAACATTGAATACTTTGTTTTCAATGCTTCCACAAAATTTATTGCAAATTAATATCCCTATCACTTCTTAAGTGATGTGTTCTTATAGTTTTTCCACTCTAACTTTTCCCATGAGTCACGATTAATTTCCAAACAAGTTAAATCAAAAAATAAAGTGATGTGTAAATCGATGTATAATAATTGATGTATCCATTGATACATAATATCAGAATGTCAGTGGTAATAATTAGGAAATTGCTATTATCCCGTGAACGTATTTTATAAAGTTATTTTATTAAAGTGTTTAATCTTAAATGGACTGAAAAGTCTCAGATACAGAATCCACCATTTTAATAAAAATTCAAATGGTAAATAATTATTTAAATGTGAAACTTCTCTTGTTGGAAATTCTTTCTGGTACATCCTAAATCTACGACTTTTACAATTATTTATAGTTAAAAAGCTTCTATCTTTACTCAGATTTTAGTACTAGGAAGTTTCTTTCTGTCCTTTTCCCAAAAGAATAAAAACGGAATTTGACTGCATAAAGTGGAGTCCTTTTTGTTTTCTATATTCGTCGCCCGCTGTCTTATCAATGTAAAAGTCGCAGATTAAGGATGTACCAGAAAGAATTTCCAACAAGAAAAGTTTCAGATTTAAATAATTATTTACCATTTTAATTTTTAATATAATGGTGGATTCTGTATCTAAGACTTTTCAGTTCATTTAAGAGATGTCGCTGAATTGCGTCCCAATGTGGATTTCAAATATGAAATTTTACTTAAAGAGATGGGCTGGCTCGTTTTGGCTTCAGAAGTGTGCACGCTAGCTCTGCTGAGGAGGCCTGTAAAGCAGAAACAGCTGTCCAGGGATTGTGCATCCCTCTGAATCGAAAGCAAGAAAAACCGTCTTGTATTGTTTAATCTTAATTCACTATTAAGAAGATCGATGTGTAATAGTTGTATTTATTAAACGTGGTTATATTAATATGGCGTACACCTAGTTCAATTGTGCCACAACTGCAAAAAATTCGAATTTTGGGTTAAGGCTGTAAAATATTGCCTATATAATGGCACATCTAATGCAATACAGCCTGAACTAAAATATTGTTTCGGATAAGTATAAAGTAAGTTATTTCGGTATTTCACTGTAGGGTTTTTGTAGGTATTGAAAATGCAATACGGCCATAACTGGGATAACTGGGAGATGTGGCGATAATATACACTGCCATAATACAACCGATGTAATTCAATACGTTCAATACGGCCACAACTGCAAAAATCAAAAGAGATGTGCCGATAATATACACTGCCACAATACAACCGGTATAATTCAATACCGCCACAACTGCAAAAATCAATTGATTTTTTCATTATATTGCCGCCGTATCTCCTGTGTCCGTATCTCCTGTATCTCCAATAAGTGTATAATTTACTACCTAAATTGTAATTTTGAAGACAGTCACTCTCAAAATAAATTATTTACAGGGCATAACGCATTTACTACAAAACGTTTTGCTCATTTCTCGAGAATATTGTGTTTTGCACTTGTGGCACTATTGAACTAGGTGTGCGATGTGGAGACTGATGTGATAATAAGTGGTAATAATTATGAAATGGCTATTATTCCGTGAACGTATTTTATAAAGTTATTTTGTTGAAGTGTTTAATCTTTTTCCACTATATAGCAGATTGCTGGACTGAACATTAAACATAAAGATAAGACGTATAAAGAATTAATATTACCTAAGGTTGAGATATACAAAACTATCGAGTGAATAACATAAATAAAATGTTAATATTTTTAATATATCGTACCTTTAGGGAAACAGTGATACAAAGGCAAATTTTCCACAAATGTATCCATCACCCATCAGTTATTCTATAAAAACGGATATGATATTATCATTTCTGGATATGATATTATCATATCCGTTTTTATAGAATTACTGATGGGTGCTTTATTAATTTATACATTACGATATGATGTACAAATCATAAATATGTACTTTAAATCACAGAAAAACCAATTCTCCATGTTCAAAATAAAAACCTTGACCTATCTTTATTACAATCTACTGAAATTAATAAATTAAAAAATACAGATATAATTCTGAATGACCAACTTGAGACAAACAGCTCTCCCCCTTCTCCAAGCAGTTCCTCCTTCCAAAACATATTGAGTTAAAGACTATAAAGTGTAGACGCATAGTTTATTTAGCGTATGGACTTTCTCAGTACGATAAACACACAAATATAATATATATACATATATACATATATACACACATATATACATATATACATATACATTATTCAAACACCAAAACATAATGAATGAATCTAAATATTAATGTCCAATTTACATAGCCATTCAATTGCATCTGGGGAGCATTCCACAAAGTCCTGGAGGTTTCCACGGTAGGCCCGATTTAGGCAATCTGAAACACAATGACTTATGGTCTGTCTAAGCGATCCACAATCACACTGTGGACTTTCTGCACGACCCCATTTGAACAGAGAATCAGCACATTTACCATGTCCGGTACGTATGCGATTAAGCCTCGTCCAGGTGGGCCGGGGCAGACCCGATCCGATGAAACCCTGGGTTGGGGTGGATATCTGAATATAGTCTGCTGCTATTGTTGGCATCCATCTTGTGGACCATTGCCTTTGTATATCATAGGAATCACCATTTGTTCGGGCAGTTCTGATTGGAGGATTTCTAGACCTCAGTCGCTGGTGCTCTTTTGAGATGTCTGGTATGTCTTGATGGATTGGTAGTTGTATGTTGGCTACAATTTTCTGATACTCTCTCACTAATGCTGCTGTACGGCGTAGATCTGGTGGGGCAATATTGCTCAAAGTAGGCAGCCATCTCACTTGGGTTGATTTTATTGTTCCAGTGATTAATCTCATGGTTTGATTAAGTTGGACATCGATTTTGTTTGTATGTGCACTATTTAACCATACTGGTGCACAATATTCTGCCACTGAAAAAACCAAAGCTAGAGCAGAGGTCCGAAGAGTATCTGCAGAAGCACCCCAAGTTGTTCCAGCAAGTTTTGTTATTATATTATTTCTTGTTCTCAGTTTACCGGCTGCGTTTGTAAGATGGCTTTTGAAGGTGAGTGTTCTATCAAGTGTGATGCCTAGATATTTGGGGTTGTTGTTATGTTTGATAGCTGCATCATTTAGAGTTACATTGAGGGTATCGCCCGCAAGTTGGTTCGACAGGTGAAAGAGACAGGTTTCAGTTTTGCTTGTGTTAGGACGTAAGCGCCAGTTCTTAAAGTAGTTACTAAGTGTAGTTAGGTCCTCGTTTAGAGCTCGTTCTCCAGCTTCCTTACTATTATCTTGGAAGCCAATGGCCAGGTCGTCTGCATAAGCGAATTTTCTCGATTTTGTTTCCGGTATATACGCTAAAACCAAAGCGTACATGGCCTTCATCGACCTAGAAAAAGCATTCGACAGAGCGAAAAGAGAAACAATATGGAACAGTCTAATTAGAAGAGGAGTTGATAGAAAACTAATAGAAGTCATCAAAAGTCTATATAAAAGAAACACGAATTACATAATGCATAAAAATATGAAATCGCAACAATTTAAAACATCTGAAGGCTTAAGACAAGGAGGAGTCATGAGCCCTACACTCTTTAACATCTTCATGGACGAAATAATCAAAGAATGTATACCACAATTAAAAAAGCTACATGTAGGTTACCGAAACCTAGAAAGAATAGGAATATCAGAATGTGCATTTGCTGATGATGTAATTGTCATGGCAGATAAAGAGGAAGATCTAAGAAATAATCTACAAACATGGAATGAGGTATTAAATAGGCATGGGATGAAAATAAACACACGCAAAACAAAGATTATGGTAGTAGCACAAGAACAACCCGTATTAAACATACAAATCAATGGAGAAACAATAGAACAGGTAAACTACTTTCAATACCTGGGAGTAACAGTGGACAACAACGGAAAACAACACAAAGATATAGAAGAAAGGATTAACAAAACGTCTAAAATATTCCACGCAATTAACAACAAATTTTTAAACAAAAAAGAAATATCCAGAAAAACCAAAATAACTGTCTTCAACACGATATACAGACCAGTACTTACATACGGGTGCGAGTCTTGGGTATTAACAAGAAGTATGAAGAGTAAGATCCAGGCACTGGAAATGAAATACCTAAGACGAGTAAAAGGAGTATCAAAAAGAGACAGACTAAGAAATATAGATATACGAGCGGAGCTCAAAACTAAACCACTCCTAGAATACATCGAAGAAAAACAGCTGAGTTGGTGGGGCCACATGAAAAGAATGAGAAGAAACATACCAGTAAGGAAAGTATGGGAAGCAAGAATTCAGAAAAAAAGAAACAGAGGAAGACCATCAGAAAACTGGGATACAACCATTGCGAAGATTATCCAAAAGAAAGGGAAAACCGTAGCAGAAGCAAGCAGACTGGCGCAGGATAGAAAACAATGGTCAAAGTTTGTGCACACGTGAATAGACATTAGTCCCGACACTGAAAAGTAAAAGGGACTTAAAAGACTATATATATATATATATATATATATATATATATATATATATATATATATATATCCGCCGTATAAAGGTTAAATAATAAAGGAGCTAGCACTGAGCCTTGAGGTAAGCCGTTGTTAAGTTTTCTAACGCTACTTCGTGCATCATTTATATATACCTGAAACAGTCTGTTAGTTAGTAGATTGTTTATCAGCTGACAAGTTTTGAGACAGGGTATGATTTTCATCAACTTATAAATAAGGCCCTCTCTCCACATAGTGTCATAGGCAGCCGTAAGGTCTATAAATGTTATGGCAGATTTTTCACGTCTTTCAAAGCCAGCTTCGATGAATGTAGTTAAGGACAGCACTTGGTCACAACAGCTTCGTCCTTTTCTAAATCCAGCTTGCTCAATTGGTACAGCGTCCTCAATGGTGTTACATATTCTATTATATAAGAGTCGTTCTAGTAATTTATAACAGCAACTGAGTAAGGCGATAGGCCGGTAACTTTCAGGCAGCTTGTTGTCTTTGCCAGGCTTCTGGATTGCGATAATTTTTGTTCTTTTAAATTCTGGGGGAAGCATAGCTGTAGTCACAATGTCGCTAAAGAATTCTTTGAGCCATTGTCTTGTTTTTGTACCAGTGTGGACTATAAACTCAGGATATATTCCATCGAAACCAGCTGCTTTTCCCGTTTTGGTTTGGTTAAGCGCTTCGTTTATTTCATCCAATGAGAAGGCACGTGAGTATTCTGATGTTGTGGGGGTATTTACTTTAAGTTGTTTAAGAGCTTTTTTACCATCGATGTATGAGTTTTCTCAGATGGAGCTCGAGAGTTCTCAATTATTCTATTGGTTATCTTATTTGGCTCAATTGTTGATTTGTTTAAGTGTTGTGCTCTGCTTGCTTCGCCCAGTTTGCGGATCAGTCCCCATGCCTTCCGACTGGAACGGGAGAAATCAATATGTTCTACGGTAGATTTCCATTTATTAAGTCTAGTTGAATCCAGTGACTTGAGTAAGTTGTCACCGATTTCGGGATCTTCTGATTTCAAAAATTCTTCATATAGTTTTTGGCTTTCTTCCGTCCAGCCTGGGATGTACTCCTTTCGAAAACCTCGGGGGATATGTTTTTTGGCGATAGAGATAACCATTCCTAAAAAACGGTGGTAATTGTTGGCCTTTGGGTCAATGAAGCGAATGCAGGTGTCCAGCTCTTTGGTGTATTCAGGCCAATTTGCTTTGTTAAAATTCCAACGGGGTCTCGGCGTGGATTCAACGATAGAAATTTGTATGCCTATTTCGATTATGACAGGTCGATGTTGGCTGCGAGGGAAACTAGGCAGTACAGTTCGGGAGCTTGGGAGTGGTTGTAACTGTGAGTTACTCGAAACCCAGCATAGATCAGGGTTGTAGCCTTTGCGCCATCTTCTAGAAAAGAAAGTAGGTTTATCTTTTAGACTATGGATAAGGTGGATATTGTTTTCTTCGGCCCACTCCAGGAGTTTTTTCCCATTTTCATCATTGTTTTCATACCCCCATTTGTTGTGGTGACTGTTAAAGTCCCCTATGTAAACTGTAGGTTGGTTGTCCTCAGTTTTGATTACATTTGTTGGCCATTTAGTTAATGGTGGTTTGTAGATGTTCTTTATGGTTATGTCATTCACTTTTGTAGAGATTATGGATACACTATTTTCGCAGCTGCAGTCCTTCACCTTGGAATTTTGTATACTGTTATTCACGTAAGTTGCAGTTCCGTAAACATTGCTGTAAGTGGCTCCAATCATGCTATATCCCGGAATTTTACCCCTCTTAAGAAGCTCGGTTTCTGATGGTGCGTGAGTTTCTTGAATAGCTATGACGTCAACGTTATTTTCGATTAGTATTTTTGAAAGAAATTCAGATTTTGATCTACTAATTCCCTCTATGTTTATTTGACATATACGGAGGGTTGGTCCGATACGTCTCGTCAAATGGTGTTGATAAACACCTTTGTAGTTTTCCATATTCCTATATGGAGATTCCTTTCCTTGCTTTCCTTTATCGTACTGGTTGCCAGGAGAGCTTAGCGGCTAGTTTGGCGTCCAAAAATTGATAGACCATTTAGCGTTACCCAGGGTGCACCACGTGGAGGCGATCTATCATTACACCCCTAGACGCATAGTAAAATAGGCATAACATATTATGTTGGTTGACAGAAAAAAATTTACGATTTGTAACATCAATGTTAAAACCGCAATTGTATGAAATCGTCAAATGACACAAACAAGATCATATTCACTATAAATTTGACAAAGTACTGCAAGAATGTGGACATGTTTTTTTTAAACTCCCGCCATATCATCCAGACGTGAACCCTGTGGAAATGGTTTGGGCGCAAATAAAAAATGGAATTGCAAAACAAAATGTTGGTTTTAAGCTAGAAGACGTAAAAGTGTTGGTGGAACAGGAATTTGCTAAATTATAGATAACTGGAAGAAAGTGAGTGAACATGTTGTCTAGGTTGAAGATAGGTATCTGGAAAATTAACGTCGCATAGATGTAATTACTGAAGAATTAAGCATTGATTTAAATGATTCGAGCTACGACGACAGTGCATCTAATTATGAAAGTGAATAACATAATGTAATACTATGTATGATATACCTACCTATATGAATAAATATAAGTTTTCCAAACTGTACTGTATAGTCCTGTCGCCAGGGGGGGTACAACGGCCTCCTGTATTCAGATGGACTTACCCAAGTTTTTTTTATGTATTTTGACTTGTAGAACACGAATTTTTTGGGTAACATTTGATCCGGATGTCGATAAGATTGTTATAAACCAAGAAGTTGAGGAATCACATAACAGCGATTTCTCGCAAAACAAAACATTTTTTTGTATATTTTGGGCCATTCTAACCAAAAAATGTTTCTACAATTTTTTTCGTAGGATGCATAGTTTTCGAGATAAACGCTGTTGAACTTTCAAAAAATCGAAAAATTTCAATTTTTGAACCCGAATAACTTTTGATTAAAAACTAAAATAGCAATTCTGCTTACCGCATTTGAAAGTTCAAGTCAAATTATATCGGTTTTAATTATTTGTATTGCTAAAAATTTATTATTTTATTGTTAAAACAAAGCTATAAACACCTAGTGCTTGAGTGATGTTTTCAATGATTTCTCATTTAAAATCAAACGAGTAGGTAGAGGAGATAAGAGTGCAAGCGGGGCTATTTCTACGTAGCATGCATTAAAAAAAATGTATTAGGCACGGGAAACACTATGTGTTTATAGCTTTTTTTAACAATCAAAAAATAAATTTTTAGCAATGCAAATATTCAAAACAGATATAATTTGACTCAAACTTTTAAAGCCGGTAAGCAGAATTGCTATTTTATTTTTTATTCAAAGGTTATTCGGGTTCAAAAATTGCAATTTTTCGATTTTTTGAAAGTTCAGCCGCGTTTATCTCGAAAACTATGCATCCTACGAAAAAACTTGTAGGAACATTTTTTGGTTAGAATGACCCAAAAAATACAAAAAAATGTTTTGTTTTGCGAGAAATCGCTGTTATGTAATTCCTCAACTTCTTTGTTTATAACAATCTTATCGACATCCGGATCAACTGTTACCCAAAAAATTCGTATTCTACGGGCCAAAATACATAAAAAAAACTTAGGTAAGTCCATCTGAATTAAGAAGGCCGTTGTACCCCCCCTGGCGACAGGACTAGTATGTATGTATTATTTTTTTACCTTATTGCCATAATTTCGTAAATTCTTCTATTTAACATCGTGAAGTTTAAGTGAGTAGGAATGAGTAATAATATAAATAATAACGGTTTTAAAGTTAAAATGAAATTAATATTTAAATTACAAGAAAAGTCCCAATGATTGGCTGTATACCATAGTTAAAAAACTTCGGATTGTATAATGGTATAATAGTTATTTATGATATAAGTGTTAAAAGTACACGTTTAAGGCACGCATGTGAAAGTTTGCAGAATGAGCGAAGCGAGTTCCGCAATTCACATGAGTGCCTTATAAATGTACTTTTTAACACGCATATCATACAATATTTTTTCTACAAACGTAATTACAGGACAATATCTAAAAAAACTTTTACTTGAACTTGACTGACATTCCATTTTTATATTTTTTTGACATTACATCAAAATTGCCTATACGGTCAATACGAACTGCAGTGCCTTAAAAGTTTTAAAGCACTAGTGCCTTAAAGTAGCATTTTTAACGCTTGTATGGAGTGCTAAAAATTGCATTTTTAACACGATTGTAGAAAAAATTTATTAAAAACTTTAAATTTTTTTTTAAAGTCGTCCAAATGAAATATAGAAAACATCAGAACGTTTTCGATCTAGTCAGAAAATCTTCAGTGACATTATGTGTAGTAATTGAAACTAGCCCACTAGCTGATATATTATAATATAGTCTTAAAAATTACATAGTTATTTATTAAAATATACTTTTGTAACGCGACACGATGTCGATGTTAGCGAATTTTACTCTTAGTACTTAAAAGGAGCATGGCTTCCCTGCTCGAAAAACTGAAAGGGTACTTTTCAAGGCGAGAGATAAGATCTGTGTCACTCACCTTGACAAGTACCCCTTCAGTTTTTAGAGCAGAGAAACTATGTTGCTCTTAAATACTAAGAGTAAAATCCGTTAACATCGACATTGTGTCGCATTACAAAAGTATATTTTAATAAATAACTATGTAATTTTGAATACTATATTATATTATATCAACTATAAGGCTAGTTTCAATTACTACACAGAATGTCACTGAAGATGATTTGACTAGAACGAAAACGTTCTGATGTTTTTCTATAATCCATTTCAATGATTTTTTAAAGTTTTTAATAAATTTTATACCATTATACAAACCGAAGTTTTTTACTTCTATATAAGTGAATTAATATTATTTATTAATACTGTAATACCTACGTGTCTACGGTTTCACATACATATCGATCGCTAAAAGGACAAAAATATTGTATGTCCAAAATTGATGTTTTTGGTAAAATCAATTTAAAAGGTTGAGTTATCCGTTACAAACCGTACATACTTTTTTTTCCTTACATTACGCATCAACCACGCAGGGTTATTAGCGTGTATGGATTGTGTTACAAAATTATAACTTAAAAATAGATTTTAAACATAATAGGAAATTATAAAAAGCTCTAAATCTATACAAAGTAAAGTCAAATACTATATTTTTGGTAAGAGGTTGCAGTCTTTGAGGAATGTGAAGATGCTTTTTGTATCACTGTCTTTTCCGAGTGCACTTTTTAATGTTGGTGGTATGTTGCACTTTTTTCGTTGCACTTTATACTTCGGACACTGCAATAACCAATGCTTTACGGTAAGGATACTTCTACACAGATCACACACAGGTTGATCGGCACGTTGGAGTATGTAGTCATGGGTTAATCGAGTATGGCCAATCCGGAGACGAGTGAAGATTACTTGCTCTCTTCTGTTTTTGAATTGTGTAATTTGATTGTGGTTAATGTCAACTTCGTATAGCTTGGTTAATGAGTCCCTCCATGTATCCTGCCATATTTTAAAAGTATTTACTTTGAAATATGCTTTCAGGTCGGTGTGTAGGGTTTTCATGTTCTCTTCTGCGTTTGGGTTATTAGGTGCATTCTTTGCTATTTTGTCCACAACCTCGTTACCTTCGATTCCAGTATGAGATGGTACCCAAATAAAATTAACTTTTATATTCATATTTTCTGCATATTTCAGTTCCTTTTTAATGAAAAGTAGTAGTGGATGATCAGAATAGAGTTGTTTTAATGCCAATATTGAGCTGAGAGAATCTGTGATAATGATGTTTCTCTTATTATTTTTGTTAACTATCAGAGCCAATGCTTTTAGAATAGCAAACAGTTCAGCGGAGAACGTTGTTGTATATGAAGGTAGCTTATAAGCTGCTGTGTAATCTGACGAGTAGATTGCTGCGCCAGTTCCGTCTTCGTTTCTGGAGGCATCGGTGTAAAGTTTGATCAGCTACTATATTTGCTTAATATTTTAAGAAATTCTTGATTGGTTTGACTTGCAGGCGTTTCTGATTTGTTTAGTCGCAATAAGCTGGTATCAGTAGAGGGAAGGCGAATTCGTACATACTTTAAAAGTAACTAAATTACAGTTAAGTTCTTGCTACACCTTTCTTTTATATCTTATGTACTTCTATTTCTGTTAGGGTTAAATGTTAATCACATTTAACAAGCTAAAAGTAATCCCCTGTATGGACATACAATAAATGTGAAGTAAAACATGGACATTGGACATACTATATATTATTTACAAACTGTAATTATTGTGAAAATATCATAAAATTAGGTTTAAAATAGTATTAGTAGTACAAATGAATGAACCCTTAGTAGTACAAATGAACCCTTTTTTATTTTTGAAAAAATTAAACGCACAATGAAAGACTACATTATTACCGAGGGCAGAAATTCATAATGTGGACACATATTGTATCTTTGGACATACAATAAAAGAGTCGTTTGGTTTGAATTTTGTGAATGCAAAAGTATTGTATTATTGGATCTACAACAATTGTGCTCTAAGTTTATGATGTTGTCAATGGACATGTCTTTAATGCTACTTTATTACCTACCAAACCGTTCTAAGTAGACATACCCTATTTGAGTACAATAAAGATTCCATCTCGACTGGCACATACCAGGAACTATCTCATTTTAAACAAAAATGGACATACAATATTTGTCCTTTTAGCCATCGAAATATTATAATCTCTGTCTGTGAAACAATATTGCCAAATATAATCTAATGTTTAATAAATTGTATGTACCTACCTTTAACAATTTGATTTAAATCATAAGTATTTTTTGGAACGCCACTGCTTGGTTAGGTGAGGCTTTACTGTTCCTAGAAATTTCCGCTATTCCAGTTGAAACGTACTCTATAATATTTGTGCTTAAATCATAAAAAAATTATTTTTTATTCACAAATAAATAATATCCTATATTATATACACTTATCTGCATTTTTACACATTTATATCAGATTAATCCGCTTAACTGACCTATAACACTATTAAGCATCTGTAAATATGGATGTTACAGTTGATTAAATAAATTCCATCTACTTTTCACTTCGAGCAGAAGTCGTCTGGTTTAAACTAACTCCTTTATGTTTGTCATTTGTGGCTCAGCTTGCGCTATGCAGATTGCGATAATGAATAGATAATGCAGCAAGTCAGCCACACCAGTCACGAGTTCACGAAACGCAGCAAACCAGAGATAAAGAGCTCAAAATTAGGACAAAGAGCAGAGGTATTTCTGACTCATTAAGTAATAAAAAGTTTTATTAGAATATTAGCCAAAGGAGAAACATGAAAAATGTTTTAGATTCAGCCTTGGAGACAGAGTGAAGACGGGAGCATTACGAAATTAAATTCTATTACAAGATTAAGTAGACTTCTCTCTCGCTTAACGTATCTTTAGGTTAAATAACTTTGTGGTTGTTTAAATAGTTGTAAAATATACGGCCTTTGAGGTTAACTTGGACACTAAAAGTCAGTTTCATCAAAGAAATGTTGTAAGTTAAATGTTTTTATGCAAATTAGGCTTTTAAAAATGAAGAATATGAGAGAGGTATTTCAATTCTCATGAAATTTTTCACACATATTCGTTAATCCTTGTGATAGTTTAGGTCACAATTCGTAATACGTCTGATTTATCAGAACATTTTATAAATAAACAATAGTTTGAAAATGCATATTATGCAAAACATCATACAAGGAGCAAAACAGAAAAATCTAACAAAATATTTTCCCATTCTTATAAATATTATGATAAATATGTTACGATTATATGGGATTAGCCATAGTTAGGTTATAATAAAAATTACATACATATTTTACCAAAAAATACTTGACGTTTGGATCTCCACTCCGGAAATCGTCGTCAAAAGAAATTCAGATGAATTTGTTGAAAATATCAGTATAACTGCTAATTGTTGTTATTTGAGGATCATGTCACAACACTATCAACAAACATTGACGTTTGAATGTACTTTGCCTACGATAGTTGTAGGCAACAGCCAGCTTTGGCTGGATGAGATGGATGTTATTATAAAACATCAAATTCTGTCCACACTTGAATCGAACACTGTACATACGTGGTATATACCAACACATACGACAAACAAAAATCCACACACATTAATGAGTTCATCCCTAGCATCTGGAAAGTTGTCCAGATCGTTATGATACCCAAATCCGGGAAGAAAACAGAAGAATTGTCTTCCTACATACCGAGAAGTCTACTGCCAATTCTTTCCAATATTTTTGAGAAGCTATATATTTAAACGACTAAAAACTGTAGGAGACGAAAATAAGATAATTCCAGATACCAATTAGGGTTTCGTAATAAACACGGGACAATAGAGCTAGTTAATTGAGTTGTAGATCAAATCAATAAGGAGCTAAATAGTAAAATATATTGTTCAGAAGCTTTCCTCGATATATCTTAGGCTTTCGAAAAGGTGTGGCATGAAGGATTGTAAATTAAACTAAAGAAGCTACTGCCCCATCCCCACTTTAAATTTCTTAAATCATACTTGACAGATAGACACTTCCAAATAAAAAATGAAAGTAAATATACAGATTTGCATTAAATAAATTAAGGAGTTCCACAAGGTAGCGTACTTGGACCCATCCTGTACCTACTGTATGCTGCAGACGTGTCATATACAGGACTTACCACTGTTGCGACATTTGCTGATGATACAGCCAGTTTGGCGTCCTACTCTGGTACAACATCAGCCTCTAGGAACCTGCAAACTAGTTTGAACATGGTCCAAATCTGGCTAAAAGATGGAGTATTAAAGTAAATAGATTGAAATTACCACACGTGACGTTTACCCTCTGCAGAGAAACGTGTCTTCCTGTTCAGTTTATTAATTTTTAACTTCCACAATCCGATAGCGCCAAATACCTCGGTATGCACCTGGATCGAAGACTGACATAAACAAAACAAAGACTCACTAAGCGCAAACAGCTTAGCCTCAAACTAAGCAACATGGAAACATGTATAAACAAAAAATATTCTTCAACAAAATAATCTTGAAATCTCTCTGGACCTACGGCATCTGGACCACTGCTAGCAACTTCCAACATATTTATCTTGCAGAGGTTCCAAAATAAACTACTGCAAGCTCTTGTTGATGCTCCTTGCTACGTTAGTAATGAAATTATTCAGCATGGTATCCCTTTAGAAACCACCAAAGAAGCCATACATCGTTTTAGTGTCAACTATAGTGTCAGTGCATCCAAATCGGTTAGCCGCCCAACGAAACATGCGCGATGCATCAGAAGTCCGTTGGCTACAATTAAAAATACTATTTAACTTAGGTTTACAAGGTAATAAAACAGATTAGTTATTGGAATGAGACTCTACATTGTCATGTCCTCAGCTTCGTTGTCAGAAAAAACGCTTATTGTCTACTAGGTAGATTGCAGATCTCTCTAGAAGATAATAAAAAAAGAATCATTTGTGGCTCAGCTTGCGCTATGCAGATTGCGATAATAAATAGATAATGCAGCAAGTCAGCCACATCAGTCACGAGTTCACGAAACGCAGCAAACCAGAGATAAAGAGCTCAAAATTAGGACAAAGAGCAGAGGTATTTCTGACTCATTAAATAATAAAAAGTTTTATTAGAATATTAGCCAAAGGAAAAACATGAAAAATGTTTTAGATTCAGCCTTGGAGACAGAGTGAAGACGGGAGCATTACGAAATTAAAGTCTATTACAAGATTAAGTAGACTTATCTCTCGCTTGGCGTATCTTTATGTTAAATGACTTTGTGGTTGTTTAAATAGTTGTAAAATATACGGCCTTTGAGGTAAACTTGGACACTAAAAGTCAGTTTCATCAAAGAAATGTTGTAAGTTAAATGTTGTTATGCAAGTTAGGCTTTTAAAAATGAAGTATATGAGACAGGGATTTCCATTGTCATTAAATTTTTCACACATATTCAAATTTATTGAATTTTATGCTTTAATAAATTTGTTTAGAAGTATATGTTTCTGTCAACATAGTCATGAGCTATTCAAAATATTCATTCTCATGTTTGAAATTAATACGCCGAAAGAATTTTGTTACTTAAAGTGGCAACACGGGTCCGTCGGACCCTATTTGTGTTGATACCTAAAGCCTAAATCTGTGTTACAAAATTTAATCTGGAGTGTAATTTTGGAGTAAGTTTTATGGAGCTCCTATATTGAAAGCTACCATGGGAATAAAGACATTCAAATATTTGCTAATATGTATTCTATCTAACGACAAAAACACGAGACCTGAACGAAGAAGAAACGATAAATTGGCAGCAATCGCGATGTATGAAGACCAGAACTTTCAGAGATATGTAGTATTTACCAGGAAAAAACATAATGGTAGATGAGCAAGTTGTTCCGTATCGAGGAAGGAGTCCTCTCAAGCAATACATACCTTCAAAGTCAGATAAATATGGCATAAAAATATGGCGGATCTGTGACTCAGAAACATGTTGGTGGTAAAAAGCAGTCTGAGAGAGTTTATTGAAAGGATAACAAATCAATTGGAAGTTCTGTCCGACAAAATACATGGGACGTTTTCCTAGTCTGACGGTCGAAACCTGTAACCTGTTCCACAAATAAAACTCTTTCAGAGAAAGGGTTGAAGCAAATATTGAACTAAACGTATCACTAAAGTCACCAGAAGAACTAGAAAAAGAAATCCAAAATTACACAACAACGATTCAGGAAGCTGCATGGAAATCAACACCTCCACCGACAAAAGCAAAACAAAAAATTAATTGTCCAATAAATGTCAGAGAAAAAATAATTAAAAAAAGGTATCTGAGTAGAACTTGGAAGCAAACTAGACATCCAGATGACAAGTTAAGGCTCAATAGAGCAGCACGACAATTGAAGGAACTACTAAAACAACTAAAAAATAACAGCGTTCAAGAATACCTAGAAAATTTAACGCCGTCAGATGCCAGCGATTATGCGCTATGGAAGGCTACAAAAAAATTAAAACAGCAACATCGTCATATCCCACCAAATAAAAAATTTAACGGAACATGGGCCAGAACAAACAATGAAAAGGCAGAAAATTTCGGCGAATACCTAGAAGAAGTTTTCAAACCTATACCAGCTGCTGCAACAAATAACGATCAAGAAATTTAAAATTTCCTACAGAACCAAGCCCCGACAGGAGAAAACACACTACACGTTTCACCCAAAGAAGTTCAAAACATAATCAACAATAATCTAATAAAAAAGAAAGCACCTGGCTATGACTTAATCACAGGTGAGGTAATTAAAAATCTACCTACCAAAGCAATTAAAATGCTAACTCAATTGTGTAATGCGGTACTAAGGCTAAAACATTTCCCACTCCAATGGAAAATTGCGGAAATTATCCTTATACAAAAATTAGGAAAAACTCCAAATGAACCCACTTCATATTGACCAATTAGTTTAATGCCAGTAATGTCTAAGATCATGGAAAAAATAATAGAAAAAAGACTTCTACAAATACTAACAGATAGAACTATGATACCTGACCACCAATTTGGCTTTAGGAAAGAGCATGGTACCGTCGAATAAGTTCACAGAGTGGTCAACGTTATAAATAAAACATTTGAAGAAAAAAAGTTACTGTTCAGCAGCATTCCTCGATGTTAGCCAGGCTTTTGATAAAGTTTGGCATCAAGGACTGTTGTATAAACTGAAAAAGAACTTACCAGACGAACTATATACACTCCTTAAGTCGTATTTATCAGAAAGATATTTTCGAGTGAAGTTTGAGTCAGCCTTTACAAAACTATACCACATTAAATCAGGGGTACCGCAAGGAAGCGTTCTGGGACCACAACTGTATCTGACTTACACAGCAAACTTACCCACAAATCGTGATACAACGACCACCACCTTTGCAGACGATACTGCAATCCTAGCAGTACACAAAAATCCCGTCGAAGCTGCTGCAAAACTCCAGAGAGTATTAAATCAAATAAATACATGGGCACAAAATTGGAGAATTAAATTGAATGAACAAAATTCAAACCATATTTTTTTTATAAAATGTCACAGTGAATCACCTACAGTAACAATAAATAATAAGGTAATTCCCTCAGTTACCTCTGTAAAATATCTGGGCATGCACTTGGACAGGGGATTAACCTGGAGAACCCATATATGGAACAAACGGAAACAACTGGGCATAAAATTTAGTAAGCATTATTGGCTTCTAGGGCGTAAGTCTAAGCTCACGACAAGAAATAAACTGCTAGTCTACAACACAATATTCAAATCAGTCTGGGCATATGGTCTGCAGCTCTGGGGAACAGCATCCAAGTCGAATGTATCCATAATTGAGAGATTCCAGTCCAAGGTGTTACGTTCAATAATCGATGCTCCGTGGTTTGTTACTAACAGGGATATTTACAATGATCTGGAAACGAAAACCGTCAGTGAAGTGATAGTGGAGTTAAGTGCAAAATACATCGTACGTCTTGAAAGCCACGCGAATGTGCTTGCAATTAATTTGTTAAACAACAGTCAGGAAACAAAACGGTTAAAGAGACAGACACCATTAGATTTACCGCACAGACATTAATATTGTTACAGTAGCTAAGTTAATATATGTAATACAGTAATTTAATATTATCTCTATAGAGATGTGTGGCGCTGGTCACAATCTCTTCATGTCATTATTTCTCAGATAAAATGTGCCTATTGTTATATGTTATAAACAAAAAAAACAAATAAAACTTCCCCTGTTCCAATGTTCCCGTACGTCAAAGTTAGTCCGACTAGACACCATTAAGCTATTAACAAATTTTCAGCATGCTATTAAATAACTTTTTTTGGTTCGCGGGATCCAGGCCTACTATTTTAAGCTCTCTTTTTCGTGTTTAGGGATCAATTTCCTTGAACGCTTCCATTAGTCGTTAACTACTCTTACTAGTGATAGCTACATCGTCGTCATATGCAGTAATTTGTACTAGGTCTAGATCCCGCGTACCAAAAAAGTTGATTAATAGCTAGCTGAAAGTTTGTGAATAGCTTAATGGTGTCTAGTCGGACAAACTTTGATGTATGGGAACACTGGACCAGGGGAAGTTTTAATTGTGGAACAGGTTAAAAATTTGAAACGTCAGACTACGAAAACGTACCATGTATTTTGTTGGACATAACTTCCAATTGACTTGTTGCCCTTTCATTAAACTCTCATGCAAAAATCAGACTGCTATTTATCACCAACGTAATTCCTGTTATTTGACGTATTCTACGTGTCAGATCTATTAAAATGCCCAGTTGGTGATAAATAGCAGTCTAGTTTTTGCATAGAGTTTAATGGAAGGGTAACAAATCAATTGGAAGTTCTGTCCGACAAAATACATGGGACGTTTTCGTAGTCTGACGTTCCAAATTTTTAACCTGTTCCACAATTAAAACTTCCCCTATTCCAGTGTTCCCATACATCAAAGTTTGTTCGACTAGACACCCTTAAGCTATTAACAAATTTTTCAGTTTGCTATTAATCAACTTTTTTTGGTGCTTGTCCCTTGCCTAACTCCCTAACATTGATGTCAAATAGGTGAGTCAGTTATCCATCTAATATATCTGTTGCTTTTGAAGCCTGCAACGTAATTTTTATGAGGCTGATATATTTGTTAAGTATATCTAGATTACAAATATGTCTTCCAATATTTTGTTTCTTCTTCTCTTAAAGAGTTACCTAAGTACAAAATTTTTTGGTACTTAAAAATCAATCTGGAAATTAAATTAATAGGTACAACTTATCGACATATAGCTCTTACCAATTACTGAAGTCTCCGATATTCCACGGTTTTTTAAACAAATGTGTTTGCGCCGCCTATGGACACGGTCAACCCGTTTCTAGAGAACCCGCCGGGAACTGCGTGATTAACACAAAATAAGACGGCGCTTTTTTCTATTTTGCTCTCAAAGACACCAGGTAAACAATTACTTTCATTTCCTCTACTATCCCGTTTTCTCGTTTTTCTCGACGAGAAAATCTAATCGTATGTCTAAGTTTATTTAGAAAATGGAGACTAAACAAGATATCCGGCCATAAAGAGCATCTCTCCCTCTAATCGAAAACTTAATAATACAACAAAATCTATATTTATGTGAGTGAGTGGAATGAGGTTAAATTAGAACAAGCTCGGATGAAATCGATACGGCATTATTAAACTTTTTAAAGTTGTTTTAGAAAATAAAGGAAATTGGAAAGTTGTAATAACCACCTGTGCTCTAGTATGACCCAATTTCACTTACAAAAATAGCAAAACAATTATTATTGTTACGTGTCAAGCATGTTATTATGTTATACATAAGGGTGATCGAAAAATTGGGTCCCGGCAGGTAACAGATTAAATTAAAAACTTTCTACCCTTTTGTCAATGAGTAAATTCGGTTCCAACCATCTTAATTGCTAAGGGGTTTACAATACTTTACATTACTATTACGGGTGGAAATTCCCGACATTTTTGCCCCCCATAAATATGCAACATTTCCTATTTTAATTCATTTCTGTTGCGAATTCGAATCGACCTAATCAGCATTTTGGGGGTGTGTTGTTTATCATTTATCACTTATCATTAATAAACTACATAGTCCTGTCCGACAGCCGAGACCAGCAGAAGAAATTGAAACTTTAATCTCGAGAGCGATATGGGTAAGTGTTTACTGCTCGGAATTCCAATACGAACTGTATCACTGTATGTGCGTTGTTTAACCTTCCGATGACCAACCTTTTTTTGTTACACAGATGACCAAGGGGAATGACCCCAGGTCAAAAATGTCAAGAATGACAGTTAACAATAAAATGAAGTTTTTTTTTAATTTTTTTTGCATGGACTTTATGGTCATTCAGCCACTCACAACATGAGTATTAGTGTCATGTGTGATGTATATGTTGAGTAAGTGTCTTGTTACTTTGCAAAGTCGACGTCATTAGCGTAAAACTACTTGGAATTACACATAATAGAATAATAGACGGTATTTTACTAAACATCAACTTCAGAATATATTTTTTATTCGTAAAATATAGGGAATTTTTTTTATTTCAAAATATGAGGATATCTAGAATGATATTAAAGTCAAATAAAAAAATAATGAGTTAAAAATTGAAAATACTTTTAAATTTATTAAAGAAAAACATACGCTTGGGTCACAATTTCCCCCGCTTGGTCATCCGAAGGTTAAAAGAATATTTTCGATTTACGATGAAACTATGGTATTTTCTTGTCAATCAAATATTGAGTTTATCGGAAGAGTAAAAAGATTGTATTTGAATGATACATTTAACTACTGCCCACAATTTTTTTGCCAGTTTTTTACCATACACGGGTATTATAACGACCACTATATCCCATTAATTTTTTCGTTACTACCCAACAAACGTAGTGAAACATATCAAAAGTTATTTAATATTCTTAAAGAAATCTGTAACAACAATAGCGTTACATTAGACGTTGTTTTTAAATTGTTGTTGACTTTGAAAAAGGTATCCATAAGGCTGTAGAACAAGTTTGCCTTTAGCTCCAGAAATAGGCTGCCGATTTCATCTTTTGTAAGCATGGTATAGAAAAATTCAACAAATTGGTCTAACAGCTGTGTACAAAGATGAAAGTTCCGACGCGGGACGATGGCTAAGAATGACTTTTGCGCTTACCTTTCTAAATCCTGTTGAAGTGAGTGATTGCTTTTTATTTGATTTGCTCCCTATTGCAACTTCGAGCGATGAAAAATTTCAGATGTATTGCGATTATTTAATGGATAATTACATATCTGAGGAGTCACTACTCCCTCCTACAGTTTGGGCTGAAAACTCAGCAGAACTTAGAAGGACTACTAATACTTTTGAATCTTTTCACTGTGCCGTTTAATTGTGATTTTTTTGTGTCTTTTGAGAATGTGGAGATGTTATAGTCTGTTTAGCATGTAAAATTAAGTAATGCACTAATTTTAACTTTATGTAATATATCAGAAATTATTCAATACCTAACAAGATATTATAATTTACTGAACCACTCATAAAATAATTTACTGGGGAACGAATTTACATAATATGCAGTGTCAGGTAGAAACAAAGTTTGGGAACCAATTTACTCGTTATTTTGGGCGTAATCTTTCTTGGGATCTAATTTACGTATTTCCATACATAAATGTACCTATTAAATTGAGGCCAAACAGGTAAAAAAATCTGCTTCATTCAAGTTCTCCTAGCTGCTAAACGTGAAGCTTCCATAAAGAAAGGATTTTATTCAAACCAACACATACTAAATTATTAGTATGTATAGGCATTTAATAGGAGATAAGAAATAATAAGAAATATTTACTCACTTTAGAGAAGTTCGTCAGTTATGAGGCACAATAAATATAGAGTACTACAGCTAATCATCCAAGTAAAAATATACAGAAGAAGGGATCAAGGGAGGAGGAGACACTCGTGGCTCCAAAACTTGCGGCATTGGTTCGGATTGTCATCTGCTGAACTATTCAGATCTGATGTAAACAAAGTCAGAATAGCCATTTTAATTGCCAACGTTCAGAGCGGACAAGGCACATGAAGAAGAAGACGAGACGTTCGTAAATACAAACTTTTTTTCTGTTGCTGTATCCATTGCGAACGCTGGATATGAACTTTCCTTCTTCTTTTGGTATCATAACCCCGGATAGGCCTTCGCCTGTCTGGCTATGTCCTTCCAGTCATACCCTCTTGTGTCCTCCTCGTGCATTATTTTACGAGTATATTAATAGTTTTTAGGTTATCTTCCATGTCATTCAATTATCTCGTTCTAGGACTTACTTTGTTTCGTGTCTCTGTAGGTTTTTTTTGTAATATTATCTTTGTTGTTTTTGTATTTTCTTGTCTTAGGTCATGTCCCAACCATGACAGTCTTTGACTTTTAACAAATCTTACAATATCGTACCCTTAGTTTATATAATTAATTATTCTCCATGTGCCGTCTTCCTCTTGAATCTGGCCGTATACTTTTCTCATGATTGTTCTCTCGAGAGTCTTGACTAGCACTTATTTTTGTTTTCATTTCCCAAGTCTCACAACCATAATATGTTATTACTAGACGGAGAGGCAGCGCTGAAAAATCTCTCTGAATTTACTAAAGCTAAATTTTTCACAGTTGATTACTGTGATTGTGTAGAGAAACATATTGCGGTCGGTCAAGCGAAACGTAGCAAATCAAAGTTGCTTTCCTACGAAGGTAATTAAATCCATTTACTAAGGCTGAAAATCAGTACATACATTCTAAATTGAATATAAATAAAAGTTATTATAGTCGGTCAGCTGTATGACGGGACAGAGCCGGTCAGTCGGCCCCAATGAATGTACAGGGTTATTCAGTATATTTTGACCCTCTTGTAAACTGCTTTATGTACAGAATTAGAAAAAAATGTAAAATACAAAAGTTATTCGATTTTTAATTTTGATTTTTTGACATATATATCGTACTAGTAACGTCATCCATCTGGGCGTGATGACGTAATCGACTATTTTTTAAATGAGAATAGGGGTAGTGTCGACTAGGGCTAGCTCATTTGAAAGGTTATTCAATTCTCTATATAGTACTGTAAACATTAAGCATTATTTATACAGAGTGTCCAAAAAATTTTTTGAATTATTAATTTAACAATTAATTTAATCTAAAAAAATTTTCTGGACACCCTGTATAATTAATCATGTTAATGTTTATATTATTAAATAGGGAATTGAATAACCTTTCAAATGAGCTAGCACTCGATCCCTATTCCCATTTAAAAAAATAGTCGATTACGTCATCACGCCCAAATGGATGACGTCACTAGTACGGTATATATGTCAAAAAATCATAATTTAAAAATCGAATAACTTTGGTATTTTACATTTTTTTTTAATTCTGTAAATAAAGCAGTTTACAATGGGGTCAAAATATAGTGAATAACCCTGTACATTCACTGGGGCCGACCGACCGGCTCTGTCCCGTCATACAGCTGACTGACTATAATAACTTTTATTTATATTTAATTTGGAATGTGTGTACTGATTTTCAGCCTTAGTAAATGGCTTTAATTACCTTCGTAGGAAAGCAACCTTGATACCCTCTCAGTAACCCCTGTTCTACGTTTAGCTTGACCGACCCTAGTATGTTTCTCTACACAATAACAGTGATCAGCTGTGAAAAATCTAGTTTTAGTAAATTCAAAGAGATTTTTCAGCGCTTCCTCTTGGACTATACGGGTCTAAATTGTCATTTTGATTCTTTTATTTCAAATACATACAAATACATAATTTAGCTACTTAGTACTTACGGAAATCTTTTTATTGATTTCTGTGCTCAAGTTATGTGAAGTCATCCATGTTCGATGGTATAGTTGTAGATCGCGATATTATTTTTATTTGGATAATAACACTAAGTACGAGTCGTATTTTATTAGCGACTGGTAAGAAGTCTCAAAATCTCTTCAGATGCCAATCCAAACCACTTAAACTAAAATCACAATAAAGATAAACACTAGAAATAAACAAGGATTTTTGGAAAATTCGTCGATAAAATCCCATTTCAACTTTTTCAATAGCAACTTTTAGGTACACCATATTCTGAAACCAAGAATATGTAACATTTCATTGATTCATTTTTTTGGTGGTAGTGATAAGTCCGTGATAGAAAACATATTATACTACATCTTGAAAACATTTGCCTTCAGCATTTGTATTTTCGGTTTAATACTTGTATTATGAACTTCTTATGCCAGTTATCTTTCCTTAAAGAACAAGCTGATGGAGGCAATCAGATGACCAAGGTAAAACAGCTTTCTCTTCTTCACTGTAAATGTAATTTCTTGTTGTTCGTAGATTTTTTACAACATATTTTCAGTTTTAATATGATTTGTTTAGGATTGTATTATATTGTGATCATATTATGATCACAATAAATTGGACTTAGAAAAAAAGTTGTAGATATGAAAAATAATATTACTTTAAAATAGCTAGAAATAATAGAAGACAATTCTAGAAGGAAATCTGTTAAAAAAATAAGAGACGCATCACAGAGTTATACAATTTTGGTAAACATAAAAAATGGTGGCTTTTTGTTGACATAGTACGTGAACTCAACAACAGTAATTATAGAAACACAAAGAACAGAAAAACATTTTGAACAAATAAAAAATACCACCCAGAAGGAGAGGTAAAAGAAGAAATAGAAGCACTAAAAATAAAAAATACGCAGGATAAGGCAAAGCGTTAGGAGAAATATCGATGGAAGAAAAATTACGATGAGGAAAAACGAAAGAGAACTAAATTTAACTGAAGTAAATATCTAGAGATAAAGCATTATTTTTCTGCTATTATTACGTTTCGGTGTGTATGTTTTATTGAGACAGTAATAAATTAATAAATATTTTGCTAGGTTATGTGATTGGCTGAATTTTTAGGGACGGTTTCTTTGTTACTGCGAGCAACCAAATGTGATACTATGGATCCACATTTACATTAGTCGTTTTTGTTCATACTTTCAATCATACGTGAAGCCATATAGTCAGATTATGTTTACTACAAGTACTTGGTATAAAACCCCATATTTATTTTTAATCTGTCATGATATTTGTTTTATGCTTAACTTGTTATTACATTATTTGAGCATAAAGCTCATCTATTTCCTTTCTGTAATTTTTATATATTATTACCTAACTTGCACTTTTCTTCGTACAGTAATGAAAAATTAATTTTAGTAACCATAATGGCAGATTTGTAAAGGAACATGCCAATTATTGTTTGATCATTTTTGCTGAAACATTTTCTACGGTCCCGTTTCAATGTCTAAGATGTCAAGGCTGAAAAACAAAATAAGAAAAATAGCGGTATTAAAGAATATAAGAAGAAAACGTTCTACTTTATTTTCAACATAAAAAATAGCTCCCTTTTTGCAGGAAATACTATTTCCGCATCACCTGAGGAAAACAAAAGACATTGAGAAATAGGTATGTGTGAGATATATTTCTATACTAAGTAAACAAAGTAAATAAAGTATTTATTTAAAAGGTAGAATTTACATTACAAGGCCAATTTATAAAGAAACTGTAATATTATTTTTGAAAGTTTGTTTTTTTTTTCTTATTTTACTAAGAGTTTGCATATAGTTTTTTTACTACAAAAATACGCTTACGTCATTTCAGATTTCTGCTAATGTTGCCAAAACATTAGAATAGGAATTTTCATCATGGTCATGTTCCTGCTACAGTGAGAAGTTACGCATCATTGCTTGTCAGAGACTTTGAGATTTTTCTTTGTTATTGTTTAATGTACAGATAATATCTATAATGATTTTTTATTCTAATTAATTATGTCAATTAGTCCAGAAAGCCACAGCGCATCCGCTAGGAAAAATATTCTAATTCGGATTTTTTGCACAATCTTACTCAAAAAGGACTCCTTTTAACAAATTTGCATGTTGCCAGGGCCAAAAGGTTATCAAAAGTTTTTTAAACGTTTTCTTTTTTGTTTTTTTCCTAAAATTATTTGTTTTGCATGGAACAAAGTTTTTTCAGATTTTTTGGATCATTCCAAACAGAAAAGGTCTTTAGTGACTTTTCTCTAAAGTTGATAGTTTTTGACATATAAGCGATTAAAAATTAAAAAATTGCGAAATCGGCCATTTTTAACCCTCAAAAACTATGTGAGAAAGTTAAAATTTGAATATTGCCAAAGTAAGTAGATATTCTTTAAACATCGATTCATGATATCCCGAAGAGTTTTTTGCAATACAATATTCAAAACTCCTTTGTTTTTTAATTGATAATCAAGCGTGCGCGACACTATTTTCCACCGACAGTATGGTGCAAATAAAAGGAATAAATTCGTTATTTCGTAAACCGGCGACTTTAAGGAAAAATCCCAAAACAGGTCGATTTGTATTTTTAAGTTACGATATTATGGCATATATGATGTTCTAGTGACGTCATCCATCTGGCCGTGATGACGTAATCGATGATCTTTTAAATGAGAATAGGGGTCGTGTGCTAGCTCATTTGAAAGGTTCTTCAATTTTATATTTAGTAATATAAACATTTATATAATTATTTATACAGGGTGTCCTTCTAATTATTTTTTGTCAAATAATTTAATTTAATAAAAATTTTTTGGACACCCTGTATAAATAATTATGTAAATGTTTACATTACTGAATAGAGAATTGAAGAACCTTTCAAATGAGCTACCACACGACCCCTAAAAAAATAATCGATTACGTCATCACGCCCAGACGGATGACGTCACTAGTATACCATACATGCCACAATATCATAACTTAAAAATAAAAATCGACCTGTTTCGGGTTTTTTTCTTAAAGTAGCCGGTTTACGAAATAACGAATTTATTCCTTTCATTTGCACCATACTGTATACACATGCAACGGTGGAAAATAGTGTCGCGCACGCGTGATTAAAAATTAAAAACAAAGGAGTTTTGAATATTATATTGCAAAAAACTCTTCGGGATTTTATCAATCGATGTTTAAAGAATATCTACCTACCTTGGCAACGTTCAAATTTTTAGTTTTTCACATAGTTTTTGAGCGTTAAAAATGGCCGATTTCGCAATTTTTTAATCGCTTATATGTCAAAAACTATCATTCTTAGAGAAAAATCACTAAAGACCTTTTTTGTTTGGAATGATCCAAAAAATCTAAAAAAACTTTGTTCCATGCAAAAAAAATATTTTAGGAAAAAAACAAAAAAAAAACGTTTAAAAAATTTTTGACCAACATCGACAAATAAACAAACTCCCTTCAGAGTACTCCATTTACTCTGCTGAACTATACGCTCTATACCAGACAACCCTTGCCATCAACGCATCCAATAATACCAAATTTATCATACTCACTGACTCTCTAAGTTCCGTACAGTCAATCCAATATGTCTACCCAAATAATCCTTTGGTCATCAAGATAAAGCAAGAAGTCCATACTGCTCAACTGAATGGAAAAATTATTATATTTTTCTGGATAATAATAATAGTCTTCCGTTTTATACCGCTGACTCGGCTTTGGGATTATAGCAGGGTAGTCTGCTATATCTAGGGCCTACGCTATACAAGGAAGGTACCAGGACCAGTGCTACGCTTCAACCGCCTACTATTACCCCTGGTTTTACCCAAGGTACTCATTTTATTCAGGCTGAATTGACCTGGGGTCTATAGACATGTTTTCTAATGTCTAGTTATTCTTGCCGGCGGTGGGATTTTAACCCCGGCCTACCAGCACTCGAGTCAAGCATACTACCGCCTGAGCTACGCTGGCCCATATATTTATCACATACATATTTTTCTAGATACTATCCGATATTGGAATTCAAGTTAATGAATAGGCAGACGATGCTACAAAAGAAGCTGCAACTAGTGATAGTGCGGAGTGTACTGAAACATTTATGAGAGCGGACGTGAAAGTGGCGGTCAAACATAAAGTGCGGTATATGTGGGAAGAAATGGAAAGTGTCATCGGCCAAACTAAGCAAAAGCAAAAAGTCGATAAAACCCTGGCCAACGTTACCAACAAGTCGGGGAGACCAGGTAATAGTAACGCGACTCCGACTGGGTCATACCCGATTAACTAATATCCATGTGTTTTTCAAAAAACAAGAACCAAAATGTGACAACTGTGAAGAAAAGTTAACTATCACACATTCGTTAGAGAAATGCCCAGAATTAACGCAAAAATGCAGTGATATTTTAGGTCTACAATGCAATATGTCAAATCTAAAAAGTTTCTTAGATTAACATTTTAAACAATATCTAAACCTATATGTATATGTAATACAAATTATTGTTCACTACTATTGATTCGCCAATAGCCAATCTGGCTGATGCGATTGTGTTAATAAAAAAAAAGAAGTTCGATTCAAAAATGAACTGTCCAAAATCACAGCCGGAAAAGGATTTAGATAGGGTTACTCATTGTCACCAGTATTATTTAACATAACTCTGAAAACATCTTTAGAGAGACATTGGACGAATAATAAGATGGTATTGCAGATGTTAAATATACAACTTATATATGTACAATATTAGACGATATGCAGACGATACACTATTGCTGGCAGATAGTGCGCAGAGGCTCCAAAGGATGATGGGTAATGTTGTACAAATATGTAACAAATACGGCCTAAAACTAAATTGTACGAAGACAAAAATAATGATCGTTAGTAAGAACACCAACATAAACGTCCAAATTACAATATACAATACACGATAGAAAGAGTACAGAAAACATGCTATGTGGGCTGCAATATTAAGGATGTCTGGGATCATACTTACAGAAGATGCCATAAAACGATTAGAGGCGTTTGAAATGTGGTGCTACCGACGTATGTTGAGGGTCTCATATTATACACGACTATTACTATTCTATTCTCCAGAGGCTAAGAAAAGACAAAGAAATTATTAACACCGTAAAAAACAGAAAATTGGCTTACTCCGGCCACATTATGCTTAATAATCTATACCGACTTCTACAGTTGATTATATTAAGACAAGAATAGAATATTCTGCATATAATAAGATGGGCCAATGTGGTCACCAACATCTCTAGAAGATAGGCTCCTTTCGAAGAAGAAGATTCTAACTGGCTGTAAAAAAAATCATATAACAAGTGATGAAAACGGAATATTTATGAATCAAATGGTCGAAGTACAGGAAAGTGGAAGAATAAAAGTAAAAACAAGTGCATAAGCCAAACATAGCAGGACTTTCTTAACAAAATAATGTGGAGAAACAAATCCCTTGCAATGAAAACGAAAACTAGGATATATAAATCTGGCATGAGGCTCTTGCGGGGGGAGGCTAGGAGGCCACCAAACTCATGGAATGCACGCGAAGAGTGCCAGAGGGGAGTTAAGAGTAAGGTCGGCGAGTCAGATATGCACGCTAAGTGCGGTTCCAGAGCCGTCGGTTGGAGAAAGAGAGGGTGAGTTTAGTCGGTAGGCGGCCTCGGCCCGCGGTGAAGCGTGCCGGACTGAATTCGGCACACCTGGGACACCTTCCCAGAGGGTCTTTTGAAGATTCTCACCTCCCAAAAAAAAAGGATATATAAATCAGCAGTAAGGTCATTAATAACGTATACAGTGGAAGCAAGGGTGGACACAACCAAAACACAAAATTATTGGAGGCAGAGATAGAGTAAGAAGGGAGGAAATAAGATCGAGGTGTGGTGTAGAGGAGATAAAACTGTGGACAAAAAGTAGAAATAACATTGACAGAGTCAAAATCTAGAAAGTAAAACAAAACAGTAAAAGTAACAAGAGACATATCTCCAATCGGATGAAGAGAATAGGATGCCCGAGAAAATATTTGGTCTGACGACATCAGACAACAACTAACTATCTTTCTACTTGTGGCATATAGTTTTATCATCTTTTAGTGATTGTCCATAAATAAGATAGCTATTTCAAGTAAGTCACAGCGAATAGAGGTCTGGACTTTAAAAGCTGGGATTCTCAATTAATAAAAGACTTTATAGTACCGCCAAAGTGTATTCAACTAAAAAGAGGAACATTAGGAAATAAATGAATATTTGAATCAAAAGCTCACTTTTTCGATACTTAGCCAAGAAATGTTCACCTTGGTCTCATAAAATAAATGTCTAACATCAAACACAAAAACAACCGTTAATATTAACTACACCATACGTATTGTCATCAAAATATTTACTTAAGTTCTTACTTTAGTCTTTGCTCTATATTTATCTTACAAAGAGGCAAACAAACCAATATATTTGTTTTCAGGATATAAATCTTGTTGACATATTTTAACTCACCTACCAGTTAAATAAAAAGAATGTTTACGTTTCGGAAAGACTCTCACGTTCTCGAAGAAATCGCCGGAATTCAACAAAAATCCACAAATTCATTTCTTATATATAACGCGCGGCTGATAGGATACAATGATGACAAATGAGAGAGCAATTTTTTGTTAGACAATGCCTGCCTCGTTGGCCGGAATATCTAGCACCCCTTAAACGGCTTCCATAAATCACAATAAGTTGTTGGTTGAGGTTTGCCATCTTTGGGGGCTGTCTTTTCATATAGCCCACCAGAGGACGTCTAAATTATTTATACTGGATGCTTAGAGTAATGTGTTGACAAAGATGAAGTGATCATCGCGTTTTTAAATGAACAAACATTTTATATTGAGAGGTTTTAATCATTGTATGTTCTATAATGTAAAAACCATTAAGTAAACATAAATATCTATATAAAAAATTTATTAAATAAACCGGTAACATTTTAATAGGATAAATAAATAATTAATATACTTTTGGAGTACTTTTTAAGCCCACCAGCACTAATTACGGGTACGCCTATGGCCGCATCTGCAAATAACTGAGTTTATTATTATAAACGGGACCATTTTTTTTATACGCCGCTTTGCCGAATCGTAATTATTGTGGAAATAGACCGAAAGTGTCTTATTTTATATAGATCCTGTTATTGTAATCTGTTTAGTACAAAAGGTACCGTTAAAAAACCTCCCAAAGTTTACTACTAAGATCCCGTTAGGTACTCCACTCTATTTAAAACGGGCATGTTTGTTGCAATATTTTATAACTATTTTCCGTTTACTTTCCTCAAAGGAAACCTTTCCACTCAATACCTTATTGTCTTCTGCTTATTAAGCATTTTTAGATGTTCCGTTATATTGTTTAGATTACCGAGAAACAACCTGGTTTGGGCGAAAGCAAAGTTTTAATTTTTTTTGAGAGGGGATATATCTCCACTTTTTTTCAGAAAAAGGATCAAAAATTACGGATAGGAAAGGACTTGGTGGCTGAGTATCTTCGAGTGCAGATGTGTATCTCTGGTATCTAATATCTTATCTACAATATATCTTGTAAGTGAAAATTCACTCTATTATCTTATCTAAGTGTGTATTTACTCATATCTTTCTGTATTTAGATGTAACATCCGATTAGGTCCAATATACAATATAAGTAACTTCAGTGCTTAATTACTAGTTAAAGTAAAGTTAGATTCAGTGCAATTTAGCAGGCAAGATCATCAAAGTTACTGTAAGTGTCTTAATTAAACATACATCCAATTATCTCCAAAACTAGAGCTAATCTAGGGGCTATCTACCTCAAACCTTTCTTCATCTGTGGTTAAGGCTAACCACCGATGTAATCTAGTTCACTAAAGGACAGCGATTTCACTAATAGAACTTTTGTTAACTTTTGCTGAACGAACTTTAAAATTAGGTATCACTTAACCCCCCTTTCCATGAAAGATTTTGGGAGTTGTGTCCGCTCCCGCTAGAGGGTTGATGTAATTTAGTTGAAAACTACTCTACGAAATGTCCCCCTCACAAATAAATTTGAAGTGTTTTTGCATATTTTTTCTATAGGGACCGAATTATATAGGGTGGCAACTTTTCAAATTGACACACTGTATATTAAATTTTATATTTTTAAAGCTATTCATTTTTCTAAAACCAGTGGCATTGCGCGTTAGCTCTCTTTCACTGGATCTCTGATACTACTACAGCGTGATATAAATGTTGAAAATAAGTGTAGATGCCTAAATTAATTTATTAATTCATCTCGTCTTATGAATATTGAAAATTTGAAAATAAGTCGAGATGCCTAAATTAATTTATTAATTATTTCAAAGCACTAAAGGTTTAAATAATTTCTCAAGGATTTTTGAAAAAATAAACGTTTTGCTTACTCAACTAAATATTTAAAATAATTTTTTTTACATACTTGTTACGCAAAGGTCTATATTATATTTAATGTCCTCGTCTCTTCTTTCTACTTTTTTTTTTAATTTAACGTAAAGTTACAATTTTTATTTGATAAAAAGATTAACGGACACGAAAACTGCCACAAATTTGGTAGAGCCAGCGAATGACAGTCTGTTTACTTGTATAAATTAATTGTAAGCTCGGTGCGAGAGTGATAACGAAGTGACGTTCAATGATTTTTAGCAATTTGTTAATATGCGTAAACCGCCCATTTCAGAGCTTCACTTTGTTCAAAAGTCGAGTAATTTGGCTCGTTGGAAACGTATTTCCGTTGAGGATTCGCGGTTTTTAGGGGCAATGTTTGCGGGAAAATGCCAATTACCGTTCTATTACGCTCTGACATTTATTTCGAAAAACTTGTCGAAACGAATGGCTGCTATAAAATGTCGTTTATTGCTTGGGCTTTTTAACAAAAATACTTTTTTACTGACCTAAATAATATTTTTAGCTGAAAAGCCATGTAGCAAATTAAAAATTGCGAATATAACTCATGTGTATAATTTTGATCGATATCATTGACTAAAACTACAATGCATATCTCCTTTTTCGTTGATAACTCTGTTTATTCAGGAATTCCTTAACACGCGTCCATACTTACTTACTTCGTGGAGTTAAAACCATATACAGGGTGCGCCAAACCTCTGGTTTTCTTTTATTACGGCTAAATTATGGGATATACAAAAAATGTTTTTAACAAAATTTATGTATGTCGAAGTATGCCGTCTATAATTTAAAATTATTTTAGATTATACAGGGTGAGTCAAAACGACGGTAGGAACCAAAGTTTTGTTTTTTTAAATGGAACACCCTATATTTTAAATCATTTTTAAATATATTTTTTAAAAATATTAATAATTTATTAAGAAGGTATTATAGGCCTAAAGTTAACAATTTTCGAAATATTTACACTTTTATTGAGAAAAATGGTAATATTCAAAGGGCTGTGAATTAGGCTTTCAAGGTAATAAAAGTTTTAATAGCATGTCAAAGTTTTTTAGTATACTGTTATTTTTAAATAAATTAACATATTTGACATATATCCATAAAATGTACAGTGTGATCACTACTTGCAAATACAAAATTTGCTCATTTTTTTAATGGGACACCCTGTATATTAATATTGCCTTTTGTAGTAAATATTACAACCTTTCTTTCGGTATAAGGTTGTATGTACCTAACATGTTTCGTTTTGTAGATATTTAAAAAAAACTATATATTTTACGTTTTTGCGGATTTAAAAAAAAAAATTGCCAAAAAAATAATTATAATCTGGTTTTAGAAACATACATTAAAATATCATATATTAAAATAAAAACGTAATTAAAGATTAAAATAAATCGTATACTAGTACAATTCAATTGAATTTAATAACTTAAAATTATTTTACAAAAAATATTTTACCATACTAATGAATGCATAAATTAGTTACTAAATTAAATAAACAACCAAATTTGATATCTAACCTAGTAATTTTTCTACCACAGCAACTTTCTTGTACCAAATTAATTGTTAGTTATATTCTATTTACGCGTAAGAGCAGTTAAACTTTTAATCTACCTTTTAAATTTACTTACATCTTGAGAACATAATTATAAAGTATGCTTTGAAACAAATGAATGCTAAATGTATCAGCCAAATTATTTATTAATATAAATAGTATTAACTGGTGTCACAAAAGCTGGTAATACTTTTGTAATTGAAATTTTTGTACCAATTTTTTATATTTTAAATTTTAATTATTCAACCGAACAATTGGTGGATATGACATTTGCTTTGGGCGAAACCATTAGAAATTATTACCAGCTTTTGTGATACGACTACATAGATACTATTTACTTACTTCTTTATTATTATACTTCTATAACGTTCATTTGTTTCAAAGCATACTTTATACGTTCTCAAGATGTAGGTAAATTAAAAAGTTATTAACTGATCTTACTCGTAAACACAATATAACTATCAAAATTGGGTACAATGAAGATACTAGGGCAGAAAAATTTCTAGGGTAGATTTTAGAATTAGTTGTTTAATTTAATAATTAATTTATCCATATTAATTACTTATTAGTATGGTAAAATATTGCTTGTAACATAATTTAAAAGTTATTAAATTCAATTAAATTTCACTTGCATACGTTTTATTTTAACTTTAATTAAGATTTTATTTTCATCTTTGATATTTTAGTGTATCTTTCTAAAATCAGATTATAATTTTTTTTTTGCAAAAAAATTTAATTAAAATTATCCGTTATTATTGTTCCGTAATTAAAATTGTTCCGTAATTCTCTGTATATGTATTGATGTGATCTAGATTATTGATATGAGATAATATTCTTATATGTCATTTAATTTAATCAATGCATTAATAATAATCTAATTAATTTACCAGATCACATATCAATATGTTTTCAATCTCAGGGCTTTTTGTAAAATTAATTACTTACTCTCGTGGCTTCTAAGTATTTCTCAATGGTTCCTAATCGGGATAGGAAAGAAAAGAGTAAAATAATACACACATATGGGTTACAATTATAATCAATATATTGTTTATTTTATTTAAATGGCAATCACTGCTTAATATTTGCTAGATCTTATTTTTCTTAAACATAACATTTATAAATGGGAATCTTATTTCCTTTTGGTTTCCAATTGAAAGTTTTTATTAACATTTAACTATTAGGATTTATTAGCAACAATTCTATTTAAGTTTGATGAAGCTTTTCTGATATTATTTATTATGTTCTTCAATTTATAATGTGGTATTTAATACGAAAAACCCATACATTCATGTCCAAACAAATGAGACTGACCTTTTTCTGGTGAACTGAGAATGTCTTCACACAAGACCCGTTTCCTGCTATCCTTGGCTGCGATCAAAACCTCGTCCTGGCTTTCAGTAATGTTCTCCTTTGAAAACTAGCTCGTATAGCTCTCGTTCCTGCTTCTGTCGTGATGCTGTATTCTACCTTTTTCGAAACTGCAATCAGCTACCGGGACACTCTTGGTTCAAGGAGGTTCTGTTACTCTCAACCTGGCCTACCTCTCGTTCCACGATAGATACTCCACACTCACGGAACTACACCGGCTTTTCTCACTCTCCGTACACTACCGTCTACTACTGGACTTCACTTCTCGACAGCTCAAAACATTCTGATCTATATTTTTCATTCATTTCCCTACTTTCTAAATATCCCTTCCAGATTCACAAATCAACCTTCCACCACCAACTCTCATTCTCAGTATTCCTCAAAACCAATTTTTAATCTTTCTAAATATGCTTAATGGATTTCAAAAAAGAAATAGTTAATTCCCATTCTAAAATTACTTTCTACTCTTTACAAAATTTAATGACCTATTCTCTATTTCCACTGAGTCTTATTTAGCATCGGCTAATGATCGAACCTTTCGCGAACAACGATAATGACCTATTATCGATTCCAACTGAGTCATATTTAGCATAGGCTAATGATCGAACCTTCCGCGAACAACGATAATGGTACGCGCCATTCACTTTGTTTATTCTAAGCGCATTTTCCCGAGTTTCGTTTAATCTTTTCTTAAAATTAAATATAACAATTTGTTGTATACAGGTTGTTCTACATTTATATGCCCGTGGTTGAGAAAATTGAAAATATTTTATATTAAATTGAATTCTGCTTATAATTATCAAAATTTAATTTTCAGATCAAATAGAAATATAACAAATCCCCGCCTTGTATTCGATAAAATTTATCTGCATTTTTAAATAAATTTTCTCGAGGCAAAACCAACTCCCTGTATATTTCCTTACTTTAATCTACGTCTTATACCCCTTCTTCTTGTATTACTCTAATTAGTCCCACCTGTAGAGTAATTGTTTCCTTATTTTCAGTGTCCTCATCCTGTGTTAGAGTGTCGGCTATTATGTTGTCTTTCCCTTTTTCCCATATCAATCTTCTGTCTTTTTCCTCAGATTTTTCACATACTTTTACCGTGTATTCTGCATCCTCGTTTTCATATGCCTCCTCTTCAAATGCCACTGTTTCGATCATATCTTTTTCGCTTTCATTTGTTAGCTTTATTTCTTCTTCTCCTGAGCTCATCTCTTCTTTTGAGGAATCCCAGTTTTCTTTTGCTTTTGATACTCTCAATTTTTCTTCTTCTGGGCTCAACTCTTCTTTTGAGGAGCCACAGGTTTCATTTTCTTTTGTCTTTTTCTGACTTTTTCTCCCTTTTCTTCTTTGTCCTTGCTTCGTTGCCAAATTCATTTCCACTGTTTGTTCTTTACCTGATTCGTCCGTATTTTGTTTCTCCTGTTCCTTGTCCTGTTCTTCTTCTTTTTCTTCTGTTAGATTCATCGTATTATTTTTAAAATCTATCACTACATGTTTTTCTGCCAATTCGTCAACTCCTACTATCATGTCATGTGACATGTTTGGCATTATTACACATTGTAGTGCATACATCTTCTTACCCAGTCGTACCATTACTCGTATGCCTTCATTTATAGTTGCCAATGTCCGTTTGTTTGCGCCCACTAAATTTACCCTAAGTATTTTGTAAATTAAATTTGTTAAGTTAGCTTCTTCTATTAGTTTTCTGTTGACCAATGTTATTTCAGATCCAGTGTCTATCATAATTTTAATTGGTTTCTCGTTGATAAATCCATCCACAAATTTTAAATTAACTCCATTTTTCTTTTCGTTGTTTCTTGCCAATTTACTAAACTCCTTGGGGTTACAAAAGATTCCTGTTTGATTTTTGGTTTTTAGTGAGCGCCGTCGTGAAAAAACGCCGGTTGCTCCTCGTTGTTTATATTTTCGTCATAATGTCTCTCTCCGTCATATTCATCTGTCTGGGTATTATTTACTTCTCTTCTATTTTCTCTTGGTCTGTCGGATCTGTTTCGGTTTTCTCGATATCCCTGTTCATTTTGTCTACCATTATTTCTGTTTTCTTGATTTGAGCGTGTGGTGTTTCTATTCTGGTATTCTCGATTTCTGTCCTCATTCCATTGCCTATTTCTTTGTTCATAATTTCCTCTTCCGTTGTCTCTATTTTCGTTTTCCCTTCTGGGATTAAAATCTCGTCTTGTATAGTCCCTCCTATTTTGATTTCTATCTCTGTAATCTTGTGTTTCTCGGGGCCTGTAATCTTCTCGCGACCTTCTTGATTTTCTTTCTCTTAGACGTGATTCTCTTATTTGTAGGAATTGGCATAAACTATCTATGTCTTTGTAATTTTTCAATGTGATATGGTCTTCCAGCGTTTCTTCGAAATGTCTTGCAATCAGTTCGACTAATTGTTCCGATGAGTAATTATATTGTAAATGTTTTGCGTTATAGTAAATTTGTAATGCATATGTCCTTTCTGATATACCCATCCTATCATTGTATTTCCCATTTTGCAATTCCTTGTTAATTTCCAATTGTTGGACTTTTCCCCAGAAATAATTCAAAAATTTTTGTTCAAATTGTTGCCAAGTCAAATTCTTCTTCTTTGCAATCGAACCATAGGCTTGCTTCATATTTGAGATGGTTTCTGATAGTTTGTTTTGCTGTTTCGTAATTTCCGATGTGCTGTATTTTCTTTTTTAGGTTATTTATGAACGGCACTGGGTGTAATCTTCTTATATCCCCGCCAAACCTTATCTTCACGTCATCTGTGCTATGTATAACCATTTCTCTTCTTTCTCCTACATTTTGTTGCGTCCGATTTTCGGTGACTTGTTTTTCTATTTCTGTGATTCTTTTTCCACTTCTTCTCTGTCTACTTGAATAGCATTTTCCAACTTATTTTCCAAATTTTCTAGTTCCTTTATTTTATCTTGAATTTTCATTTCATACTTTTCTATGCGTTCCTCCATTTTCTTGTTGTTCTCTTCTATGGCTTGTTTTGTTTCCTTCTGATTTTCTTGCATTATTCTTTTTGTTTCATCCATTTTTTGATCCAATTTTTGTTGTGTTTCATCCATTTTTTGTTGTGTTTCATCCATTTTTAGTTGTGTTTCATCCATTTTTTGTTGTGTTTCATCCATTTTTTGATCCACTTTATCCATTTTCTGTTGTGTTTCATCCATTTTTTGATCCATTTTTTGTTGTGATTCATCCATTTTTTTTTTGTGATTCATCCATTTTCTTTGATGTTTCTTCCTGATTTTTATCCATTGTTCGTTTTGCTTCATCCATTTTTTGTGACTGGAGTTGCATAAGTTGTAATAGTTTATCTATTCCTGATAATTCTTGCTGTTCTGATGCCATGATTGTCGTGTCTAAAATATCTTCTTGGTCTGAATGTTCTTTTTGTTTTTTGTTGTCCTTGCTTTGGCTTCTTGTCACAGACATTTGTTTTCAAGAAGTACGGTCCCCGCCAAATATGAAATTTTACTAGTATGTTACCAAGACGACTTTTTCTCACCCAAATATTATAAATTGTCAATAAATATATCAAATGTAAATATCGTAAAAATAAAATATTAAATCAGTTATGTAAAATTTGTACCTAAAGAGATCTAAAATTTTATGTTATCAAATGTAAGTATCTCACTTTTTACCACAGGCATATAAATTTTCAAATACCGGCTTTACTCTTTCTATCCTTCAAATTTGCCACTAGAAATACTTTACAATGCTTTCCACGTTGGACGACAGTTGATGTGATCTTGATTATTGATATGAGATAATATTCTTATATGTCATTTAATTTAATCAATGCATTAATAATAATCTAATTAATTTACCAGATCACATATCAATATGTTTTCAATCTCAGGGCTTTTTGTAAAATTAATTACTTACTCTCGTGGCTTCTAAGTATTTCTCAATGGTTCCTAATCGGGATAGGAAAGAAAAGAGTAAAATAATACACACATATGGGTTACAATCATAATCAATATATTGTTTATTTTATTTAAATGGCAATCACTGCTTAATATTTGCTAGATCTTATTTTTCTTAAACATAACATTTACAAATGGGAATCTTATTTCCTTTTGATTTCCAATTGAAAGTTTTTATTAACATTTAACTATTAGGATTTATTAGCAACAATTCTATTTAAGTTTGATGAAGCTTTTCTGATATTATTTATTATGTTCTTCAATTTATAATGTGGTATTTAATACGAAAAACCCATACATTCATGTCCAAACAAATGAGACTGACCTTTTTCTGGTGAACTGAGAATGTCTTCACACAAGACCCGTTTCCTGCTATCCTTGGCTGCGATCAAAACCTCGTCCTGGCTTTCAGTAATGTTCTCCTTTGAAAACTAGCTCGTATAGCTCTCGTTCCTGCTTCTGTCGTGATGCTGTATTCTACCTTTTTCGAAACTGCAATCAGCTACCGGGACACTCTTGGCTCAAGGAGGTTCTTTTACTCTCAACCTGGCCTACCTCTCGTTCCACGATAGATACTCCACACTCACGGAACTACACCGGCTTTTCTCACTCTCCGTACACTACCGTCTACTACTGGACTTCACTTCTCGACAGCTCAAAACATTCTGATCTATATTTGTCATTCATTTCCCTACTTTCTAAATATCCCTTCCAGATTCACAAATCAACCTTCCACCACCAACTCTCATTCTCAGTATTCCTCAAAACCAATTTTTAATCTTTCTAAATATGCTTAATGGATTTCAAAAAAGAAATAGTTAATTCCCATTCTAAAATTACTTTCTACTCTTTACAAATTTTAATGACCTATTCTCTATTTCCACTGAGTCTTATTTAGCATCGGCTAATGATCGAACCTTCCGCGAACAACGATAATGACCTATTATCGATTCCAACTGAGTCATATTTAGCATAGGCTAATGATCGAACCTTCCGCGAACAACGATAATGGTACGCGCCATTCACTTTGTTTATTCTAAGCGCATTTTCCCGAGTTTCGTTTAATCACTTCTTAAAATTAAATATAACAATTTGTTGTATACAGGTTGTTCTACATTTATATGCCCGTGGTTGAGAAAATTGAAAATATTTTATATTAAATTGAATTCTGCTTATAATTATCAAAATTTAATTTTCAGATCAAATAGAAATATAACAGTATATAAGTATATATTCCTTTGTATGTTTCAATTAGCACTAGGTTCATAAATTGACTTGAATATTATATTGAGTAATAATGGGGATAGTAGACAGCCCTGTCGCACACCTCTTTTTATCTTTATGTCGTTTGCTAAATAATATCCAACTTTAACAGCTGCAGTTTGTTTATCTAAAATTATGTCTACGTCTTATTTTTAGATAGATGAACTTTTGCCATTTTAAGGAACTTTGGGAAAGATATTGCAAATTTAAGTTGTAAAGCTAGATGGTTGTATACTTTTTTGAAGAATATAATATAGAATTCTTCACTAACTCAGTGGACCGGTTCGGTAAATAGACATTAAAAGTTAAATTTCTGGTGGAGGAACTGTTAAAATTCCGTGAACTTTCAATTAACTTCTGCAATGTGTTGTTCTTCTGAGGACACGCAGATATCTTATTGCTCTTTTTTGTAATTTAAAAATAACATCAGATTGGAAAGCTCTACTAGAACCCCAAAAAGGAAGACCATATCAAAGATGAGACTCGAACAAAGAAAAATATGATATTTTAGAAGTGTATGTGCGCATCTCACCGGTAAACAAGTTAATGTGTGTCGTAATGCTTTGATCATTGGACCTTACATCTCTCTGACATTGTAAAGGCAAACGATTTCACTTATTGTTTTCATTGTAAAACAGATTGTAAAAAAATTTTGGATGTTATAACAAAAATTGAGAAGGTGTTAAATTGATTTCGAAACAGAACTTATTGCATAGCAAGCTGAGACGAGTTTCTTATTTAACAAATCGATGTAAAGGGATTATTTGAGGTTGCTGTCTAAAAATACCACGAAATTTTACAGCACTAACGGTACTGATCTGGCTGTAATTAAGAAGCAAGGGTTGAAGAGCTCCTTTATATGATAATGCTACTGGTTGATCCACGTTAAAAGAGAGATAATTATATAGTCAGACTAGGTTTTTATTGTGTAAGAAGTTATAGTTGCATGAAGAGTTTAAATAGTTGAGTTGCTTCAAGTGATACTGATATCATCAGCAAAAAGAGAAATGTTTTCATCGATTTATAAATTAGTGATGATATTATTTAAAAAGTTACTCCATATACAACGGAGTATCGTTTTGATACTAGAATAAGTAACATTTGCTCTAACCAGTTGATTCCTATTATCCAAGTAAGATTCGAACCAATTCAAAGAAATACCTCAAATTCTGTAAAAATATAGTTTTTATCAAAGTGTCGTGATTTACGCAATCAAAAGCTTTGGCATAGTCACAAAAACAGTGACAGTGTAAAGATTATTGGTTATTGTTCGGTAAACCTCATGTAGTAAAGAAAACATGGTACATTATACGTTTGGTACATTTGGTACCGTACGTTTGGTACGATGGTACATTTTTATTGGTTAAAAATTAAATGTTGTTATCAACGAGACAGACATAAGTCGGGCTTTTATGGGTCTTTCAATGATTTTGGAGAGTATTCTCCCTTCTTGATTTCGGTAATAAACTTTTCATTCTGTCTCATTTCATGTTTCGTTGTTCACCTTTTTTTCCTATTTTTTTATCAAAATGTGATTTACGCAATCAAAAGCTTTGGCATAGTCACAAAAAACAGTGGCAGTGTAAAGATTATTGCTTATTGTTCGGTAAATCTCATGTAGTAAAGAAAACATGGTACATTGTACGTTTGGTACATTTGGTACCGTACGTTTGGTACGATGGTACATTTATTGGTTAAAAATTAAATGTTGTTATCAACGAGAAAGCCATAAGTCGGGCTTTTATGAGTCTTTCAATAATTTTGGAGAGCATTCTCCCTTCTTGATTTCGGTAATATTCTTTTCATTCTGTCTCATTTCATGTTTCGTTGTTCACCTTTACATTTTTATTCGCCTATTATCTGTTAATTAAAAACTAAACTTTTGTTAGATTATTTCTGATAGTATGCAGTTTTTAAGTATTTCATTAATGTTCTAAATATTTATTCTACGGTGGGCTTATCCAAAGGTCTTGTTTAAAATTCTTTTATGACATTTGGTGTCTTTCACATAAAGTAAATTTATATTGATACATTTTCGTAGTATTTTACTGTTTGTAATATTGAATATATTTAATTTTAATAAATTTTATTGTTCCTATTTTGATGTCTATTACTTTCAACTGTGTTAAATTTTAAATGTTCTATCAGATAAAGAAAACGCTTGCTTGACTAGGTAAATACTGAAACAATTTTCAAATAAATAGTAAACTTTGTTAATCATCGATATTAATTAATGTTGGCTTAACTGATTAAAAGAATAATATCGACAAATACGATTGAAACCAAACAAACTCATTGGAGTTTGTAAAGGTACCATTTAATACTAACCCAAATTAATTACGAATTAATTTCAACTTTATTGAATTTAATTATACTTTTTGTACATTTGCTGTTAATTTTAAATTAAGCACTGAACTTTTAGGACTAATCGATGCCACTGCAATTAGAGCATAATTATTGTTTTTGAAGTGAACACTACGAAAAAGCTATCAATGTTACAAAAATCACGACAAAAGACTGTAATAATTTCTTTTTTCTTCTCGTATTGTAAGTAGACCATAGTAAGCCCTCGACCATAGCCCTTGTAAGCACAAACGCAGTATTTACAAAAATTACATGTATACATAGATATATTTATATCACTGGAATCAGGAAAACTTTTTATATACCTTCGTAAAAATGCAGGTTCTGCAGCTGTCATTAAAATACCATTTGTATAAACGCAGTACCTGCAAAAATTCTTACATATATCTGCTTAAAGAAAATGCAGTAAGTACGATGTGTTAAGGAAGAACGCAGTATCTACCTATCACATGCTGCATTTTTCCTAAGCTCAATATAGATACTACAGTTTTATTAAGTACAATGAAAACATCACCGGTTTGATTGTGGTATCTAGTCGTATAAAAAATGAATCCCTATCAATTATTATTAATGGTTCCGAAAGCAAGTTATTAGATATATAAATATCATTTTACAATTACCTAGAATTTGTTGGGCAATAAAAAAGGTATTAGGTACTGCTCTTTAGGAATTTATACATTTCTATATAAATACCAGATTCGCACGGTCTTAAAAAATGTGGATTAAAATTTAATAGTCGCCCGTCTTTTAGGTAAAGAGCAAAAGATATTATTGCAATGGCTCATGGCTCTAAATTAACCCGCTAGTAGTAGTGGTAAAACTACTAATAGTCTAAGAGCTAGAGCCGAAAAATCATCGTCATAAGTAATATGGAGTTTGGCATGTGAAATGTGTCTATTGTATATTGATAATTATGACCCCTTTCGGGCTGACACATCAGTGGATACAGGAAGCAGCAATAAGGGATAAAAGGGGAAATTTAGTGTAGTCTTTAAAGGTTTTCACCTCCTATTTTAAATAATTTATGGATTCGACCGTTACTTGATGGAAGTTCATTTTATCTCACAATAGAACACTGAAAAACGTTTGTTTTTCTATACTTCCACAAAATTTATTACAACTATGTTATTACTACAGCTGTTTCGGCAAAGTGCCTTTCTCAAGTGATATATTTTACAATGTGTTTGCCTTTTTAAGTCTTTAACTGAAGAGGTTGAGGAGTAAGGAGCTGTTTATCTCGAGTTGGTCATTCAGAATTATATCTGTATTTTTCAATTTATTAATTTCCATTGATTCTAAAAGTGATAGCTTAAGGCCTTTATTTTGAATATGTAGAATTTGAAACTCTCCATTGAAAGAATGATTATGATCTAGACACTTCTACATACGCACTTCACCTTCTAGATCATAATCATTCTTTCAATGAAGAGTTTCAAATTCTACATATTCAAAATAAAGGCCATAAGCTATCACTTTTAGAATCAATGGAAATTAATAACTTGAAAAATACAGATATAATTCTGAATGACCAACTCGAGACAAACAGCTCCCCACTCCTCAACCTCTTCAGTTAAAGACTTAAAAAGGCAAACACATTGTAAAATATATCACTTGAGAAAGGCACTTTGCCGAAACAGTGTTTTATTGTGAGACCTCCTATTTTGTTAAACCTCCATCGATTTGCATGAAAATTGGTGACTAGTTAGAACATACCTCAGGAAATAAAAATTATTTGATGCCAACTTGCCCTTTTACCCTGGAGGTGGATACCACCCCCTGTCGGGGGTGAAAACGATTTTATTAAAAATAACCCCACAAATCGATAGAGGGACAAATTATAAGTAAAATGTGTTATACCTTGTTATTAAAACAAGTCAATACTTTTTGAGTTATTAAAGATCAAAGATTTGGCTGTTTAAGAGCACATAGGTGAAGTTACGGATGATAAAAAGAACCTATTAATTAATTTATTGTAGGTTACTAAAATATTATTTTTATATTATTTCGATATTATAAATTTAGCAAAAGTGTATTCCAATATGTCAAATGTATCCATTATTAGACAACCCCCAGTTTCTGGACATATTCAGTTTATAATGAAAAAAAACATCAATTAAATATCGAAATAATAAAAAAATGATACTTTACTAACATACAATTAATTAACATGTTCTTTTTATTATCCGTAACTTCACGCATGTGCTCTTAAATAGACAAATCTTTGATCTTTAATAACTCAAAAAGTATTGATTTATTTTAATAATATGATATAAAAAATTTTAGTTAAAATTTGTCCCTCTATCGATTGGTGGGGTTATTTTTAATAAAATAGTTTTCACCCGCGGGAAGGGGTGGTGTTCACCACCAGGATAAAAGTGCAAGTGGCACCAAATCAGTTTTGTTTTTTGAGGTATGCTCAAACTAGTCACCAAATTTCATGCAAATCGATGGAGGTTTAACAAAATAGGAGATGAAAACCTTTAATGACTGCACCTGCACTAACTTTCCCCTTTCATCCCTTATTGTCATTTCCTGTATCCACTGAGGTGTCAGCCTGAAAGGGGTCATAATTGTCAATATACAATGGACAAATTTCACAGGAAAAACTCCATATTACTTATGACGATGATTTTTCGGCTCTAGCTCTCCGTCTATAATGATTCAAGACGTTCAACATAATTTTTTGTAAGCTGACAACATACTATTTTATCAATACCTACTTTTATTTTTATTATTACAGATAAATTAGTTGCATTCTCTAGTTTGAATATAAAATAAACACATACATACTTCCTCATTTCTTTAAACTTATAAAATTTTTATGTTTGTTTTATTATTGTAGACGATTGTACCCCACCCTTCAAACAATTTTTTATATATAGCCCAGTAAATTACGGTTTTGGAGTGTAATTTTTAGGATCAACTCAGAATTGCATGGAAATTTGGATTTAGGTTCTATTTACCCTTCGCTTCAAAGCTGAAACTGTGCCGTTGGTTGTTTTCACCCACCTAAAAAACATAATGTTGGTGGAGAAAACATAATAAGTAATATGTTTAAAATAAGTACGGAAATGGATAAATTGACTAATTCTAAGCAACTTTTATTTAATTAGTTTTTTAATTAACTTAATACTTTTCGAGTTAATTTCGAGTGAACAGGTTTATTTTTTAACACAAAACCAATTTTATCGAAAAAAAAATAAACTTAGTAAAAGTGTAGCATACAAAAAAAAAACAACAAAAACGGTTTATTCGTAAAGTCTATAGACCCAGTAAAAGCAAAGTTGTAGCTCATGAAAAATAGGTTCCTATTCGTAAAATCTCAATTCGAATATTTCAACGTGAAATAAACCAGAAATAAAGCACTCTTCGGGGAAACCCATTAAAACTTTTTTAAAGTACATATTTCAAAAAACTATATTTCTATTTTTTAAAAAAGTTTCTAGCATGAAAACCAGAGTTACGCTAAAGGTAAATTTGGCCCCTTTTTGGTACGTAAAAAAAATCGTGAAAATTTCCCGCTATTTCACACTACAAATTAAATGAATCGTTATCGCTTTACAAACAATTTACTTTACTTATATATTTTTTTATATGATCTCTAAGTCCGGTGTTCACCGGTTTAAAGTGCTTAATTTTGAAAGGGCTTAAACGAGTCACTAACCACGATACATGCAATCTCTGAACAGCCATATCTTAACCAATTTTTGTCTTACAGAAAAACAAAATAAAGCTAAAATATTTATAAAACCAAAAACTACATTTTTTTACTCTGAGAATTTTCGTGTTAATAATACTTTTTAAGCGATTTTGAAAAAAGACGATTTTTCCAAAATTTTGGAAAAAATTTATTAACTAATTTCTTTTTTCAAAAATTAACACTTCAAACCTGTCAAACTTACAGATTATATAGGGCGTGTCAAAAGTAGCGGAACGGTCGAATATTTCTCGAAATAAACATGGTATCGAAAAACTGAAAAACACGTGTCCAATAATTTTCAAAAATCTATTGAATGACATAAAAATACGACCCCTCACTCCACCCCCTAGAGGTGGGAAGGGGGTTAACTTTGAAATCATAAACAGAAACCCCAAGTTTTTATTTCAGTATTTGATTCCTTACGTAAAAGTAAGTAACTTTTATTCGAGACATTTTTTTAAACTATGGATATATGCATATGCCTAATGCGCATAAACATGGATAATCAAAAAAATCATTTATCCTGATGTGATAGGTAAATAATAGAAACGGTCTAATATCTCGAGAAATACACTTCCAAAGGAAAAACAAAAAAATACGTATTTAATATTTTTTAAAAACCTATCGAATGGCACCAAACACGACCCCCCACTCCACAATCTGGAGGTAAGGTGGGAGGAAACTCTAAAATCTTAAATAGCAATCCCCATTTTTTATTGCAAATTTGGATTCGTCATAAAAAATTAAGCAACATTTGTTCTAAACAATTTTAGGATTGTTGATAGATGGCGCTAATAAATAGTCTTTTTCCAATTATAGTGCCATCTATCAACAATTGTAAAAAATGTTTTAAATAAATGTTACTCAATTTTTTTCATGATTAATCCACATCTGCAATAAAAAATATAGGTTGCCATTTAACATCTTAAAGTTAACCCCCCCCACCTGTAGGGGGTGGGGCAGAGGGTCATGTTTGGTGTTATTTGATAGTTTTTGAAATAGTTATTTTCCTAACAAGTGCAGAAAGTCATACTTTTCCGCACGCGACTGCAGTTTGCCGAACGACGCGAAGCGGGATTTACGACTCTTTAAAAAATGACTAAATCTTAATCAATTAATTTTATTAATATGAAAATACATACACAAATTAATTCTTTGACAAGGTTGTCAAAACCAAACTTTCAGCATAATTGGTTAACATGACGACGATCTTGGTTTTCATGACGACGATTCAAAACTACTGTTATTGTCTACTGATTTAACTTTCGAATATTGTGTCAAAATTATTTTATTTCATCGAATTCTCGCGTTAATTTCATTAAAACATGATCACAATAAGATATATTTGAAATAAATTAGTAAATAATATCTAAATATTAGTTTATTGCATGTATTATAATTACTTTAAGGCCATATTAACATATCTAAATTAACATATCTAAATTAACACACGTGCGGAAAAGTAAAACGCGTGCGGAAAAATAGAACGCGTGCGGAAAAGTAACGCGTGCGGAAAAGTCAAACTTTCTAAACTAAAACGCGTGCGCGAAAGTAGACATTTTTGCACGCTCGTAGAAAAAATATTAAACATGTATTTTTTCGTTTTTCTTTTGAAAGTCATTTCTCGAGATATTAGAGCGTTTTTATAATTTATCTATGGTATTATAATAAATTGTTTTTTCCGATTATAGCGCCATCTATACACAATTCGATAAAATGTCTCAAATAAAAGTTGTTTACGTTTACATAGGAAATCAAAATCTGCAATAAAAACTGGCGGTTTCTATTTAAGATTTTAAAGTGACCCCCCACTACACCTCCATGGGGTGGAGTGGGGGATTGAGTTTGGTGTCATTGGATAGATTTTTAAAAATTATTGAAAACGTGTTTTTCAGTTTTTCGCTCCGATGTTTAGTTCGCGAGATATTCGACCGTTCCGATATTTTTGGGACAATCTGTATAAAGAATAGATATACCTATAAAGTAAATGGTAAAGCGGTAACGATTAATTTTATTTTGGGTGCTCAATAAGGGGAGATTTTCACGATTTTTTTACGAAAAATAGAGACCAACTTTATTTTGAGCGTAACTGGATTAGTCTTGATGTCAGAAACTTTTACAAAAATCAAAAATAAAGCTTTTTTAAACACTTTAAACAAGTTTTTAGGGATTTTCCCCGAAAAGTGCTTCGTTTTTTAATTACTTCACGTTGAAATATTCTATTTGTGATTTGTCGAATAAAAACCTATTTTTAATGAGCTGTAAATTTGCTTTTACTGAGTTTATTGCCTTCATAGGAAACCGTTTATTTCGATTCGTTATTTGCTATAAACCGCCTAAAAACGTAGTCTTTTTGTTAAAATATAAACATTTACACTCGCAAATAACTCGAAGAGTATTGACTTAGATAAAATTGAGTTAAAAAACTCTGTAGAACCAAAGTCGAAAACGAAAAAAGTTCGTCATCCGAAAAGGGGTGATGTTCACCCCCTAAGTAAAAGCAAGTTCAACTTTGATGTGGAGGGTAATTGGAACCTACATCCAAATTTTCTTGACGTATTTTTGAGTTTCGGTATTTATCTTCAAAATCACCTAGTCTCGAGGAAATGAATTTAATCTAACCTAAACGTCCTCACTGTATATCTAAGGTTAGTGTTCCTGTACCAATGGCAATAGTTGTGGAGGTACTTTATATAAATAAATAAATGTTTTATCTTAAAAAATGGGCAATATTTTTTTATGTTTTTTCATTATGAAAAAAAACTGTTGTCTTGTACAAACCGTCTCTGCTTGGTCGTATTTATGGCTTAATTTGATTTTCTGAAGCTGTATACTAGAGAAAACATTTTTAATTCTACAGTCTCGTGTAGAATATTGCGGCAGAAGATTTATGTTTCATATAAATGATGCTCGGAAGGAAAAACAACTGAATTGTTTAGGGAAATTTGAATTTAAGGATCCTCTTTTGTTATCCCGTACAGTTTTAAAAATGTTACTCTGGAATTTTAAGTTTTTTTGGGGAAGATAGTTGGAAATGATAAATTAGAGAGAAATATTGCAGCTTTTTACAAAAATGTAGTTGGTATTGCCTAATTTTTAATTTGTTTTGCATAACACAAATTACTTTTTTATTTTAGTTTCCTTTTTTCTACTCATTAGATACGTTTTGATTTGTTTGTTTTTTTCTATATCAGCGTTGGTCTCGTGTAGGTATTATACCAACATAATCCAAGCTTGGAGAGGCCCTTTCATTGCCTAATAATATTTTGTGCTTTCTCTTTTACTATGATCTAATGAGTATTTTATATTCTTTTTGATTTCTACTTTATTTAATTCAATTTAACAATTTAACAACATACGTCGTGTTAAACCTCCAAAGGAAGTCCGACGGTATTTATTTAAGGCAATATGAATCACACAGTTATATTACAATTAAATGAAATACGGTTCTATCAAATGTCTAGCTATTCATAACTCTTTAATCTGTGTATCTTATTACGATTATAGCCGAGTGGACACTTCCAAAAAAATGCATAAAAAACTAAATAATCCTCTGAAAAAAAAAACCGATTCCAAGAATGTGTAATGGATTCCTTAGCCATTTTAAATAAAAAAACCTAAATAATTTGTATTTTTATGGATTACAGGATACTTTGTTAGTAATACTTTAGGGAGTTTTTCGTTATAGTAAGCAAATCCATACGTTTTATACATAAATTTCTTCTTGGCTTTTTTTAATTATTAAAAATTTTGTGCAAAAAATTCGACTTTTTAGAATTTTTGCTTTACTATTAAAACTGTATCTACAGGGTGATTGATCAGTGGGGTAAAGCTCAATAGATCTTCTATAGTATTAGATAGCAATAAAAGTACATGTCAAAAATTTTAGCCACCATTGAGCTTCACATTACAAAATTAGTTAGAATGTTACAGGGTGTTCGATAACACAGTGGCAGACCAAACTTTTGTTTTCTTAAATAAAAACCCCCAATATTTTACTTTAGATTCGAAATCCTGTTAACTTTTCCATCACAAAAATATAAAGGTTTATCATGTTATACAGGGTATTTACAAAGTTATAGACAATTTTATATGAAAATCGTAATCGTTCAACTCCCTGTATAAATAAAAATAAGCAAAACAGCAATGGTTTATTAATTCCGTATTTTTTCACGTATTGGAAAAATTTTCAAGAATGATTGATATTGCTAATTTTCTTTATATCAAATACAGGGTGAGTCAAAACGCAAGTACATTATTTTCTCAGTAAATTTACATGGAACACCCTGTACTTTATATCACTATTGGAAAGTACCATTACTTTACTTTAATTTTTAGATACATTGCTTATGTTTAAATTTATTAGTTTTCGAGATATTTTCATTTTTCAATTTACCAGTAGCGTGGCCACCCAAATCACCAGAATTTAATAAATTGGACTGATTTTTTTGGGGTTACATTAAGAATGACGTTTAAAAAAATACCTCCAACAACAAGGAATAAGATGAAAAATAGAATATAAAATGTATTTCGATGTGTTAATTTACAAATACTTCGTAGAGGAAGTAGCTCATTTAATGATCTATTTTAGGCGTGCATAAATGTGTTAGGAGGTAATTTTGAACACCTTATGTAATTAAATATTAAAAATATTTTATTAAAAGTAGCTTCTAATTTTTTCAAACATGTTTTTTTTTTGAGAAATCTATTACTGATAAATTATTTATCGTTCTTTATTTGTTACATTTTGACATTTACATACAAAAGTAGTGTTTAATAGTCTTCACAAAATGTTGTGTTTTGTTTTTGTGTGTTTTTCGTAAAATTTATTACTAATTTTCTTTCTTTATTTATTACATTTACATAAAAAAGTGGTTTTTAATTGTTTCAAAAATGTTGCATGTTGTGGTTGTGTTTTTGTTTGTAAAATGTATTACTAATAAATTATTTTTATTTCTTTATTTGCTATATTGCTACATTGATTACCGGATTGCTAATTAGTAATCGTCAATTGTCAATTCAGTCATGCAGATAATAATTTTGAACACCTTATATAATACATATTAAAAACATTTTATTAAAAAAAAAGCTTCTAATTATTTCAAACATGTTCTTTTGCAAAACGTATTACTGATAAATTATTTTTCGTTCTTTATTTGTTACATTGTTACATTTACATACAAAAGTAGTGTTTAATTGTCTTCACAAAATGTTGTATTGTCTTCACAAAATGTGTGTTTTTTGTAAAATTTATCTTTCTTTGTTTGTTACATTTACACAAAAAAAGTAGTTTTTAGTTCTTTCAAAGATGTTGCATGTTGTGGTTGTGTTTTTTTTTTGTAAAATGTATTACTAATAAATTATTTTTATCGCCAACCGTCACTACAATCATTCATTGTTGTACTCATTTGCCCTCATTTGCGGCAGTAAAGTAACACTTTATTGTACTGAAAGAAGAATTTTATTTTACCTGTCGCGATTAATCAATTTAACCCGAGATTGATTGTAAGTGGTCGATGGCAGTAAATCGAATGGCGAGTATTTGAGTGAACTTAAAATCTATTTACTTTAATTATTAAAAATATTGTACACAATTGGCGATATTAGGTTTGTTCTAGCAAACAGTCAAACTACTCAGAAACCGTCAGCAAACAGCTGGTCACTGAGAGAACGTAATAGAGTCATCAGTGCTAGTGCTATCCCCTCTAGTCGCGCTGGTCCACTATTCGCTGATGGTTTCAACCCGTTTGAAACTGATGCTAGAACAAACCTAATATCAATTAAATTTATGTCAAAAAGAAAATTCTGTAGAATTTTGTAATAATTATATTCATACAAAAAAATTAAAACTTTACCGATTTAGTAATTATTCAGTATTTATTGATAACAACTATCGATTAAAAATCGAAAGCGCCCATCTTGCAAAAGTTATCTGTCATCACTGTCATGAAATGATTACGACGTCCAAAATTTAAAAAGTTTTTAAATTGTAAGTAAGTGTTAAAACCAATATCAAATTGTTGGCGATAAAATTTTGTATGCACCACGTGAGTAAAGATTCTTTATCGAACTCGTCTGTTATTCGCCTCGCTCGCTGTGCTCGCTATGCTCATAATATCAGACTGGATCCATAAAGAGTAACTTTATCGACTTAATACATAAATAACTATTATTTCTTTATTTGCTACATTGTTGCATTGATTACCGGATTAATAATCAAATAATCAGTAATCGTAAATTGTCAATTCAGTCATGGCTTACTTAAAATTTAGATAAATTTAGACACCTAAAATAATTTGAAAAATTCTGAAAAATGAAAATATCTCGAAAACTAATAAATTTGGACATAGGGACTGTTATATAAAAATTAAAGTACGGTAATGTTACTTTTCAATAATGATATAAAATACAGGGTGTTCCATTTAACATTACTGCGAAAATAATGTACTTGCGTTTTGACTCACCCTGTATTTGATATAAAGAAAATTAGAAAAAAAGACTAAGCTTTCACTCTAATGGCATATAAATCAACATAATGCTATTCTACACCCCACCAGAATGAAAACAATGGGAACCTTCTCTGGTTACACCTCCGACGCTTCTACAATTTGCAAGCCATACGGATGCTGAGACTAAGGAAGATGAGGGAATTCTACAATTTACAATTCACGTCCCATCTGCTCAGCGCGGTAAAGTTCCAACGAGAATGGTTCCCTTTATACTCCACACAGAGTAAATGTAAATCAAAAATGAATAACCATTTTCAATTTCGTTGCAAAACGAAAACACAGCCGAACCATATTCTAGTCTAGTCAGAGAGTGCTGCAAGCACCCCTACAGGTTTCGAAACTTATTAGTCTCTCATCAGGAGGCACACATGCTGCTCTCCCTGATCCAACCAAAACAAACCCCAGCGTGCAGTCCCGGATTGCAACGAACGAAATGGCATAGATGCCCTAGCGGCAACTGCTATTTTTTAAAGAAAATTAGCATTGTCAATAATTCTTGAAAATGTTGACAATAAATAAAAAATATGGCATTAATAAACCATTGCTGCTTATTTTTATATTTTTATTTGGACAGGGAGTTGAACTTTTTCGACGATTTTCATACAAAATTGGTTATAACTTTGTAAATACCTTGTACAGCATAGCAAACCTTTATATTTTTGTGATGGAGAAGTTAACAGGGTTTCGAATATAAAATAGAATATAGGGTGTTCCATTTAAAAAGCCATAAGTTTGGTCTGCCAAACATTCTAACTAATTTTGTAATATGAAGCTCAAATTTGGCGACAATTTTAGTTTTGTGCCCACTAATCAATCACCCTGTATTTATACTTAGATGTAAGCATTTCATGTGTTGATAAATAGGAAAACCTTTCTAATTACGGTATTCTAAAATGTTTCAAATTTACTTATTATCCCCCTGTGTGACTCAGTGGTAAGAGAGCCTACCTTTGAATCCAAGAGCCGTGAGTTCGAATCTCAGCTGGGTAGGAAATTTTTCGTTTATCAAAAATTAATAATCGACACTACACACCGTAAGGTACAAGAGGACGGCTTAAGTAAGTAAGTAAGTAAAAATTAATAAATGAAAATATTTTCTATCCTTGTGGGATCGCTACTCACCGGAGAGACGTTGGAACACAATTTAACGTCTCTTTGTAAAGACAATGAAGTCGACTTTACTAAAGTAACAAGACATTTACCCAACACACAAATTACACTATTTGATTGCGAAATCAACTGTACAATTCAAATGGTCATTAGTTGTGGAGGCATTAAGCTAAATTAAAAAAATATACAAAAACAGCAAAAGAAGGCAAAATTGTTAATTTTTTGTATATTTTGTAAACATTAAATCTAAGAATAATTTTTTAAAATTGACAACTTTTGATTAAATTGTGTCCTGAATTACCCGTAACTCGAAGAGGGTGATTGAAAGAAATGTACAAAATAAAACTGTTTATTTAGAGTTTGTAATACCGATTTTTTACTTTTTTTATTTTGGGATGTTTAAATAATAAATTTTCAACCATTCATGCAAAATATTGTATTTGCTTTTTTGTTTCAAATAAAAGGAATCGATTCCACTTTATTCGAATCAGTCGTTTTTTTAGACGGTTATTGGGTTTTTTATGCATCTTTTAGGGGTGCGTAGCTCGCCTACTAATGTCGTGATTTTACTTTGGAATATATAAGTCAAAAAAGAAAAAACTGAACACGCACATCTTTATATTGTATTGAATATGTTTAAACCAGAGTAAGAAAAAGAATTACGTTTAGTATACCCACCAGAGTATAGAGTATTGCTTGATGACAAAATTGAGAATAAAATCACTCAACGGAATTAGTCTCCTTCCAAGAAATTCCGTTCTTTCGTTGACGATCAAGCAGTTATTGCAACATCCGAAATGGACTCACAAAAAGCAATACCCCTTTTATACATTGATGCCAAAACATACAACTCTAAAATTTTTAAAACCAAAACAAAAGTCGTGGCCTTCCCTGGCAGGAAAATTGTCAGATCTAAAATCTTGACCAGATTAAGATCAGACAATTATTGCCTGGAAAAAATCAATTATTATAAATATTTAAGGTTTTGACGTATCATACGGATTTAAACTTAACATATCAGATCAAGGCCAGATCAGTGTGCCAGATGACACATTAGTATTTGCGGACAACCTTAAAATTTTACAAGTTATGAACAAAATCATGTAATGCAGTCAACAATATTGAGTCAATAAAGAAATAGACAAAGAGAAAGCTAACAGAAGGTTAACTCTACGTCAAAGAAACTCCAGTAGAAGTAGTAGCAAACCACAACTACCTCGGCACCGTAAAAAATGAAGAATAAACTAACACCTAGGATGTAAAGCGTGCAGCGGAAAAGCTAGATCCACCTTCAACCAGATGGGGTCTTTCTTGAAGAACCACAACCTCTTTCTTGGTATAAAAATAAGAATGTGTTAAATTGTGGACCTTGAAAAGGTAATGTATAGAAGATTGGAAGCATTTGAGATGTGGCTAAATTGGAGCTGTACTTAAGATCACGTGGACTGACTGAGTCACAAATGAGGAGGTCACTTCGGACACATTATGCGAATGAATTCAAACATGATCTTCTATAAGCCATCCTGCAAGGAAAAATATTTGAAAAACGACGTTCAAGAAGAAGAAGAACCTCCTGGTTAAAGAACGCAATATCTGCGAGGGTTTTCCGTGCTGCTGCAGATAAGATAAAGACTGCTATGATGATCACCCACATTCGTCACAGATATGCACACCAAAAAGAATATTAGTACGATCTTTAAAGGTAAAATATTTCAAAACCTCTAAATTTAAAGAACCGATTGGATTGACATGAAATTTGGCATACACATAGCTAACAAGTCAAAGAAAAAAAGTAATATTGTGCCAATGTGTGCTTTTACCCTAGGGGTGAGTTTCACCCCCTTTTGTGGGTGAAAAATATATGTTCGAAATATATTTGGATATAGATAAAATGACTAATTTCAAGCAACTCTTGTATTATAAAGTTTTTTCACCAAGTTAATACTTTTCGAGTTATTTGCGAGTGAATATGTTAATTTTTCTACAAAATAACCACGTTTTCAGACGATTTTTCGCAAATAACTCAAAAAGTAAGTATTTGCTCGAAAAAAAATTCTTATCAAATATATAGCACGTAAAAAAATGAAAAACATGGTGTATATATTAGGTCAGTTTACGTAACAGAAGTAGAGTTATAGCTAATGAAAAATAGGTTCATATTCGTCAAATTCCAAATCGAATATTTTAACGTGCCATAACCAAAAAACGAAGCACTTATTTGGGGAAAACTCATTTAAACTTTTTTAAAGTGTTTAAAAAATGCTTATTCTGTTTAAAAAAAAAATTTAGCATCAAAAGTATACAAGTTGTGTGTGTGTGAGAGATCCTGGCATCAGACAAAATCTATTTGCCACAAAACATGTAAACTCTTAATTACATTAAATGATTTCATATTGTATATTTCTAAACTATACCGCTCTTTTTGAATTTCTGATGAAATTAATGATGGAATCTAGTACCGCTTTATCTGAGGAAGAAAGGAGAGCTGCAATATTTAGTGGTAATGGACACTCGTGATGAGTTAGTTCTTGATACAGAATTGAAGAAGATTGAGAGTTCAGAGAACATTCTAGAAATATATGATTTAGATCACCAATGGATATATTGTCACAACTACAGACAGGAGAGTTAAGTATTCCAATTTTATATAAGTGAGATGGAAAGCGAGCATGGTTCAATTTTAAACGAGTCAATACTGACATGTGTGCTCTATTATAATTAAAGGTGAAATGAGGAATGTTTTTTGGAAGTGTAGGGTGAATTATGAAATAATGGTTTGTAGATTTATTTGCAATTCTTTTGTAATCAGTTTCCCATTTCCTTCTGATATTAAGTTTGAGAGCATTATTCAAATCTTTTAAATTAAATACTTTGTCAATATGGTGGCAACTGTGACTACTTTTTGCGGCTGTATCCGCAATTTCATTACCTTCGACTCCGCAATGTCCTTTCGTCGAAATAAACGAAACAGTTACATTATTTTGTTTAAGATCCATAATTAATTTTTTAATGTTCAAAATTAAGGCATTTCGGAATTGGTTTATTGGGTGACCGCTAATAGCTTGTAATGCTGGTTTTGAGTCTGAAATTATTGCTATATTCGTGCATGTTTGAGTTGCACACCTTTTTAGTACCTTTTCAATAGCAAAGGACTCGGCGGTAAAAATGGAACAATAATTTGAGATTCTGTACTTTTCAATATGATTTATGTTTGAAACAAAAAATGCAGAACCTGTATTTAACTAGGTTTTTGACCCATCTGTATATATTTCAGTTAAGTGCGACCAGAGACCATTCACAATGGATTTTATCATGGCTTGGTTTAAGATATTACAATCTGAATACCGAGGGAATATGGTGATAGGTTTGTCAATTATAGAATCTAAACTGTGTGCATACAATGGTATTTTATTAAGTTTAACACTATCATTTTAAAAGAGGTTTGTATCAATAAATGCATCTGCCAAAGGAGGAGAGTTTTTCTTTTTCCAATAATGATTTGTCAAATTCTCAATTACAAGAAAGTTAATTTTTGCGATCAAATCACTGTTGTAACATCTATATTTTAATAGACTTTTATTTGCTAAAAACTGTCTTCGAAAACTAAGAGGAAGTTCTTGAGGCTCTGCCAGAATGGCATAATTTGGTGAAGATGCCATGGCTCCCAAACATATTTTCAGAGCCCTATATTGTATTTGATCAAGAGTAAGTTGGTTCGTATTGGAGGTAGAACCATAGAAAGTACACCCATAATCCAAAATCGAGCGAATATAAGACTTGTAGAACATTAAGGAAATTTGTTGATCCGCGCTTCAGCTCTGTTTGGAGAGGAAGTGCAGAAGATTAATTCCCTTTTCACATCTTTGTTTGACATACTTAATGTGACTGGTCCATAGAAGTTTACTATCTATAATTATACCTAAATATTTATATTCTTTTACGATAGGAATATTGTATTTACCTATAGAGAAATTATCGACTAACTGATATCTGTGCCTTGTGAAACACATCACAGCTGTCTTTTCTGGTGAAACACTAAAACCCATATCGTCGAACCAGTTTTGTAACCTGTCAAAAGAACGTCTTAATTCTATCATGCAGCGATCGTAGGTATTATGGGTGACATAAATGCATAAATCGTCCGCGTATTGAATAATTTCTATGTCATCGCTCATCAAATCATGCAAGTCTGCAGTGTATAAGTTAAACAAAAGGGGACTTAAAATGGAGCCTTGCGGAAGTCCGTTGTAAAGTACTCTTGGACCATGTAAAACGTTATGAATATCTCGCAAAAATATTTTTCAATTACCAAACAAATTTAAAATATTTATAGAGACTCTTTTATTGATACCAAACGTTACCATTTTTGAATATAATATTTCCAAATCTACCACATCATAAGCCCCTTTAAGGTCCACAAAAAACACAACATGTAATTATTTTTTGATAGACACAATTGAGTATCTGTAACTAAATGGGAGATTGCATCAATTGTACCTATACCTCTACGAAATCCATACTGATTTTTTGGTAAAATTGATCTGTTTTCGACAAAATGTTCGTGTCTAAATTTTATAAGCCTTTCGAAAGTTTTTGTAATACACGATAACAATGAAATAGGTCGGTAGGACGAAGGTAAGTCAGGTGGTTTCTTAGGTTTCGCTAGAAGACACACAATTATATTTTTAAGACTATCTGAATACTTTTCTTTCAACCACCAATCATTAAAAATTTCTAATAGAAGAAGTTTACTACTTTCAGGCAATTTATTTATTATCGTATAAGTGAACCCGTCAAGTCCAGGTGCAGTATTTTTTGATTATTTTAAGGCTAATTCTAATTCCGAAAAGCTAAAATTTTTTGAAAGGGTGTCTGAGTCTTGATGGAAGTGAAATTGATTAATGTTGTCGTTAAAAATTGGACCTGCAGCAGATGAAGGAGCCAATGTATCAAGAACTTTTTTAATAAGGCTTTCGTCTAATTGTGGTTTACTTTTTTGATGGTGTTTATTGCAAATAGATCTTACAGTGTTCCATATCTCAGTCAGAGGAGTGTTTTTATTTAATTTATTAAAAAACATTTTCCAATTGTTTTTTTGTTTAAGTTTGAACGTACGTTTGACATTAGCAGAAATGTTTTGATATTGTAGATAATTGATAAAATTACCTTGTTTTTTAAACTCGCTGAGAGCTTCTTTTCGTTTTTTAACAATCGCAGAACATTCCTCATCCCACCAATAAGTTCTTGGTACAGAAGGTGTGAAACGTTTCTTAATAGGCATAGATTTCGATGCTGCGACCGTGATTGCATTGAGGAAAAATTCGATTTTGTCTACTGAATTTGGATTCCTATCTAAATTATTGAGCTTACTAATTTCTAATTCAAAAATATTTCCAAAAACAGACCAGTCAGCACGAGAGTAATTCCATTTTGTTGATGGGTTGATGACAAAGGAGGAGGGATTGATTTGAATTTCTATATTGATTGGGTAGTGATCTGAACCTAATGAATCTGAATCTACTGACCAAGCTATACGGTCGGCTAAGAGGGGAGATGTTAGAGTTAAGTCAACGGCTGAATGATTACTAGTTGGGGATATTCTTGTTGGTGTTCCGTCATTTACTGTAATTATTTCACAATAATCCATGGCCTCCACTAATATTCTACCATTCCTGTCGTCTGCAATTAGCCCCCACATACCGTGGTGAGCATTTAAATCTCCCAGAAAAATAGTTTTTGCAATATTAAACTGAAGGAATAGGTTGATCCAGTCATTTATTTCTATTTTAACATCTGATGATCTATAGACTGATACTAAAGAGATATTAATTTTGTTCAAAAAAACTGCGCATGCTTCTATCTATACTGTCATCGAAATTATTATTAATTTCGGATTCTTGGTAATCTTTTCTCTGTCTGATAAAAATACCTACGCCACCGTAACCATCTTCACGACATTTATTGATAAAGTTATATCCTTTTAGTCTAAAATGATGACCGGATGTGAGCAATATTTCTGATGGAACTATTATATCTGTATGGTAGTTGCTAATATAATGCATAAGACTGCCTTTGTTACTATAAATGGATCTACAATTCCATTGTAATATGGTTAGTTTTTCTGTAATATTTTTAGTAGCCATTTTCACTATCTGTGAGAATGGATTCTAAATTATCTTTATTATTATCGAATATTGTAATGATATTGTCCCTGATCTTATTTAATTCAAATTTTCCTTGATTATTAATTATATTTGTAATTAATGAATATATCTGTGAGATAAGTTTATCTCGACAAAACATGAAATTATTCTGTTGTGGAGCGGGTGTATATGGGGGAAGAGAAATTTGTCTTTTTTGATGGGAATTTTCTAAATCTGAATTACTAGTGCTTGGAGTCTGAGAAGAAGTCTCAGTTCTTCGCCTGTTAATTGTTTTTGATTCTAATGCGGTTGAATTTGACTTTGGTTTATTTAAAGGAGCATAATAAATTGTTTTGTTTGCTGGTGCTAAATCGGGAGAGTTTTCAAGATTATTTAATATATCAAACCTATTGTTGGTATTAATTTTGGCATAAGCTGGATTGTTAATCGATAATTCGGCATCCTTAAAACTTTTATTTTCGAAAGCCATCACTTTTTTTATGTGGTGTTGTTTTTTGTACATTGGGCAGTCTCTTGAAATTGAAGGATGATCAGAAGATTTACAGTGAACGCACATTTGCAACTCGGAATTACATTAAGCGGAAGAATGCTCATTTGCACATCGAGAACAACGAGATTTGCCTTTACATTGAACGATATGGTGACCGTAACGTAAACATTTTACACATTGAAAAACTGGATGGATGTATGGTTCTACAGGAAAATTAACCATATTTATATTAATAAAGGACGGAATTTTATTACCTTTAAAATTTATTATCACCAATTGCCTATTGACAAATTCTTCTTTTTTGGTTTCAGGGTTTATAATTTTTCGTTTCATTCTTCTCACTTCCGCCACTGGAACTATAGAATTAATTACTTTTTATTCTTCAGTAAAAAAGGTATCAACGCCGCGTATTATGCCTCGTTTATGCGTGAAAAATTTTGGAATATAAGCAATCAACTTATTTTTTGTTAGTATTTCGTGACTAATTAATAAATTAGCGATTTTGGCTGTTCTAAAAATTACCTTAACACGTTTTAAACCTACAGAATGAATGTCAATAACATCATTCCTAAATTCAATTACTTGTTGTAAATAAAAGTTAATTCTGATAGGAAAAAGACGACCAAGATTCTTATCGGTATAATCCAAAAATACCTGATACGGACCTGCAAACAAGGCCGGAATGTACCAAAAAACTGCCAAAATTAATAATTCTTTGGGACGAACTCCAAAAAACGAACACGACTTTGACAGTTATTTTGACGTTGTGAAAAGTATACAAGTTACGCTCAAAAAAAAGTAAGTCCCTTTTTTTGGTAATAAATCGGGAAAATCACCCAATAATTAGCATTTCAAATGAACTTAATTATTACGACTTCACAAGTTTTTACTCGCGTATATATTGATCATTTGATCTGTAAGTTTCATAGGTTCAAAGTGCTTATTTTTAAAAGAGCTGTAGTTAAAAGGGCTTGAACGACTCACTTATCACAAGTGTATGCAAATTTAGAAACACCGAATCTTAACCAATTTTTGTCTTACAGAAAAAGAAAAGCATACAAAATATTTAGAAAACTAAAGCCGACTTTTTTATTGTTTAAAATTTTTGGTATCTCTAACAATTTTTAAGTTATTTTAAAAAAAAAGCATTTTAGTCAAAATTTAAATTTTTAAAAATTTTATTTTAAAACCAAATTTTTTCAAAAATTAGCACTTTGCATTGATAAAACGTACAGATCATATAAACACAACATAAGTAAAGTAACTTGTGAAGCGATAACGATTAATTTCATTTAAGTTGCTAATTGAGGGGTGATCTTCCTGATTTTTTTTTTTGTCAAAACAAAAGGGACCAACTTTATTTTGAGCGTAACTTGCTTACATTTGATGCTTGAAATTTTTTTTTATAAAAACCGAAATAAAGATTTTTTTAAACACTTCAAAAAAGTTGAAATGTTTTTCCCCACGAATGCTTCTTTATTTGGATATTTCACATCGAATTATTCTATTTGGAATTTTTCGAATATGAACATATTTTTTAATTAGTTATAACTCTGCTTTTGCTAGGTATAGAAACCTAATATATACACTGTTTTTTTAATTTTTGATAGGATATAGTTTTGCTAAGAAAATTTGTTTCGACAAAATGTTTACGTTTTGAGTTATTTGCGAAAAACCGTCTAAAAAGATGTTTCTTTTTTGTTGAAAAATGAACATATTCACTTGCAAATAACTCGAAGTGTATTGATTTGGTGAAAAGCTGTATAGAACAAAAGTCGCTTAAAATTAGTCAGTTTATGCACTTCGGGACTTACCTTGGATATTTATTTTTTTTTACCCTCGAGATGGGGTGAAACTCGCCCCCAGGAAAAAAGCACACATCAGCAACATATTACTTTTTTTCTTTGACATGTTAGCTACTCATATGCCAGATTTCATGTCAATCCAAGCGGTTCTTTAAAATTTACAGCAAAAACCGTGAAAGAATGTACTATTATATGTATAAAATAAGCTAGCAACATTTAAATAGAATGTGTGGCATGATAAAAAGAACATTAAGTAACAAATGCCGAAAAGATACAACCAACACTTCTGTTTGGTTGAGAGGCGTGGGTAATAAAACAGCAATAAATATGTAGATATCATGAATTTAGGCAACAGAAATATATATTCCAAGAAGCATCAAGGAATGTACACAATTATGTAGATGAGAAAAGAAACTCTGAGATAAAAACTCAGCAAATTCTCAATAAAAGAAAAATCCACAACCACTGTAAAGATTGGTACTGCCAAGTAGATAGAATGAGTGAAGACCGCATATTAAAATTAGCAAAAAATACCATCCACGAGAAAGGTATTGCATAGGACGTCCGGAAAATATGAGCAGTTGAGACGAAACAGGCTATAAGGGCTCCTAACCCGTGAAGAAGTTGAAGATGACGAGAAAAATATTAAATTATACCAATTATAGACAATTTTATAGGATCTTAAATATGTTCAGAAGGCCTTAAAATTGTATTTGGTTACTTTTCTTGTTACTGGCAACGAGTTAACATATTTTCAAAAATACATGCCACTTTTCTCGAAATTTATACGATTACGAGGGATACTGCTATAAGTAGACATGTTTACTTTTGATTATTTACTCTACTTTAATTATTGTAAATAGATAGCTCATTAGAGTACTGCAAAAATTAAGAGGGAAACAAAATTTTACCGAATATCTACAGATAAATATCTCAACAAATATAATAAACAATTAAGATGTCACTGTAAAGAAATTTATGCATTACAAAACATAATAGGTCTGGATCCCGCGTATGAAAAAAAAGTTGATTAATAGCAAGCTGAAAATTATAACAAGTTGATTAATAGCAAGTATATTTAAAGTGTTTTTGTATACCACTTGGTCTATTAAATTTGTCAGTATGTATGAGAAATCTTGTAACCTGTCAAAGCAAAAGGGATATAGCTCAGTGGTAGAGCGTGTGACCTGAGATCAAGAGGTCCCGGGTTCAAATCCCAGACGATTCATATTCTTTTTTTTTTATATGTTTTTGGTATCGTGTTAATAAAAATTTTTTAGAAGTGGTAGGTAAAGCAAGTTAGTTTAATATTTAAATAAAATACAAACAACCTGTTAAGTATATTAATTTCTTTGAAATCATAATAATAGAAGTATAACTTCTTACGTACGTACAAAGTACATACACATTTTTTTTGTTTTCACTGTAATGTTGCAGACAGCCTTTATGCCTTTTGTGCTTTCGCAGAGATCCTGTAATAAACTTCAAGAAAATTTGATTTTCATGCAATATTTGTTTTACTATGTAATACAAAAAATTCTGTGTTTATACTTTGTATGCACGTAAGAAGTTATACTTGTAGTATTATGAATTCAACGAAATAAATATATTTTAAACAGTTTAAGTGTATTTTTATTTACATAATATTAAACTAATTTTAATACTTAAAATAATACCAAAAATTAAAAATAACGTTAGAACGTTATATGAACTGTAGCCTCCCTACCGCAGTTACTATTCCCTTGATGAATCGTAGAAAATCTTAAAAACGTCAGATTTTCTACACAAATTTTTCCCAACGAACACATATTCCCAACGAAGACAAATCCAAAGGCACAAAAATAATAATAAATATATTTACTAAAAACACCAATATCTATTTATATTGTTTTTACATCTTACTTGCACTGATACATACGTAGAGGAAAGGCTGCAAATATGGGCTGGTCTTGTAATATGGACTAGGTGGGTTTCACAGCTATTCGTTGCAGATCTCTACATTTTGACTATTGCAAACGGTATTTGACGAATATAAACTATCACCATAGCGATGGCGCCGCTCTGGTAGATATTTCCCAGTTTATAATAATTGTTTGTCGGTTGGTGTGAGTGTCAAAACTTTTTCGGGTAAGTTGATAAATTCCAGTATTTAAAAATAAACACGAATTTCAAAAAAACGTCTGTGTCACGTTGAAGCTCTTTTATTAGTCTTTGGGATATGCTGATGAGTTTTCTTCAAATTGTCTGCTTTTAGACATAACTTCTTTTGTTGTGCAAAGTAAGCGTGTTTACAATATGGGCTATGCCTCTGTTTTCATTATGGGCTAGTGGCCCATATTTAGAACAATGTAGCAATGTAGGCAAAACGAAGTAGGAAAAGGCAAAGAAAAAATAAAAGGAAAAGAAATAAAAAAAGGAAAACATAAACAGGTTACCAAAGTCACAAAGAACCAAAAAAAGAAATCGGCTTCTAGTAGCCAGGATGAGCAGGAATATGTGCATGCAGATGATGAGAGCGATTATTACAATGAGTTTCCTTCTACACAGCCTCCACAAGACGCAGCTGACGTAACGTGTATGTTTTACGAAGCACTTTTTTCAGAGGATAATCTTTGTGAAATATGGGTCAAGTGCCTCATGTGTCATTTGTGGGCACATAACGAGTGCGCTGGGGCCGAAAAAGAAGAATATGTGTTTGACTTTTGCAAATAGTTTTAGCCTATGAGTTATTTGATGTATTTTTTGTATTTTAGATATTAAAATATATTTGTCATGGATTTATCTCATTTCATACAAAGTTAAAACATATTTTTCGGGGTAGCCCATATTTAGGATCATTATTCAAACGGCGCAAAAGTACAATTTTTCATTATTTGTACATTTAAAACAGTTGTATATTTTTTAATCAATTTGGACTTTGGGCAGGTTATAAGTAACTAAATGTAGGTATTCTTACGTACCTTTGGAAATAAAATAGAATTTTTATTCGTTTTTTACAAAGAAAAACAAAATGGGTAGCCCATATTTGCATCCTTTCCTCTAACTTGAAAGATTTAGCAACTAACTTCATACTGTCGGTATGCGCGTACTTCATACTGTCGCTTTTATAAAAATTCACTCATAACATTTTTCCAGATCACGCCCAAATATAACTTCAAAAGTATAACTTCAAAAAACACTTTTCCAATAATTTATATTTAACTAGTGTTGTTGGTGGTTGCATCTAAAATTCATTACCGTTAACTCAACAAATATCGCAAACAAGTTTTTTTCCAACTTGGTTTTAATTAATTAGATTTCGGGCGAAACATTTTGGTTAAAATTAACATCAGATCCTCCAAAACAAGTTAGTGGAAAACAATAAATATTAAATGAGATTGAAACGCGATTGTTACCATTTAAATTAAGAATAATAGGGCTCGTTGACGCTCTGCGGTAGCCATGGGCGTGCTAAAGGTGCGCCATCGATTTGTTTATATAATTTATCTGATATTTTTTTGTTCCTTAATATTTATTAGCTGTTTGGTTGGCAGTGATATTAAACTGTTAACGTCACTAATAGCAGTAACAGATTTTTTATGCCTGGTTGCACCAACAAATATTAAGCTTATAAGACGTACCTTAAGCTTAAATATAAATGTAAATCATTATGCTGGTGCCACTCTAGCATCTAATGTCGTTAAATATCGCATTTTTTGACATATTTCTAATGCATAAACAATGCGATAATTAACGGTATTACATGCTAGTGTGGCCCCTGTATTAAAGTATAAGCTGAACTTAGCTAAGCCGGAGCTTAAGATCTGTTGGTGCAACCACGCGTTAGAGAATCATGTTTACCTATGCTCTCTCATTTTGGCGTCAATTGGTGCCATCCATAGACTGCCCCTAATACCCATCTTCATCTTCTTAAAGTTCTCTCTCCTATCTGAGGTTGGATATCATAATGGATATGGTCACTTTGTTGGCTGCTGCTCTGAACAGTTTTAATGAACTACAGTTATACCATTCTCTAAGGTTCCTCAGCCAGGAGATGCGTCTTCTTCCTATGCTCTTTTTTCTTGGATCCTTCCTTGTATAATAATTCTCAGCAACTCGTATTTTTCTCCTCTGGTAATGTGATCCAAATATTCCAGTTTTCTAGTTTTTATACTCTTCATAATCTCTAACTCCTTATTTAAACGTCGTAGCACTTAAACATTGGTAATCATTTGAGCCCACTGAATTTTCAATACTCTTCTGTAACACCACATTTCGAAAGCTTCTATTCCTCTTATGTGTTGCCTCTTCAATATTCAAGCTTCAATTCCGTATAGCAATATAGAAAATATGTAGCATCTTAAAACCCCCACTCTGAGAGGCAACTGAAGGTCTTTGTTTGTAAGCAGTGTCTTCATTTTTGTAAATGCTTGCCTTGCAGTTTCAATTCTGACTTTAATTTATTTGCTTTGGTCATTTTTTTCATCGACCCAGGTTCCTAGATATTTGTATGTCTTTACTTTTCTATTTGGGTTTGCTCTATCATTAACCTTTCATTTCCATGTTTTGTTTTTGAGACGATCATAAATTTAGTTTTTTTCTTGTTTATTTTTACTCCGTATCGAATGCAATAATCGTTAATTCTATTTAGCAATTCTTGTAGCGATTCCAGGGTGTTTGCCATTATAACGGTGTCATAAGCGAATCTTATGTTATTTACTATTCTTCCGTTTATAGAGATTCCATCACTTAGCTCCTAATACCTATATTTATTTTTAATTTTATCCTGTTTTGTCTCTCAGCATATCCATCTAAGCTTCTCATTTCCATCATCACTGACGTTGATTGTTCTATGTAGCCTATCTATTACTCTCTCTCATATTTTTGTCATGTGACTAAATAGTTTAATGACTCCGTAGTTTGTACACCGTTGTTTGTCATACTTGATTGTACACAACTATGAATATACTGCTTCTTCATTCGTCCCACTTTTGTCCAACTTTCATAATTCTGAACCTGTTGACCAACTTGTTTCTGTCTCGCTTGCTCTCCACACTCTCCCGGGAATATCATCTGGTCCAACTTTTTTTCCTTTCTTATTTTTTCAAATGCGTGAACCACTTTCTTGTTTGTTATTTTGGTGACCGTTGCTGTTACCGTCTCCGTTAACATAACTACAAAATGTGGTTTGTAATGAACCTATGTGCAACATTGGAATAACTCGCTATATCTATCTACTTTATTTTATTTGTCCAAAGTTGAACGTAGCCTCCCCCTTACTTTTCCAGTGATCTCAGTTCAGTGCTAATTCTCTCCATTTGATCCCTGCGTATATTTTTAGGTCATCCGACCATCTCATCTATGGTCTGCCCTTTCCTCTTTTTGGTCCCAAGGTCTCCAGTGAGCTATCGCTTCATTCCATCTTCCTTCTCTTTGTCTGCTGTTGTGTCCTGCAAATTTCCATTTGAGAGTAGCTGCATGTTTATTTACGTATTTACGTCTTATTTTTTTAGTGATCTCGGTTCCTGTCACTTTGGTCCCTCCGTATATTTTGAGATCATCCGACCATCTCATCTATGGTCTGCCCTTTCCTCTTTTCGATACCAATGTCTCCAGTGGGCTTCATACGCTTCATTCCATCTTCCTTCTCTTTGTCTGCTGTTGTGTCCTGCAAATTTACATTTGAGAGTAGCTGCATGTTTATTTACTTATTTACGTCTTATTTTTCCAGTGATCTTGGTTCAGTGCTAATCCTGTCCATTAGGTCCCTGCGTATCTGTTTAGGTCATCCGACCATCTCATCTGCAGTCTGCAGAGGTCTTCGTCTTTTGTGGTCCCAAGGTCTCCAGTGAGTTGTCGCTTCATTCCATCTTCCGTCTCTTTGTCTGCTGTTGTGTCCTGCAAATTTCCCTTTCTGGAATGTTTGTTTACGTCTTTCAGTTTGGTTTTATATCTGATCCATGTATTTTTCTTTTTATCACTTAGCTTGACACCCAGCATCTACCTTTTCATTGCCCTTTAAGTATTGACCATCTTTTCCATATTTTCCTTCTTACACTTTATGTTTGTGCTCCATATGTAAGTCCTGGTAAAACACGTTTTTCAGGATATACATAGCTCATTTTTTCGAATGTCACCCATGCGAGTCTTATTCATCTTTTTATTTCTGCCGTTTGATATTCTTTACTCATTTTCATTATTTTCCCTAGGTTGATAGATAGATAGATGTAGGTATATGTACTCCTTGACTTTCTGTATCGTACTTGTTCCTAGTTGCATGCTTTCGGTTTCCTCTTCTAGGTTTGTCGTATATATAGTTTTTGTGTATTTTATTTTAACACCTATCTCGTTTGCTTCCTTGTCCAATTGTGTCATCATTTCGTTATCTTTCATATTGTCTGATATCACCGCAATGTCATCCGCGTATCTCAGATTGTTCAGCAGCTGTACATTCATGTTGATTCCTTTGTTGTGCCTTTTAATTTTTTTGAATATATCTTCTAGTGCTTGTGTAAATAATCTTGAGGATATTGTGTCCCCTTGCCTAATTCCTCTTTTTATTTTTATTGGTTTGGCGTTTTGGTGTGAATGTTTGACTGTGATTGTTGCTTTTTCGTAGACGTTTTTTAACATTTCTATCTATCGATAGTCGATCCTTCCATTTATTTCACCAACAAATCATTGGGTTCTAATTATTGTCGATGCTTCGATTAGCTCTGTCTCTCAGCTGTGAGGACGTGTTATCTTAAATGTTAACCTGAACAATGAGAAATTTTTGGCGGTGACAAATTAAATATTATATTAAGTAATAATATTTATTATACATAAAGGAATGAATTTAGAATTAACCAAGAAGCAAATCTTAAAGCTTTACAAATAGAGATAAAAAATGATACTTATGAGTCTTATGACAATTATATTTCGGTCTCTTTCGAGATAAGGTGAAGTTGCAGTTAAGTGTAGTTTCAGATACCTGATGACTTCATGTACTTGTTGTATGTAACATGTAACTAAAATTGTATTATAGATTTTAGGTAAATGCTGGTTTCTTCTTAGTAACAGCCTTGTTACTTTAGTTGTCCCATTTGTGGTGCAACACGTAGTTTACGTGTCCTACCAAAATGGGTGATGGACAAGACAAAATCCAATTAAAGAAAAAAACAAAAACAAGAGGCCTTAAATAAGAGCAGTTAGCACCAGCATAAATTTTAAAATATTACCTTGATATATTATAGAAAAACAAAATTTGAAAAAGAAAATATCAGAGAGCAAAAGATTAAATAAATATAATTGTTAATAAAATAAATTGGTTGAATCCAATAAAAGATTATACGTACTTATTATACAGTTAATAAGGTTGAAAATAATAGTGGATTCGAGGTAAGGTATAAAAAAATTGAAAAAGTTGGAAAGTACAAAAAGACTCTGAATATTCGTGAGATAATCAGATAGAAAGAAATTAATAATTAAGTATTTGTAATACACATCCGAAGAGAGATTTAAACGATATAAATGAATTTATAAATTTTAAATACAGAACAGAACAGAACAAGAAAGACATTGCCACATCCATCACTGTGAAGCTCGACGGACATGACGTCGCCTCAAAGCAACAGTAGGATATGTAAAATAATGTAGTTTCGAGAAAAACGCAATTGAAAATTTTACGAAATTTCAGTAATTAATAACTTTTTTATATTTGAATGGATTTACCTGGAATTTTGTTTGAGTACCTAACTTTACATGTAGTCCTGTCGCCAGGGGGGTACAACGGCCTCCTGTATTCAGATGGACTTACCCAAGTATTTGTTTATGTATTCTCACCCGTAGAACACGAATTTTTTGGGTAACAGTTGATCCGGAATTCGATAAGGTTGTTATAAACAAAGAACTTGAGATATTACTTACCAGCCATTTTTCGCGAAACAAAACATATTTTTTGTATTTTTTGGGCCATTCTAACCAAAAAATGTTCCTACAAATTTTTTCGTAGGATGCATAGTTTTCGAGATAAACGCGGTTGAACTTTCAAAAAATCTAAAAATTGCAATTTTTGAACCCGGATAACTTTTGATTAAAAAATCAAATAGCAATTCTGCTTAACGCATTTGAAAGTTCAAGTCAAATTATATCGGTTTTAGTTATTTGCATTGCCAAAAATTTATTATTTTATTGTTAAACAAAGCTATAAACACCTAGTGCTTGAGTGATGTTTTCAATCATTTCTCATTTAAAATCGACCGAGTAGGTAGAGTAGGTACAAGTGCAAGCGAGGCGATTTTTACGTAGCATGCATTAAAACGCATGTATTAGGCACGGGAAACACTATGTGTTTATAGATTTTTTCAACAATAAAAAAATATATTTTTAGCAATTTAAATATTAAAAACCGATAGAATTTGACTTGAACTTTCAAATGCGGTAAGCAGAATTGCTATTTTATTTTTTAATCAAAAATTATTTGGGTTCAAAAATTGAAATTTTTCGATTTTTTGAAAGTTCAACCGCGTTTATCTCGTAAACTATGCATCCTACGAAAAAACTTGTAGCAAAATTTTTGGTTAGAATGGCCCAAAAAATACAAAAAATCGTTTTGTTTTGCGAGAAATCGCTGTTATGTAATTCCTCAACTTCTTTGTTTATAACAATCTTATCGATATCCGGTTCAACTGTTACCCAAAAAATTCGTGTGCTACGGGCCAAAATACATAACAAAAACTTGGGTATGTCCATCTGAATAAAGGAGTCCGTTGTACCCCCCCTGGCGACAGGACGAATGCGTTACACAACAATTTATATTAATTCATAAAAAAGTGAAAAATAATTGGAAAAATGTTAATTGTCCTACTGTTGCCCTCAAAGATAATCTGTTTTTTAATGATGTCCGTAAATTTCTGTTATATAAACTTATATTGCACTAAAGTTTTGTTTAAAATTTTACACATTTTAATAAAAAAACAAAATAATTCTGTTGGTGAAACATGTTATTACATAAATTAAAACATGAACATACTTGTTTTACAAAAATTTAAAAATTTGACAAGATAATCAACAAAATAAAATGAAAAAATCATCAGAATCAGTTTTGGTAATAGCGGATGCTGAAAGTTGTGAAAGTAATAACTTATTGCATTTTTTTAACTCAGTCCGAAATTTCTAAAGGGGAATTTATCATGAATTTAGGTTACCTTTTTCCTATGCTTGATAGATTCCAGATAACAACTCAGAATCAGTGTTATTTTTGTTTGCTAAATACACTAAATACTGACTTCTTCTAGATACCCATAATTTGTACAATTTAAATTGGCTGAATTATTCATTTTTACTCTTAACATACACCTTTTAACATCAATGTAATGAACTATTGTTTAAGATTACTCAAGATAAAATTGTGACCGCAAGCCGTATAATATAAACAAAGACACAATCGCAACTCAGCAATAACTACATAGCAACAGTAGGATAATATGTGCTAAGTAATATAACTGTGTTGTATTATAGAATTCGGGCTAAAAGGTTAAGCTACACAAAGATATGTAATATTATAAAAAAAGTATTTCACTTTTTATTTATCTTAGTGTTACACTCAACATAAGGGTTTATTTCGAATCATTTGATGTGGATATCACAAAAGTCATTTTTTTATATATTCCACTGTTGCTTTGAGTTTAAAAAACGTTGTGTTGACTTGGAGTAAATATGGGGTATGAATACGGGGGGATAAAAAATTGAGATTAAAATATAATTACCTAAACCTAATATTTAGTTAAAACAAAAGTTCAGCAGCAACTATTTTTATAAAAAAGTAGTAAAACCAAACAGAAATTTACCAAATGAATAAAATTAAAACAAACTAGAGTAAAATAATTAAATAAAGAGAAATAACAAACATTTACGTTTATACCGTTGCAAGTTTTTAATAACAAAGTTTCAATATTTAAATATACACATTCAAAAACGTAGTATTTTAATTTTTAAAGTTTATTTTATTAGAAAAAATTAACATTTTTGCCTGCTCCTTTACCTTAGAACAATACCGGGAACGCTTCTGGTGACATCTACATCTACGGAAAATTCAGAAACTCGACGTTATCCACAAATTTCAGGTCGCCTGAAAACCGATGAAATATTCATTTAGACCCCATAATCGACGCAACTTTAAATCAATCCAACCATTTCGAATGCTGGGAACGGTTTTTTGCGGTCTGGTACCCCGCCCCAACAGATCTGTTCAATGCGGTGAATTTCAAATATCTACTTAATACGGCGATTTTTACCTTTCGCAATATACTCACCGTTAAATGTATCCTCCAGTCAAAAAGGATATTGGGAGTTTATTGAAATAAAAATAACAAAAATACAGAATAGCTATTTGTCTTTTTGTGATGTATGGTTTTTATTTAACTGTGGAATTTGGCATTTTGTTTTTGAGCAACATTTTTTTTATTTTAAATATAAATTTGTATAATATATAATTGGCGTATTTATTCAAATACTATGTATTAATTTTACCCGTCGCCATTCGACGGAGATACAATCAATTACCCAATACAGTCACTGCACGCATTTTTTTACTTCGTCCTATTTCATCGTATATCTCTCCAATTTTTTCTGACTCCTTCCTCTTTTTCTGACACCCTCAAACTTCTTCTGACACCCTCCAATTATTTTTGACTCCCTCGAGTTTTTTTTTTCTGACTTACTTAAATTTTCTGTAACACCCTTTGACTTTTACTGGCTTCCTCTAATTTATTTTTATTATACATAGATATAGATTTCAAAGACGAAAGGCAATAAATAACTGCACGTGGCACGTACTACAGAAGTGACTACTTCTTATAGCGCATTACATACTATTGAAACCTTGCTATATTGCATGCTATATTTAACAAAACCAGCATAGTACGACCTTTCATTAGATATCGCAAATCAGTTTGGCTGATTTTGTCTGCAGATATATGTTTGAGAACTCTCTTTTGTGGAACTGGATATATGACATTTCTCAAGCATTAAATCACATCCATGGTATAATTGTTTGTATGTAGGGCGTAGGGGTACTAAACTCTCCAATGTGATGGTAAGTAACTACTGGCGACTATTTTGAATTAGCCGATATTGTCACTTTAGTTGACCTAATGTGTTAAATGTAATATAATGTATTTATTATTGAAATTTTCATTATTATCATATATTTTTGTTTAATTGCTTAATTTTGATTAATATTAAATTGTACAAATAAAACTATTGGTTTGTGATTAGCTAGCTAAGGGGTAACCAATTAGCGGACCGCGGTCCGCATCCGGACCGTAGGCAAGTTTTTTGCGGAATGCAAATAAATTCAGAATATATGCAATTATGACAATGTTTGGCCATAAAATTGTGTACCACGTTTGGCTCAACTTATGCACTTTTGTATTTGGCTCAACTCCCTAATGAGAATCAGTTGCACTAAACTCATTCCAAACTTCAGACAGGTTGTATTTTTTTACATAGGGAACAATTTTTTAAACAAATTGACAATTACGTTTTTACCCGAAATGTATTGCTAGGTTTTTTGGGTAATTCTAAACAAAAAAGATCTCTTATCATTTTTCTCAAAAGTTGATAGTTTTCGAGATATAAGCGATTTAAAATCTCAAAAATACGAAAATGTGTATACGCATTTTCGAGGCTTGAAAACTCATGTGTAAATTATTAGTGTTAAGGTTGACAAGTGCCTAAATTAAAGCTTCTACATCCCGTTTCAAGATTTTAGCGAGTAATCGGGGCTTATTTCAATAAAGACGTTGTTTTATAATTGTTAATAGTCGCGCGTCACAGTTTATGGTGCGTCTCTGTTGCACGTATATGCTTTTTCTCATAAGCATTTTTCAGTGCGTCACAGTTTTTCGATTTCTTTCTAACGCATTAAATTGTATATGACAGAAAAAAGGCACGTCGGTGATTACTTTGGTAATTATTCTAGTTCGGTGATTATTCTAGTTGTCGATAGATAGCGCTATAATAGAAAAAAATTTATTTACTAATTATATAATATATCTACGAATATAATCTGTACAATTTATAAGACTATACAAATCAAAGAAATACCATTTTATAAATTCAATAAAGACAATTGATTTGTTTTATGCCCAATTGCAAATAAAATTTGACAACTGTCAGATTTAACTAAAATGTCATGTTAGAATAAATATTATAAATGTATATTATCACGGACTTACCTTTTTTTCTATCATTTGTGACGTACTGAAAAATCCTCATGAAAAGAACCATACCTACATTATACGTACGAAAAATTTCCGATAAATTCTTGACATTTTATTAAAATTTTATAATATATTATTGACATAGTTTTTGTAAAATAATTTATTTATTTATTCAACTAATTATTGCCACTGTGTTAATTAAATACGCCAATCACATAATGCGATACGCAGCATATAGTGCGACGCGTTACCGCGGCGGCTAAAGGGTCGGGTGGATGCGCATAATTAACGATTAAAAACAACTTGAATATTTAAACTTCAATTTAGGCACTTGAGAACCTCAAAAATAATCATTTACACATGAGTTTTTAAACTTCTAAAATGTTTATTTTCGCATTTTTCAGATTTTAAAACGCTTAAAGTAACTGACCAACTTAAAGTAAACCAACCTTTGAAAAAAAAAATGACAGATCTTTTTGTTTAAGATGACCCAAAAATACTGAAAAGATATTTTCGGGGACAAAAATGTGATGCTTTAAATTTGTTAAAAAACAATTTATGCCCCAAAATTTCGACCGGCAATAGTCCGCAAAGAAACCGAATCAGAACTACCAGACACAGGTAGCATTAAATCCGGACCCCGGAAAAATTGTAGGTTTTCGAAACGGACCCTCGGGGAACATAATTGGTGACCCGGAGCTATCTTATCTTGGGTAGCTATAAGAAGCATTTTAGCTTTAAAAATTACAGGCTATGTTAACCTTCGTCGGGCGCCACAGGTACAATTGTAACTTTTGAGTTTTCAAATTGAGATAACTTTTTTTGTTAAAGAGATAGAGACTTGAAATTTTGTGACATCTCTACATTTATCCAGTAGATTACGTCAGCCAAATATAACAAAAAAATCTTTATTCCGTTTCCAGCAGGGGGCTTAAATTGTTCCTACCCCCCATAAACGACGGCATAGGTACATTTGTACCTTGTATTTTTTTTTAAATGAACGTTATAAAATATCAATAGATTTTGTATTTAAATGATAGTTTATTTGAACCAAAATACCAAAATGAATGTTAGTAAGGATTTTAACAACACATACATGTGAATAATGTGTGTCGCACATAGGTAGAAAACATACTACACAACTTTTTCTTGTTTTAGGTTGTTTTTTCCGTTCGTTTTGACAAACACGGCAACTTCCGGTTATTGGAGAGTATCCACGAATGCTGTGAGATGCTTGAGCAAGAGTATCTACAGCAAGACAAAGATCTTTAGAAAGATCCTTCAAAATCTTCTTGCGTTGGTCCTTTGTTTTTTGTAATGGAGTGTGCTCTCGATCCCGATATAATGTAGGATGCTAGGCCAGTGACGTCAATCATATTATAAAAAAGGCCAAGAGCCAAAGCAATGTTAGACGTTTGACCGTACACTCACCCAGCGTTTTATCCATGGTATCAACATCCCTTAATTTTACTCTAATACTTATTTCCGGCTACTTGTCCCGTTATATGCATGGACGAGAGTAACACTACTGCTTTGTTTTTCTTTGGCAAATAAGAGCATTCATGATTGTATGAAAAAATAGCTATTTTCTTGTTTGCTTGCATATCGATGTGTAGAAATCTCTTATTTTTCTAATTGAACCCACTAGCTTCATGTGACATGAATTCTCTAGCTAGTTCAAAACTGGTAAAAAGTTATCTGTGATAATATTTCGCCCAGAACCTTTAGAAGACGTGACCAGATCCAAAACTGTTCTTTCGCGAACATTAAATTGTCGGGAACCATTTCCTGTTTTTCAAATATAAAGGTGAATTTGTATGGGATTTGATGGATTACAAGATATATATTTTGTAAATTGTGTGCGGCCTCTAAATGGAAACAGTTGTTCATCTATGGTTATGTATTTTGATGGTTTGTAGCCTTGGTGCACATTTTTATTCAGGATTGTCCAGGTATCTCGTATGAGTGCAGCCTTATCGGCTTTTTTGCGATATTGGCGGGTATTTTCGTTGTCAAATCTTATAAATCTTAGCATGAGAAACGATCACGAGACATTGCTGCACATATTAGTGGCAGAGACTCCATATTCCACATATCTCACAAGTTTTCTTTGTTAATTCTATTCTATGTATATCTCTGTTGTCGGCATTTCGGTGAACTAAATTTATAATCATTATTACTCATGATAATTTTTAAGTATAGGTACACGTATTGACAAAAACCAAATAACTAAATGTGGATGAAATCTATTATGTCTCCAATTAAAATACAATACAATGCTACTCTTCCTAGAATTTGTTTACGACCACTATTTCCAAGTTTATTGTTGCAGTAATTTCAATAATTTACGATAGATAACAGGGGTCACTTAAAAGCGGCTTCTAATTTTTGTTTTTAAATCCTTACAAGAACAAATTGCCGAATATTATTATTTATTTATTGCAATATTAAACACTTGTTAATCAATTATGCTAGTAATAAATAATATTATCTTGAAACTAACAAATATTTCCCTTTAGATTAAGGAAGTTTTAAGAAAATACATAACAGGTACAATTGTACCTATGCCGTCTGTTACCGGTGTAAAATTATACCGCTCGACAAAGGTTAAATATGAAGTAATTGTGAAAGATATACACTGGATAAAAATATAAAAATGGTAAAAACTAAGCTATTTAAAAAATAAAAGAAGTTCTCATTCGTAACTAAGTATAAAAAGTATTCGATCGCGGTCAACGTAAAAAATAAATATACGCAAAGATAGCTGTAGTTTTTAGTAACGTCAATCTAAAGGAGTTTATTAAAACTGTATATGAAAATAATATTGTTGGTTTTAGTATTTTCTTTACAAATTTCGTCACCTTTTCACACCTTTTAAACCTTTCTTGGGTTTAAACAAATGTTTCAAAATCGAAATTAGCTATATCGGTTCAGTTATTCTGAAGCTGGTATAAAAAAAAAAGAATGTGTGTGTACTTTGTACGCACGTAAGAAAATATTCTTCTATTATATAATAGGTAATTTAAACGAAGTAAATATACTTAACAGGTTATTTTTATTTTATTTAAAAATTAAACAAACTTTCTTATCTACCACTTTCAAGAAAATTTTATTAAAACAACAAAAAATAAAAAAAAACATGAATCGCCCAGGATTCGAGCCCGCGTCGTTCCAATCTAGGACGTAACGCCCTACCAACTACTCTAGCGAGGTCATTGCAATTGACATGTAAGTTTCGGATATAATTACACAACACGGCGTGTAAAAATGTTATGCCTACATAATATTTTATTATTTTACTTACAGAGAAACACAAATCCAAAAACACTAGAATTATAATAAATAATACATTTACTAAAAACACTAATATATTCTTTTAATGACTTATCTGTACGGATACAGATACATACATACCTATCTTGAAAGATTAGCAAGGAACTACTATCTGTGTGCGCAGGCGCGCAGATTTATGTACAATTTTATCCTCAATCGAATCGCCGCTAAAGAAAAATATCTTCAAAAATATGTAAAAAGATAAGATGACGTTTATTAAACGTCATTTAATATTTATATATCGACAAATGACCCGGACAGATTGCGTGACTTGTCGCATTAGGCTTTTATAAGATTAGATACGTGAAAGGGCAAAGTAACAGATTATCCCCTAAAATTTGATCTGATTACTACAAATTATTCTGCCTATTTTTCGTATAACAATTAAATTCAGCTACTTCTAAGGAATTAGTAAATTAAAGCAAATTATTCGTAGAATTTAGTACTGTACATAGTGTAATATGAAAAGAAACACAATTGGTATTTTTTCAGATTCCGTTAACATCCTGGGTAAAATTAACTGAGCATTTTTATTTATGACTTTATATATCTCTTTCAGGAAATTATTCAGATTTTCCCTACATACAGTATTTAACACGTAAGTACCCGAGCATATTATAATATATTATACTATTAATGCAAACATTTCATAAATAATATAATTATGTCATAGTTATATAAAAATAAGTTTTTTAATGTATTTACTGATTGTTGAAAGCAGGCTTTAGTTCAATACATTTTTCCGCAAATCTTCCGCAGATTTTGACATTCCTGTCAAAATTTCTTGAGGAAAAAGTCAGGACTTCCTTACTGTAAGGAAATGTCATTTCCTCACTGTAAGGAAATGATATTTCCGTACAGTTGTTAGTGTTCTACATAAATGATAGAAAACACATTGCTATTAAAACCTTGTAAATTACCTTAATCATTAAATTTTCTTTATCTGGAGCTTCCTGGATAAATTTTTCAATTTCTTCCTTCGTTAAAATCTTAGATTTCTTTGCCCTATAACCTTGAGCTTGCCGTTTCAATAAAGAACGAAGTTTTGAGTATGTAGATATATCTACATTGTGTTTAAGTGCAAGGGTTGACTTCAGCATTGAATAATTGGCCCATAATGTTGAAGATTTCATCTTTAAACAAAGGTCTAGGAAGTATGCCATTACAACATTTTCTGAGAAAGAACTCGTATTTTTACTCATGCGATAATCCATAAAACGTCTGTATGCATTTTCGTACTTTTCTCTTGATTTCTTTGGCAATAATTCTAATGAAGCAGTATTCACTGCCTCAACCAGCTCTGGAGGAGTCCCAGGAATGGAAATTTCATCATCACTTATCATTTTACTTTCGAGAACACCAGCAATTAAATTTATAAGCGTCAAGTTTGACAATTCAACCTCAATACGTTTCCATAGTAACCCAAGTAATTTTATTAGGAATTTCAAAGCACCATTTATTTGGGAATAAAATTATCGCGTTTTTTTTAAATCAATCAATATCTGTCGAATTTTAAACGATTTGCGGAAAAATAGTATGTTTACCTCGTAGGAAAAGACACATTCCTGGACTCTGTGTTGCTAAGTCTCGGCTTGCGCCTCGACTTAGCAATCTTCACAGTCGTCCAGGAATGTTAAGCTTTTCCTACCCGGTAAACAATGTACTATTTTTCAACGTCTCAGACGATAAAGTATGCACTTTGACGGTTTTTTAGAAATAAGTTTAAAGTTTACGATTATATTAAACGTAACCTACATCATTTTGGTTAAATAGAAGAGATAGTCCAAGGAAACATTAAATTTGTAATCTGTGTATAATATATTTTCGCATGATCTTAACCTCATGTAAAGAATCTCGGCGGTGACCGCAGTTGTATTGTGGGAATGTGGCCAATCACTATTATATACACACAGCATAATAATGGTCTTGGGCGGGGGTTCCCAACCGGTGGTACGCGTACCACTGGTGGTACTCGGTAAGATTTCAGGTGGTGTGCGTCGCATGGGCGAAACAAGCGATTACGCTGGGCCTCTATCTGCGGAAGAGCCAGTGTTTTTGGAGAACCCTTGGACTTCAAAGGATAGTGTTAAAAACCTAAACCCCAGGTCAATCGGAAATACCACGAAAGCTACTTATAGTACGGGTTTATAGTGAAGTCTGGAACAGAAAATATGGACAATCCTATTCAACAATTTGTTGCTTGTTTTGAAAGATTATTCCAAACTTGACTGGATCGGAAATCCTTTTGCAGACTTTTGCTTTGATAAAACAGACTAACAATGGCGGCTCGTGAGTTTTACAATAAGGGAGGCTATACCCAACTGTAGAATATCTAGACAAATTTGCACTAGCAAAAAAAAATCCAACAAAAGAATCCAATTTAAGGCCCCATTTTTTTGACCATTTTTTATTTACATTTTATAATATCATAATTCATTAGTTAGTCTAATTGTAAAAGTGTATTACCAATGTTTGTGTCGTTTATCTGTTAACAATTCTATCTCTGTAAGTAGATGTGCATGTCAAAATAAATACAGATTTGAAGTTTTGCAGTCCATACAGGTTGAAGGTTCACATTTTTTAAGATACTCAACTGAATTTTTTTAATTCTAAAAGCGGCCTACTGCTAATTCAAAAACACGGTAAATTACCGATATTTTGCTTTGCATTACAAATATCGGAAAAAGTTATTTGAACAAGTTGTTCCAAATATTATTCTAACCACACACACACCAAATTTCATCACAAAATTCGCACTTTTAGTTTTTTTATTATTTGTAGTCAGGATCCTAAAAGTGTATAGGAGGCTGCTGGCCGATCAGCCGCCCTTGCTTAATCTCCGGGCAGCGTGTGCGTTAAACGATAATGCAGCGCTAAGGAGACCGGGTCTCCTTAAGCACTGCTGGGCTACGCGGAGCATTAGCAAGTAAGATTTTCCGGCCAGCAGCCTCCGCTGCAATTTTAGGATCCTGACTGCAAATAATTAAAAAACTAAAAGTGCGAATTTTGTAATGAAATTTGGTATGCAGGATTAGAACATTATTTGGAACAACTTGTTCAAATAACTTTTTCCGATATCTCTAACACGAAGCAAAATAGCAAAGTAAACATAACAGTGTAGCATGTGTAAAAGATTTATGGGGAGGCTAAGCCTCCCTTGCCTCCTCTGACCAGCCGCCACTGCAGACTAACGAGAAGTGTTGAAGAGAACTTAAGAATGAACTTAAGTTCAATTGCTTCTGGAATTGACACTTTAATCACAGAGAAACTGCAACAGCCTTCGCATTGATCTCGATTTCTTCCTTTCTTCCAATCCATGCCTCGCCCAGTGTTTGGTGGTACGCCAAAATCTTCAAAATATTTCAGGTGGTACGCAGTTGCTAAAAGGTTGGGAACCCCTGGTCTAGGGGACAAAGTAATCAAAGAATAATTATTAATGGTAATTTGACAAGTTATTTGGAAAATATTGAAAGTCAAAAAATTTGGACGCTGCCGATAAATTGTGAATATCACAACAACGGTCGTTCTATACCGAGTGTTAAAAAATTGAAAAAAATAATAAAACAGAAATTCGCAACTAAAATTTAAAAATAAAGTCGTAGATTCTTGTTATTAGAGTGTATGACCACTTCTGTTACTAATGATAGTTCGACATCGATCCTTGACGCGTGACTTTTTCTAAAGTGTTACCAAACCAGATAAAAAGTAAATAAGATGTAAAAAAATATTATTTAAAAAAAAAATTATTTTGAACCTCCCAAGTATAAGTTTTTGTTTTCAATCCTGTGGGATAAAATTAAACAAATCACTATTCCCAAATTATATGTATATGTAATTACGTATATGTAACAGGTATAACAATAAATAATAAACAAACTAAACATATTATTCTACCATAAAATTATCATAAAAAATGAACAACTAGGAAAAAGAATAGATTTTGAAAACTATTGTTTATATTTTAATATTTCCATTTTCAATAATATCATTTTTTTTTTTCTTCAAAATTATATATATATAAAAAAATATACAAGGAGAATAACTTTTCAAGCAGTTGATCAATTACGCAATACGTAGCAACACTCTTCCATGTTTAAATGCACTGTAATCTGTAATAGGTACTAAACTAATGTTACCAATCCTCAAAATGGTTACAATACTGATATACACAGCGTGCCCGCGCGCCGTCTCTAACAGAGCCGTCGCTCCTTCAAAATTGTCAGAAACGAGCTAGGCCCGAGCGATAGCGAGGTTTCTCCTGCGTTACCACTGCCAGTATTGGTAACAGCATATAATAACGTGCAATGGATTCACATATCTCGCCAATATTTTCGTGCGTCTAGTTGGCTATTTACTGAATTAGGTACTATTAACAAATATTTCTGTTGGGAAAAAATATAAATGGAATTAATTCATAACAGCCATAAAATATTTATTGCAAGATTTTTAACTGTTACCAATGGTAATAGTGGTTACATGGTTACATGGACGCTTCGCCAGTGATTTGTTGCCATTACTTTTGCATACAGTTTAGCGGCTCTTCGCTTATCTGGAATACTAATCCTTGCTGTTGTACATGTCTTTTTAGCATATCCCAAACGTGTTCGATGGGATTCAAGTCAGGGGATTGAGCAGTCCAGGGAAATACCTGAATATTGTTAAGCTCTAAAGAATTTCTCACGATTCTTGCAACATATGGACGTGCATTGTCGTGCATCAACACAAAATTGTTTTCGAATTGTGCAGCATATGGACAAACAAACGGAGGTTCAAGAATATGATCTCGATATTCATTTGCTGTTAAAACTTCTGCAATATGAACGAGATCTGTTCGAAAACCTATTGAATCTCCAGCCCAAACTATCAAAGTTCCTCCTTGATCCATACCCTGAATCTTCATGAATCTGGTCGTAAACCAAACCTGGTTTCATCGGTGAAAAGAATGTTTGCCCATTCTCGTTCTTACCAAATGTGATTTTCTTCGACCCATTCTAATCTCCTTGTATGATTCCCACGGGATAATACTGGAACTCTAATGGGACGTCTCGCGTGAAGATTGTCCTCATGTAATCTATTCCTGGCAATTTGAGCAGACAAGTTAATGCCATGAAAGTTTTGAAGGTCGGTTCTTAGCTGACTAGCACTAACATTGGGGTTCCTTAATGCCTGAAAGCGGACTGACCTGCCATATACCGGTTGTATGGCTCTTGCTGAACCAGTATGTATTTTTCTCACATTACCAGTTTCTTGAAAATGCTGCCATAATCGTCATACAGTACTTTTGGTAGAATGCACAGCTTCTGCCAATTCGCGGATCTATATAACACCGTGTATAAAACCAATAGCTCGTAGCTATATTTCAGGATTAAGTTAACTTCTTTGCAATTTTTTTCTTTGAGTTAGCCAAGGGCCTCTAAGGCCTGTAGTGCTGTATATATTAACTTAGTTAAAACCAAAATAACAACAAATTCAACTACACTTGCAGCAAGAATTGTATTGAATACATTTTGAATACACAGTTGAATAGAAAAATTTCATAAAATTTACCTTTTTTTAACATCAACAAAAACACAAACCGATATAGTAAATTGTAATAAGATATGTCCAACGAATAATAAACAAATTTTGTTTTAACAGAAAAATAATGCTTCTTGAAAGTAAACGACTTTCATTTCTTTGTCCCCTAGACAATTTTGATGTGTTTAGTTTAGCCTATATGTATTTGGAATATCTCAAAAGCTTATTTTTGTCAAATTCAAATAGCATAAAAATCATTATAAACATATACATAAAAACAGTATAAACGGTATAAATCATAACATAAAAAAGTAATTTAAATAATTTTCTTCAAAAACTATCAATTAATTCAAAATCTCAAAATTAATTGATGACTGATAATATATGCATAGACAACGCCAATTTTAGTATTAGTCCAGGGCGCATCTGTTTTGAGATGGACGTTGAGAGGTGACTCAAATTTGTTTTTGCAGAAATTGCTTGAAAATAACTCAAACAGTAGTATTTGAGTTTATTATTCAAAATGGTCCGGAACATTGTTTAAATAATCAAAATGTCAAAATATGAAGGAAAATTCGATTTTTTTTATTGGTTTTTTGAGTATAACTTTAAAACCATTCATTTCTGAGAAAAGTTATATTAACATAAAAATTGCGTAATTAAATTTCCAAATTGGTTAAAAATTTAAAAAATAGTCACCATTGTTGCAAAATAGCAATAATTGCGAAAAAAACATACAAAAACAAGTATTGGCATTTTACGTTTTTCAACCATTTATGCTACACTTAGGACCTTTATATTTTCTCCAGAAAAACTTTATGATATAGTAAAACAACACTGTAAATTTCATTAAGATCGGTTTAATAGATTTTCCAAAATAAATTTTGCAATCCTGCTTTCGCAAAAATAATTCATTTTTTTAATGTTGCAGGACTGAAAATAAAGCAGATAGGAAGTTGAATTTTTTTTGCTTATAGAAGTGTACTGTACCTTTCATTTGCAGTTTGCAAAATTAAAATCGATTAATTACCACGGCGTCAGGAAAGTTTTTAAATTAACATTAATTTTTGGTGCTACGCGCAGGACAGCAGTGTTCGATTCACACAAGTTGATTTCCACCAAAATGTCTTCCAATCTTTATCTAATATATTATTTTCTTACTCTATCTTTTGTTGTATTTTAATATTTTAATTCCACAAACATCAAACTAGTTTTATTATTGTCTGTGAAATATTGTTTAAACAATTGCATATGTTTAAAAATAATAAACTTTATTCTCTAAGTTAAAATATATGAACAAAGAAAGTTTTTGCTAATAAAAGTGTTATTTCAAAGGATATAGTATGTGTTTTTATTTTGCAATAAACAAATTTACTTATTTATATCGAAATGCAATAAAAATTAAAATGTATCAATCATTATCAAAGGTCATTGGAATGCCCAATCAGAGCAAACTATCCGCTGTCCTGCGCGTAGCACCAATTATTAATATTTATTTAATAAAATTCCTGACGCCGTGGTAATTAATCGATTTTAATTTTGCAAAATTGCAAATGTAAGGTACAGTACACTTATATAAGCAAAAAAAAATTCAACTTGCTATCTCCTTTACTTTCAGTCCTGTAACATTTTGAAAAATGAATATTTTTTGCGAAAGCTGGATTGCAAAATTTATTTTGCAAAATCTATTAAACACAAACTTTTTCTGGGTGAAATATAAAGGTCCTAAGCGTAGCATAAATGGTTAAAAACGTAAATTGCAAATACTTGTTTTTGTATGTTTTTTTTCGCAATTATTGCTATTTTGCAACAAGGGTGACTATTCTTTAAATTTTTAACTAATTCTATATTGTAGGAAATTTGATTGTGCAACTTTTATGACAGTACATTTTTTCTCGAAAATGAATATTTTTAAAGTTATAATCAAAAAACTAAGCAAAAAATAGAATTTTTCCTTCATTTTTTGATATTTTGATTATTTAAACAATGTTCCAGACATTTCTGAAAGGGGGGATAACTCAGATATTATTATTTGATATATTTTCAAGCAATTTCTGCAAAAAAATTTGAGTCACCTCTCAACGTCCAAATGTACTAATATTTTTACAGATGCGCCCTGGTCTATATCTGAAAAAGGTTTATACAAGTAACGGAGAAGTTTATATTTGAACCTTTGGTAGGCCAATTTATGGACCACGTCTAAGTCTATAAGGGGCATTGCTCTTGACATATCTCAAGTTGGATAGATACGTTACCGAGACCAAAAGTCTCAACGCGACTCAGCCCAGATACGAGGCGTTTACCGTGAGAAACTTTATTAATTAAGAAATTTTGCAGGCTCCTCGAAGAAAAATGGCGATTTTAAGTGTAGATCATAGCGCTACGCTTTAAGACAGACACATTAACTATATCTTATCAACGTCGTGATTAATTTTGAAAAACTTCTGCTTGAAGCAACTTTGTGTTTATAAAAAGTTAGTAGGGTTTATAATAAATAAAAATGTTTAAAATGTTCCACTGTTTAGTTTCAGACATATTCTATTCGTTGTTTTTTGCACAAACGTCATCATTTAATTTATACGAGTTAAATCAAAACTTTAAAACGATCTAATAATAAGAAAGTACCTGATATTCCGGCTAACGTAATGATTGAATAATATTTTTTTTCAATAGATATTATGCTTACCTTATTCTTGCCGTTTTGATTTTTATTATTTATATTTATATTTTCATACTGACTCTCTTTCCTTCCCCGATGTGGTGGTATATTCCTATTGTCATGTATTTCCATTTTGTGTTACACATACACACCACAAAATTAATAGTTCAATAGACTCAGCTAATGTTAAAACCTGGTACTAATAATTCACACTGCCTACAGTAGGAAAAATGAAAGAATACCCATGAACGAACATATACAACACGCTGTATTTTCCTGTCACCGTGTCATACAAAAAATTGGCCAGCGCAAGTATATGTAATAATTATTATTACATGTACTTGCGCTGGGCAATTTTCTTTGTGACACGGTGACAGGAAAATACAGCGTGTTTTATTATGTTCGTTCATGGGTACTCTTTCATTTTTCCGACTGTAATTGTTTTTGATGTGCACTTAATTAATGTTAACACCGACAACTAAACTATAACGAAAAAGTGAAGAAAAACCTTTAAAGTTGATATTTTCTTCACAGAACTTTCAAATAAATTTTAAACTCTTTTTAATTTGACGTTTATTTGACACTCGAACTTATTGTTGTATAATAAATTTTATCAAAAATGATAAATAAATATTACATTAACGTCAAATATGTCATATCATAAAATTTTAGATTGCCTTTCTAAAACAGTTTTAATTTAATCTCTGTAATGTTCCATTACAATTTTTTTTATAATATCGGCATCACAAGGCTAAAACTCTAGTAAGAACTGCATTGCCTATATGTTTCTAATACTGTAAAGTCAAGGTGGGATGGACTATAGCTGTTTTCTAATAAGTAAAATACCCAGGATAAAAAACAATACAATTGAATTAAAAAATATGTATTCTTAATACTATAAAAAAAATACATTGAAAAAACAAAAAAATTTCCCTAGTAAATGTAGGCAGTCATATTTCTTCTATGAATTTATTAAACGTATATGTATCTATTTTTATTTATTTATTAGTTATTAAGATAAACAATTCTTCAGTTGAATTAATATGTAAAATAGAAACTACTTTTATTCTAACACAATTTATTTCACGTACTCCGTTTTTTGGGTCAGAGTAATTTAAGCTGCGTCAACAATTTTTAGAAATTCTGAACTAATTTCTCAAATTTACTGCGACTTGGAAAACTGCCAATCTTGCATTCGGCGTCCAAATGTATATAGCTCCGATTGATATAATCCTATATTACCAATTGTATTATGATGGACGAAACTGAAAATGATTTTAAAACTTACATAGTTATTACGTATAAAGTTCAGTTGATTTTAGGGCCCCTTATATTATTGGAAAAGTAGTAACGTAAATATTATTGAAAATGTTATGTAAGGGCAGAAATAAAATGTTTTTTTAACGTTTATTCAGCAATCTGTTAGTTATAAAAATTCTAGCAATAAGCGTCTTTGGGGTTTGAAGTAAAAAAAAATTGACTTTAGAGAGGCCAGTCCAATGACTGGACCTCTAGTATGGAACAAACATGACATTCCGATAATATACTACATACAAACATACATTTTCCATTTACAAACAATACTTATACCTAAAATATAAACACAATTACGGTGAGGTATAAAAGTTATTTATAGATAAGGTCCAGTGGATTTTTACGTTTTAGTCTGTGAGTTTGTTGACTATTATCAAGCAAGTTTATTGCCAGGGCATTTGGATGGCTTTCTAGGCGTTTTATGTACCGAACACTGCACTGAACTATCACTTCACTGATCGTAGGTACTTCTAGATCACAATAAATGTCTTTGTTTGACACGAACCATGGGGCGTCTGTTATAGAGCGTAACACTTTGGATTGTAATCTTTGCATTATGGATATGTTGGATTTTGCTGCTGTACCCCATAGGTCCAGACCGGTTTGAGTATTGTATTGTATACCAACAGTTTGTTACGTATAGACAACTTCGATGTTCTGCCCAGTATCCAATAATGTTTACGAAATTTTAAATTTAACTCTTGGCGCTTTTTCCATATATGTGTTCTCCATGTAAAAGTTTTGTGCAGGTGCATACCACGGTATTTAACGCTTTCGGCTTGTGGAATTGCTTTATTTATTTCTATATTAGGCGATATTTTACGACATTTTTTTTAAATATGATATGTTGTGATTTTGATTCATTGATCTTTATTCGCCATTTCTTTGTCCACTTTTCGATGTTCCTAATATGCCTTTGAAGAGATTCGGTAGCTGTTACGGGATTTTCATCTGTGACTAACATTGCTGTGTCATCTGCGAATGTTGTAGTCGTTACATTTTCGTTTGTTGGTATGTCATGTGTAAATTTTAGATATAATATAGGACCCAGAACACTACCTTGAGGGACTCAGATCGTATAGGGTAGGTTTTTGATGTAACTGCTTCATGCTTGACACGGTAGTACCTTTCTTCTAAATATAATATGATTTTAGTATAGTAAACATTGAATAAGGACCGTTCATTTTTATTTTGAAGAGCAACCCTTCATGCCAGACTGTATCAAAAGCCTGACTGACGTCAAGAAAAAGTGCAAAACAGTCCTTTTTTCTTCAAAAGTTTTATTTACTATATCAAGACTCTATGAACTTGTTCTATTGTTAAATGCTTTTCTCTGAAACCAAACTGGTGATCCGGAGAAATATTATTATCAGTTATTATCTTCATTAGCCTGGTCGCTAATAGCTTCTCAAATAGTTTAGCTAGTACCGGTAAGAGACTAATAGGACGATAAGAGGTATGTTCGTGAGGTGGTTTAGCATGTTTATGGATCATTATTATATCAGCAATTTTCCTTTGCGTTGGTACAATTTTGAGCCTTATTGCGGCTTTGGATAGTTGTGTTATCATAACTACACCTTTATCTGGTAACTCTTTTAAGATAGTTCCTGTTATAAGGTCATAGCGAGGAGCTTTTTTGGTTTTTAATCTATATTGAATAGTATTTTTTACATCTCTTTTTGTTACTGGTTTAATTTGCTCACTGGGCTGTTGGATTGTTGCTAGACTTTCATAGATAGCCTCATCTTCTTCAGCACTGACAAAGGGTAGAGGTTGAAAAACTTCTTCAAGATATTTTCCAAATGCCTCTGCTTTTTCTTGATCTGTTCTCGACCATGAGCCATCTGGATTTCTTAATGCTGGTATGTGTTTACTGGGTTGTTTTAATTTCCTGGTGGCCTTACAAAGTGAGTAATCGGTATCTGCTGTTGGTGTTAAATTTTGAAGATAATTTTCGATGTAGGAGTTTTTGTGCTGTAGTATTGTATTTGTCAGCTGTCTTGCGGCTCTATTTTAGTTTATTTTGTTTTGATGCTGCCTTGTGTTTTTCCATATCTTCCTTAGTCTCATCTTCTCTTTAATTTCGTTTCTTATATTAATAGTTTTCAAACATCAGGGTGTGGTGCATTATAAATTATATATCCATAAAAGTTAAGGTCGTGGTTGCTTGTTAAATGTGTCTCTGATATTAGCATTATGTCAATATTGTTATCTAAGAGGAAATATTGCAATTCGTTTTTTGATTTGCTTGTCCATTTGCATTCCAGAGTCCTACCTTAAGTAACTCACCCATTTGTTTTCAGAGAGAGTGCATGTTTGAGTTCTTCTCTTAGTTCTCTGATTTCTTGTGTAAGTTCATTTATGGTTTTTTGATGTTTTTTCAAAGGTTGTTGAAGGAATAAATTTTGTTGTTGCAGGTACATATTTTGTTGATTTAGATATGAATAGATATCATTTGTAGCTATATTTTTGATGTAGCTTGTGCATATGTTAATCCAGTTTTTGGTTGGTTCGGGCTTGACGCAGGTCTAGGGCCAATATATTGCTGCGATATAGATGGATAAATTGATTCGGTTTTTTGGAATTAATTTTTATTATTATTGTTCTTTGGAAATCTCTTATTTAATAATACAACGTAGACTTGAGAGCCTTTATAATTCGCAGGATGAGCGCCCCCACATAGAATACATTTTGCTGGTTTTCCGTCTTCTTTCTTCTTTGCACATTTACGGTAGTCGTGTTGTCCAGCACACTTGACACATCTGTATTGTAGTGTACATTGATTTCGTGTATGACCATAATTTTGGCATATTTTACTATTGGACTTCTAATTGGACTATGGTTTGTTTCTTCCTTGGGGCTTCAAATCGAACTACTGCATTTAACAAAGCTCCTATTTTGTATATATATATATATATATATATATATATATATATATATATATATATATATATATATATATATATATATATCATTGTTGTTTTGCTTTTTTTCTAAATCTTTGAAGAAGAGATCACGTGGTTCATTTGTTGCCCTATTTTTTACATTCATTAGGTGTTTAACGTTATGTCCTTCTTTTTTTAAGAAATCTATTATATCGTCTTGGGGAGTACTATGATGAAGATTCCTTAGCACAACTCTGTATAGTTTTTCCTCCGGTAATTTTTAGGTGTGCCGTACTATTTTGTTAGCATCCAGGCTTTCTTTAATTAATTTATAACTCTCAACTGTGTTTGGTTGAATTTTCATATTATTGTTTGTTAGTAATTTGTAAGTAAAATCCACTATTGCTGATTTTATTAAGCTTAAAAGTTTTTGGACTTCTTTGCTAACTCCGTATAAAATAAATGGTGGAATTTTTTTCCTTTTTGACAGGAACATCATTTTTTTTTCTTCTTGTTCTTCGTGGATTTCATTTAATACTTCAAAATGATTATTTATTTTGACAGTATTATTTTCTTCGATGCGTGGTTTTGCCTTTACTTGGTTCGTTGGACTGTTGTTTATTCTTTTCCGTTTTTCTTTATACGATTCTACTGTTTGGAATTCATTTGGTTCGTATATTTCATAATGTTTAATTGTATGTACATCGTCATTTTCTCCATCTTGGTTTGGCGAAGAAACTTCGATGGAGTGACTAGAAGTATTATTGTGTTGATTCTTTCCTATGTTGCGTATATTTCCAGTTTGAGACGATGATGTACTCTGGTATGCTGGCTGATCGGGGATTTGTCCATTTTGTATTTCCATCGGTTGTTGGAATATTGGTGGTTGGATCATTCAAATTTTGAAACACGTTACTAGGATGTATTTGAAACTGCTGGGGATATCCATTGTGCGAGTAGGGTTGATTTTGGTTTGTAGTATGGCTTATTAATTATATATACAATAAAAGTGATCATTATTTTTGTTTTATATTATTTAAAATAGAATTTTTATTTCTTACCTAAAATGCTGGCATAAAATAGTTATTTTCTTAACAAGTGCAGAAAGTCATTCTTTTCCGAACGCGACTGCAGTTTGACGAACGACGCGAAGCGGGAGTTTGGCAAGCAGTCGAGTGCAGAAAAGAGACTTTCTGCAAGAGTTAGGAACAATATTTTTTCTAAGAGTCTTTAAAAAAATACCAAATCTTAATCAATTAATTTAATTAATATGAAAATACATGCACAAATTAATTCTCTGACAAGGTTGTCAAAACCAAACTTTCAATATAATTAGTTAGCATGAAGACGATCTTGGTTTCCATGACGATGATTCAAAACGACTGTTATTGTCTACCGATTTGACTTTCAAATATTATGTCAAAATAATTTTATTTCATCGAATTGTCGCGTTAATTTCACTAAATCGGAAACAAAATAAGATATATTTAAAATAAATTAGTAAATAATATCTAAATATTACTTTATTGCATGTATTATAATTACTTTAAGGCCATATTAACATATCTAAATTAACACGCGTGCGGAAAAGTAACACGCGTGCGGAAAAGTGAAACTTTCTAAACTAAAATGCTTGCGCGAAAGTAGACATTTTTGCACGCTCGTAGAAAAATACTGTTACAAGACGTTATTAAAATGCTATAAAATATACAAAAGTGACAAAAACAAACTTTTCATCGGCGATCACATGATGATTGAAAGCACAGATAGTCGTAAAACTACCTAACAATAATTCAAAACTAATCCTAGAATCATTTTATACCAAAAACTACTTCATAAACAGGCAAATGTAAAGGAACAGAGAGAAAACATAATTTTTTTATAGAAAATACACCTTGTAAATATTTTACTTTTTTTAATCTCTAGAAACAAAGTTTATGAAGTGTTGGAATGGGTTTTAAATATTTTGGTACAATGTGCAATCTGCTAAAGGAAAAAACTAGTCGAAGGTGTCAGAATGAAACAAAATACTGGTTTAAAAAAATTAATTTATTGTAAATTTTAAACTTAAATGCATATTTTTGTTTTAAGTATGTTACTCTTACGAGCCATTACAACTGCAGTCATTTATCTTCTCATACTTCTGATAATACTGTTGTTTCAGTTGTTCAGACAGTCTTTCCCATTTCTCAATTAAAGCAGTTCCTAATTCGTCCGCTTAGGGACACAAAAATGTAACTACATTTTTTCCATTTTGAGATATCTATACCATTGAACTTACCTTACTGAGTTCTTTTGAGTGATACAAAATTGTATTTCTCCGAACACCTTAAACCCCAGTAAGAAGTTTTCGTGACTACATTTCTTAGCAATCTTTGAGTGTCACAGAAATGTAAAGCGTTGGTTTCCTCGAAAGTGGCACCGACCAATTGCGACCGTAACACTGCGATGAATGACGTCATAAAAAACTGTACCACGCAAAATAATAGCGTTGGTTTCCAAGGATGCGTTGGAAGCCACCGCTTGCTGAGTTTGCACATTCCATTGCCGCTGTGAAGAATCTTGAATTTTTCACCGTAATCTGACGTCATTCATCGCAGTGTTAAGCGCTGGTTTCCTCGAAAGCGGTGGCGACAAACTGAGACCGTAACACTGCGATGAATGACGTCATAAAAAACTGTACCATGCAAAATAATAGCGGTGGTTTCCAAGGATGCGTTGGAATCCACCGCTTGTTGAGTTTGCACATTCCATTGCCGCAGTGAAGAACCTTGAATTTTTCACCGTAATCTGACGTAATTCATCGCAGTGCTACGGTCGCTGTTTGTCGGTGCCGCTTTCGAGGAAACCAACGCTTAAGTGGTCTTACATTTCTGTGATACTATGTTTTGACTGATGATATTGAGTTACATTTTTGTGGCATAAATTTTATTGCACTGAATGGTGGTTATAGGTAGCAACAATGGATTTAATAATTTGTTTCGTATATTTGGCAGCGTGGTCTGTTGCATTTCGTGGACTGTTACAACTGTGAAGGCGTAAAAAAGTGAATAAGTTGATAATTTCATCGGCTTAGGGACACAAAATTGTATCTCACAAATGACTACTCTTCAGCAGAGCGTATCACAATCAATCAGGTGTGCAAAGTGATTGACACAATTAAAATTAATGTTTGAAAATGTTTCCAGAGTTGATGTTTATTTAAAGAAATAAATAAAAAAACTGTTTATCGGTTCTCTCAATATCTGAAGTCGATTACTTTTATTTTGTGATTTTAAAAAAAAAGTTATAAAATGAGTTATGATAATTACTTTTATTATTAGAAAATTGGGTACCCCTCAGTTGTAAAATTAGATTATAATACTATAGCAACAAAGAATTACAAATAAATTACTGATCCCAACAGTAAGTCTCTATAATAATAGACGTTTCATTTAGGGACACAAAAATGTATCTCCACCACTTTTTATCTAAATGTTGTTATTTTGAGAACACAATTTATCTATTGTTGGGTATGATTGTATTTTACCTTAAAATAAACATTTTCAAGATTAATAATTCGGAACAAAAAATTTGAGAATAAACTACAGACTACTACAAAATGCAAATCACTTTTTAAAAACCTTAAATAAGCTCTGCTGAAAAGTAATCATTTCTGAGATACAATTTTGTGTCCCTAAGCCGACGAATTTATTTGGACACCAAGTCGTCTGCCTAGCATGCGCTATAAATACTCCACACATATTCTATCGGGTTAAGTTCTGAGTAACATAGTGTACGCTATATTGGAATGAAGTTGTCTCCAATATATGGCGCAAAAGGTACCACATGGTCTTGAAGAAAATCTCTGATCTAACTAGCCGCTGTTAATACTCCACCATCAATCACCATTAACTCTGTTCCCAAAAATATAAATTTGCCCTACACCATAATTGAACCTCCACCAAAATTTATAGTAGTGGTAAAACAAAAAACATTTTTTTGTCTTTGGCGTCGATACAATATTTCCCCATCGATCGTCGATAGATTTCACAGAGAAACAGCTCTCGCCCACGAAGAGAATTTCTTTTTCATGATGTGCCTATCCCTGACGAATGTAGGCGATCGTCATGGCAATCTTCACTTTATCTGCAGCAACGCGGAAAAGCTGCACAGATGTTGTGTTGAACCAGGTTCTGAGGTTCTTTAACCAGGATGTTCTTCTTCTTCGTGGATCTCGCTTTCCAAATATGTTTTCTTGCAGCATGGCTTGTAGGAGGGCACATCTGGATTCATTTCGCATAATATGTCCAAAATCCACAAGGAAAAGAAAAAGGTTTTCCTGTAGTTGGCTGTATACCATCAATCACAAAATTGGAAAGAAATCCTTTGTAAAAGGTATAAAAATTTTTTTATTAAAAATCCCTTAAAAGGACTACATCACAACAAAACGTTTTCGATTTTTATAAAAAATCGTCATCAGTGTTCGATCTATAAATAAGTATAACCGATTTAATGAATATAAAGTTATTATTTAAATTTTGACAAAGGTTAGAGCAAGTTGGTTATACTTAAAAACTGGATGCTAGCTGAGCCACAAAAGAAAAATATTTGGGTAAAAACCCTTTACATAAAATATAGATGCCTTAAAAGTGCATACTTCAGTAAAAAGGCCTGTGATGGTCACATGGCAAACAGGGCATTATCCTGTTTGCCATGTGACCATCACAGGCCTTTTTACTGAAGTATGCACTTTTAAGGCATCTATATTTTATGTAAAGGGTTTTTACCCAAATATTTTTCTTTTGTGGCTCAGCTAGCATCCAGTTTGTAAGTATAACCTACTTGCTCTAACCTTTGTCAAAATTTAAATAATAACTTTATATTCATTAAATCGGTTATACTTATTTTTAGATCGAACACTGATGATGATTTTTTATAAAAATCGAAAACGTTTTGTTGTGACGTAGCCCTTTTAAGGGATTTTTAGTAAAAAAAATTTTATACCTTTTACAAAGGATTTCTTTCCAATTATGTCCAAAATATTCCAACTTTCGAGATTTTATTGTGTTTAGTACTTCTCGGTTCTTCCCCATTCTTCTAAGAACCCCCTCATTTGTGACTCGATCAGTCCATGGGATTTTAAGAATTCTCCGATATAGCCACATCTAAAATGCTTCCAATTTTCGGCACATATCCTCATTAAAGATCCATGATTCAACACCATAAAAATGGACAGAGAAGACCTAACATCTCAGCATTCTTACTTTTGTACCAACAGAAAGGTTGTGGCTTTTGAAAAACGCCCCCATACGGTTGAAGGTTGATCTAGCTTTTCTGATGCGCGCTTTTATTTCTTGATTGTTGGTCCATTCTTTATTTATTGTGGTGCCGAGGTAGTTGTAGTGCCTCACTCTTTTTACAGGGGTTTGGTTGATATAGTTGACTTTCTGTTACCTTTTTCTTGCTGACGATCATAAACTTTGTTTTCTTTACGTTTATATTGAGTCTATATTGTTGAATGTAATACGTGATTTTGTCCATGAGGACTTGTAGGTCTTCTAGGTTGTCCGCAAATACTATGGTGTCATCTGCATACCTAATATTATTTAGCCGGTACCCGTTTATTAGAATACCTTTTTCAGTTTCGTGCAAAGCTTGGTTATCCAGGGCACAGGGTTATTCTTTCAGAGTAAAGATTGAAAATTATGGGGGACAAAATTCAGCCTTGCCTCACTCCACGCATGGTTTTGACATATTCGTTGAATTCAATTCTGACGTTTGCAGTCTGATTTCAGTAAAGGTTTCTAATTATTTTCAGATCTTGGTTGTTAATTCCTCCTTCTTTTAGTATTTGCATCATCTTGGCGTGTTGTATTCGATCAAACGTCCTCTTTTAATTAATCAGACATGCATATACCTCGCAATTTACTTCTCTACATCTCTGGAATAAGGCTTGTATTTAAAAAAAAGCCTCTCGTCAACAGCATTTATAAACCCGAAATGGTTGGGCGAAATTTGACTTTCACATAGCTTGTAAATTCTCGTATGGATTACCTTTAGGAACAATTTTAGGAGATGACTCATCACTATTCTTCGCACTTTTTGGCTCCTGGTTTTTTTAAAAGTGCAATAAACTCAGACTTCAGCCATTCTGTTGATATTTGTCCAGAGTTTTGTATGTTGATGAATATCATTGTGATTATTGCTATTGATTCGTTGTACGTCAGTTTGAGTAGTTCTGGTTGTATATTATCGGGACCTACTGCTTTGCCATCCTTTAGCTGTGTTATGGCAGAATTTGACCCCAACGATTTTCATTCAAATTTTGATGTTCTTAATCAAATTCTAATGGTGCGATACAGTTTATGGTGGTTGCACAAACATCTTACAGTAGGTTTTTGTTTGAAAATGAAGTCTAGTCTTAAATAAATGCCTTTTGCCTTGGCCTCTTCTTCTTACATACTTCTCGGTTTGTCTCCAACCACTTACACTACGGTGTATGGTTGATGGTGATTTAAAAAATATTTAGCAACTTTCCTGGACGTTCGACCATGTTCGACAATTATTTTTACGCCCTATCAATACAGGGCGAGTCATGAGGAACTGTACATACTCCTACCTCGTATAGAGGCCAATATGGGGAATAACAAATGACCATTAAAAAGTGTCTGCACCCATTGCTTAATAATATACAGGTCGAGTTCCGCATTTTGACAGAAATTTGTATTCGTCATAATTTTTGAACGGTCAGACCGATGTGTCTCTTATTTTGGTCAATCGTTACACTATTACCACCTAATCAACTGATTTATTCAAACTAGAAAAAAATCAGGTCCGGCTTTAAAAAAATTAGTTCGTTTGGGTCTTAGAAAAAATTTCACCCTGTATACGCTTTTTGAAAACTATAATATGAATTTTACAAATTAGACAAATAGGTAATTAAAATGACTTATTTATTTTTTCCCCACACGATTACTTAATTTTTTATAAAAAAATCAAATTTGAGTATGAATTAAAAGTTTGGTAAAGTGAACCATAAATTATAAAAAAATAACTTTTATTACAAAAATAATTTTTTTTAACAAATATTTAACTTATGTTACCACCCAATCAACTGATTTATACAAACTAGAAAAAAATCAGGCCCGGATTTAAAAAATTTGTTAGTTTCGGTCTTAAAAACAATTTCACCCTGTATACGCTTTTTGAAAACTCTAATATGAATTTTACAAATTAGACAAATAGGCAGTTAGAATGCCATATTTATTTTTTTCCCCACGCAATTACTTAATTTTTTATAAAAAAATCAAATTTGACTATGAATAATTAATAGTTTGGTAAAGTGAACAATATTTACTAGAAACCAGATTTAAAAAAATTAACTTTTATTACAAAAATAAATTTTTTTTTGAACAAATATTTAATTTATGTTATCACCCAATCAACTGATATATTCAAACTAGAAAAAAATCAGGCCCGGATTTAAAAAATTAGTTCGTTTTGGTCTTAGAAAAAATTTTACCCTGTATACGCTTTTTGGAAACTCTAGTATGAATTTTACAAATGAGATAAATAGGCAATTAAAATGGCGTACTTATTTTTTCCCCACACGATTACTTAATTTTTTATTAAAAAATAAAATTTGTCAAAATCGGAATTTTGCCATAAAAATAAAAAAAATTAAACAACGTTTTTCTCAAAATTAAAAGCTTCACCATTTTTTTTTCTATACCACGTCTAGATCTAATACCCATAACACTTCTCTTTGGACTCTATAGTTTAACATAGACGTGATCAAATTTTTGCGATTTAACTTTGCAATTCACGAATCTGCACCTTTATTTTTAAAAATTCATAACTTTTATGAGAAGAAGACGCAAAGTCTACAACAATTTTCATATTCACAATGGTAAGAGATATGTGCTGTAAAATTTCAGAAAAAAAAATATTAAATTGTAACAGAGTTGTAGCGAGTTAAACCGTGATTTAATTTTTTTTTGGTTTTAGGTTAAAATTCCGATTTTGACAAATTGATTTTTTAATAAAACATTAAGTAATAGTGTGGAGAAAAAATAAATATGCCATTTAAATTGCCTATCTGTCTAAATTGTAAAATTCATATTAGAGTTTTCAGAAAGAGTATACAGGGTGAAATTTTTTCTGAGACCAAAACGAAGTAATTTTTTAAATCCGGGCCTGATTTTTTCTAGTTTGTATAAATCAGTTGATTGGGTGGTAACATAAGTTAAATATTTGTTCAAAAAAAATTAGTTTTTTTAATAAAACCTAATTTTTTAAAATCTATGGTTCACTTTACCAAACTTTTAATTATTCAGTGTCAAATTGGTTTTTTTTTATAAAAAATTAAGTAATCGTGTGGGGAAAAAAATAAATATGCCATTTTAATTACCTATTTGTCTAATTTGTAAAATTCATATTAGAGTTTTCAAAAAGCGTATACAGGGTGAAATTTTTTCTAAGACCAAAACGAATTAATTTTTTAAATCCGGGCCTGATTTTTTTCTAGTTTGTGTAAATCAGTTGATTGGTTGGTAACATAAATTAAATATTTGTTAAAAAAAATTAATTTTTGTATTAAAAGTTATTTTTTTTAAATCTATGGTTCACTTTACCAAACTTTTAATTCATACTCAAATTTGATTTTTTTATAAAAACTTAAGTAATCGTGTGGGGAAAAAATAAATATGTCGTTTTAATTGCCTATTTGTTTAATTTGTAAAATTCATATTATAGTTTTCAAAAAGCGTATACAGGGTGAAATTTTTTCTATGACCCAAACGAACTAATTTTTTTGAAGCCGGACCTGATTTTTTTTTAGTTTGAATAAATCAGTTGATTAGGTGGTAATAGTGTAACGATTGACCAAAATAAGAGACACATCAATCTGACCGTTCAAAAATTATGACTAATAAAATTTTCTGTCAAAATGCGAAACTCGCCCTGTATATTATTAAACAATGGGAGCAGACACTTTTTAATGATTATTTGTTGTTCCCCATAGGAGCCTCTACACGAGGTAGGGGTATGTACAGTTCCTCATGACTCACCCTGTATATGTCGAAATTAAATCACTGAATAGCTGGTTAGTTGCTTTTTGCAATAACAATGTAACTAACTAAAACCAATCTAAAGAAAAACCAACTCCAAGAAGCCCGTACAAATCAACCAATCAGTGAAATACTTAAAATTACTATTTCTTATTAACAGATAATACTTATATCTTTAAAATATAAAATATAACACAATCAAAATTTGATGAAGATTATTTAATAATCTGAGGTGTAAAACTTCAATTTTTCAGTGGAGCATTTAAAGTTATCTAGGCGTAGACTACAAAATAGTTACGTAAAGAAATTAATTGCATTTATTACCTGTTTAAAGAAATAAATTACGTTTTTTAAACTTAATAACGAAATTATTATTCATTTAAATTTGTCGGTGTGTTTATATATAAATTTGAAAAAAACTGCAATAAGTCCAAGTAATGAAGCTTAAAATAGGACAATACCTCGAAATTTTTACAGAATGGATCGATTTGGATGAAAATTTGAGAATGTGGTGGATTCTCCAAGGATCAAAATCTATATGATGCTGAAAGGCGCTTTTATCATTGGGGTGGTTATCACCCCATGTCGGGGGTGGAAATTTTTTATTAGATATAGATTAACCGCAAAAGTTGGTAAAAACGTTCATTCTACGCAAAAAATGTTCAATACATTTTTTTGATAAAATGAATAGTTTTCGATTTATTCGCTATAAAAAATGTTAGTTTTATATCGAAAAAATCAACGTTTTTAATCGGTTTTCTGCTAATAACTCAAAAAGTTTTCGTTTTATCAAAACAACTTGGCTTAACAAAAATGTACCTTTTAAAAAAATAAACAAAACCGGTTTTTCTAGTTTTCTTTACGACCGATAGTAATCGAGCTATACTTTATTATATGGTAGCTCTTCTTCGTCAAATGCTAAATATTGTAGTTTTAAAGTCAAAAGACGGGAAAACTGTGCATTTTTCGAGGATAACTTGTTTAAAATAATTTAAGGTATTTAAACATATCTATCTCCAGAAAAAAAAAATAGTCTCTATCTCAAAAATTAAGTGACTTATAATAAAAAGAATGTCAGCTCCTATTTTTTTCCAGAGAAAAAGTGATTCGACACAACCCCCTAATCACCACCCTAATTAAAATTAGTCATTGACCTTATTCGTTCTTCTTGATTTATGTATTATTAATGTATTCTAAATGTTTGACCGGCTTAGAATGATTATTTAAAAAAAAATAGAGTTAAAAGCGAATAACGAATTTTTGTAGTTTTGTTAAAAATGACATTTTCTTCAGAATAGAAAGATTAGCATCGGAGATACGAAAAAATGTTTACAAATAAAATTGTAGCCTATTTAATCCCTAAGGACATGGTTTGCAAAAAAATTTTTTGCGCCAAAAATAAGCGAGGTATTGACAATTAAAATATGTAATAACATGCAAAAGCCACCTTTATCAACCCTTTCAAAGTTACCTCTTTTTGCGACAGAGGATTTCAATAGGATTTAATATTAATAACCTTGTATCCTATAAAAACCTCCAAAAAACTTTTTTACCAAACTTTCTAAGATAAAAAATAAAAATATTAAGGTTAAAAAATCTTTTCAAAAAAATATTTTTTTTTGAAAAAATAAAATGGAGAAATCCAATTGGTCGCATAATAATGTAAGTTAGCGGTGTTTTTAGTCATTGGTCTTAGTCAGTCTTCTTTATTTGTGTACTAATAATATATTCTAGAAGTTTGACCGGCTTAGAATGATTAGTTTTTAAAAACTAGAGTTAAAATCGGATAACGAATTTTTGTAGTTTGGTAAAAAGTGCCCTTTTCTTCGGAATAGAAAGATAAGCATCAGAGATATGAAGAAAGGTTTACGTATGAAATTTTATGTTACTTATTTTACAAGAAACTGGTTTTCTGCTGCAAAAATTGAGTGAGCTATTGACAATTAAACATGCAAAAACCACCTTTACCAACCCTTTCAAAGTCGTCTCTTTTTGCGACTGAATGCTTTCGAACGACTTAATATTAATAGCCTTATAATAGATCTTGTAAAAACCTACAAAATCTTTTTTACCAAACTTTTTAAGATAAAAAGAAACAAAGTTACGATTAAAATCCAATATATTTTTTTGAAGAAAAAAAAATAGATAAATCCAGTTGATAGCATAATATTAATAATGTAAGATGGCGGTGTTCTTTGTATGGTGTACGTTAGAAACTTACGCATAGATTGATTCATACTCGACTCGTGGAACTACAATATATAACACATACGAACGAATACGTATAAATATTTGTTTATGCGTGTATCGAGAAATTTTAGGCAGGTCGAATATAAATAAATATAATTATTACATAAATCATCCAAATTAAATACTATCCTGTTTAAGCATTTTTTGAGTAATCTTGAGCAAATTTGAGCCAAAGGGGTAGTTTGCACCCCTAAGCATTAACTTCAAGATGCAAAAGAAATAAACAAACCGAGACACGTTAAATGTTACTAGGAGCTTTCCCGAATCATAATTTACAATGTATCAATTTTGGAAATCATAATTTGGGATTTACAATGTATATACATTGTATATTTTGATTCAGGAGAGCTCCAGTAGCATTTAACGTGTCTTGGTTTGTGTATTTCTGCTGCATCTTGATTATAAATTTAGTTTAGAGTATTAGACAATCATTATGTAATGCGTCTGAACAAATTTCACTCTTTTTATGCTATTTATAGGTTTTAGCAATAAGGGGTAGTTTTCACCCTTCAAAAATAAATTTTTAAGGGATGAAATATTCAGAAATTATATTAAGAATATTAAACCATTATTACATAAATCATCCGAATTAAATTTTATCCTCCTTACGCATTTTTGAGCAATTTTGAGTAAATTTGAGCAATTAGGGGTAGTTTAAACCCTAAGAAATGAACTTTTAAAGAATCGAAATAGTCAATAAAATTAGTTAGACTGTTAGACAATCATTATGTAATCGATCTGAACAAATTTCACCCTTTTTAGCTTGTTTATAGGTTTTAGCGAAAAAGGGGTAGTTTTCACACTTAAAAAGTAAAAAAGCGACCGTCAGCACAATAAAAATTTTAAAGTAGAGGGTAAGATGAACTTAATTCCAAATTTTCATACAAATCGATCCATTCTGTAAAAATTGCGAGGTTTTGTCCTATTTTAAGCTTCATTACTTGGACTAAATTCAGAAAGTAGTTTTATCGAGATGAAAGCAAATATTTATTCAATTTTTTTTTTCGTTGAACATTTATTTTGCAGTAACTACTTGATGAAATTAGCTTGATTTTTACAGAAAACGTCAAAGAGATAATATATGTTATCCAGTTTTCTAATTAGAAACCAACATTTGTCTAATGGATAAACTTATTGAAACTGGCCCGCTCAAACGACACAGTTTGTTCGTAACACATATTTGCTACATCGATATCGATAATGAATTTAAGAACAACCAAAACATTCTCGTTTCGAGATGTACCAGCTGCTCTTTTCCAATAATGTGTGCCATCCGCCAGAGGCACTCAAGATTTTTTGTTAGTAAGGGTTCTGTTTTTGGACGATATTTACAGGAATATAAGGATTACAAGATTGTGGAAAGTAACACTTAAAACCATCAATATTAAGTAATCAATTAAAGATCAATACTTGGTAGATGCTAATAGGTGGGAACAAGTGTACAAGCGAGGAAATGTATATAATATGTAGAAAATTCAGGTGAAACTCGGGAATAAGTTTTTATAGCTTCAAATTTTCTAAGGTATATGGACCAAGAGGACTTTCCATCAAATGGTGGTAATCAGATTTAATCTCATGTTATACATATAGCCAGGGAGGTAGTGTCAAATTTGACCGGAGCATTTTAGCATGGCTGTTTTCTTTTTATTTAGGTAGGTGTTCCAAAGCTTATTAACAAATGATGTGTCAGCTGGCCCAAAACCGGGAATTTTAGACAAGAAAAGGTAAAATATGAAAGTTGATGGACAAACGCTACAACTTAAATGTCAAATATTTATATACGTTACTCAGAACATTTGATAGACTTGCTTACTTGGCTCCTACCTTTCACTCAGGAGATCCGGGTTCAAGTCCTGGCGCGGAAAATCCTTTTTGTTTTTTAAATTGACATTTTATTTTGAAAAATCGTTATTTTTATAATACCACGGCATGCCCACTTGGACTAACATTTTTTGCCACGCACATGATGCAGCTGACGCTTTTTTATTACAATCTAAAATTCATAAATTTTTGATTTATACTTTTTAATCTTTATAATCAAGTATATTTAAATGGGAAATAAGCCACAATTTTACCTAAAAATGATTTTATTAACGTTTCGACGCCCAAGTCGGGTGTCGTTGTCAAAATACAAAATAATACTAAATAAATAAAAATGTTGTTGCTTAGTAAAAAATTCTTCTAATAATTTATTTAATCTGACTCATTTATATCGGCAATTCAGACACAAATAGATTATAAAAATGCCACAAGAAAATAGCTTCAGAACAACATTTTTAATCTGTGCCACACTAGTCCAAGAATATTTTTGTATTATAAACTAGCTGACCCGGCAAATTCGTACCGCCTTAAAACTAAATAATGTTTGAAAGTTTAATACCTAAAAATTACCAGAAAGACAAAAAAAATACTAAAAAATATTGTTTACCTATACTTTTTTCTACCAAATGCATAGTTTACGATTCTATAAGGGACATAGGTACAGACAAACATTCATTTTTATGTATTATAGAGAATAGGGAAATATTTAGATTGCTATTAAAAAATGGGGGTTGGTGAGAGAAAAGTGAAAATTTAGGGTTGCATCTTTCGGTTCTACAACATATAAAATTAAGAAAAAAGAGTTTGTCCAAAAAATAACAAATAGTGTCTCCCTTTCCACTTAGATTGTTGGTCTTACCAACTCAGGAACCTTCAGAGGTTCATGTACAACAAATTTGCTTATTAAGATCAATCATAATATAACCAAAAATGCATAGTTTGCGATTCTAAAAAAACAGATTTTTTTATATTGTCTCGTATTAATAATAAAAACGTGGTATTATAAAAATAAATATTTTTCAAAGTAAAATGTTAATTTAAAAAACAAAAAGAATTTTCCGCGCCAGGATTTGAGCCTGGATCTCCTGAGTGAAAGGTAGGAGCCAAGTAAGCAAGGCTATCAAATGTTCTGAATGACGTGTATAAATATTTGACATTTAAGCTGTAGCGTTTGTCCATCAACTTTCATATTTTACCATTTCTTGTCTAAAATCCCCGGTTTTGAGCCAGATGACACATCAATTGTTAATAAGCTTTGGAACACCTAGCTAAATAAAAAGAAACCAGCCATGCTAAAATGTTCAAGTCAAATTTGACACTACCTCCCGGGCTAATATGATTTTTCACCTTCCTCAAATAGCAAGTCATTTTTTCATTTTTAAATATAGTAATTTACGTAACAAGTTCCGAAAGTGATATTTTACGAGACCAGTAGAAAGTCTCCAGGGCGAGCCGTAGGCGAGTCCTGGAATCCTGCGAGTCTCGTAAAATCACTTTTGGATCGTGTTACTTACAATATTTTTTCTGCAGCGGTTTTGTATATTAAAAAAATATATGGATAAACTTTATTTATGAACTTTTATTCAACACTTTAAAGTTACTCCCGTGAATTCAACATTAGACAAATCTACTCATGAATATTAATAACTCAATAATAACAATTATTTACATTGATATTGTTAGGAATGTTAACAGAAGTGGCAGCATTGAAATTAGTGTTAGAAGTGTCAGTACTTTTACTATTTTTTGAGATATTAATTCATACCTCTTTCTTGACTTTACCGACAATAATTCATAACTAGTGGCTTTAGCAATTTCCCTAATCTCATCTGGAACCATTTTGGCTTCACTTTCACGGCTGATTTCAATTTCTCGGAATAGAAAAACGAAAAACTGAGCGAAAACACACACGAATCTTAAATGACAAGCGTTGTCATAATAATATACACGTTACCTCGCTACCCAAAATCGTCCGAAAGTAAAAAAAAAACGTCTTGAAAGTGAAAAAATTAGCCCCGAAAGTAGCTACTTTCGGTACGAGTTGTGTATTTCGATTTAATAAATCATACCGAAAGTTTTATTTTCGGTACGGCTGCAGAAATAGCTATTTGTACAAGAAGGGAGGAAAAGGAACTTTACTCCCATGTATACATACGGTTTTTCCACCTTCCTCAAATTATTAACAAGTCATTTTTAATTTCTACTTAATTTATTTATGTAACTAACCAACAATAGCTATTTGTATAACAAGGGAGGAAAGTGCTACTTTTCCTCCCGAGAATAAAGTTTACTGCCCGACGCGTAGCGGAGGGCAGTAATCATTCAAGGGAGGAAAAGGCACTTTACTCCCATGTTATACATATGGTTTTTCCACCTTCCTCAAATTAATAACAAGTAATTTTTTATTTTTACTTAATTTATTTATGTAACTAACCAACAAAATTTATTAAAACTAAAACTAACAAGTAGTTATAATAACAAGTACTAACATCTAGTAATATAAGTCAAATTATTAATGTAAACATTGTTAAATCAAAATAACAATTTACTGTTTTTTACCATTCTGCAAAATACAGGGTGTAAAATATATACGTATAAATAAACGTTAAAATGTACAGATATTTACGTAATAGAAAACAGATATTGTACAGGGCGTTAATAAGTTATATTTCATGAATGAAATACCATGACGTCACTTTTACTTTTCCTCCCTAGGGAGGAAAAGTACAACTTTGCTCCCTACAATCAGGTCCGGAGAGATAAACTTTCGGTAGAGGTAGGTGGAAAAATTTATTAAAACTAAAACTAACAAGTAGGTACAATATAACTGCCAACTGTCAAATATAAGTCAAATTATTAATGTAAACATTGTTAAATGAAAATAACAATTTACTGTTTTAACAATTTTTTGCATTCTGCAAAATACAGGGTGTTTTATAAATAAACGTTAAAGTGTATAAATACTTACGTAATAGAAAAATATATTTTACAGGGCGTCAATAAGTTATATTTCATGAATGAAATACCATGACGTCACTTTTACTTTTCCTCCCTAGGGAGAAAAAATATCTTCCTCCCAGTACAACTTTACTCCCTACAATCAGGTCCGGAAAAGTATACTTTCGGTAGAGGTAGGTGGAAAAATTTATTTATGTAACTAACTGACCAAATGTATTAGAGAACTAAAATTAACAAGTAGGTACGTCATAACTGTCAACTGTTAAGTATAAGTTAAATTATTAATGTAAACATTATTAAATCAAAATAACAATTTACTGTTATTTAACATTCTACAAAATACAAGGTGTTCTATAAATAAAAGATAAAGTATAGACATAGATACTTACGTAATAGATAATAGAGTATTGTACACGGCGTCAATAAGTTATTTCATCAATGACATTCCATGACGTCCCTTTTACTTTTCCTTCCTAGGGAGGAAAATTACTTTTACTCCCTAGGGAAGAATAATTAGGCTTTGCTCCCTACAATCAGGTCAGGAAAAGTATACTTTCGGTAGAGGTAGGTGGAATAGCTATTTGTATAACAAGGGAGGAAAGTGCTACTTTTCCTCCCGAGAATGAAGTTTACTGCCCGACGCGTAGCGGAGGGCAGTAATCACTCAAGGGAGGAAAAGGCACTTTACTACCATGTTATACATATGGTTTTTCCACCTTCCTCAAATAACAAGTCATTTTTTCATTTTTACTTAATTTATTTATGTAACTAACCAACAAAATTTATTAGAACTAAAACTAACAAGTAGGTACAATATAACTGTCAACTGTCAAATATAAGTCAAATTATTAATGTAAACATTGTTAAATCAGAATAACAATTTACTATTTTTTACCATTCTGCAAAATAGAGAGTGTTTTTAAATAAACGTTAAGTGTATAGATACTTACGTAAGAGAAAATATATATTGTACAGGGTGTCAATAAGTTATATTTCATGAATGAAATACTATGACGTCACTTTTACTTTTCCTCCCTAGGAAGGAAAAATATTTTCCTCCCTAGGCAGGAAAAGTACAACTTTGCTCCCTACAATCAGGTCCGGAAAAGTATACTTTGGGTAGAGGTAGGTGGAAAAACTATTTTCCTAATCTATATAAATAAAAATGAATGTTTGTATGAATGTATGTACTTTAAAAACTCGCAAACTATGCATTTCATCATATGATGACCTTAATCAAAGTTGTTTTACATGATCCCGGGATGGTTTCTGAGTTGGTACCACCAACCCAAGTAAAAAAGGGGCTTGCACCCCATAATTTTTTTTTTACAAACTGTTCTTTTTTAAGTTTATATGATGTAGAACCAAAAGATACATAAAATCTTACATTTTCACTTTTCTATCACCAACCGTTATTTTTTTATAGCCACCTAAAATTTGCCTCTTCTATATAAATAAAAATGAATGTTTGTATGTATGTATGTATGTGTGTATGTATGTATGTATGTACGTACAGTCCGTCTAATTTACTTACCGTTGCACATCATTATTTACGTTAGAGATCTAAGTTGACATTGTTGCCCAATTACAAAAAATTCTTGAATTCATTTTAAATCAAATACATCATACAGTTTTTGCGGAAGTGGATTATACAGCAAAACCAATTAATATTCAATGTAAATAAATAAAAATTTAGAAATAGAAAACAAGAATTAAGTTATAATCTTACGTTAAAATACATAATAAAAACGGTAAAAACAGTAAATATAATGAAACAAATACTTATAGTAAAGAATATAAACAAATATGAAGTGTCATCACCGCAACTGTCAAATAAATGTTACCAATTTATGTCAAAATATCACCTTCGTTAAATTATAGTTATAGTGTATTCCGAACAAATATGCTTCATAAAAATGCTTTATAATCCATTTATACAAATTAAATAAAACATATTATTGTGTATTTCTTTAAGTTAACATTAATAGAAATCTTTAAATATTATTTCTACGCGTACATAATAAAATATGCCTAGTGACTGTAACGCCAGTGTACTCGGCAAAGTGATTCTAAAAAAGAACACACCTACCGCCTAAATATTTCGTGTTGGTATCATGTGACGTCTCGGTCTATGACGCGGATGACGTGCAACGTTAAGTAAATTAGATGGAGTATATGTATGTAGGTTTTGTTTAAAGACGATCGTAATAAAAGTCCGTTTGATGTTTAATAGTTTAAATTAATAAAATAAATGTCTAAATTATTGTTACTATTAAATTATCGAAATATAAAAGTACTTGTGTAATTGCGACCAAAAATCTTACATGTTCTTACTCTTAAAAAAGGGAAATGTATTTATAAATAATTTGCGTCTAATCAATATAATACCCGTCTAAGTATTATCCCTTAACCTAAGAACATAGGTCCGTCGCGTTTATGGTGTTATCATCGACTAAATGTATTCGTTCCCACACAACCAAAATTCCCTTACTGCTAATCTTCCTCTTTTCATGGTTTAATTCGCATTCGTGGGAATTAGCCTATTAGTAATAAAAATTGGGTCAAAAGGCTCTACTTTGTTATTTTTGTGTCTTAAAAATAAACACAAGCTGCTCACTAAACTACCCCTCGATTAGATACGCCCACCCGTCTGTGCATTAGAGCCTCGCCGACAACCGCTCGTTTCGTGTTTGTAAATACTAATAACCAAGGAAAAATGATATACAGGGAAATTTAAAATATAAGATAAACTATTTACAATCCTGCATTCGGCCATCCTGCTCGAATTCGACCCGAATTCCGTTTAGTTACCTATCCGCGACTTCATGTACTCTGCACACGTTGAAGTGCTTTGAAGTCCACGATGGTATCCAGATTTCTTTACCTCGTAACTGTCATTTGGATTCACTCGTACTACCACGTACGGTCCTAAATATTTCTTCTGCAGTTTGAGTCCTCCACCAAACTGTGTTCTCTTTATTGCCACTAAGTTCTTCTTTTTGTACATTCTCGGCCTTTTTCTTCGTAGATCATATCTGCGTCTATTTTCCTCTTGAATTTTGACTAACTGACGTCGACTCTCGTTTCTCAGCATCTCTCTATCTTCATCAAATTGTTTAATTGTCTCCTGTTCTATGATCTCCTTCATCCTCAGACCTTCTTTTTTCTTCATCTTCGTTCCGAACAGTACTTCAAACGGCGTCGACTTTATGCTTCTTTGTTCGCAATAGTCTTCGAATTCCTGCGCCGTAAATGCAGTACCTCTGTCAGATATTATACGGAGCGGATTTCCGAAATCCTTTGGTTGTCTCTTCACGCATTGTATAACTTCTTTTTTGCTTCTTACTATACATTTAACGCAATTCCCTATGCAGTGCTCGATTTTTTCTCCAAGATTTGGAATGTAACATTCTCTTCGAATTAAATCTTGTGTTTTTGTTACAGCAAAATGTTCTACCTCCTGTAAGCTTCTAATTACCTCTGTTTGCATTCTTTTCGGAATGACTAACACTTCCTTGTCGTCTTCGTATTTAGACAGAATATTGTTTTTTATAAAGAAGTCCTCGTATTCTTCCGTCGTCTTTGTCTTGTCAGGTTCGTAACTTTCGACTAATTCCTCTATATCCGTCTTTATTTTTTTATCTTCTGTATGGTTCAGCTGAAAATGATTATTGACTGTCGTCTCGCTAATTACTGTAATCCTTCTTATAAAAGTATCTACTCTTTTTTTAGATAAAATTATTCCGTCTTCGGTTATTGTAACTTCTGCTTGTCTCAGTATATTGTTTCCGAGAATAATTTCAACGTCTAGTGCTTCTTTTGGAATAACATGAAATAAAATATTAAAATCCTCTCCTTGAATTTCTACCATTTTATTAAATGAACCTAAAGTTTTAACTCTCGTATCTCCTAATCCACTTAAATCTAATACGTTTTGTGACAGAATCATACCATCAAAATGTTTTTTGAAAATATCCTCTCTTACTCCGCTGATATCACTTCCTGTGTCAAATAATGCAAGTAGTGATATTTTTCCACACTTCAATGTCAAAGAGTTTTTATGTACAACGTCGATAATATTTACATGTCCAGAAGTTGATGGTTCTTCTTCTTTCTTATTGCATCGAAAAGACTTGTGTCCAAACTGAAGGCATTTAAAACATTTTACTCCCTTGGCTTTGTCAGGACAATCCGTCGATCTGTGTCCCTCAATCCCACAATTGAAACATTTTTCTTCCTTTTTATTCCTACTTTGAGGTGCTCTTCTTTCATCTCTTCTTACTTCCTCGTTCGTCCACGTCTTTTTATGCGTCTCTTTTTTAACTGATTTTTGCGTCGTCTGTTTTTTAATCAATTCGTACAGTTTAATCTTCTCTTTAAAGTCATTGAAATTTTTTGCACCATAAAGTATTACTTTATTAGCAGGGTCGTCCATAATTCCCTCAATTATATACTGCATTATGACTTCATTTTCGATGTTTCCTCTGCTACCGATTTCTCTCATTTTTAGTACATACTCCTGTACTGCCGTCCTTAGGAAAAACGCCGTATCTTCAGAGAGATCGAATTTGAATAAAGTCGGTTTTTGTTTAAATGTCTAGCCGTTGAAAACTATTTAGAATTTTTTTTTGTTTTCTACTTTATATATAAAATAAATATCATAGAATTCATATTTATACATAAGATTGGCAAAATATATTTTATTTACTCTAAAAACTCATGTTACTGCGTTCTTTCTAAGTATACTACATAAAAATTAACTTCTTCCTCCTTAGGAAGAATGCAGTACTGCGCTTGTGCTAAGCTTATTCTTATTTTATAATACAGTAGGCTCTCTCTATAACGAACACGGTTATTACGAGGTTTCGCTTATAACGAGGTACACTAGATGTCCCATAGAATTCCTATTGAACTGAACATTTCTATAACGAGGAAAAATGAAATCGTAAAATATGTATCTTTATTATTCTTTATCTATTTTTAGCGCTGTAATGGCTATAAGTAAATAGCCCAACTACCTACCTGTATACATAAATTCCCAACATCTGTGCGGTTCTCCAGGGTAGTACTTAATTAATACTCCGTGGCGTTACAACCCTTCCTGGGTTTTAGCCGACTCGACAACATGCCTCCACTGTTTTCTGTTGAGGCCGACTCCACTGAAGATATCGAGGGTAGTGCTTTAATAAAAATCCACGCCTACCTATAATAAAGTTCTTCCTGTTCTGTTTATTTATTGGCCGATACTGAATATTGTAAAAAAAATTATAATTTTTGATGGCGAAGCCTTGTTGTGGAAGAAACAATATTTAGCAACTTTATTGCTCCGAATGGCATCACTATATATAATAGAAAGTTAATATTTTAGACAACGATATAGGTATGTATGCACAATATAATTGTTGTCTGATATAACGAGATCCGCGTATAACGAGGTAATTAGTCTGCCATTTCAGTTCTCGTTATAGAGGGAGTCTACTGTATAATAAATACAATATAACGATGAAAAAGGAGAATAAAAAACATTTTTTATAAAAGTGTGTCATGAAAATGGATAAAAAAAGTGTTGGAAATAATTTTGGAATTAATAATTTTGCCGCTAAGGGGCGTTTCTTGAATTTTAAAATTAAAAACATTCCAGAAACGATTAACATTTACGATCAAGTTTATTTTTAATTATTAATTATTATACATTGATTTAACTATGTACTTTTATAACACATTTTTTATTTGGAGATTCTACGACGTACGGCGATCAAATTACTTCGTACCAAAATTCCCATTTCGAACAAACTTTGTAAAATTTGCACTGTTTAAAATGCCTGATGTAACGTAATAATACAATGTCGCATCAACAACAATATTCATACACATAGCAAACTCCGCTATACCTCACATTATTTCTTGATCACCAACAACTCAAACATATATGTTTAGATTTTCTATTGATAAAGATAAAATAGCCTTCTGAAGTATTAACTATGTTCTATTTTCTATTTGACATATTTAAAAAATTATATCAAACAACCGTTCACGTTGAAAAATGGCAACAAACTAACCTTATTAAAAATTTTACACATGCTGTAAAAATCTGTCAAATGCTTAGGCAGAACGCCGCATCTAGTGCCTGCTTAGGATAAACGCGGCAAGTGATCTTTAAATACGGCGTTTTTTCTAAGTATTTTTCAGATGACGCATTTATTCTAAGTATCCATGAACATTTTTGCAGATACGGCATAAAATGCGTTGTGTTTAATGTATTTTGGCTTAACTTACGTCATTTTTAGTAAGCAAATAAGATAGATATGCACATTTGGGTTAGAAAAATGTATAAATCTAATTTTTTCAGATTTTTGCAGATACGGCGTTTTCGCTAAGCACGGCAGTGTACGCTTTCACCTTGTTTCTTCTTTCTATTCATCAGCATTTTGTGTATTTCGGCACTACTTATTTTGTTCTCAAACTCTGTTGTCAGTCTCTTTTTCAAGAGCTTCCAGCTATTATCTCCTTTCTCTGACTGTATATACAGATTAGCTATTCCTTTTAGAAATCGTTTAGCAAAAATTAGCATTTGTAAATCATTCCATCCCATCAGATTGGAAATTTCTTCAAAATCAGTGATCCATTTTCCTATGGGATAATCGTCTTTTCCGTCGAAATTTCTTATACTATCCTCTACGTCTCTAAAAGTTAAGGCAAATGAATCATTCAATCTACCTCTCGTCATTTTGTTTGATTTTGATCTATTCCTCGTAAATAAATCCGTCGTCCTTTCATCATCCATATCGTCATCATTATTATCGTCGTCGGTAACATCTTTACCTTCTTCCTCGTGATAAGCGTCTTTATCACTATTTGCGTCGTTATCTTCATTATAGCGATCGTCTTCGGTAACGTCTTTACCGTTTTCCTTGTGATAAACGTCTTTATCACCGTCATCATCGCTAGCGTCTTCGTCTTCATCGTTATTCTCGTCTTCGAGATTGAAGTCGTTCAAAAATGAACAAATACGTTAAATCACGTCGTCTTCTGAACCAGTGTAGTTCAGATCTAAAACACTGCAAACTGCTACTAAGTCCGGCATACTTAGATTGTTTTTCACGTCTTCTATTTTTGTGGAATATTCCTCGGATTCTTTATCCCACGAAAATTTTGTGAAATTCCGCAAATTCTTCCTAGTTTGTCGCGGCAACCCTTTATCCCCGTACGCGAAAACATGCAACGTCTTAACAGCAATTAATGCCGAATTTTTAAGGTTTAAACTAATTTTTGGAAAATCGTTAAGAGATTGTTTAGACTGCATTTTAAAAAGGTATATACTTAATTAGAATAAACAATAAAAAAAATAAAAATAAAAAGATAGATTATCTTTTAACTAAAAAGTTAGATTATTTTTTCCCCTGTGAAAATTGTACTTGTGAACTGTAGAATTGTAGTCGCTTTTACTTTAAAATTATCAATATTTACTACAAATACTAACAAAGTTATGAGTTATTAAAATAAATGAACAGAAACAAACAATGAAAAAAAAAACAAAAAGAAGTTAATCGTTAAATAATTTATGATAGTTCTCAACATTCACTGTTTATCGTCAAAAGTTCCAGTTCACAGGTCCTCGAAAAAAAAATAATCTTTGGTCAGATTTCTAATTTCCAGACACAAGACCAAAGTGTCTTGACTATTTTTAAAATATTGGAACAAACACACCTGATTTCTCCTTGGTAATACTGTTTGCTATGATTGCGTCTCGTCGTCGTTGTCTTCACTGCCCAAACAGCCGTCTTTTTTGCCTAACAGCGTCGTCTACACTGTACTAGCCTGCTACTCCACCAACACAACCATTCACCAACAGTTTACAAAGTCCGGAAGTCACCAATAGTTTAAAAAAGTCCGAAAATCACCAACAGTTTCCACGTTTCCCGAACAGTCATAAACAGTTTCCAAAAATTACGACACGTCAATTGAGCCGATTTTTTAATTACACGTCACTTTACGTTATTTCGCGAACTTTATAACGAAATTGTCTTTCTTAGATCCGCGGTTTGAGCCCCCAAAATGTAGGTTTGTTTTAAAGACAATCGTAATAAAAGTCCGTTTGATGTTTAATAGTTTTAATTAATAAAATAGATGACTAAATTATTGTTACTATTAAATTATCGAAATGTAAAAGTGTAAAAGTGTAATTTGCGACCAAAATTATACGTGTTCTTATTTTTACAAAAAGAAATGTATTTATCGATTATTTGCGTCTAATCAACTTAATATCCGTCTAAGTATTATCCCTAAGAAATGCGTCTGTCTGTCGCTGAGATGTTATATCGACTGCATGTATTCGTTTCCACACAACCAAAATTCCCTTACTGCTAATCTTCCCCTTTTCATGGTTTAATTCGCATTCGTGGGAATTAGCCTATTAGTAATAAAAATTGGGTCAAAGGGCTCTACTTTGTTATTTTTGTGTCTTAAAAATAAACACAAGCTGCTCACTAAACTACCCCTCGATTAGATACGCCCACCCATCTGTGCATTAGAGCCTCGCCGACAACCGCTCGTTTCGTGTTTGTAAATACTAATAACCAAGGAAAAATGATATACAGGGAAATTTAAAATATAAGATAAACTATTTACAATCCTACATATATGTATGTATGTATGTAGCTTATAGACTCGCAAACTATGCATTTCATCATATGATGACCTTAATCAAAGTTGTTTTACATGATCCCGGGATGGTTTCTGAGTTTGTACCACCAACCTAAGTAAAAAATTATTTTTTTATGTGTTTTATTTTTTTGTACAAACTGTTCTTTTTTAATTCTGTATGATGTAGAACCAAAAGATACATACAGTCCTAAATTTTCACTTTTCTATGACCAACCGTTATTTTTTATAGCCATCTAAAATTTGCCTCTTCTATATATAAATAATAATGAATATTTGTATGTATGTATGTACCTTATAGACTCGCAAACTATGCATTTCATCATATGCTGACCTAAGCAAATTTGTCGTTATCGCGGGGGGTGGCGGCGACGACGGATCGAAGATCGACGAATTTAAATTATATATTACAATACAAGCTGACAGGCAGACGATCAAAAAGGAAAGGCCAGAACGAGATGGCTGTTTGACATAGAAGACGACTTGAAAATTATTAATTTAAGACAATGGATAAGAAGAACATAAGGAAGGTCTAAATGGAAGGGCATAGAAATATAGGCAAAGACCCATCCACGGTAATGAAAAAACGAATAATTGAAAATACATACAACATTTAATTTTCTCGTTTTTATCACCCATCCCTATTTTTAATAGCCATATCAGTAATTTAGTAATTCTTTACCGTGTTCAATAAATTGACCGATTATGACTAGACCAGCAATCCCCGCCAGGCGTCTATCGGTGTCACTTCTTACTCAGTAAACAGCAATATATTTGTTTATGTATGTATCGAGCGTAGTTGTGACGTTTTTAATCGCAAGTTTTTTGGGAGTTTGCGGAATAAACTTTGAGTGTCCATGGTTCGGGCAAGGAAAATTAATCGTGCATTGAAAAACCGCCATTGTTTTATATTTACGCACGGCAAAAATATTGCTTATCAGAATAAATTAAATTGATACTTTTATATTGGGTAATACGTAATATTTTTTAAGTATTTTTTTGATTTTCTGTTAGTTTTTATTTATTGAACTTTTACACATTTCCGGCACGTAGCGTAGTCTCCGAAAAAACTGATTTTACAAAGGGGTGTCTGATGATACGATACGTTAAGGCGGTACGAAGTTCGCCGGGTCAGCTAGTTGGATATAAAATTTTAATCACTGTAAATATATATTTTTATAAACTGCTATGAAAATTGTATACATCAATGTGGTAAACAATTTTACCATAAAGTTCTTCTTCTTTCAGTGCCGTCTCCTATCGGAGGTTGGCTACAATCACAGCAATTTTAACTTTGTTGGCTGCAGCTCTGAACAATTGTATTGAGCTGCACCCGTACCACTCCCTTAAATTTCGCAACCAGGAAATCCTTCTACGTCCCACATTTCTTTTTCCCGAGATTTTTTCTTGGATTATGAGTTTTAGCAGGGAGTACTTTTTGCCTCTCATTATGTGGCCTAGATATTCCAGTTTTCTCGATTGTATTGTTTTTATGAACTCACATTCCTTCCCCATCTTCAGCAAAACATCTTGATTTGTTACCCTATCTGTCCATGGTATTTTCCACATTCACCTTTAGCAACACATCTCGAATGCCTCAATGTTTTTAATGTTTTTTTTTATTTCAGTGTCCAAGTTTCCATGCCGTACAACAGTACGGAGAAAACATATCACGTTAATATTCTCGTTTTTAATTTTAAATGTATGTCCCGGCAGCATAGGAAATTTTTCATTTTAATGAATTATTGTCTTGCTATAAATTAAATAAAGTTACCAATAAAAATAATAATAAAGCTCACCATAAAGTTAAAGATATCAAATGTTTATAATTTGTTCTATTTTTCACGCATTTAGCATTTGTATTCTACTATTCAGACCGCATAAAAGCATTAATACTATTTTTTCACTAATTACCAACATACTGCTTTCTTAATATCTTCTCAGAGACCCTAACCTTCTCTCAATGTTTGTGATGAGACCTTCTTTGAATATATGAATGTGAAAACGGTCGCAAAGAATTATATTACAGTTAAGGATATATAAAGGGAAACGCTATCAGGGTCGTTAGAAAGAGCAAAGGAACAATGCGAATGTGAACGAGCGACAGCAAAACTCAGAAACATTTTGAATAGAATTACAAACCGGGTTTGAAGTGAATAAAGGGACAAATAATGTCTGTGCGATTTAGAGGAGATACTGGGTTACTTGATAAACGTTTGAGATTGGGATTGTTCATCGCTTTGGCTGTGTAAGAAACGACAAGACATATGTTTTGTTTTATTGTGAATAACGGATCCTATAACAACTTGAATATAAAAAAAAAATCCAAATAAACGCTTATAAGTAGATACTGCGTTAGGCTCTAACAAGATAACAACCTAAATTGTTTAGTTAATACAGTAGTTTAATAACTAAATTTGTGTCTACCGAATTGGAACAATAAGAAATAAGTATGGAACTAATAGATTTTGCAACGCCAATATCTTTGGCAATCTTAAGGGCGATGCTGTGTAGTGAGTTTAGAGTAAATTGAATTAGTACCTTATATGCGTATATATTTCATAATCATCAAGATCAGTAACACAGAATATTTTTTTTTTATTAGAAAAAGAAGTCGCATCCACCAAAAGGTTATTAGCGACGGAACAAAATATAAATAACAAAAGTAAACAACTACAGGTTGTACAGAATGTTTATGGATTTTAGATAATTAACTATATTGTCGCAGGAATAGTTTTGACCTAGAGCCTGTGGTAGAGCGTTTGGGATCTTGTAGCGCTGTCTTTCTTGGTCATATTTACTACAAACTATTAAAAAGTGTTCGACTGTTAATCGGACGTTACACTGATCGCATATAGATGGATTACTCTTTGTGAAAAGGTAAGAGTGCGTTAACCTGGTATGTCCTAGACGTAAACGCGCAACCGCAATTTGTTCTCGTCTATTGCGCGACGATGGAAACCACTGAGACACATTATTTTTTATTTTATTTAACTTAGAATTAGATTGAGACCACTCATTTCGCCTCAAACACAACACTTTATTTTTAAAATAAGCTTTTAAGTCACTGGAAACACACTTGTCTATCGGCTCTGAAAAATCACTTAAAATTGCCTCTCGTGCAGTCATGTCAGCTTCTTCATTTCCTGTTATTCCGACGTGTGAGGGAACCCATACAAATTGAACGCTTCTTCCATGTTCATGAGCTTGGGAAAGACGATGGAAAAATCCATCAATGTTCCATTGAAGTATCGAGTTGAATGTTGTTAACAGATTCGGAGTTAGATGATACTGAGCAATTATTTACAGAAGAGTCACTGTCTAAGTCAGAAATCTCTTTCCCTAAATGGTTAAGAAGTTTCTTTTGAAGTTTTGTAAACTTAGTTTTTGTAGATCTATCATTTGCATATTGATAGCTGCTTTGTAAAAGATAGAGTAAACCAGGCATATCAGTTGTAAATTCTTTAACGACGCTAATAGTGTCGGGGGAGCCTTGGACATTATCAATCAGTAAGGACAATTGGTGGTAATTTAAAACGAATGGTGGGGTATGATTATCAATAAAATTTTCAAGAGTTTCCCGTGTCGATGGGACTTTAGATGAGCGCGGTTTTTTTGGTTTAGAAGATTTGGGTTTTGCAAACAGATTTTGTGATGAAATTGCTGAGTCTGAAGGAGGAGTATCGATCTCACCAATACTGCGTTTTATGGAAGAACTTGCGTTTTCGCAAGTGCTATTAGAGTTTTCACTTAGATGTTGTGGCTTTATTACCTTTGGAAGTACTGGAGCAGACTCATTGGTAATGACAGAAGTCGAGCTTGAAGTTTTGATTGTAAGATTGGTTGAAATGGTTGTTTCGGAAAGTTGTGGTGATGTATCAGTTTTATTGGAGTTTTCTGCAGTTGTATCTAATGGAAGAGGTGCTGATAGATTGGAGGATATTGCTTTAGGAGTTTGTGAAAACGGTATTGCCGCTGAATGTGGATGACTGAAAGTGTTGCTATGAGTAGGAGTATTAGTAATTTCTTGGTCATGGAGATTTGTAGGTGTAGGTGATATGCTCGGATTTGATAATGCATAACTTGATGACTGCTGAGTGTTTGGTAACTTGTGTAATATACTTGTTGGATCTGTTTGATTTGGTACTTCATTGTTTGAATCAATATGAGTTGATTCCGTTACTGAACTGTTATTGCATTGGGATGATATGTGTCCTGTATTTTTGCAAATAAAGCAGGTGAGTGTACCTTGTGACAAAAATATGCGGTAAGGTGTTTGGTCGAAATTTATTAGAATAGAATCTGGAATTGGTGATGTTATAGGGCTTACATAAACTTGCCTCCGAAAGCTCAATATGTGACTATATTCGGGAAGAGTTGAGCTAATTTTCAGAAATGTTATTGGGGAAATAAGCTTTAAACCAATATTCTGTAATTCTTCAACTAATACTTGATGAGGAATTGACGGGCAGACACCAGACAAGACTAGTCTTTCTGCTGGAGAGACAAGTCTCCGTGCTGTTACAACTTCGCCGAGTACTTCTATAGAGCCATGTTGTTGCATGAAATTATCTACTACGGTTTTGTTTGCCAAATACATGCAGATTCTATTATGAGATAATCTAGATGAAAAAATAATATTTTTTGGGTTGATTATTGTGCCCAACGGAATTAAATAATCCTGAAGTTTAGCATTATCGATACAACTAAATACAATTGCTTGGGTCTTACTTGGAAAAGAATTTGAAGCGGCTGATGCATAACTGTTTGTGTTATTCGAACGTTGATTTACTGGACTGGTTAGATCGGAAGGTGTGTTTACATTGTGTGAGGTCATTTTAAGCTGCGGTGGCGAAAGCTTCAGTCCGGCTCTGGTAAATGACAAACCAACCGCATGCTAGCTAACCTCACAAAATTATTGAACGGTGGTGTATATTTATTATTTGACGTTTTCTTTTCACAATAATAAGTAATAATTACGTATAGATGACTTACGTAGTAGTATCTAGTAGTTAAACACTTTAATTTTAAAAAACTATTTAATAATACCACTTGTTTTAAGTAAAAACTAGGAGTACAATATCAGTACCAACACAGAATATTGTATTGTTTTATTTTGCCAAATATTTTTTGTGTTATTTTTTAATCGTAATTATAGCTTAAACAAGAGGCAACTAAAAAGTAATTTTACTACTGTACAAACAAAATTTACGATTTTAAAATAACAGTAATTATTCAATAGATATGCTGAATCTCTGAAAACGAATCAACTCAGTAGTTATTTGTATGTATTCTGTTTGAAATTAAGTAAAAATATTTTTCTTTGAAGTAAATATTCAAAGAATAGGTTTGATCATAATCCAGTCCAGTTTTCATCTGGTAGTTTCCACAGAATGGTAAAAGCCTCTATATGAATAAAGTTTTGAAAGAAAGATACCGCCTGATCAAAAAGAAGTCTACACCTCTCTGCACAGAGCCTGATAATATTAACGCATTAAAGAGATCAACACACATCCACAACATTCTCGACAGAAATCATGTTTTATAATGAAAAATAAGTCCTCAAACACAAGCATTAATGGAAGAGAGGAAAAAAATACAAAGTAATAGAAGCAGAGTTTACCATGAACTTGGAGAGATAAGTAAAAGAAATAAAAAATTATTAGGACGAACAACCGAAAGCATAAAAGTGAACAAATCCAAAAACAATTGAAATAATTAATACAAGCCTTAAAAGGTCTAAGCAGAAAATTGAAAAATATGACAAAAAAAAATAACGAAAGTAAAGGCAAAATATAGATCACCAACGGAGATGAATTACAGACGGAGATGAATGAAGGAACAGTAGAAGATTTCTGTAAATTATTTTAATGATTTTAATTTACAGTCATGTAGTAAGATTTTTCATTAGCTACTTGTATAATTCTGTCCAGTCAGATTATTATTATGCTGGGAATAATCAACTTACATCTTACATTATTATACTGAGAACAATTTTTAACTATTTTGTTTCTAAAAGACTAAGTTTTCACTCTAATGGTATATAAAGCAACATAATGTTATTCTACATCCCACCAGACTGAAAACAAAGGGAACCTTCTCTGGTTACACCTCCGAGGCTTCTACAATTTGCAAGCCATACGGATGCTGAGACTAAGGACGATGAGGGAATTTTAAAATTTATAATTCACGTCCCATCTGCTCAGCGCGGTAAAGTTCCAACGAGAATGGTTCCCTTCGTACTCCAATCGGAGTAAACATATAAATCGAAAATGAATAACCATTTTCAATTTCGTTGTAAACGAAAATACAGCCGCAACATATTCCAGTCCAATCAGAGAGTGCAGCAAGCACCTCTACCGGTTTCTAAACTTATTAGTCTCTCATCAGGAGGCACATATGCTGCTCTCTCTGATCCAACCAAAACAAACCCCGACGTGCAGTCCCAGATTGCAACGAACGAAACGGCATAGATGCCCTAGCGGCAACTGCTACCAAATTATTAAGTTTTCACTGTAATGGTATATAAAGCAACATAATGTTACTCTACATCCCACCAGACTGAAAACAATGGGAACCTTCTCTGGTTACACCTCCGAGGCTTCTACAATTTGCAAGCCATACGGATGCTGAGACTAAGGAAGATAAGGGAATTTTACAATTTATAATTCACGTCCCATCTGCTCAGCGTGGTAAAGTTCCAACGAGAATGGTTCCCTTCGTACTCCAATAGGAGTAAACATATAAATCAAAAATGAATAACCATTTTCAATTTCGTTGTAAACGAAAATACAGCCGCAACATATTCCAGTCCAATCAGAGAGTGCAGCAAGCACCTCAACCGGTTTCGAAACTTATTAGTCTCTCATCAGGAGGCACACATGCTGCTCTCTCTGATCCAACCAAAACATATTTTGTTTCTGTTTAACTACAAAGAGTTTTATAGTTTTGACAACTGTCAGATTTAAGAAAATTAACAAAAATAAACTTTTAGTTCTGCATCTAATATCAAGTTGTCACTAGGGCAATACAAATATGTAATTTTAAACGCTCAAGTGTAATTCGGTAAGGTTATTTCATGAATGAAACTGTATTCATAAATAATTTTAACTAATATTTTATTGATACCTTCGTCTGCATATTTGCTAAACCAGCTCATGCTGTTCACTTTGACACGTTGTAAAACATTAATTTTAATAAATCTCACTTAATATATATTTCATCATCCAGCCTCAAAAGTCCACTGCTGAACATAGGCCTCCTCCCCTCGTTTCCAACCCCATCTATCCTGCGCCGTCCTCATCCAGTTTTTATTTACCTTTCTTAAGTCGTCAGTCCATCTTGTAGGCGGTCGACCGACGCTTCTCTTGTCTTCTCTTGGCCTCCATTCCAATAACCTCTTCGTCCATCGCCCATCTGTCATTCTGGCTACGTGTCCTGCCCATCTCCACTTCAACCTGGCTATCCTCTCGATGACGTCAGTCACCTTTGTTCTTCTCCTGATTTCTTCGTTTCTGATTTTGTCTCGCAGAGTTATTCCTAACATTGACCGCTCCATTCTTCTCTGCGTGACTCTTAGTTTGGTAGCCGAGGCTTTAGTTAAGGTAAGTGTTTCTGATCCGTACGTCAAGACTGGGAGGACGCACTGATCGAATACCTTTCTCTTTAGACATGTGGGTAACTCACTTTTAAAAGTTTCTCTCAGTTTTCCAAATGCTGCCCACCCAAGACCGATTCTTCTCTTCAGCTCATGAGTCTGGTTATCCCTGCCAATCGTAATTTCATGTCCCAGGTATTTATATCTATCTACGAGTTCTATTTCCTTCCCACCAATACTGATGTTCTGGTTGGGTACCAAATTTGTCATTATTTTTGTTTTCGAGATGTTTATATTTAAACCTACATTTTCTGTAGCTACAACGAGTTCTTGTACCATCTCTCTTGCCATACCTAGATCCTCAGCTACTATGACTATATCATCGGCGAAACGTAAGTTGTTTAGGTATTCTCCATCTATTTTTATTCCCTTTGTCATCCAATCCAAACTCTTGAAAGCATGTTCTAAGACCGTATTAAAAAGTTTAGGTGACATTGGGTCTCCTTGTCTAACCCCCCGTTCTATTTTTATGCGATTACTGTTAGTATGTAATTTGACAGTGGTTGTTGCCTGTAAGTATATTTTGTGTAATAATTTTGTATACCTATAATCTAGCCTGCATTCTTTAAGCGACTGTAATATTTTGCTAAGTTCAACTGTGTCAAAGGCTTTATGAAAATCGATAAAAAGTAGAACTAGGGGTTTATTGTATTCCACTACTTTCTCTATCAGGGTTTTTATACTTTGTAGATGGTCATTTGTTCCGTAATTTTTTCGGAATCCTGCCTGTTCTCTTGGTTGATAAGTCTCTAACTTTCTATCCATTCTCTTAATTATTATTCGCGTAAATATCTTATATAAATGGCTGAGGAGGCTAATCGGTCTGTAATTCTCTAAATTGGCTTTGTCTCCTGCTTTGTGTAATAGAATCATAGTAGCGTTGTTCCAGTCTGTTGGAATATTGGCGTTGTGAAGGCAGATATTGAAAAGTTGTTTAATTTTTTCAAGTAGTATATTTCCTCCAATTTTTAGTGCTTCTGATACTATTCCATCTTCACCTGGGGTTCGATTATTTTTCATTTTCTTCAGAGCCTCTTTGATTTCTGATTTTGTTATATCGGGCATTAAATCCGATCCTTGATTTAATACCCCAGTTTTTACTGTAATTGGAGGTTGCGCATTGTCATCTTTTTTTCTTGATTTGTATAACTCTGTGTAGAACTCTTCGACTTTTGTTAATATTTCATCTCTGTTTGTAGTTTCTTTTCCAGTTCTGTTTCTTAGTTTGTTGATTTCTATTTTTCCTTTTTGTACGCTTACGTTCTTCAAAACTTTCATGTTCTTATTTTGCTCTATTGCTTGTTTTGTTTTTTTCTACATTGTAGTTTCTTATGTCTTTTCTTATTGACTTTGTGATAGTCTTATTTATTTGATTTAGCGCTTCTTTGCTGGAACTTGTATCTCCTTTCATCTGTCGTCTTAGTTCTATAAGGGTTTTAGTAGGTTGACTTAGTTTTTCATCTTTTTGGTTTGTTGGACAGTATTTAGTTTGAGCCTGTTGTATTGTGGTGATTATTTGCTTGCTCAGTATATTAATGTCTGTTGTTGTTGTATCTTTCAATGTATCATTAATATATTTTTCGAACTCCTAAATATTAGTTGGTTTTACCCATTTCTTTGTGTGTTTCTTATATATATATATATATATATATATATATATATATATATATATATATATTATATAATATATATTTACAAAGACTTAAATTTTGTTTGTCAGTATTAAAGATAATTTGTCGAATATCACACGATAGTAAGTATAGATACGAAAATAATGCCAAATGTTTCTCTCAAACTTGTTGCTATTCGGCAATAGACACGAGAGCACAGTGGGCTCTTGCGTCTATTGCCAGGCAACAAGTTTTCGACAAATTGTCGCATTATTTTCAGTTTATTATTGGGAATATATTGGGAGTTATATTAATATTGGGGATTATACAGGGTGTAACAAAAATACAGGTCATAAATTTAATCGCATATTCTGGAACCAAAAATAATTCGATTGAACCTAACTTACCTTAGTACAAATGTGCACATAAAAAAAGTTACAGCCCTGTTAAATTACAAAATGAAAATCGATTTTTTCGAATGTATCGAAAACTATTGGAGATTTTTTATTGAAAATGGACATGTGGTATTCTTATGGCAGTAGCATCTTAACATCCCATAAAAATTTTATGGGGGTTTTGTTCCTTTAAACCCCCCCAAACTTTTGTGTACGTTCCAATTAAATTATTATTGTAGTACCATTAGTTAAACACAATGTTTTTAAAACTTTTTTGCCTCCTGGTACTTTTTATAAAAGTCAGTTTTTATCGAGATATTTCGAATATTTTTCAAATCCACCACATATTTGTATATGGTTAAGTACTATTATGGAGACTTGGTAATAATATGAACATTTATTTATGATTTACATTTTTAGGGATATTTTGAACCATATTAAAAAAGAAGTCACATCTCGATAAAAGGTGCCTTTTCGAAAAAATACAAAGAGGCAAAAAAGTTTTAAAAACACTGTGTTTAACTAATGGTGCCGTAGTAATATTTTAATTGGAACGTACACAAACATTTGGGGGGTTTAAAAGAACAAAACCACCATAAAATTTTTATGTAAACATATTGAAAAATAAGCCTCAACTCGATAAAAACTGCCTTATCGAAAAAATACTAAGAGGCAAGAAAGTTTTAATAATATTGAATTTAACTAACGGTACCACAATAATAATTTAATTGAGACTTACACAAAAGTTTGGGGGGGTTTAAAGGAACAAAATCTCCATAACATTTTTATGGGGTGCACAAATTTCAATATAATTTTTATTTAAGATGTTCCTGCCATAAGAATGCCACATGTCCATTTTCAATAAAAATCTCCAATAGTTTTTGATATATTCGAAAAAATCGATTTTCATTTTGTAACTTCAAAGGGCTGTAACTTTTTTTATGTGCATATTTGTACTAAGGTAAGTTAGGTTCATTCGAACTATTTTTGGTCCCAGAATATGTGATTTAATTTATGACCTGTATTTTTGTTACACCCTGTATATAAAAATCAACCATTAGTGATTAGTGAACCAAGGATACGAATTGATGCCTGATATATTAACAGAAGGAACGCACTGAAGAAAATGAGAAGAAATAAAGGTCCGGAAGAAGATAATATCGTTATAGAAGCCGCAAAGATGGGATGAGGCAGACTTTAAGAGAATATAAAGGAACCATCTCTACAAGTTATTCACAATTATAAAAACAAATAGACTGGAGAAAAAATTAGATATTTACCAGCCTAGAGAACAGACACGTATTAGGAACAAAATTTGGCGTTAAAGACCGCCTGCACTACATCAAAAAAGGGATTACAGAAAAAGCAATGGAATACAACCTACCGTTGGTCCTAGCTTATTTTTTTTTTCGGAAAGGATTTGATGTGATAGAAATAAACAGCGTAATGAGAGCGTTGAAAGTCATATAAATTACCGTTACTCTACACTGATCGCGAACATGTACAACAATGCATCCATGACCATAAGATTCACAGAGATCAAAATGTATAAAAATCAAAAGAGGAGACCAGAAGATAGGTTATCTCGGAAACTATTTACGACAGTTCTTGAACATATTTCAAACACTGGTTATGGGTTACCAAAAGAATCAATGTCAATAGCGAAATCTTCCAGCACCTACGATTCTCGGACGACACAGTTCTGCTAACAGATAACTTTAAAGAGATTGGAACTGTGTTTAATGAATTAGATTCCGCCTGTAAGAAAATTGGTCTGAACATTAATTTTGGAAAGATATAATACATGACAAATCAGGTACCAAGCGAAAATGCAGACTCAGGATCTCTTTTTTTATTTAAACAATACCGACAATGATATTAAGAGTAAATTATTTGAGCAACATAAACAAAAAACAAATGAAACAGAACCATTTTTAATCAGATTTTAATTGTTGGATATAATAACTGTGTAATATCTTTCTTGTTTTGTTTTATGACTTGGTGCGTATTTTGTATGCCTTTTTCTAAGAATAGGCAATTAATTAGTATAATTTTTAATAGTTTCATGTGTTCTTCTTCTTCTTAAAGATCCATCTCCTATCGGAGGTTGGGTATCATAAGGTCACTTTGTTGACTGCCTCTCTGAACAGTTGTAATGGACTACAGTTAAACCATTCTCTAAGGTTCCTCAGCCAGGCGATGCGTCTTCTTCCTATACTTCTTCTTCCTTGGATCCTTCCTTGCATAATCATTTTCAGCAACTCATATTTTTCTCCTCTGGTAATGTGATGACCCAAATATTTAAGTTTGGACCCAACCTTTCATTTCCATGTTGTGTTTTTGAGACAATCATGAATTTAGTTTTTTTCTTGTTTATTTTTAATCCATATAAAATGCAATAATCTTTAATCCTATTTAACAATTCTTGTAGCGATTCCAGGGTGTTTGTCATTATAACGGTGTCATCAGCGAATTTTACGTTATTTAATATTCTTCCGTTTATAGCGATTCCATCACTTAGTTTCGCTATCGCTTCCTGAAATGTGGCTTCATTGTACACGTTAAACAGTAGCGGCGACAGTCCACAACCCTGCTTACTCCTCTCTTTGTATCAATATTTTCAGACTCTTGTTCTTTTACCTTTATATTGGCCTTTTGATTCCAACACAGATTGATGATAATTCGTAAATTCGTCTGCCTATATCTCTGTTTCTCAATAATTCTATTAGTTTTTCATGTCGGACCCTGTCGAACGTTTTTCCGAAGTCGATAAAACAGGAATAAATATCCAGGTTCATATCTAAGCATCTTTGAGAGAGGACATTAAACGCAAACAATACCTCTATTGTTCCAAGTCCTTTGCGGAACCCAAATCGGATATCATCCATGTGCTATTTAACCTTCCTTGACTAACATTCGGTCTGTGAGACGGACCACTTAGATTTTTTATGATTATATCCAAATTGTTCGTTATACATCTTCGCCGCCATCAGTAGCTGCTGATTCAGGTGTTTTGTTTTTAGTGTTGAAGTTTGAGTTTTCAGTGTCAAATGATTATGCAATTATACGCTGTGAGCGCGTACGTAGAGGGGATATTTACAAATTCGCGAGCGCCAGTAGCGGCAAGTCTGTAAACGTTTACCGGAAATTTGACATAAATGTCAAAGCGATTAATTTAAAATTAAAATTAAAAACATTAATTATAAAAAATATTAGTTGGTCAAAGCTGTGGTATATATTTTTACCTTAAATATATTTACGTTTTAAATACTGAATTTAAGTTTTTTTAATGTTCCATAATGTAATTATAATTTAATCTATTAATCTTAGCGCCATCTACACGATCATTGTGAAAGTACCCGAAGTAAGAAATTCATATTTTATCAATAGAACGTCAAAATGATTAGCAAAATCTTAAAAAAATCGATTACAATTTAATTATTTTTTTGCGTTGTAAATGTTAAGCGATAACAATTAAATAATAAATTTAAAAATTACCGGTGAAAGTTGAATTAGTAATCCGCTAGGAGCGCCACCAGCGAAGCTCAGAGCGTATAGGCAAATTTTATGTCAGAGACCGATGTTGGACGTGACATACTCGATGAAAAAAATATTTATATTAACGAGAAAACGTGCGAACAGGTGTTGATAAATTATAAACCAATTGCCAGAAGTAAAGTGAAGCTAGGTACGTAAAAACAGCAATGGAAAAATTGAGCTTTTTTTTCACAAATGAGATGTTATACCGGGTGTATAATAAATAATGGGCCATAGCTTAACCCTATATTCCTGAGGTTAAAATAGGTCGATTAAATCTAACTTACCTTAGTACAAAAGTTGATAATAACCGAGATACAGGGTGTCAAAGTTAAACTTTTATTTTATTTATTTTTGAATATTTCCTTACAGGAATGGGACAACAACACGAAATTTGGTAAGTGGTTCTGGTATTGTACACCCTACTAAATTGTGTTAAACAAACGTTTCTGGCTACTATCAGAGGCGTACGACGGGGGAACGTGGATGGTTGACCCTTCTCAATTTCTGCGCCACTGGCGGAATTTCTATTTTAGTGAAATTTTTTTATTCTCCAATACTTTCTATGTAAAAAATATACTCTTTATTCGTAACGATAAAGCCATTAGTTTTCGAGATACTTGAAGCTAAAAACGAAGGAGCCTAATACATTAATCAAAATAAGTATGCCTTTTCACTTTTAACTTCAAAGATCTCGAATACTAATGACTTTATCGTTACGAATGAAGAGTATATTATTTGCATAGAAAGTATTTGAGAATCTAAAAATTATGCTAAAATAGCAGTTTCGTTAGTGGCGTAGGATTTGGGAAGGGGCAACCATTCACTTTCCCCTGTCGTACGCCTCTGGTATTAGCCAGAAACAATTATTTAACATCATTTAGTAGGGTTTACAGTGCCTACACTTTCTGCCAAGTATGACACGGATATGTCAAATTATTTTACAGTATTCTTTTTTTTTAATAATTTATTCTTTATTTAAAACTTTAAGAATTATGTGTGCCCGGTACTATAAAACTATTTGTCATATCCGTATGATACTTGGCAGAAAGTGTAGGTACTGTACATTCTACTAAACTATGTTAAATAATCGTTTCTGGTTAATATCAGAGGCGTACGACAGGGGAAAGTGGATGGTTGACCTTCCCAAATACTACGCCACTGATGAAACTGCTATTTTAGCATAATTTTTTTATTTTCCAATACTTTCTATGTAAATAACATACTCTTTATTCGTAACGATAAAGTCATTAGTTTTCGACATATTTGAAGTTAAAAATAAAAAGGCACACTTATTTTGATTAATGTATTATGCTACTTCGTCTTTAGCTTCAAATATCTCGAAAACTAATGGCTTTATCGTTACGAATAAAGAGTATATTATTTACAGAGAAAGTATTGGTGAATAAAAAAATTGCACTAAAGTAGAAATTCCGCCAGTGGCGTAGAATTTGGGAAGGGTTAACCATTCACGTTCCCCCGTCGTACGCCTCTGGTAGTAGCCAGAAACATTTGTTTAACATAATTTAGTAGGGTATACAGTACCAGCACCACTTACCAAATTTCGTGTTGTTGTCCCATGCCTGTCAGACAATATTCAAAAATAAATAAAATAAAAGTTTAACTTTGACACCCTGTATCTCGGTTATTATCAACTTTTGTACTAAGGTTAGTTAGCTTAAATCGACCTATTTTAACCTCAGGAATCGGAGGTTAAGCTATGGCTCATTATTTGCCAGACACCCTGTATAATTGTTTTTATTTTCTTTGATATGTGTTCATATTTAAGGGGCTTAGTAATTAAAAATAGGTATCATTCTTGTTTAGTTTCACTCCTTCAAGGAGTAAACACAATCCTACGCTTGAAAGTGTGTCAATAGAAATATTTTTTATGTCCGTTTCTGAGACCGAAGTTAGCTTTAAGGTGAAACAGTAGCGATCAACAGGTAGCCAAAACGCGTTCCAAGATTGCGGCTGTAATTTTGAATATGTTTTCGAGATATTTGGCACACGTATTCGTAATATAATAAAGAATGGCGGTACAGAGCCCAATTTGAAAAATATATTAATATGTGGAAATTACTCTGTAATTAATTACAATATTCAAAAAACGAGCCGGTACCGCCATTAAGAAGAACAAAAAAATACACTTTCTTCAAATAAACTTTTTATCCGATGTCTAGATTTTGTGTCATTTTGGAACTAGGTACTAATGAAATAAAAAATTTTAGTAGTTCCAAAATGACACAAAATCTAGGCATCGGATAAAAAAGTTTATTTGAAGAAAGTGTATTTTTTTGTTCTTCTTAATAGCGGTACAAGCTCGTTTCTTTAATATTATATTTAATTACCGAGTAATTTCCACATATTAATATATTTTTCAAATTGGGCTTTGTACCCCCATTCTTTATTATATTACGAATACGTGTGCCAAATATCTCGAAAAAATATTCAAAATTACAGCCGCAATCTTGGAACGGGTTTTTGCTACCTGTTGATCGCTACTGTTTCCTCTTAATGTTCAGAAAACCTATGTTAGTATCGGAAGGTTAAGGTTTATTTTATAAAATTTAAATTTTTCCCAAAATAATGCTAGATTTTACTATTGTATGTTCTGATCTTCTTCTTCTTGTTGTTTAAGATACGTTGGTTTTTCTTCCATTTATAAAATAAACTAAGCTCTCTTCCTAAATGATTCCTTCTGGTCTGGATATATCTTTTATTGTTTGCGTTTGTACTTTATGTGTGAAAGGTTGTTTAGATATTGGTCAGGTGTTGGTTACGTGATAATAAAGATTTTCAGTTCGATTACTATTTTTGTAAAGCAGTTGTATATATTTTATCAATATAACGTAATTTTGACGTATTTTTAAATCTTCAATACTCTGTAATAGAATTCTTAAAACTAACTCAAGCTTTACGGCGAGTAAATCTCTAGAGAATTTCTCGTTGCTTTATGTTATATTCAAAGTCGGTTACGTTCGGTCATACCCATAATAGAAGATGCTTGTTTCGCATATAACATTTGTCTGTTTTGGGAAATCTTATTCGGAGTGACATTAGGCGACCAAGAGAGAAACTGTCGTGCATACAGAGCAGCTCGCTTGATTTCTCTGCCAGTCGATGATTCTCTCAAAGCGAGAGGGCTCTTCTTGGGTTTTAAACTTAATTTACTTATGAGGAAAGTCAATGCAAGCGTACTTTGTATGTTAACTGTTAGAGGATCTGTTTAGTATGTATGTATAATGTAAGTTACAGTAAAACACTTTATTTGCGGCTTAAATTTTGAAAGAGACAAGCCAATTAGTAGAATTTTACTAGCAAGTAGATCAATGTATTAAATTTACGATTATTTAAAGAGCAGTTACACTGTAGAATATATATTTACAGTTTATAACTTCCAGGCTAAACCAAGATGTTCTTGAGAATTTTTTGCATATATTTGAGGCATGGGTGCTAGTAATGATCACCCTTCTCCTCTCGACTTTCGGTACAAACTTCGATGGTAAATTCTAATCAAAAATTCGACAGAAATTTTTGACAGAAAATCGAAATACAACAGATTTTAATGAGGAGCGTTTGTTGGATATTTTCAAGTACTCTTAGGGCGTAACATCTGATCCAGGATCAGAAGAAGTTTGATTGACGCAGAAAATGTTGTTGAACCTGGCAAAAATTGACGAGCCGCTCCAAACAAAAGAATATGCGGAAAAAAATTGTAAGAAATTCTTTTGTAGAACCAGATAATTAGCAACAAGATTATTATTATTATCGATAATTAAACAGGGGAGCTAATCCAAGATTTATAGGTGAAAGACAAAGTGAGTTAGGAATCATTGAAATATGTAGCAGGATTTGTAGCATACAGATTTAAAAGTAAATACTCGTTGGAAAACCCTACTGCAGGTATGGACATTAATAGATCACCTGACTGGATACAAGCTATCTCTAGAGGTTCTCTTTTACATCCAAATGATGATCTGTGGGAGGTTGCTCTAAAACTGGAGACTGACTTTCATAAAATGCATGGTAACTCTTTATCTGAAGAGGAGAACATTTTTCACAAATTAGCTGATAAAACAATGTCACAAATAACAACCACATCGGTGTCTTACGAAGTTGTCCTTTACTTCGCTAAAACTCGAACTTATATTAGGCTATAAGAGTTAAATAGAAAAATTAGTTTTAAAAATGCTCAAAGGAGCCTAGAGAAGAAAATATCAAAATTAACCTAGGTGTTTTAAAAAATTATAGTATTTTTTTTGTTCTCTTGCAATAAATTGTTCTATAAAATGTCCGCATTTTCTCTTTGCTTTTTTTGGTAGGACGATAATATAACTAATAGTATCATTTATAACATCAATGTTTCCTTTATTTGGAAATATTTTTAATTATATATATACACCGTTCTTAGGCGTCAACGCCCTTCGGTAGGGATCTATGGATGAGTATCACCAAGCCGCAAGCGCTTATCCCTTGCCGTACCGCTCCTCCATTGGCTGATCAGACGCCAGTATATTCCACACCAAGCCGTAGACTCTATTGAGTTTTATACTACGGCGTTGGCCTTTTATTAATTTCATGACCTAGCTGAGGCTCGAACTAGCGATCGCAAATCGCAATTCCACTAAACTTGTCGATCGACTGCGCCTCAGCTAACTGGACCGTCTAGATCGACTTGGCAATTTAAAAGAGAAAACATTTCTACAGGTTATTAAGACAATACTTACTTCAAAAAAGTATTAATTTTATTCTAGAATTAATAATTAAGGCTTATTATTTTTGGACGTATTTTCTTGCCAATAATTTTCAAATGCATTTTAATTGAACAAAGTTTATATGGACAAATTGTAAATCCCTAGGAATAATAATAGTACCTAAAACTATTTTCTCTTACAATCAGTTTTCAAAAAATCAGACGCTATAATTTTAAATTCGATAAAATTGAAACGTAATTCCTAAAATTATACATGCATTTACAAAACATTCTCCTCGCGCGTGACGTCACACCAGCGAGAGAGATACGCCACTGCATACCGTGTGTACGTGTATCGTGGATATATACTAAAAAAACGATCATTATAGATGGAAAAAATATCCAACCCATTTAAGGCTATCGGTACATAATTCGCAAATATTTTAGGGTTATCCCTACTTTTTCTGTCTTTACACGGCAAATTACGTGTAGTAAAATTTACACTGGTATTTATATGTAAACATTACTAGAATGTCACTCTACTTGACAATGTCATCATTAACTTTAAAATTCATGGAATGTTCTTGGATAACTGTTATTTGTATAATTGCAAATTATTAATTCAGTTATTAAATGTGATAATTTTTGAAGTTATACTTCTTTAGGCGCGATTGGGAGTGGATTTTTATTATTCTGCGCGCATGCGCACACAGACAATATGAACTTTCTTGGTAAATCTTTTAAGTTATGTATGTATCAGTCAAAAAAGGGTGTGGAAAGAATATATTAGTGTTTTTAGTAAATATATTTATTATAATTTTTGTGTCTTTGGATTTGTCTTGCTTGAGAATAAAATAGTAAGTAAGATTTAAAGTATTTTTATACTTCACTTGATCTATTTGTCACTATGTATGGAAATCTTGTAATTCGTAAAAACAAAGGGTGTATAGCTCAGTGGTAGAGCGTTCGACTGGAGATCCAGAGGTCTCCGGTTCAAATCCGTGTGTTTTCTATTTTTTTTATTTTCGGTATTGTTTTAATAAACGTTTTTGGAAAGTAGTAAGTAAAAATTAGTTTAATCTTTAAATAAAATACAAATAATCTGTTGATAGTATATTTATTTCGTTGAAATCATATAATAGAAGTGTAACTTCTTACGTGCGTACAAAGTAGATACACACACATTCTTTTTTTTCACTAACTACGTATTCAGAGATTGTATCTAATAATTTATATGTACAACAAAAACTAATACTCGATCGAGGAAAGAGAAAAAGCAGTGAAGTGATTTTTTAATAATATATTGTTACTATGGAACGCTTACAATTTTGAACATCTTTAACAACAAAATACTTGGATCACAGAATATATCCTGATGAATTCTCTGCTTGGATCTGTCATAAATAATAAACAATATTAACAATAATAACTCTTTATTAAGTTCACGTCTTAAATCAATTATTTATTTATCAAATACACTATGAGTCATATATTATTTAATCAACAACTCAAAATATTTCCGATGCCATGTCAAATATTTAAAACTGTCACTGTCTTGTCCTTATATTCTATTTGACTCAGTGCGTTGTAAGACAAAGATAGCGAATGTTCGATTTGAAAAATATCACCACGGACATAATGTCAATTTTTTTCGAATCCTGAACAAACTAATAAATATTTTTAAAAAATTCAAACGCAGAATGAAGGACTAAATTATTATCGAGGACCGATAGTCCCTTAGAATATATAAAAAGTTTTTTTTGAATGAGATATTTAAAATTAAAAATCACACTACATTTTCTCTTAGTTTTTCACCCCTGTAACTTATTAAAATAAACATTATAGAAGTTTTCAGGGAATTTCGGACCTCTGTAAGAACGTAATTTTTCATTCTGCCTTTAAATTTTTAATAAATACTTATTAGTTTTCTCAGGATTCGAAAAAAATTAATCCCTATTTAAATACCATTGCAGCCGAAAATACGTACCCATCCCCTTTGTCGATACAAACTGTCAAGAGATAAATAGAGTAGATTTAATTAGCTATGAGAATTAACCACAATTTCAGTTAACAACACGTCTATTTTGACGTTAGATTTCAACTTAAAAAAAAGCATTCTCGAAATTCCTTTCCTATTTAAAATAATCATTTATTGTTAGTTATCAAAACTTACTACCGCCAAGCAGAAAAATCGCAATAGTGTAGAATTCTGGCTTGTCTTTCCGAATAATTTGCAATCCATAATTTTTAAGCAAGAACTCCCTGATGGCATCTCATCAGATGCCATTAGCATCTTTATTTTTACTTATGATTTCTCAGTACAGGGGTAGCCAAACTGAGATATGGAAAAATCATCCTATAACGTATAGCACCAAAGTATGGGTAGTTAAAAGACTTGTATTACCTGTTCGCAAGTGAATGTTGGACATTCAAGCAAACAGACAAAATGAAAAGGTATTATAACAGTCCGTTAACTTTAATTATCTTTATAGTTATTTTATTTAAATTTTAATAACGGTTTGTCATTAAATTATACTTAAAAATAATAAGATCTAATTAAAATAAATCTTTGACTGACGTCATACTTAACTATTAGTTGGCACAAGTACTTCAGTTGATATTAGACACCATTCGCTGTCATGTAAGAGTCGTTCTGTGGGGCTTCTCGTCTAACGACGGGAAATCTTGGACACTTGGCTTGGTACGCTAGAACGGAAAAGTGGCGGATGACTGATTGAAAAGGACGGAAATTTTAATACAATAGTTTCAAGCTTTTATAAGTGATATTTAGTGGCAAATTATTGGTGGTGTCTTGGAGAAGCTAGGAGACTAAGTTTTGGGAGATCCCGGAGGAATTGGAAGTCATGTCATCCGGTAATTTTTTTTTACTCTTAAAAAGTTTGAGAAAAAGGAACGAATATGGCCGCTATCATGTCATATTTAATTCCTATTGAATTTATTTCTGTAAATGTATGAATCGAAGTTGTTCTTTGAATTTAGTATCTTTAATTATATCCATAGTTCGAAAATATACACTCAGATGAAGATTATCTTGTCACATATCCTGTAAATTATATCATTTGGTTTGTGGGGTTATGTCAACCTCATAATATTGAATTCAAATTTTACAGATTACATTCATTATTCTCTATTCTATTAGATTGTGTGTATTCTAGCCACCTTAAATTCGTTCCAAAAGCCAGTATTTTTCTTAAAATTTACAACACATTACATTATCACATACCATTTTTAATAATAAAAAAAATACCCTTTATAGACATATTTTTCAGATAAAAATCATATTCTGTATTAAATATTGAATTTAAAGTTAAATCCCAAATTAATGTGTGTAATGTGAATCAAGGTCAAATCCATCATTGTTTTTGCTAATGATCTTCTTTTTGTTGTTCATTCTGAAAAAAAAGATATCTCATTTCTTTTCCTTTGGCTCTTTGACCTTTCCTTAGATTCTGACATTGAAACTAAAACGGGACATGTTTGTTTTTAGCCACTTGGGGGAAATCTTAAACTGTAACCAGTCCGTCAGCTCCCCTCACAACTGGGAGCAACCGTTCTACGCCAAGCCAGGTCATTTGGAGACCAGCCTGGAGAACCTCCCACATACCTACTTTGTATCCTGCCCTCTGCACCCCAGAAGGGCATCGGTATATTAATTGGTACAAGCTAGCACCATCCCTGTGCTAATTCGCCTACCAGGGATTTTGGAATCCGTAGCAAGGACACTCTCGGGGACCATATAGGGTTTGTTTTGGGACACTTGGTATCTGCTAGTGATTGTCACTTCCACTGTTACACCACATTCATTTTTTGTATAAGACTCGGGACATTTATTTTGATGATTAAGTTTTATAATTTATCGCACATATTTTGTTTCAATATTTAAGTTGCATATTGTTTTTATATATCTATAATAGTTGATAGTGTTCCCCAAACCAGTAAACTCTCTGGTCAAAGAGGTTTGAGCTCAGATCATCTTTTCCCCATATGAGATTCTCTTTACCTTTATATATTACCTGAAATTTACTTGTACCATTTATTTACTTAATTAACTTTATATTTTTACTACTAACCTTGCTTGTCTCCACTTATCAATTTAAATTTATATACTTTTTCCTCTTAATTTGCTTAATTTATTAACTTATTCATATAACTTTTATCTTTCTTTAGTCAATCATAATTATTTAACTTATTTGCTTAACTTTACTTAAATTCATTTTTAATTATATCTTTGGACGCTATTCCCTTTGAATAGCTATCCATTTTACTTGTTATATTTTTTAGTGACTACGTGTCGAAGCAACTGATTTTTATATATCAAGTAGACCGTAGGTTCACCTTAATGAGGCTAGTGCCTATTTAACTCTTTGAGAGTTACGGAAATTATTCATTGTGAATAATCCTCCCTTAATTATATTCTGGTTCATTAGTTCTATAGGGTTTAACGTTGCTGTACGTATTGCAATCGTACAATTATTTGGAGAAGGTTGTTATTTAACCTAGTATATGTAAGTTGGGGGTACGCTCCATATAAGAGCTACTCCAGTACTAATGTAACTATAGTTTTATACTTATATTCTTATATATTTATACTAAGATAGGTAATTGAGTCAAATTGTCATTTTAGAGTTATATAGAGAATAGTTTCACTTGTCATAACTCAGAGGTTGTCAATAATCTAGGTAGTTATATTTAATAAATATTTATTTGTTTTTGTATATCAATTATTTTTTCCCATTTTTGAATTTAATATATTTAATATTTAACAGCAGTGTAAGATACCTGGTAGTTTGGTCCATCCCAACTTCTGGCGCCCATAATTCAGTCTATTGTATTTATCTCCTATATTCTTCTATTTTTATTATATTATTATATTTATTCGATCTATGTTATAAGCATCTCTTTTCATATTCATATTTCTTTTTCTAGTCATCATCCCTCTTTAGTTTGAGCTACTGTTCTTCGACAGGCATGAAAACGAGCCGTACCCATACTTGAGTGTCAAGTTGTTCTCTTGCGAGCCAATTCTATTTAGTTTGCCTCTGTCTTTCCATACTTCTATTATCAGTTCATCACCCTTCCTTCACTCATTTCATTCTTATCATTTTCGTTCTACAAATACTACTGCAAAGTAGTATTTTTGTTACAGTATACCTTGTAAATGTACTGCTGGTGCCAAATGCGAAAAGAGTCTTGGACTGAGAAAATAACCAATTTATCAATCCTCAAACAGATCCAAATAAAGAAGAGACTGCACATTATAGTAGCTAAGAGTATTGCCAAGTTCTTCGGCCACGGTGCTAGAAGAGATGGTTGGGAAATACTTACAGTGACTAGCATTAGGAGCAAGTCGGGAAAATCGCCAACCAGAGATATAGATCTTATTAAGAAACTCACCGACAAGTAGATCAGTTTAATCTTCTAAGTGAATCTGCTGGTTATACTGGAATGCATTGCTGTATTGGATCAACTTATGGCTGAGCACACTGAGCAGTAATTGTATGGCAAAGGATCAAAGCATTATTACATTATTTTTGTGTTGTGGTTTTGCTAGAAGCAAACACTATTCTTACTTCGTCTTTTTCTCTCGAATCCACAGTATTTAATATGTAAGTTCTTTCTCGTCTGTATTATATTTTAGATTTTCCCGTTTCGGATATTTTTTGCAATTTTTAGCTTGGCCGGATTCACCAACGACAAATAGTAGTTTATTCTATGAATAAAGGTATTTGACCAATAAACTGACATTTCTCCATTTTACTAATGTCAATTTAATCAAGACTTATTTTAATTATTTATAAAATAAATACTTATCTTTGAACACATTGGTAAGTTAATCTCGCTGTAAATATTTATGAGAAAGAAAATTCGCCAGTTTACCTTTAAATTATCAAAATTATATTGGCACAAGCGTCTAATAAATTTTATTCGACGAATAGCTATTCATTGATTAATTTGTTGTTGGTGAAACCGAACCTAAGGCTTGCACTCAGTTCATTGTTTACTGTTTATCTACTAAGGTACTGATAGGTACTGATAGTTGACAGTTGTTTTATTATGAAAAGATAAAACCGCCTATTTTTATTGTGTTTATTATTTCGCATTATTTGCCCATTTCTCGCAATACTTCCGTGTTCGTGTTCTCCTGTGTCCATGCTATTCTAAGCATCCTTCTGTAACACCACATTTCAAATGACTGTTGTTTATATTTATGTGTTTTTGCGTCCATGTCTAGCTTTTAAGTCCATATTGCAGGATCGAGAACTAGTAACAGGCGGGCTGAAAAGTTCGTAGGCTAACATAGAAGGAAATTTTTTTTGATAAAATTTTATTTTATCTTTCAATATAGTTACCTTTGAGGGTGATACAACTATTATGGCGGTCATACAAGTTTTCAGTACCATTTTTATAATACAATTTGTCTTTTGCCTCAAAATAAGCCTCAGCTTCGTCGACTTACTCTTCATTGGTGCTAAATTTCTTTCCAGCGAGCATTATATTGAAGTCAGCCAACAGGTAGTAGTCACCGGGAGCCATATCTGGTGAATACGGTGGCTGCGGAGGCAATTCGAAGTCCAATTCATGAAATTTTGCCACCATTTTCATTAACTTGTTACACGGTGCGTTGTCTGATGAAACAGCACTTTATTTTTCTCCACATGGTGCTATTTTAACGCGATTTCGTCCTTCAAACGCCCCACTATCGCAATGTGATAGTAGCTGTAACAGTTTTTTCCTTTTCAAGAGAGTCGATAAATATTATACCATGCGCATCCCAAAATACTGATGACATAACCTTGCCAGTCCACTATTGCGTCTTTCCGCGCTTTGGAGTCGGTTCATCACGTGCAGTCGACCCGGCAGACTGTCGATTGGACTCAGGTGTGAAATTATGGAGTCATATTTCATGCATTGTAATATATCGACACAAAAATTCGATTTTATTAAAATTGAATAGCTTCAAGTACTTCCCAGAATCACCAATTCGTTGTTGTTTTTTATCGACTGTGAGCTCTCGCGGCACCCACTTTGCACAGAGCTTCCGCATACCCACATATTCATGCACAATATATCTAACACATTCCTTTCATATCTTTACAGTCTTAGCTTTCTCAAACAACTTCACTTTATGGTCATCCAAAATTATTTTTTGCACTCTTTTGATATTTTCATCGGTAACAGCCTCTTTGGGGCGTCCACTGCATGCATCGCCCTCGGTGCTCACTTCGCCTCGTTTAAACTTAGCAAACCGTTTCTCAACGGTTGATTTTCCTGGTGCAGAGTCCGAATATTGTTTATCAAGCCAAGCTTTGGCTTTAGCAGTATTTTTTTTTCTCCAAAAAGCAATCAATTACACAGCCCAACAAAAAAAATTTTTTGTCTTGCTGCCGAAAAAAAATCAACTGATTTTAGTTAATTCATCTGTGCAAATACAAACCTTTTCTTTGTATCAGCTCTAGTTTTCGAGATATAACATACTTATCAAATACTTAAATATTCTTACATTTCTGTATATTCCACCACTATAATTGCAATATGTTTATAAACAAAATTAACAAATTCTAAGACAAATGGGCAAATGAACAAAAGGGCCTATTTTGGTGTTCATGTAGGAGATCAAGATAAATCCTGAGCTCCATCTGTAGTGTGCAAAACTTGTATTGGAAACTTGCGACAGTGGACGAAAGGACAAAGAAAGTGTTTAAATTTGGTTTTCCACTGGTATGGAGGGAACCAAAAAATTATTTTGACGATTGCTGTTTTCTGTCTTGTGAATATAAAGGGCATTAATCGTAACAATCGACATACGTGAACATATCCTAACCTGGATTCAGCAATAAGACCAATTCCACATCAGCTTAAGCAGATACCCATTCCAATATTTAGCAGTCTACCTATGTTACCAGAGGATAATGCCGAAGCGTTATTTGACGAACTGCAGACTAATAGATTTGAGGAAGACGACAGTGATTTTGAAGGGGATTCAACACGTCCTGAGTGCTTTACTCAGGAAGAGCTAAGCGATATTATCAGAAATTTGAACCTTCCAAAGGATTTTTCCGAGTTGCTTACCTCCAGACTAAAAGAAAAGAATGTTCTTCACCCAGACACCAAAATTACATACTACCGTAATAGAGATAAAATATATTTTGCCTTTTTTTCTCAGCAAGATGATATGGTTTTTTAAAGGACTGTTAGAAAAAATGGGTGTATCGGAGTATACACCAGATCACTGGCGTCTTTTTATCGACAGTTCCAAACGAAGTTTAAGGTGTGTCCTTCCAAATAATGGCAACAAATATGGAAGTATACCAATTGGGCATTAGAGTGGAATAAATGCTCAACAATTTTAACAAACACGGTTGTCATATTAAAATTCATTACCTCCACAGCCACTTAGACCGTTTCCCAGAAAATTTTCACCAAGATATCAAAACGATGGAAGAGGGGTATCAGGGAGATGGGGCTATCACATGATGGCGGATTACTGCTGGAGTCTTCAAAGGGACCGTCCTTTTAAAGCCTTTGCAAGAAAATCATATAAAAGGAAGTTTTTAGGTGACACCGAATAACACATTTTTGGTGTGACTCAGCCGGTTAGGTTAGATGAAAAGTTAAGTTTTTTTGGCAGATATGTTTGATGATTTTTGTAAGTACATTATTGTACAATAAATATTTTACTTTTTATTCGTATTTGGTTTATTTCATGGGTAGAAGCACTACATATGTAGGTGGTGTTGCGTTAAATTACCCTATATGTTAGAAATGTGATCTGTTGTCGAATTTTCTGAAAACGATCTGATGGAACAAATCTGGTGGTATTTTTGGATTCAGCAGACCCAAATTACCTAGAAACAGTCAAAAAATTTCCGGCAGCAAACTGTGTGTTTACCAGTGTTATTAAGGTACGAAATACCTTTTTATCAATTTTTTTAAAATAATCTAAGTTGCTTCACCTTAAATGCTATATCTCATAAAATAATTGATCGATAGCTTTCAAATTTATAAACACATCTTTTGAAGGTTAGGGCTGACTAAAAATCATATACCTAGTTAATACCAGTAGCGCCATCTATGTGTCAGCCTACGAACTTTTCAGCCCGCCGATTAGAGTATTAATATAAATATAAAACCAAAAATATCGCCAATCTCTGTAAATCACAAAAAATAAGTATTTTGTAACTACTGTATAAGCAGATTCCGTTCATATTTTTCCCATTTAAAATGGCAACCAGAAGTAGAAAATAATGTTATTGATGCACAATACATTTCAATCTAAAATTAAAAAGGGAAATAATCGAAGAGGGAACTTCCCTCTCAATCCTATCTGTCATACTCACAGGAGTTAAATAAAACGAATCCAACCCAAATGGCCGACACAGGACTAATGCGACCTGGATGATGGATGAATCGTAATAACTCCCATATATTGGATATGCTCATTTAGTGCAGGTCACATTTGGATGTACCTTTAGTGAGTTAAATGGATAATTTAGTCGGTTATGCCAAACGGATGGGGTTATGATATCAACTGACTTTAAAATATGTCACCATAGGATATAAACTTTTAGTATTCATTACATACTCTAACTCACTGATTTTGGGGTGCAGAACTTGGCTCAGTTAATTAAATTATAACTGTGTAAAAGATGTTTTCTTTTTTGCATGAAAACGAAGCGTTGTATGAAAAAATGGAAGACAGATTTTTTGGTACGAAATGAACGAGAAATTTAAAAATGATTTTTAATTTCTAATATTTTAGTGGTGTACTATTTTGTTTTTTTTTCTTAATTTAAGACCATTACCCATATGCGCGCCAATGGTGAATATAAAGTTCTTAATTGTTTGTCAAAAATGCGCAATAGCTACTTCTTAAATCCCACCAAATTTTATTTGCACATCTCAACCGGTTTTAGAACAATAAATAAATCGTCAGTATGTAAGAAAAATTTGAACACACCGTATCTCGGATACGAAGCATTCGCGGACATATGTTTATAGAGCAAACTGTCATTTTTTACATAGTATTAGCCGTTAAAGTTTGTCATACTTATTTCATTTTTGTCTTTTTATCCACATTTTATTCCATACCTTGCCTCCAAATATTTTCCTGAGAACTTTTCTTTCCCACACTTTTAGCATGACTTGTTCAGATTTGTTCATTGTCCATGTTTCACTGGCATATAATGCTATAAATATGTAGGTCTTAGCATTGTCTTGTATATTATTATCTTAGCCCCTCTAGATGTGTTCTTACTTCTTAATCTTCTTAATCATAATAGCTCCCATACCTATATTGGATATGCTCATTTAGCGTAGGTCATATTTGGATGTACCTTTAGTGATTTAAATCAATAAAGTCGGTTATGCCCAACGAACTGTCAACACTGATGCAATGGCCCCGTCCCATTCCAACAGTGAAGCGAGATTGGCGCCAACATACAAGAGAGAGGTTCTAGAGAGACATGAGAGAGACAGAGAATTTGTCAGGTAAGATTTGCTACAACTACAACGTACCTGCCTAGCACTGTCAATTTGTTTGTTTACGAAAGTTGGCGATTATCTTCGCTCCTTTACCTGATTAACTTCTATCTCATCCTGGCGCCATTAAATTCGCTTCGTAGCGATTCCATCAATGTTGACAGTTCGTTGGTTATGCCAAACGGATGGGGTTATGATATCAACTGACTTTAAATTACTTCATCATAGGATATAAACTTTTAGAAGTCATTATATACTTTGACTCACTGATTTTGGGGTGCAGAACTTTTCTCAGTTAATTAAATTATATTTGTGTAAAAAATGGCACGAGTTATGATTTTTCAACATATATGATTTTTCATGATCAACGGGTAGCAACAAGCGCGGTCCAAGATTGCGGCTGTAATTTTGAATATTTTGTCGAGATATTTGGCACACGTTATCGTAATATAATAAAGAATGGCGGTACCGAGGCCAATTTGAGAAATGTATTAGTGTGTGGAAATTACTCTGTAATTAATTACAATATTAAAAAACGAGCCTGTACCGCCATTAAGAAGAACAAAAAAATACACTTTCTTCAAATAAACTTTTTTATCCCAGCCTAGATTTTGTGTCATTTTGGACCTACTAAACATTTTTTATTTCATTGGTACACAAAATGACACAAAATCTAGGCATCGGATAAAAAAGTTTATTTGAAGAAAGTGTATTTTTTTGTTCTTCTTAATGGCGGTACAGGCTCGTTTTTTAAACACTTTTCTTTACTTCAATAGTTCGCATCAAATCTTTAGACGTTAATTTGACTGACATTTCTTCAATGCAAATGAATGAAAATTTGCAGACATATGCATTCGCGGGAACAATACACGAATAGTCAATAAAAAAAATTTTATTTTTATTAATTGTTTAAATAAAAAAAAAAGGTTTTAATGAAAAATGCTTAAATTCTCTTGTTTTTTACAATGTAGAAACTTGAAACTTTTACGGTTTGTAGCTAATGATATAAACTATACATAATTTCACTTTTTACGTTAATTGTCTACGTTATGCTTTATAAATTAACAATAAAGTTTCAAATGTTGAACGCTCATATATATGTTTATATATAAATCGGCGTTTATTCGTGTCAAATTTCAATAAGATACGAAACAAAACTTCAACCAAAACTCGAATTAAAAAAATTCGTGTTTTTATCGTAGTCTTAGAAAAACTACCGGTAGGGACGTTTTGTGCTACAATTAACATTAGAATTCGTTTTGTCGTAATAATTAATTAAACGATTTTCTTTAGTTTAATCGTTTGGATCAAATCTTTGGACGTTAATTTGACTGCCTTTTCTTCAATGCAAATTACTAAAAATTTGCAGACATATGCATTTTTGGGAACAATACACGAATAGTTATTAAAAAATTTTTTGCTTATTAATTATTGTTTAAATAAAAAAACGATTTTAACGGAAAATGCTTAAATTCTCTTGTTTTTTACAATGAAGAAACTTGAAACTTTTACAGATTGTAGCTAATTATATGAACTAGGTATGGGTTATACTGCATAAATAAACAATAAAGTTTCAAATTTGTACATCATATTTATGTTTTATACATATTTTAATAAACATGACGAAAAATTTTAATGTTTGAAAAGTGTAAGACTAAAAAGTAAAAAATAAAAAAATATAAAAAAATATTTTTAACCTTTCGGGCACCGTGCTATAAAAACTTACGCTGCAGGCCGTGCGGAGCAACTATGGTACCCTACTAAAATACTTTAATAATTCATTTAAATTTTACATTATTGTTTGGAAAGTTATATAATAAAGCACTAGTAACTGAAGTAATTTGTTTTTATTATTAAAAAGATTTACGTTTTTTATTTTTACCTGTAATTACAATTTGATTAAATTCATCATTTTTACAGTCAGGGTATAAAAATGTTTTACTTTCTTCTCGATGTACGGTGCAAATGGGTTTTCTGCATGTACTACATGATATTTTAGTCTTTCTATCACGTGCCTTGGTACAAAAAAATATTAAAAAATATAACACATTCGTTAAAGAAAAGCGTGGTGCGAAAACATTTTATTCGATGAAGACGCGCCACGTTTTTCTTTGACGAATGTGGTAGATATTTTCAATTTTTTTTTATTTTTTGCTATTTAGTTGATTTTTTTTACAATATTATGTTGAGTTTTAGTCACTGTAACTAAAGAAAAGCGTCTTTAAAAATATCTTTTTCATATTTTCTTATAATATTTGTTTTAATGAATTACACAATTCATTCCGATTTAATGCACCCGTAATATTTTCTCATAAACTCACAATCATTAGTTATACTATAGAAACAATTTTTTTATAAAAACATAACTTTTAGCTACACTTTCCATATTGTAGTTATTGGTTTTTAAATGTAATTATTGTTTAGTAAATACAAAATCGAGCTTTTAAATAATTCTAACGTTGCTAATTAAATTATGGATCCCACCCTGCTGCTTTGTCGTGACCTATAAAGATACTTGTTACACGAATTAAATTAGACTACAAACATTTAGTCTTTGACCAGTTTCAACCACGTATTCGATCTAAAAATATGATAAATTGTTTTATCTGAACCTATATCGAGAAAAAAAGAACATTCATAAAAGTGTTATCTAATGTAATCATTCACACATCGGAAAAGTATAGGGATATTTTTATAACATAATATTTTGTTCGATAATATTTTCTTTGCTGTTTTTTTTATCGTCTTGTTTTAAACATGTCCCACCCATGACAGTCTTTGACATTTTATAAATCTTACAATATTAATACCGCTTCATTTATTTATTAACCTCGTCTTTTGTCCTGATTCTCCATGTGCCATCTTCCTCTTACACCGGTACACTTACAAATATTTTGCTCACTATCTTTCTCTCAAATTTTATGAGTTGGGTTTAATCTTTTTAAAAATATAGGTATATTAAACTAAAATTGTGGCTTGGTTCCAAAAAAATAAAAAAGAATGTGTGTGTACTTTGTAGATGCTTTGTTCGGCTTGAATGTGCTGGCCCAGAGATGCATGGACATGAATCAGGATATGTACTTATGTTTTGTAGACTTTGAAAAGGCATTTGATAAAGTTCAACATAAAAAGCTTGTAGATATATTAAAAAGCAAAAATATTGACAGTCGTGACATGAAAATTATATCTAATATATATATTGGAATCAAACTGCCAAGATAAGAGTTGACAACCAGGACACCCAAGATATCAAAATACAGAGAGGAGTCCGTCAGGGTTGCGTGCTGTCTCCACTACTTTTCAATGTCTACAGTGAAGCGGTATTTCAAGAAGCGCTCTCAAATTCAATAGAAGGTATATCTATCAATGGAGAAGTTTTGAACAACTTACGTTTTGCAGACGATACAGTAATAATAACAGATAACAACAATGATTTACAGAACGTAATGCATCGCCTTAATGAACGCTGTCATGAGTACGGACTGAAGATGAATTTAAAGAAAACTAAATGCATGATCATAACTAAATCGGCACACGTAAACATCCAATTAACTATTAAAGATACTGTGATTGAGAGTGTGGATAACTACAAATACTTAGGAACATGGATAACATCAAATGTAGACCAAACCAAAGAAATTAAGACACGTATTGAAATAGCACGTGCATCATTCATTAAACTTAAGAAGTTTCTTTGTTGTCGGGATATAAGGTTAGAACTACGCCTAAGGATGCTTCGATGTTACGTGTTCTCTACTCTTCTTTATGGCTTGGAAGCGTGGACGTTGAAACAAGTCCATTTGAATAAGTTGGCCGCCTTTGAATTTTGGTGTTACAGAAGAATCCTACGAATATCATGGATTCAAAGAATGTCGAACGTGGAAGTAACTAGAAGGATAGGAAATCAACCGGAAATAATACTAACTATCAAAAGACGAAAACTTGAATACTTGGGACATGTGATGAGAGGGCAAAAATACTCATTATTACAACTTATTATGCAAGGCAAAATCCGAGGAAAGCGAAATGTGGGAAGACGAAGAACATCCTGGCTTAAGAACTTACGGGAATGGTTCGAATGCAGTAGTGCAGAGATATTTAGAGCGGCAGTCAACAGGGTCCGCATTGCCATGATGATTTCCAACCTTCGATATAAGATGGAACTTAAAGAAGAAGTGTACTTTGTACGCACCTAAGAAGTTATACTTCTATTATATGATTTAAACGAAATTAATATACTTTTTATTTATATTTTGTTTAAATATTAAACTAATTTATACTTACTACTTCTCAAACATTTTTATTAGAACAGTGCCAAAAATTAAAATAATAAAAGAATAAAACACACACAAACACATTAAACAAGCCACAAATGATGTCTGAACATTAATTGTCGAAAAATTTTTTAACTAAATACGTATTTCCTGAAAATAAAATTATATAAGAAATATACTTACAATCATAAAATGTATTAAAAAAAAACAAAAAAGAAAGTTTCTATTGGGACTCGAATCAGCGCTGATAAGCGCGGTTGGTATTGGAATTCATTCGCCTTCAACGCTTAGCCACGGACACTATGTGTCATTATTTACGAAGATCGACTAACTAAACGGATTAAACTTGTGATATTTTGAAAATTGATCAAATTATTTTAATTTTGAATTAAAATGATTTAGAATTGAAAAAATACAACAAAACATAGAGTAAGAAAACAATATATTAGGTGAATATTGATAGAAGTTTTGATGGTAATCAAATTATATAAATAAAAGTATTACATACTATGTATTTTGGCAGATCAAATAGGTAGGTTTATACCCATGATACATTAACAATTATTACGTACCTCTTGCTTTTAAAAACTATTTAAAAGTCACTACAATATTATAAACTTTTTTGTTTCTGTCCTCACAACAATAAAAGTAATATATTATACATTTGTTTACCTTTACCTTTACCTCCAAACCACAGCGGTCCTACAGCTGCCATATCGGATAATTTTTGACATGTCATTTGAACATCCAATCAGAACAAAGTTATAATGCGCATGCGCCGGGGTGATAGGTTTTAACATATAAAAATTCACCCTTTATCGCCGGTAAAGAAGTATAACTTCAATAACTTGTATTAATATGCCACAAGAAAATAGTTTCAGAACAATACTAATGGAATGTTTTCCACCAACAGTATAGGGCCATAGAAAAAAAATCCCATACGTAGTAGATTTGGTCGTTTGGTCTCGTATACTTTTCTGCACCGCACGGCCATCAGTATCCGTACTGATAAGTAAAGAGGTCTAAAGTCAAAAATATCGATTTTCTCAGTTTTATAAATCTTAAGATAGTTGCTGCGAACTATAAATTTCATAATACTTGAGTGTTTTTGCTAAAACAATTTTTTTAAAATGCCCGAACAGGGCTTTTTTAAAGGGCACTCTGATAATTTACCGATTATGAACATAAATCGTCAATTATGATTCATTTATTTTAATTTTATAGTAAAAACAGTTCCAGAAATAGTTATTTTCCTAACAAGTGCAGGAAGTCATACTTTTCCGCACGCGACTGCAGTTTGCCGAAAGACGCGAAGCGGGAGTTCGGCAAGCAGTCGAGTGCGGAAAAGAGACTTTCTGCAAGAGTTAGGAACAATATTTTTTCTACGAGTCTTTCAAAAATGACCAAATCTTAATCAATTAATTTAATTAATACGAAAATACATACACAAACTAATTCTTTGACAAGGTTGTCAAAACCAAACTTTCAATATAATTAGTTAGCATGACGACGATCTTGGCTTCCATGACGATGATTCAAAACGACTGTTATTGTCTACCAATTTGACTTTCGAATATTATGTCAACTTAATCTTATTTCATCGAATTGTCCCGTTAATTTCGTTAAAATAGGAATACAATAACATACATTTAAAATAAAATAGTAAATAATATCTAAATATTAGTTTATTGCATGTATTATAATTATTTTAAGGCCATATGAAAATATATACACGCGTGCGGAAAAGTAAAACGCGTGGGGGAAAGTAAAAAGCGTGCGGAAAAATAAAACTCGTGCGGAAAAGTGAAACTTTCTAAACTAAAACGCGTGCGCGAAAGTAAACATTTTTACTTAAAATCGGTTAGAAATTTATGGATTTCTAACCTTTGAAGTAATCAGGAAGCGACTTATTACTTACTTTACTTTCCCAGCTAGCCGGGAAAGTACTTTCCCGGCTAGCATCTGTCACTTTTCTACCTGCAAATGTCAATGTCATTTTTGATTAAAAGATGGTTTAGAAAGAATAGAATCCACTCAACATTTATTTAATTAAGAAACAACAATAACAAAAAGAAAACTATTTGGAATTTTAAATATTAATAGTTACATTGGAATTATGAGTACTATTAACGGTTAAAGTAAGACCTTGTTGCTCAAAATTATGAGTTTCAGAAATAGATGATGACGCAAGGTTATTAAATGATTTCAATAATAACAAGGTTACTTAATATAATTCATCTTATCACATAATGAAAATGGATACAGATATTTGAAGCGAAATTATTATTGGTAGATTGTGAGTATTAGAAATCCATAAACTACTAACCGGTTGTGAGTAAAATAGTATACAAACCTCGCGGGAACTCATTCTAGCCTCGCGTCTGTAGTTTTACCTTGCCGCTCGGCTGAAATAGAGTACTTTCCCGCTAGGTATGTAATATACTATTGCACGCTCGTAGACAAAATATTTTATCAATCTGTAACGTACATCTACCAAAATATACCAAAAGTTCTATTTTCTTTTAGTTCAAAATAGACTTGATTTATTAAAAAAAGAATGTGTGTGTACTTCGAACGCACGGAAGAAGTTATATTTCTATTATATGATTTCAACGAAATAAAATACTTCAAACAGTTTATTTTTATTTTATGTAAATATTAAACTAATTTTAACACACAAAATTCCAAAAATTAAAAAAAAAAACAAAAAAGACAGCAATTGTCGACATTTGAACCCGGAACCTTTCGATCAGTAGTCGAATGCTCTACCAATACACTACGACGGTATTGTTTTTACTGTTTCTCGGACATTATGACAATTCACGGTAACAAATAGACGAAGTGAAGTATAAAATATAAAAAGGTTTTAATAATACGTATTATCTTACTCTCGATGAAGACAAATCCAAAGACACAAAAATTATAATAAATGTATTTACTAAACACACTAATATATTCTTTTCACGCCTTTTTTGGACTGATACATACATAACTTGCAAGATTAAGCAACGAAGTCCATACTGTCAGTGTGCGCATGCGCGCAGAATATTAAAAATTCACTTCCAATTGCGCCTACAGAAGTATAACTTCAAAAATTAAGCAGACAAGAGATATTAGATATTTACCATAAAATTATCTTCACATACATGAAGACCTTCAGAATGAACTGAAATGCTTTCATGTCCTTTCAACAAGCATGTAACCACTTTATTAAACTCCGTATATTATCGATTGGTAAACTAATAAATATTTTATTGGGCGTTTTAATGGTAATACTTCTAAACAATGGTACTAAACAACACAAAGTATTTATTTTTATTTTCCATTGTAAACACACACACACACACACACACACACACACACACACACACACACACACACACACACACACACACACACACACACACACACACACACACACACACACACACACACACACACACACACACACACACACACACACACAAACACACAAACACACACACACACACACACACACACACACACACACACACACACACACACACACACACACACACACACACACACACACACACACACACACACACACACACACACACACACACACACACACACACACACACACACACACACACACACACACACACACACACACACACACACACACACACACACACACACACACACACACACACACACACACACACACACACACACACACACACACACACACACACACACACACACACACACACACAATTCAGTACTATCATATCTCTTCAAAAACTTTATAAAACTTCTAAGTAGACACAATGGTATGCTTTACATGAGACATTAGAAATGTCATTACAAAATAATATTATGATATGACATCACAAGGGTTCGCGCGCTTTTTCGATCGTTTGAAATTATTTAAATACACAGAATATTTTAAAAAACGAATAACCATTTTAAATTTGGTGGCAACACGAAACTACAGCCGCATCATTATTCCAGTTCAATCAGAGAGTGCAGCAAGCACCTCTACCGGTTTCGACACTTATTAGTCTCTCATCAGGAGGCACATATGCTGCTCTCTCTGACCCAACTAGGACAACCCCGGCGTGCAGTCACGGATTGCAACGAACGAAATGGCAGGGATGCCCTAGCGGCAACTGCTATCAAAAAACTAAGTTTTCAATCTAATAGCACATAAAACAACACCCAAAAATGTCATTCTACATCCTACCAGACTGAAAACAATGGGTACCTTCTCTGGTAACACCTCCGAGGCTTCTACAATTTGTAAGCCATAACGAATGCTGAGACTAAGAAAGATGAGGGAATTTTACAATTTATAATTCATGTCCCATCTGCTCAGCGCGGTAAAGTTCCAACGAGAATGGTTTCCTTCGTACTCCAATGGGGGTAAACATAAATCAAAAATGAATAACCAATTTCGGGCATCCCTGCCATTTCGTTCGTTACAATCCGTGACTGCACGTCGGGGTTGTCCTAGTTGGGTCAGAGAGAGCAGCATATGTGCCTCCTGATGAGAGACTAATAAGTTTCGAAACCGGTAGAGGTGCTTGCTGCACTCTCTGATTGAACTGGAATAATGATGGGGCTGTAGTTTCGTGTTGCAACGAAATTGAAAATGGTTATTCATTTTTGATTTATGTTTACTCCCATTGGAGTACGAAGGGAGCCATTCTGGTTGGAACTTTACCGCGCTGAGCAGATGGGACGTGAATTATAAATTGTAAAATTTCCTAATCTTCCTTAGTCTCAGCATCCGTTATGGGTTGCAAATTGTAGAAGCCTCGGAGGTGTTACCAGAGAAGGTTCCCATTGTTTTCAGTCTGGTAGGATGTAGATTGACTTTTTTGGATGTTGTTTTATGTGCTACTAGATTGAAAATTTAGTTTCTTTTTAGAATATTCTAAATTTGTACTTTTAAGTCATTATGAGGTTTTGAGGCGTGAAATTCTGGTAATCTTATCTTTAAAGGAAACTGAACATTATTATGTAATAAAACAAAAATGTACAAGTTCCCTATAATATATGTACTATCGGTACACATATTATTTATATTTCAGTAAAAATTCTGACCTTTTAAGAAATATATGGTAAAAATGAAATTCAAAGTTTAAAATTTTCTTTCAATATTGGATTTGTTGTAAATGTTTAGTAAGATATTGATCTTATGTAATAAAAAAACATATTGATACACTCTTTAATATATTTAACTATGGCCTAATAAAAAATTTACCTCACTATTAAACCAACAATAAAAATCCAATAAATATCATATGTTGACTTTCCTCATCGAAAGTCAAATAGCCCTATACATTTTATGCCGCTTCAGTTTTGTATAACCAAATAGCGTGCTCTATAAACAAGGTAATCTTTGCTTTACCGTACCCTATTCTCTATTCTAAAATTTTGCGATAAAGCCTACGACCACCATTTCACGTCCTATTCAAATGGACCGGGATAAAGTTCTCCATATTGACCGTTATTTCCATCAATATGACCACATTACTCCTTCGGACACGATCATCACGATGGAATTCACACAATCCATACATTATACAGTCTGACGGCAATTTGCCTCTATTACAGAAAAATGTTAGAGAAATGCAAACATTTGTCTCTGCACGAAATGGTTTATTGTTGCAATATGTTATGTGGTGCAAATAAATAGACCGATTTTATATTTTATTCTACAAATTGATCTTCTTGATTTAATGTAAATAAAGGTTTTGGTTACATTATTTTGGTAAGTATATTAAAATTACGTTGAATATTTCATACATAGGAGATTCTGACTAATAGAATGCTACAGAAATAAAAATTACAGCTAAAATTACACTCACCCACTTGTCTACTCGACAATTATCGCTTAATTACAGAGATTAGGTTTGTTCTAGAAAACAGTCAAACTAGTCAGAAACCGTCATCAAACAGTTGGTCAGTGAGAACACATAATACAGTTACCAGTGCTTTCCCCTCTACTCGCGCTGGTCCACTATTCGCTGATGGTTTCAAACCGTTTGAAACTGATGCTAAAACAAACCTAATATTTCATTCATAGGAGATTCTGACCAATAGAAAGCTACAGAAATAAAAATGAAAGCGATTATTTTATTCATAGGAGACTCTGACCAATAAAAAGCTACAGAAATCTGAATTAAATTGATAATTTTTGATAATTGCCCGTCGTTAAGTTTATTACGTTAGATGCCCTTCGTTGGTACGCAAAAATACATTCAGTGGCATTAATGACAATTAATGTTTTAAAAATTATAAAATTGATGACTTTCAATCGTCAAATATTTATAAAAACTTTGTGTTTAATTGTACTAATTTGTACTTACATAAATAAATTACAATAAAATTTTGGTTTTGAACAGTTTTATTCAAGAAATAATCGCAACAAATTGCACTCGAACTCTAAAATTAATATAGAATTTTTGCCCTCGTGACACTTTGACATAATTTCACTCGCTTTCGGCTCGTGAAATTAAAACTATCAAAGTGTCACTCGGGAAAAATTCAATAATTTCAGAGCTATTGTGCAATTACTACTGATAATATCCCGTCGTCAAGTATATTACGTCAGATGCCCTTAGTTGCTACGAAAAATATATTCAGTGACATTAATCACAATTAATGTTTTAAAAATTATAAAACTGATGACATTCTACCGTAACATATTTATAACAACTGTGTGTTTAATTGTACTAATGTGTACTTACATAAATAAATTACAATAAAATTTTGGTTTTATTGTAATTTATTTATATGTAAGTACAAATTAATCTTAAACCAGCAATAAAAAAAATTCAGAACTGATCAATTATCGGCGGAAATGAGTTCAATTTTGTTATCCGGAAGTCATCTACGGATTACCTGGTGTTCAGTGCACCTACTGTTTACCTCGTCTTCTAAAGTTTTCGGCAAATTCATTAAAAAATTAATCAAAAATCATTATTTGGGGGTTTTTGGGCTCGCTGAAAAAGAAGATGACATTGAAAATTATCTCTAGAGTACCTGGTGCCTAAGATTCTTCCTTTTTACGTCAAGTTTTGGAATTTTCGTTATACAACAAACCTCTAAACTTGAAAGTGATTGGATTCAACGAAAGTAAATTTCTGAATGTTAATGGTGTTCAAGGTATGTATGTAGTATAGATTGCAGTTCGTTTTAATGCGAATTCTCTGATTTTGTATTATAAAAATACCTTTATTAAAAAAATTAAATGGATGAATGCAGATATGTTTATATTTAATTATTATCTTCTTCTTCTTCTTGGTTTTGCAGTGGATTTATTAGACTATCTGTGTTAGTACAATTTACTCCTGCACAATTTTTTCTTGCAACGGAGCATTTAAGACCATGTTTCCTGCACCCACATGAATTTCCGCAGTCCATTTTGCAACTACAGAATATTAAATTCATTATACTGGGTGGACTAGGCATTTGAGGCATTTTTATGAGAATTAACGATTTATGTATCCATTAATTCCCATCCCCACTGTGTTTGATCCAAACTGTCTTCACCTTCTCCATAAATCCAACTTTGGACTTGGAAGTAAATCCTTTTTAAATGTTAGGTGAAGGCATCTAGAGTCTAGAGTATGAAGTATACTGTATTAGCTATATATTGTGCCTTGGTGTTAAAATGTTTTGTCAATATTCAATTTTAAATAAAGCTGTACAAAAATGTAAAATATTGACATTGGTCCTTTTAGCACCAAGCCACGGATATATTTTAAGCAGCAGATCGTGTTTTTTACTTTCTCTATTCTCTTCCTTTTTTTCATACGCAGTGATACCATCAATTTTATAAAGATTCATCAATAATACTAACAGAATTTAAAGCACCAAACTTAAAAAATGTGTATTTTTTAAAGATATGAAATTAAATTCTATGAGTTAGAGGTTGCTCAGAAGATCGTTTTCGATATAAAATACGTTCTCAACGATCACAAAAAACCCACAAATATCAAGTTTTGACTAATTATTTATCAAAATGATCGAAAAGTCCAGGAGGTAAACACTAGGTACCCTGGGTACCAGGTACTCCAGAATCACTTCCTTCATATTCGTCTTCAGCGACCCCAAAAACCCCAAAATAAATTATTTTTGACTAATTTTTTAAAGAATTTGCCGAAAACTCCAGAAGACGAGGTAAGCTTTACGTACCGCGGACACCAGGTGCTCCAGAGGTCACCTCAGATGTCATATTCGTCGTCAGCGACCCCAAAAACCTTCAAGTAATGATTTTTGACTAAATTTTTAATGAATTTGTCGAAAACTCCAGAAGAGAAGGTAAACAATAGGTACTCTGTGCACCCGGTACTCCGGAGATCACTCACGACATCATATTCGTTTTCAGCGACCCCAAAAACCCCCGACTAAAAAAACTGAATTCATTTCCGCCGATAATTGACGAATTCTGAATTTTTTTTGTCGTCTGTTTGAGGTGCACTTTAGGAATGCATTTTTTGTATGCAGTTTTTCAATATTATCTCATGGCTAGGGGTCACAAAGTTTCCTGGCGCATTCACGAATCGAATGCAAAAAGAATTATTAAGATCCGTCTTGTCGTTTTTTTTTTTCGGAGGTTCAGTGCTTTGTTGCTTCTCCTATTATTCTATTAACATACAGTTATATATTTAATTTGTGAAGTTCATTTTTTAAAGTTAAGTTTTATACATTACTTTCCTGAACTGCTTCACTATAATGATTTTCAAGGCGAATGGGAGCTAATCTGAAAAGCTCAAAGTAGGTGGCGCTCGTGTAGTTGGAGGTCACCTCAACTTACGTCAACACTTCAAATCAATCTATTTCTAAGTAAATATTGCATATTTGTTTCGCTGTGTGAATTAAAATTAAGAGCATAACATCCCTCATGTTGTGCTGTACATTTGTGCTCATCAAGAACATCAGGACACAGGTTTCCCAAAGATATTCTGATGAGAAAAAAATGGATTGTAGCAATAAGAAGCGATAATATACGTTGAAAATAAATGCACGTATCTGCAATAAAAAATTTGTTGAAACAGATTACGTATTGCCCCTATAGGTCTGCAAGCCGTATTGCTATTAATAGCAAGCTGAAAATTTGTTAATAGCTTAAGGGTGGCTAGTCGGATAAACTTTGATATATGGGAACACTGAAACAGGGGCAGTTTTAATTGTGGAACAGGTTAAAAATTTGGAACGGTCAGACTAAGAAAACGGCACATTTATTTTGTCCGACAGAATAGACTTAAACTCTCCGAACAGAGATTAAACTCTCATGCAAAAATCAGACTGCTATTTATCACGTGTCATAATTCCTGTCATTTGACATATTCTACATGTTTCACTCATTAAAACGCCCATTTGGTGATAAATAGCAGTCTGATTTTTGCATGAGAGTTTAATCTCTGTTCGGAGAGTTTAAGTCTGTTCTGTCGGACAAAATACATGTGCCGTTTTCGTGGTCGGACCGTTCCAAATTTTTAACCTGTTCCACAATTAAAAATTCCCCTGTTCCAGTGTTCCCATATATCAAAGTTTGTCCGACTAGACACCCTTAAGCTATTAACAAGTTTTTAGCTTGCTATTAATCAACTTTTTTTTCATACGCGGGATCTAGACCTACTAGATTCGACTGTAAAAAATAGAATACTTCACTATAAAATTCAGATCAAAATTTATTATACACGCACGGATTAAGATATGCAATTTTATATACATTCACACTGTTGCCATATCTACAATTGCTTTTTATGAAGTGACAATATAAAAAAAATTATATTTGAAATAATAATATAGCAAAATATGAAATAATAATTTGAAATAATTCTAAAGTTCTCAAAATTTTCTAGTGACTAAAACATAACCTGACCAAACCTAACCCAGCGTCATCGAAAATAATATAAACAAGTTAATAACTGAAAATTTAAGAGGATCGGTACGTATTTTCGGCTGCAATGCTATTCAAATGGGAATTCATTTTTTTCGAATCCTGAGAAAACTAATAAGTATTTTTGAAAAATTTAAACGCAGAGTGAAAGATCACGTTATTAGCGAGGGACGAAAGTCCCTGAGAACTTCTATAATGTTTATTTTAATAAGTTACAGGGGTGAAAAACTAAGAGAAAATTTAGTGTGATTTTTAATTTCAAATATATTATTCAAAATAAACTTTTTATTTATTCTAAGGGACTTTCGGCCCTCGGTAATAATTTAGTCTTTCATTCTGCGTTTAAATTTTTCAAAAATATTTATTGGTTTTTTCAGGATTCGAAAAAAATAAACACAATGCCGTGGTAATATTTTCCAAATCTATCTTTGTCTTACAACGCACTCAGCCGAATATAATATTGTCAGCATATATTGTCAGTCCGACACTGACAATCAGTGACAATTTTAAATATTTGACATTGCATCGGGAATATGTTGAGTTATTGATTGAACACACAAACAGCTAGGTCTGGATCCCGCGTATGAAAAAAAAGTTGATTAATAGCAAGCTGAAAACTTGTTAATAGCTTAAGGGTGTCTAGTCGGTCAAACTTTGATATATGGGAACACTGGAAGAGGGGAAGTTTTAATTGTGGAACAGGTTAAAAATTTGGAACGGTCAGACCACGAAAACGGCACATGTATTTTGTCCGACAGAACAGACTTAAACTCTCCAAACAGAGATTAAACACTCATGCAAAAATCAGATTGCTATTTTTCACCAAATGGGCGTTTTATTGAGTGGAACATGTAGAATATGTCAAATGACAGGAAATATGACAGGTGATAAATAGCAGTCTAATTTTTGCATGAGAGTTTAATCTCTGTTCGGAGAGTGTAAGTCTGTTCTGTCGGACAAAATAAATGTGCCGTTTTCGTGGTCTGACCGTTCCAAATTTTTAACCTGTTCCACAGTTAAAACTGCCCCTGTTACAGTGTTCCCGTATATCAAAGTTTATCCGACTAGACACCCTTAAGCTTTTAACAAATTTTCAGCTTGCTATTAGTCAAATTTTTTTTCATACGCGGGATCCAGACCTAAGCCCAAGATCTGTATTTTTCGGCCATAATTTATTATTTGTTAAATCGTATTCAAAAACACCATATGCAAACTTCACGAATACACTAGCGCCGCCAAGCGGGATCAAATGCGTACATAGGTGCCATTACGAAAGTCCTAACTGCAATTAAGTGACTGAGAAACATTAAATAACAAGTGGCTAGGTACCTGATGGCATAAATCAAGCGTACCATGTCAACAACCACAGCTTGCAAGTGATAGATAGAATATTTAAGGAAGCGCTGCATAATTTGGAATGGGGTGTGGAAGTTGATGGAATTCTGATAAATACAATCAGATATGCAGACGATGCAGTTATTTTAAGTGAGGATATGACTGGATTACAACACCTTTTAAATGCCATTGATACAGTGGAAATAGAGTTTGGCCTAAACATAAACTGTTCAAAATCAAAATACATGGTATTTAGCCCTTTGGACTATCAAGATTAACGGTTATATGTTGATGGTCATATAATTCAAAGAGTACACAGTTTTAAATATCTTGGTTGCCATATTACTGAACAACTAGATCCAGATAAAGAGATAAAATGTAGAATCGAGATAGCCCGCACGACATTTTTAAAAATGAGGTCATTCGTCTGTATTGATAACTTGCAACATCAACTTCGAAAGCGCATGATTAAATGTTACATTTGATCAGTCCTCTTGTATGGTGTCGAAGCACGGACATTAAAAATTACCACCATTAATCGTTTGGAGGCATTTGAAATGTGGCTACTCAGACGTACACTGAAAATACCATAGACGGCTATATGCTGACATATGTGGCAGTTCTTAAGAGAGCAAATGCTGCCCGCGAGCTGCTTGATAACATCAAATATAGAAAGATGGCCTATTTTGGACACGTAGTAAGGGGAGACCGGTAAAATATTCTTCAACTTATTATGATGGGTAAAATCGAAGGACGCAGAGGAATTGATAGAAAGCAGGCCTTTTGGTTGAAGAATATCCGGGAGTAGACAGGGATAAAGAAAGCAGAACAACTATTTAGAATAGCTCGAGACAGAGACAGTTTCGCCATGTTAATCTCCAACGTCAAAGGGACTTGATAGGGTACGTTAGGAAGACACGCCTTATATTTTTATTTTTGAAATGTTTCTGGTTTCTGGAGACCGTAAACAGTTCTCTTTGCTATTGCTATACGTCTTTTTGTTTCGTCGCTTGTTATATTTATTGCGTTTAATAGCGATCCTAGATATGTGAATTCTTTCACTTGCTCAAAGGTATGGTGGTTAATTTGAATTCTCTGTTGAATATTTTGGGACTTTTCAGAAACCAACATATATTTGGTTTTTCCTTGTTTACCACAAGTCCTAATTCACTTACCGCGTCCGCAAACCTTGTAAAACATTGAACCATGTCTCCCATATTTGTGCCCACTATAACTGTACCGTCAGAGAATGCGAGAATTTTCGTCGATCTATTAAAAATAGTTTAATTCATTCTAATATTTAATTTTCTTAGTGCCTTTTCCAAGACAAAATTAAAGAGGAGACACATATTGTCAATTGACGGCAGGGACCATTGAGCATTATTATTTTCAATTCTGGGAGTGACCGTATTTTGCTTATCCTAACGAAAGGTTCGTACCTTTTTATTATTTTTAGCCTGTCAAATTTTATTAAAATTTAATTATCGCTTTTTTATTTCAGTACCACTTTCCTCCAAAATAATTTGTTTTAAAGTTATAAGCAAGGAAAATAAGGAAATAATCGATTGTTTTAATCAATTTTAAATATTTTATTTTTTTATTAATGTTATTGGCCCAATTGAGAGAGAGCGAAAGTCAATAATTATTATAATTAGAGATATTACACAACTTTTTCTGCAAAAATTAGCATTCACCTCCCTCTCTCATCCAAACTTTGTGGTTTTTCACAGATCCGCCCTGGTCTACATGTTCTTAAACACAAATAGAAGGTGCACGCTGTCACCATTTTCCTACTTCTGTTCGTATCTTACAGAAACGCCAATCGCAACTAGTATTCTTCAGACATCAAAAACAGATGTAGTAGGAGTTGCGTGAGTTTGGAAAATTAATTGAATAGATATTGTTTCCATCGAAATCGTCATTTATCATTCGGTAATGAGTAAATTGTTCCTTCGTTAGTAAATGGCACTCGAAATATCATTAACTAATGTATTGTTTCGGACAAGAAGTCTCGCTTGACTTGTTTTTGGGAGAAAATTTGAGGGCAGAGTGGTAGAACTAAAGTAAAATTAAAAGGATGCTATTTTAGATATATCTTAACATTCTTAACATTATTTTTTTACAATTATTAAATTTACAATAATTAAATTAAATTTATTTACAACAATTAAATATGTAATAAGTTTTTGCTTCTAATATTCAAAAGGCTAAGCTAATAGGTGTAACTTTTTTTTATGTTGTAATAATTACAATCTGTCCTTACATAGAACAATAGGTAAATTATTAGACAAAAATTGAAAATTTGACCTGTAGAGGGAGATATAGTGATCACCCTCTTTACATAAATTAAATTAAAACAGGTTAAAATAAGTTTAGTTATCACATCTTATTCGAACCTTCTTGCTAGGTCCACTACTTTGAATCTTTTCAGGCGTCGTACATCATTGTGGTCATCAGTGAGGTGCTGGCTAACTCGTTTGGACATGAGATTCTAGTCTCTTGGAATATTTTTTGTAATATTCTGTTATTACTGTTTTGTGGATGGCACATTGAGGTCTTGCTCTATCACATAGTTTGGCACGTACCAAGGGGCATTCAGCATTGTTCTAAGGACTTTGTTCTGGAATCTCTGCAGTATTTCTAGGTTAGTTTGACTGGCTGTCCCCCAAATTTGGATGCCATAGGTCAACACTGGTTTTAATATAGTTTTATATATCAGCAGATTGTTTTCAAGAGATAGTTGAGATTTACGACCGATGATCCAGTACATTTCTCGGAATTTTATTCCTAGTTGTTTTTGTCTTGTAAAAATCTCCTTTTGTCAAGTTAATCTCTTATCATGATGGATTCCTAGGTACTTGACAGTATCGGTTTGTGGGACTTGCGTTTCATTTATTGTTACAGATAGACATGTTTGTCTTTTCATGGTGTATGTCACATGGGTGGATTTATTCTCATTCGCCTTTATCTTTTATTTTTTAAGCCATCTTTGTATATTATTAAGGTTTTTCTGAAGGGTTATGGATGCTGTATTTCGATCATGGTGAGAGGCTAGTACAGCAGTGTCATCAGCAAAAGTTGCACACGTTGTCCTGTTACTTATGGGTAGGTTAGCAGTGTAGAGCAAGTACAATATCAGTCCCAAGACTTGTGTAATCATTATCCTGCTTCACTAGTTGGCAGTCGGTTGGAAATATAGCTTTTTAGGATTTGATAAAAAGGATGGGGTTTAAAGAGCATGCCATACCTTGTCGAATGCCTGACCAATGTCCAGGAATGCAGCAGAACAATACCTTTTATTTTGTAGATCACTTCTGATGTGTTTTCCCAGTCTATTTACCTGTTCTATCGTTCCGTGTTGTGTTCTGAACTCAAATTTGTGTTGGGAAATTAGTTGTTTCATTTTTTGTGTAACTGAGGATAATTTTTTAAGGAGAAGTTTTTCCAAGATTTCTGATAGAACAGGTAGCAGGCTTATTGGTCTCTATAAAGTCACAGAGTTTTATTTTTCCCTGTTTAGGTATGAGAATAATTTGAGCAACTTTCTATTGTTTTGGGTAGTAACCTAGCCTATATATTGCATTAAATACTTGCGTTATCATTTTCAGACCTTTGCATGCCAATTGCTGCAGTACTTTCCCGTTGTTCAGGTCATATCTGATACTTTTTTTGGACTGATTTCATGCTGGATAATATTTCTAACTTCATTAGTGGTAATTTTTGGTATAGGTAAGTCCATCTGGTAGGGCGATTTCAGGAAGTCATTTATTTCTTCCTCTGTGTCACCATCTTCCATGGGATGTGGCCGTAATACATTAGTAAGGTGATTTGCAAATGCCTCAGCTATTTCCTTATTATTTCTACACCAGTTTCCGTCTTACAGGGAGAAGAATACATATTGCTAATAAAACATATAATGGACTCATTAAACATCTAAGGTCTAACAACTTCACGAGAAAAACCAAATGCAAAATATATAAAACCCTGATAAAACCGGTTCTTATATATGGATCAGAGACATGGGCACTGTCGAAAAGCGATGAGAACTTATTAGGTACGTTTGAATGAAAAATCCTTAGACACATATAAGGGGGTGAAAGAAAATGACGTATGGCGCAGAAGATATAATTTTGAACAATACGCAGCATACAAAGAACCCGACGTCATAACATCCATAAAGATCGGACGTCTGCGCTGGATGCTGGATGGGCCATGTTGAACGAATGTTGGAGACCGAAACACCAAAACATATAATGAAACAAACACCAGTAGGGAGAAGGTAAAAGGAAAGACCCAAACTTAGATACATGGAACAAGTGGAACAAGATCTGAAAACACTTGAGACTACCCACTGGAAGAACAAAGCAAGGAACAGAACAGAATGGCGGAAAATCCTAGAACAAGCCAGGACCCAAAAAGGGTTGTCGAGCTACTGATGATGATGATGATGAGTTTCCCTCTTGACCCCGTATTGGCGGCATTTATTGTTGTTTCTGGTGTTTGATTGTTCTCGTGGCCTTCCAAAGGGAGTATTCACTATCTCCGTTTGCTGATTAACCTGTAAGATATTAAATCTATTTTATTGTTTATGATATTATGCATCTGTAGTTTAATTCCGTTGGTGATTGTATTGAATTGCATCTTATTCTCAGGTGTTCTTTTTTTCGCCACTCCTCCTTTATTTTTCTGTTTTTAGCAATCATTTTCTTTATTACAGTTGAGCAATGCACTTTAAATTCTGTTTGGTAGCAGTCAAAGGTAGCATACCAAGCATTCTTGTATAGATTTCTGAAGATTTTCTACTGCTCCGTAGATGTCATTTTCTGTTTTAAGTTTTAAATGGTATGTTTATATTAATCAGTTCATCTAGTTTAGTCTTGAAATTACTCCAGTCTGTTCTGTTACTGTATAGTTATTGTTGTTTAGTACTGTTTGTTATTTGTTCATACCATGTCGCGATTACGCTAGAGTGGTCAAAGAGGTAGATCGTAACAAGATTCTACTTTTGCCAATTTAACATTAACGCCTTTAACAATATAGAAGTCCAGTAGATCAGGTAGTTTTACATTGTCGGTAGGCCAGTAAGTTGGTTCCCTTGTGGTGAGGTAATTTGCATTGGTCGCGTTTATAGCTTTAAGAAGTTCTCTGCGTTTTGTGATAATTATTCTGGATCCCCAGGTAGTATGCCTAAAATAAAAAATCTCCTCCTGCTATAAATCTATTTCCTAATCTTTTAAAGAAATTTTCAAACTGTTCCGTTTTGTTATTGTGCTTTGGCGGACAGTATATAGCTGATACTGTTAGTGGGCCTAGTTGATCTTCCATAGGTGTAACTAAACAAATTTTAAGAGCAACATGTTTACTTCAATTGAAATATCACTTTTTCCTCATGTCTCAAAAACAAACAAAACATTAATACACTGACCGTCACAAAAGTAGTCATTTTTGATGTCTCAAACTTCTTAGACCTGTTGACCGATTTAAGTGATTTTTTTGTGTGTTTTTTTTTTCTCAAAGTTTACCACACCCTGTGGAATATTCTAGCATTTTAGTCCAATCAACAGCCATTTTCTCGTGGAATTTTGAAAATCAATGTAGATTTCCTTGAAAATTTGGATTTAGATAGTATTTATAACCTTTGTTAAAATATACCCTACGCCGAAGCGGGCTTTTGCCCTGGGGGTGAAAACAACCCCATCTAGGGGATGAAAAAATTTTTCAATCAAAATAATTATGGAAGTCGATAGATTTACCAATTCTGAGTAAATTTTGTTCCATAATTTTTTTTACAAAGTTGATACTTTCTAAGTCATTAAAGATTGAAACTATGCATTTTTCATTAAAAAACTCACATTTTCTAACCGTTTTTCATAAGTAATCCAAAAAATTTATTTTTTTTTTCTTCCTTATTGGCTTTGGATTACTTGATCCATTCAGCCACGATAGATAATAAATTACTGTTTGCTACAATATTCCAAATATAATACATTGCATTACATAATAAATTAGGTACATTTGCGCACATATAATACTTATGCACGCACATACATACATACATATGTAGAAGTGGAAACATTTAATTGACCAGTAGGTATACTCCTCATTCATGGCCCTAACCAACTTAAATTAATTTACAAATAATTAAATCGACAAAAAAAAACTACATGCTAATACTAAATACTAATACTAAATGCTAATAAATATATGTTTTTTTTTACACAGCGATAAGGCTTCAACCCGGATCAACCCCGCGGAGGTTTACACCCTCTTTGTGTTTCTAATTTTTTTTTTCTCTTTTTTTATTTTTTTTTATAATTTATTATACTTTTTTTTTAATTATTTATTTATTTTTTTTTTTTAATAAGATTTAATTTTTTTTATACATTTTTTTTTGTATACATATTTTTTTGTATAATTTTTTTTTTTTTTTTTTTTTTTTTTTTTAATTTTTTCAATATAAACTTTTATACAATTCCATTCTTATTACCTCCCTGCAAAATCTACTTAATGAACTTTCACAGGGAGACAATATTACATAATAAGGATAAACATAAAAAAAACAATAATTATTGCTAAACACATTCAACCGGACTCATTCAGTGCAAGTTAAATTTTCCTCTTAGTCCTTTTTAAAAACTCCCAGATGATTTGTTTAATTTTAGAATTTCTACGAGACAAATATAAAAGAGAAGCATTATTTTGTGGGAAAGGTATTTCTTCTTGAACCAGATTGTTCATCAAAAACTTAATTGCAACATCATTATGTTTGCATCCAAACAACCAATGATTAATATCGTCAACATATCCATTGCAATCGCAAAGATCTGATTCGGGTAGGTTAAATCTATAGAGGTATGACTTGACAGTGGCATGATTAAAGAGACATCTAATAAACATGGCATATATATTTCTATTGGGATAACTTCTGATAGCAAAAGGCTCAGTAGGTAAACTAGGATGAATTTTGGTGTAGAGATTGTTGCTTCGATTGCAGAAAGCGTGCCACTCAATATCCCAATTTTGTTTCAAACTTTTCTTGCGAGTAGCTGTTAGATCGCTTCTATCTAGCCAAGTTATTTCCGATCCTTTTAAGATTGCCTCTTTAGCAAAAAAATCTTCTTTTATGTTACCGGAAATACCAATATGTCCTTTTACCCAGACGAAAGTTACAGAAGTCTGTTTTTCCAGTAGCTTTAGTTGGTTTTCTAAAATTTTGACGACAAGGCTCCAAAAAATTTAATTTTATGCAAATTTAATTGTAGAAAAAATCATTAAAAACAAAATTGAAGCTATAGGGGAGTGCAATTAGAACGAAAACATGCATTGTTTCGGAAAAAATCAAACAAGCTTATATTTTTCTAAAACTTTTTTTGTTAGTTTATATACCGGGTGTCCACTTATATTTTCCCCCATTTCAACTGCTTATAGCTTCTAAACGGCTTAAGATGGAAATATGCGGTTTTGGATGAAATGTTTTATTTTAGTAAAAGTTTTGTCTGAATGGACTGAATTTTTTATATCGCTTTCAAATACGAAAAGAAAAATGGCGGATTTTTGAAAAAAAAAAACGTTATTGATTTTTTTTAATGGAACACCCAGTATATTTTTTTGTAATTTGAAAGAAAGGTTATTCACCTATCCAGCGATGTAAATTTTTTCAAAATCGGTTCTCAAATCACTGAGTAATTAATGTTTAAAATGAGAGGTGCAACGTGGATATCACATACCTAAATAACATAATATGTGATTTCCACATTGCATCTCTCATTTTAAAAATTAATTCCTCTGTCATTTGACCACCAATTTTTAAAAAATTTATATCGTTGGATAGGGAAATGACGGTTTTTTTAAGTTTTTAGGTAAGTGACCATTTTTTATGTCGCTTTTAAATAAAAAATGGCGGATTTTTGGAAAAAATACGTTGTTGACTTTTTTTTATTGAAACACCCAGTATATTTTTTTGTAACTTGAAAAAACGGTCATTTACCTATCCAGCGATATTAAATTTTTTTTAATCTGTTTTCAAATGACTGAGCAAATAATTTTTAAAATGAAAGATGCAATGTGGAAATCACATAACATAATATCATTTTGCTATATGCAAAATTATGTTATGTTATTATTGTTATTTAGGTATGCGATATCCACGTTGCACAGCTAATTTTAAAAATTAATTACTCAGTGATTTGACAACCGATTTTGAAAAACTTTATATCGCTGGATAGGTGAATGACCTTTCTTTCAATTTACAAAAAAATATACTGGGTGTTCCATTAAAAAAAATTCAACAAAGTTTTTTCAAAAATCCGCCATTTTTCTTTTCGTATTTGAAAGCGATATAAAAAATTCAATCCATTCAGACAAAACCTTTACTAAAATAAAACATTTCATCGAAAACCGTATATTTCTATCTTAAGCCGTTTAGAAGTTATAGGCAGTTAAAATGGGGGAAAATATAAGTGGACACCCGGTACATGTTAAAGTAAAAAGTTCTACTCGCAGATTTGGCCGCTAATTGTTTATTAATTGTTTAAACAATAACAATTATTTTGTATAAGTAATATTAAAAATATCGTTAAATTCATCATTTTGCTTCAAATATGTTTCAAATATGTGATCAAATATGTTTCTATTTTGTTTTTTATTATGCTGAATCCGAATATGGCATTGCAATTTGAAAATTCTTATACAGAAGCTCTTATACAGTATGTCTACGTAATTAGGGCTTCCGCGAATATTTAATTCAGTTAAAATAAATGAACCTCTATGTAATTTAGAGCTTTAGTGTTATGCTAAAATTATTGTTATGCTAAAAATATTTTAATAATTTGTTAAAAAATATAATGGCTATTAACATAGTACCTACCTACATCTATTATTACGCCAGTCAATGAGAGAAAAAACAGGATATTACTTACCTCCGAATTCTATCCTATTCCATGGATTTTAATAAAATTTTGGTAATAGCCTCCACTTATCTCCTAATTCAAAGTCTACCCTTTTATCTTGGAGGGTGGTTCCCACCCCTTCTTGGGGTGGAAAATTTTTTGGTCAAAATAACCACGGAACTGGCTAGAAAACCTAATTCTAAGCAAAAACTGTTCTATAATTTTTTTTGAAACCTCAATACATTTTGAGTTATTCATGGTTGAACATTTTCCATTTTTATTGAAAAATTACACCTTTTCGAACGGTTTTTTGCGAACACTTTAAAAATTATGAATCTAGCGAAAAAAAATATATCAAACATTTTTGTAGTTTATGAAAAATCAACGAAATCCGTTTCTTCATAAATCGTCTAGTTATAATACAAATTTTGGAGGTGAAAAGAGATTTTTTTTGGTGCATGCTCAAATCTGTGTATTCAACTTAAATTAACAGGGGTATTAATGCTAGAAACACCTTTTGCAGTGATTGAAAAGACCTTTAAAATAAGCACTGCTAAATGTCGATTACATTCAAACTAAGCGACATATAGTGCAAAAAAATGATGACTAATGTATTTTTTCTACAACTGTTAAAATAGTATATTGTGCAACAAGTGCAGAAAGATACTAATTTCTCACGAGTTTGAAAAGTCGCGGTACGAGTGCAAGCAAGTGCCGCAATTCAAACGAGTGAGAAATTACCTTCCTGCACGTGTTACACACTATACTTTTTGTACAACCACAGTTTTTGCTAAAAATATAAATCACAATTTCCAAACGAAGATTTATTATAATAATAAATTATAAACTTTAAACTGTATTTAATTAATACTAAACAATTTAAATTCATTATACCTAAACAAATTACACAGAAATCAGTTAAAATATTAATGCACTGCCTTAATTTGTTTGAATTTAAACTATTTTAAATAATTATTACAAAATAATGTCACATTTGACGTTATATTTATGCAGTCACGGAGTTCCACCAAACCTACTTCATTCGACGTATCTTGTTGAGGTTGCTAAATCCTTATTGGTTAATTGATAATTATAAAATGTTTATTAAGAATAAAATTGTAAAATAAAACAGTTGGAACATCCATAATTTAATTTCTATTCTATACTTAAATATAATAATTGTCTTATACGCTCTGAGCTTCGCTGGTGTCGCTCCTAGCGGTTACTAATTCAACTTTCACCGGTAATTTTTAAATTTATTATTTAATTGTTATCGCTTAATATTTACAACGCTAAAAAGTAATTAAATTGTAATAGATTTTTTTATGATTTCGCTAATCATTTTGACGTTCTATTGATGAAATATTAATTTCTTACTTCTGATACTTTCACAATTATCGTGAAGATGGCGCTAAGATTCATAGAAGATTAATTTATAATTACATATTACGGAACATTAAAAAAAGGTAAATTCAGTATTTAAAACGTAAGTATATTTAAGGTAAAAATATATACCACAGCTTTGACCAACTAATATTTTTTATAATTAATGTTTTTAATTTTAATTTTAAATTAATCACTTTGACATTTATGTCAAATGTCCGGTAAACGTTTACAGACTTGCCACTACTGGCGCTCGTGAATTTATAAATATCCCCTCTACGTACGAGCTCACAGCGTATAGGTTATATTTATATTTGTCTAAACCAGTGGTTCTTAACCTTTTCAAAGCTGGGGAACACTTGACACATTTTGAAAAAGTCGCGGAACACCATTGTGTTATTTTATAGGAAACACTAAATAAGGGGAGCAAATGTAAATACAAATGTAAATAAAACACGTTCTTTAACTGCAACTACATGCAAAAACAATAGTAGCAAAGTTGCAAACTGTAGTAATACCTTTCATGCTCTTGTAGAAAGAAGTGGGTGTTCAGATTGCACAGAAATCGCTGCAAAGCGAAACAAATTTTATTTTAAAAGGTGATTTAAAGCTATTTCAAATATATCTTATTGTGTTCCTGTTTTGATGAAATTAACGCGACAATTCGATGAAATAAAATTATTTTGACATAATATTCGACAGTCAAATCGGTAGACAATAACAGTCTTTTTGAATCATCGTCATGGAAACCAAGATCGTCGTCATGCTGACTAATTATATTGAAAGTTTGGTTTTGACAACCCTGTCAAAGAATTAATTTGTGTATGTATTTTCATATTAATTAAATTAATTGATTAAGATTTGGTAATTTTTTAAAGACTCTAAGAAAAAATATTGTTCCTAACTGTTGCAGAAAGTCTCTTTTCCGCACTCGACTGTTTGCCGAACTCCCGCTTCGCGTCGTTCGGCGAACTGCAGTCGCTTGCGGAAAAGAATGACTTTCTGCACTTGTTAGGAAATAGTATATTTTGCAACAAGTGCAGAAAGGTACTAATTTCTCACGAGTTTGAAAAGTTGCGGTACGAGCGCAAGCGAGTGCCGCAATTCAAACGAGTGAGAAATTACCTTTCTGCACGTGTTTCACACTATACTTTTTATACAAGCACAGTTTTTCCTAAAAATAAAAATCACAATTTCCAAACGACGATTAATTATAATAGGTACCTATGTGATAAATTTTAAACTGTATTTAATTAATACCTACTAATCAATTTAAATTCCTTATACCTAAATAAATTGCACAGAAATCAGTTAAAAAATTAATGAACTGCCTTAATTTGTTTAAATTTAAACAATTATTACACATTATTGACATTATATTTATGCAGTCACGGATTTACACAAAACCTACTTAATTCGACGTCTCTTGCACAGGTTGCTAAATCCTTATTGGTTATTTGATAATTATAAAATGTTTAATAAGAATAAAATTGTAAAATAAAACAGTTGTAACATCCATAATTTAGTTTCTATGGTATAGTTAAATATAATAATTGTCTTATAGGTTATATATTTGTCTAAAATTTAACCACGGATGTAAACAGAATATAACGTTACTCAGAATGAGGTAGTCAACTGTGCAGAAAAGAACTTTGCGGCACAGAAACGTCACTTTGCGGCACAGAAACGTCACTTTTCTGCACACTAATGTCAAATATCTTATACTGTGAGAAAATATCAAGTTTGCTAACATGAAACTGTGCAGAAAAGTGCATTTTGAATAGTGGTTGTAGAAAAGTGCAATTTTTAGCACTCCATAGGAGCGGTAAAAATGCTACTTTAAGTCACTGGTGCTTTAAAATTTTTAAGGCACTGCAGTTAAAAGTGGATTGTCAAATTGTGAAACGTCAAAATATTTATATTTCATTTATTAACACTAATATTAATAGTACAACTGGCGCAATTTGAAAAAAGGTGATTTCAAAAAAATTTTAAAATTTAATTTAAATTGTATTATTGCATTTTTAACACGTTTGTAGAAAAAACAAGTTTATGTAAAGGTATAATATTTTTGCTAAGAATTTTTAGACATTCCCCTCGAGTGTAGACAACCAGTTCTACCTTTTACGGGTCATAGGTTTCATGGTTTCAGCAATTAACAAAAATATTGTATTTTATAAATTTATAACGTTCGTAGAAAAAATATTGTATGATATACGTGTTAAAAAGTACATTTTTAAGGCACTCATGTGAATTTCAGAATTCGCTTCGCTCATTCTGCAAACTTTCACATGCGTGCCTTAACCTTCCGATGACCAACCTTTTTTTGTTACACGGATAACCAAGGGGGGGAAAATGACCCAGGTCAAAAATGTTAAAAATGGCAATTAAGAAAAAATTAAGTGTTTTTTTTTAATTTTTTTTATGGCATGGACTTTATGTCATTCAGCCAGTCACAACATGAGTATTAGTGTCATGTGTAGTGTCTATGTTGAGTAAGTGTCTTGTTACTTTGCAAAGTCGACGTCATTAGCGTAAAACTACTTGGAATTACACATAATAAACGGTATTTTACCAAACATCAACTTCAGAATATATTTTTTTATTCGTAAAATATAGGGAATTTTTTTTATTTAAAAATACGAGGATATCTAGAATGATATTAAAGTCAAATAAAAAAATAATGAGCTAGAAATTGAAAATACTTTTGAATTTATTAAAGAAAACCTACGCTGGGGTCATAATTTCCCCCGCTTGGTCATCCGAAGGTTAAAATTGTACTTTTAACACTTATATAATAAATAACTATTAAGAAAAAATGAGAAGTGTATTTAACCCCTCATCTACTAGAATATAAATGCATGGTTTTCCTTCTACAATACCCTTTATTATAGGGTTATTTCTATGTTCTTAAAGTTGGACGGGTATAAAATGAATGGTTTTTGAGAAAAATAAGATCAAATTATAGAGCGCATTTTGAAATTTTCTCAAAAATCTTCCTTTTTCTTCATATAACTCGAAAATGATACGAGATATGAAAACACAGAACAAAAATGTAGGGTTTTTCAGATAACAATTTTGTTTTTTCTTTAACTACTGTGTCTCGTTATCATCTTCGAGTTACATGGAGAAAAACGAAGATTTTTAAGAAAATTTAAAAATGCGCTCTATAATTTGATCTTAGTTTTTTTTAATACCATGCATTTTAAACCCATCTGACTTTTTGAAAATAGAAATAACATTATAATAAAAGGTACTGTAGAAGGAAAACGATGCATTTAAATCTGGTGGGGGAGGGATTAAATATAATTCGCATTTTATCTTAAAATAAATTAGTCATCAATTTTTTTGCACAATATCTTGCTTAGTTTGAATGTAATCCAAATTTGACAGTGCTCGCTTTAAAGGTATTTTCAAGCATGTGAAGTTGTGGGTTGCAAGAAGAAGACACTACCCCGAACAAACAAACTTAAACTTTTTCCAGAAACTTTATTTTTTATACAATTAAATGTACAATAAAATTACGTAGAAATTGAGATAGGTCGGGGATAACCCATTGCTCCAGTAACTAGATCCCCTGACTACGCGTACAGATAGTTATATCGGTCAAAGTGAAATTATCGAAACAGTTGTAAATAAACGTCTTTTTTAATATCTACCTTTAAACTTTAAATTTCAATAAAAACCACAAGGTCTGGCTAGATTAATGAGATCAGGAAAAAATCCAACATACGCGCCTATATTCATTCAGAACAGAAGATGCGTGTTAGCTTTCCGCTCTTATTTATTTCCCAATCTATTTAATTGCTTACTTTCCATTTTTACCATATTTTTTATTTCATTTGCCGAAATAACTTTATTAAGATCGTTACGAAAGGAAAGTGGAGCTTCCGGCCTGCCCTTTGCGGTTTCTCAACAAATGAAGGAATACGGAGAATTAAACTAATTGTCTTGGGACACAACGTTTAATGCTGAGCAGTATTTTTTGCTAATTAGCTGTCGCGTAAGAAACACGAAATTTATTTATGTTGGGTTTGCGGAAAAGGAAACATTGTGTTTGTTTATTAGGTGTATTAGGTATTCGGGTACAGTCATGTTATAAAATTAAAAAAATGCTACAATAGAAGTATGTCTGATTCTTTTTTCCTTTTTTTAATAAAAGACGTTTGATAAAAGCGAGATATCATTTTGAATAAAAGCGAAAACACAAGTGGACAAAAAATAGTAACAACTAACGACGATATTAATTTTAGGCTAGTTTAAACTATAATGTTATAAAATAATTATGATTTTTCCTTACATGATGCATCAGCCACGCAGGTTTATTAATGTGTATGGACTGTGTTACAAAATTAAAACTTTATAATAGAATATTAATATCAACAATTACGATGAAAAATTAGAAAAAATTACTAAATATGCAGGGTGTCCAGAAACTCTACCAACAAACGAAGACAGGCGATCTCTCAGGATCTCCTGGGAGCTAGAGCTCTATGAAGATGGCGTCTTGTAATTAGTTTTTCTTAAATACCTCCAGAACGCTTCGAGTTCGAAAAACAAAAATTGGTACACATATCTATCTTTCAGATGTAAATCGATTCCATCCATTTTGAATTTCTAGTACCAGTCATAGGCGTTCGTTTTGTGTGGGTCAACGGTTATTTTATCGCATACATTTTTTGTCTTTAACTTTTAAGCATTTTTGATACTGGATTAATACATTGTGAGGTATTCTAGTACTAAAAGGTACTCTTGCTTTAATTCGGTAGGACACACCGTTTTCTAGAAAAATGGATATAAACATTTTTCGTTTCCTGAATTTGAAAAAAAAAATGGAAAAAAAATTCAAAACAAAAACGGTGTGTTTTACCAACTTAAAGCAAGAGTAACTTTTAGTACTAGAATACCTCATAGTGTAATAAACTAGTGTCAAAATTCTTAAAAATTAAAGACAAAACATTATGCGATAAAATAACCGTTGACCTACCCAAAACGGACGCATATGACCGGTACTAGAAATTCGCAATTATTGAAATCGATTCATTTTTGGAATATAAATAAACGTACCAGTTTTCGTTTTTCTTCATAGTTTTTTTTTAATTTTTTTTTATATTCAAGGAACAAAAAATTTTCAAATGGATTTTTCTAGAAAACGACTATCGATTTTTTCCTATCGACTCAAAGTGAGAGTAACTTTTCGTACTACAATACCTTAGATTTTAATAATCCAGACTCAAAATGGCTCAAAAATTAAAAACAAAAAAGTTATGCAACAATATAACTGTTTACCTACCCAAAACAGACGCCTATGATCTGTACTAGAAATTTGCAATGGATGGAATCGATTTATCTCTGGAAGAATAATATGTGTACCAATTTTTGTTTTTCTAAATAGAAGCGTTCTGGAGGTATTTGAGAAAAACTAATTACCAGAGGCCATCTTCAAATAGCTCTACCTCCCTTAGGAAGCATTTTCGGACTAGATGAATTGGGTTAAATTGTCTTAAAATTATCTGAGGAATCTCCTGTCTTCGTTGGTCGGTAGAGTTTTTGGGCACCCTGTATATAAAGTAAAATACTAAATTTTTGGTGAAACGGTGCAGTCGTTGAGGAAGGCGAAAATATTTTTTGTATCACTCTCTTTTCCAAGAGCACTATTTACTGTTAGTGGTACTTTGGCGTTAAGGTACTTTTACACATGTCACAGACAGGTTTGTCAGCACGTTTTACAGTATGCGACAAAATAAACAGTACTGAAATGAATATTTAAATGTTTATGATTCTTAACAATTGAAGGAATCATCATCATTATCATCAACAGCTATTAAATACTTTTTTTGCACCCATTCGTGGCCAGCCATTCGCTTGATGTCATCAGTCAATCTTGTTTGAGGTCTGCCTCTACTTCTTTTGCTTGCCCTTGGTCGTCATTTGGGAAATGGAGTCGTCCAACGGATGTCTTCCATTCTGCATATGAGTTCTGACCAGTTCCATTTTAACATGGTAATCTTTTGGATCGCATCTGCTACTATTGATCGTCTTCTAATCTCTTTAGTGGATTTGCGATCACTGAGCTTGATGTTAAGCATAGGGGGATCTCTTGGAAGAACCTGTAAACCCTAGATACCGCGTCTCTAGGCGGGTATCCTAGGGGAAATCTGCCATTCTAGCGACTAGGGGAATGACTAACCCAGATTACCGGTGGATAGGAAGAAAATAAAATACCTCCCGTGGACCAAAAAGTACTTGTCAACTCACCTGGCCAGCGTGACAAGTTAAGATTGTAGACAAACATTGTAGACCAACAAAATTATGAAATGAAGGAACACGGAGAATTAAACTCATTGTAAAAGATAAAAGTGAACGACAGTTTATGTTTCCCTTAGACTCAGAGGATATCTACCATCCTAAATAGCTGTTTCTGTCTATAGACGTCTTCAGTAGCGCTACGTGAATATCTCTGAACCAAGACGGAAATAAACTGCGCATTTATAGAGTAGGAAACTAAGGTTGAACCTTGCAAAATGGACACAAGTCCGGTTTTAATTTTGTTCTGGTATATCAAGGGGTGCTTATTATAAGACTAACTTTTTCTGAAAAAATTTCGCCCTGGAACCCACCTTTTCACCCCTTTAAAGGGGGTAATTTGTGGTTTTTGCGGAACGTAGCCTTTCCTGTACCTTTTACAAAAAATTTTTTCTATAGAAATATGAAGAGGACTATATTTTCTACGATTTATTTCCCGATATCTATCTATCCCGATGTGTCTATCATCCACCGTTTAGCGGGGGTGGCGCCCCAAAGTTGACAAGTTTCTAAAAAAGATGTTTTTAAAAAATATATATTTTTCCCTAACTGTAACGGAAATTAAGAAAAAATCCTGCGGCAATTATTCACAAATAATTGTTTGATTTTTTGGTATAGGTTTCACTTAAGGGCAATCGCCCTTTTTTTAATTACAGGGTGTTACATTTTAAAAAACCCCTTTTTATACCATCTGAACCGTTTACGCTAGAGTAAAAAAACTTTCAGCGATTACCCATGTACTGGTGCTATTTACAAATTTGTATAATGCACCCCCAATTTTTTCCCGGAACTACCCAAAAAAAAGGATTAATAAATAAAGTGATTTTATTGGAATCCTTCACACACAATGCCCTTTATTAATATGCTTCATATATCATCTTGTGCACGTTATTATTACCCATGCATGGACACCAAAAGCGATTTCCTAGTGCAACCCCTGTAACCAAAAAAAAGTAAATAAAATGGTGGGTTGAAATTTTTTTTTTGTTTTTTGCTTTTTGATTTATATGGGCATATGCTTCATTAATAGTGCTTTTCCAAAAATATATACGGTTATTGCAACATCCCTGCGGAAACCACCCCTATCCTTGAAAATATACTGCAAAAACTGCCCCTATCCCTTGGCGAGCATATTTTTACGATTTTCTCATTACCTATGCATTCTTTTTAAACAAAACTTATACAAGGTTAAAGACCACTATTTACTCTAAAAATTAGGTCCTATTCATTTTTTTCGTATAAGCAACCGTTACGACACAGTGGCGCCGTAAACCTCATATATGCTTTGGCGGGCTCCAGTTTTCGTTTTTTTTTTCGTCGTGTGTTCGTTTCATTGATAAAGTACTTATGTAAAATAAAACAACACAGTGTAACCTACAAATTATGACTTATGCACATTTTACAATCTTTGCGCCCCAAAGCCACAGTGGTGGCCCAAAATCAATTTTTGCATATTTTCGCTATCTACATGCATTTTATTGCATTAATGCTAGCTTAATAGCACAATATTTACTCTTAGGTGGTCACTAAGCAGTGGCGGATCCAGCGAGGGGTGATGGGGGTGATCCCTCTCAAACCAAGTGATATTATATTCAAAGATTATAAAAATATTCTTTTATTTTTAAAGAAATTTAGCCAATTGGCACTCCCCTCTTAACGATTCTGGATCCTCCACTGTCGCTAAAGCATAAAGAGTACGTCATTCTTATAAAAATAATAATATAAGTATTTCTATAAAAATAAATTAATATTTTTATAATCTTTGAATATAATATCACTTGGTTTGAGAGGGAGGGGAGGTGATCACCCCTCCCTGGATCCGCCACTGCTTAGCGACCACTTAAGGGTAAATATTGTGCTATTAAGGTAGCATTAATGCAATAAAATGCGTGTTGGTTGCGAAAATATGCAAAAATTGAATTTGGGCCAATACTGTGGCTTTGGGGCGCAAAGATTGTAAAATGTGCATAGGTCGTAATTTGTAGGTTACACTGTGTTGATTTATTTTACATAAGTACTTTATCAATAAAACGAACAGATGACGAAAAAAAAAACAAAAACTGGTGCCCGCCAAAGCATATATGAGGTTTACGGCGCCACTGTGCAGTAACGGTTGCTTATACAAAAAAAATTAATAGGACCTAATTTTTAGAGTAAGTAGTGGTCTTTAACGTTGTATAAGTTTTGTTTCAAAAGAATGCATAGGTAATGAGAAAATCGTAAAAACATTCTCGCCAAGGGATAGGGGTAGTTTCTGCAGTATATTTTCATGGATAGGGGTGTTTTCCGCAGGGATGTTGCAATAAACATATATATTTTTGGAAAAGCACGAAAAGAACTATTAATGAAGCATATGCCCATATAAATCAAAAAACAAAAAACAAAAAACATTTCAACCCCCCAATTTATTTATTTTTTTTTTGGCTACAGTTGTTGCACTTGGAAATCGCTTTTGGTGTTCATGCATGGGTAAAAATAACGTGCACAAAATGATATATGAAGCATATTAATAAAGGGAATTGTGTGTGAAGGATTCCAAGAAAATCACTTTATTTATTAATTCTTCTTTTTTTTTGGGTGGTTCCGGGGAAAAAATGGGGGTGCATTATAAAAATTGTAAATATCTGCAGTACATAGGTAATCGCTGAGTCTTTTTACTCTAGCATAAACGGTTCAGATGGTATAAGAAGGGGTTTTTTAAAATGTAACACCCTGTAATTAAAAAAAGGGCAATTACCCTTAAGCTATTACCCTATACCAAAACATCAGTCACTTATTTGTGAATAATTGCCGCAGACTTTTTTCTTAATTTCCTTTACAGTTAGGGAAAAATATATATTTTTTAAAAACATCTTTTTTAAAAACTTGTCAACTTTGGGGTGCCACCCCCGCTAAACGGTGGATGATAGACATATGCTGTCACAAAATAAATCGTAGAAAATATAGTCCTCTTCATATTTCTATAAAAAAAAATTTGTAAAGGTACAGGAAGGGCTACGTTCCGCAAAAACCACAAATTACCCCTTTTAAAGGGATGAAAAGGGGGGTTCCTGGGCGAAATTTTTTCAGAAAAAGTTAGTCTTATAATAAGCGCCCCTTGATATAACAGAAAAAAAAATAAAACCGGACTTGTCTATTGCAAAATGTCTATTTTGCAAGGTTCAACCTCTGTTTCCGACACTATTAATAGTATGGTATAACTAGATCCAAACCCAGACATCCAAAGTGAAAGTTATCCTCCAACACCAAATTGTTCTATATGGTCCACATAATGTTCAGAAAAAAGTCACACCATTTTGAGCGTCGGGTTTGGGGGGAGAGGGGGGAGAATTCGGTAAATTCGTAGCTTTTTAAGTTTTTCGTCAATATTTCTAAAACTAGGCGGTTTAACATGAACAACCTTCTATACAAAAATGTTTTACATTAAATTTGAAACAAAAAAGGCCCTGTGCATAATCCTTCTAAAATGAACGGTTCCAAATTTACGGAGGTAGTATAGAATAATTGCCTAACCCTAAAAGGCCTAACCCAGACATTAAAAGTAAAAGTTTTCCTCCAACACCAAATTGGACCTATATGTTCCAGATATTGTTCAGTAAAAAGTTACACCATTTTGAGCGTCCGGTTTGGGGGGGAGATGGGGGAGAAATCGGTAAATTAGTAGTTTTTTAATGTTTTTCGTCAATACAGTGGAACCCCGTTAACTCGGATTAATCGGGACCGCGGCCGATCCGGGTTATCGAAAATTCGGGTTAGCAGGAGAAAATGGTAAAAATTATTAAAATATGGTATGCTTACAGATAAACTCCGTTATAATTGGCACACAGACACTTGTAAACCACGTTCGCGTTCCACACATACAAAGCGTCGTCGAGAGTCTCATTTTTAGCTTTCTTAGCTTTGCACCGATTGTCCAAACTGTCTTTTGTTATCATTTTGAAACAAAAACAACATTTTAAGTTTTATTGCCATTACGTAGACAAAAAATCACGCCAACACAAAATCTGAATATATTTACGAACGATTACAGAACGGAACGAACAATGCGAATTTACTACACACACACAATACCGTCTCGCAACGAGAACGAACTTATGTTATTTAATAAGAGTGAAGACTAAGACCATTGTTTGAAAAATTATTTTTTAATAGTCTTTTCTAAACAATGCTAGACAGTTTCAAGTAAATAAAGGATACTACAGATGCCTGTTGGTTTCGATAACACGACAAAGAGCGTTGTCTGCCATGCCAGTCATTTTTACTAAGGTATATTATGTATCAAATTACACAAATACACATTATCTCTCATTGTATGTATAATGTGTTTGACATTGAAAATTGAATCGAATGAACTACATAGGAATTCGCTAAAGTGACAAATTTTTATGAAGAAAGTTTATTATGATAAATAAAATTAAAAATGATAAATAAAAATATAGTATTCGAACAATATGTTTATAAGGAAAGATAAAAGAAAATATTTTAAGATGTTGAAAAGAAATTGGAAAATCCACCATAAAGGACATACATTTTTATTGTTGTAATGTTTGTCTGATAAAAATCGGTCCGGGTTAGCCGGACTTTCGGGTTATCGGGGGCCGACTTATCGAGGTTCCACTGTATTTCTAAAAATATGCTTTAGCGTAAACAATGTTCTATACAAAATTGTTCTACATCAAATTTAAAACAAAAAGGGTCCTATACATAATTGTTATAAAATCAACGATTTCAGAGTTACGAAGGGGAAAAAGTGGAGGTTTTCGATACTTTTTATATTTTTGGGCAATTTATAATATTTTTACTGATTGAAAGAAATTTTCTTTAACAGGATTTGCTATTTCAGTGGCCGATGGTATGTTAGTGATAAGCCCTTGAAAGAACGTTAACCTCACCACCCAAAAGCATCATCAATTGCCCAAAGAATACAAAAAGTATCGAAAACCTCCACATTTCTCCGTAACTCTACGAAACTCTGGAACCGTTGATTTTATAACAATTATGGATCGGGCCATTTTTGTTTTAAATTTTATGTAGAACGTTTTTGTATAGAACATTGTTTGCGCTTAAACATAGTTTTAGAAATATTGACGAAAAACGTAAAGAAACTACTAGTTTACCGACTTCTCCTCCATCTCCCCCCCCCCCAAACCGACTGCTTAAAATGGTGTAACTTTTTACTGAACAATATGTGGACCATATAGAACAATTTGGTGTTGGAGGAAAACTTTTACTTTGGATAACTGGGATAGGCATTTTGGACCAATTATACTATGCTACCTCCGTAACTTTGGAACCGTTCATTTTAAAAGGATTATGTATAGGGCCTTTTTGAAGTTATACTTGTTTAGGCGCGATTGAGATTGAGGGTGAATTTATATTGATCTGCGCGCATGCGCACACCGACAGTTTGGTATTAGTCTTTATACGGGCTCTTTATTTGGAAAATGTAAAAAAAATAATGTACTTACCTAGTACTTGCTGTGCTATACCCCTAGTAAGCAATGCTTTAATTTACATAATCTGATTACGAACAAACTTTCTACAAATTTTCATCTAATGTACCGTTTTCTTACTGTACATATTGTTGTATTTTAATTCGACAAAAATCAAACTAATAAAAATTCATATAAACAAAATGTCAAAAAGTTGTTCAGTTTGTATATATTCCCACATGACGTATACGCGAAGGTGGTGCAGTTTGAAATCGCTTCGACTCTCGTACGGCGGGATACACGGGAAATAGGTTCAAGCCCAATGCAAGTTATATCATTTTTTTATTTTTTTTATAGATTTTATGATTTTAAGTATATTATTATATAATTTTTTTCAGAAAATACATATTTAATTAAAATTTTTGGCAACAATTATTTTTCAGAAATCATTTGTGGCATTTTTCAATGTGTTGGTGTGTGTTTTATTCTTTTATTTGTTTAATTTTTGGTATTGTTTTAATAAATATTTTTGGAAAGTAGTAGAGAAACTGTTTAAAGATATTGATTTCGTTGAAATCATATAATAGAAGTATAACTTCTTACGTGCGTACAAAGTACACACATTCTTTTTAATTTCAAATTTAATGTAGAACATTTTTGTATAAAAGGTTGTTCATGCTAAACCTCATAGTTTTAGAAATATTGAGAAAAACGTAAAAAACTACGAATTTACCGACTTCTCCCCCTCTCCCCCCAAACCCTACGCTCAAAAAGGTGTGACTTTTTTCTGAACATTATATGGACCATATAGAACAATTTGGTGTTGGAGAATAACTTACACTTTGGATGTCTGAGTTATGTCATTTTTTGAATCAATTCTATCATACTATAAGTGGAATTTCAAAAATAATTAAAAATCCACTTTTAAGACGCTGTAGCGACATCTCTTCGAGAAAAGAATAAAGTTCCCAGGTACAAAATTCATTATTAAAATAAAATTAAAATAACAAATAGTAATTTAAATCTAAAACCTTTCTTGGAACCTCTTCCTGGTAACATCCTTTATTTCTGACTTTTACAATTTATAAGCCAAGAGACAGAAAACCAAAGTCACCGATGTGGTACAAAAATCACTAAAATTTAAATGGGAATACGCTGGACATGTAGCTAGGATCCATCTTAATAAATGGCACAGAAAAATTCTAACCTGGAGACCATACGAACACAAAAGACCCAGGGGCAGACCTCCTATGAGATGGACAGATGATCTGAAACGAACTGCCGGGAAAAATTGGCTACAAGTAGCGTACAACAAAAAACAATGGAAAGGAAGAATTGAAGAGGCTTATGTTAAGATGTGGACGCGAATGGCTAGACGAATAAGAAGAAGAAGAAAGCCAAGAGACAACGAATAAAGAAAGCGAAAAGGATTCGAAAAGGATTCTACAATATGCAATCACATTTCATCTTACTCGTCTAGGAAAAGGTCCGAAAGATAGTTCCAATACTCCGAGTTACAGTCCGAGAGATAAATGATGTTACCAGAAAGTGGTTCCAAGAAAAGTTTTAGATATAAATAATTATTTAATATTTTCCTTTTATTTTAATAATAAATTTGGTATCCTAGTTGTTAGTTGTTGTTGTAGTTGAACAAATAAAACTAAGATAGTTTGGTCACGTACAAAGAATGCATGAGGACAGAATCCCAAACAAGTACAAAATTGGAAACCGCAAGGTAGAAGACGAAGAAGTATACCGAGAAAAAGTTGGCAAACTGGAATAAACAAAGCCATGGATGAAAGAGGTCTGCAAGACCAATGTGCGGACAGAAAGGAATGGCGAATGTGTATCGAAAAACGGAGAACGTTGTAAACCGATAGTATATACAGTGTGGAAGGCACTTATAGAATAAAATTATTTCTGCCCTTGTTTCAAAGAATTATAAAAAAGACTGAGACCCGTCGATTTTTAAATAAAAATGTGCACTTTTTAAACATAAATTTAAATTTACAGGGTGATTCATGCAAGTCTAGCAGAGTCCATAAGCTTTAGTTTTAATTGAACACCCTGCATGTGTTTATATTTTTAAAAGCTGCTTAATAACCTGATTTCAACGAACTATATCATGTAGCGTGTATTATGAATAATACAGGGTGAAATTTTGAAATTATAAAGTATGTAAGTCACTTTTGGAATAAAATTGTTTATGTCCATATTTTAGAAAATTATAAAAAAAACTGGGACACGTCAACTTTTAAATTCAAATGGGCGCTGTACAAACAAAAATTTAAATATAAGTACATAATGCTTCACGCAAGTCCAGCATAGTCTATGATCTCTAGTTTTAATGGATCATCCTGCATATTTTTTTTATTTGTTCTTAGAAGCTACTTCACAACATCATTTTTATGTTCATTATGAATAATAAAAGGTGAAATTTTGAAATTATTTATAAATTTCGTAAAGACATTAAATACAAAACCCAATAGGTTTATACTTAGTTTAGAAAATGTCCATGTCTTTATTGAGCCAATTTAAAAAATAATACCATTATTTAAAATATAAAATTTTACAGGTAATAAGTTGCCTTGTAGTACCTGTATGCACGCCAATGGTAAATATTAAATTCTTAATTGTATGTCAAAAATATGCAATAACTACGTCTTAAAACACACCAAATTTCATTAGCATATCTCAACCGGTTTTAAAGCAATAAAAAAATCGTCAGTTTGTAAGAAAAATTTCAACATCCTTTATATCAGAAACGAAGAATTTGCAGACATACGTTTATAAAGCAAACTGTCATTATTTTTTCATGCAGAATTACCCCTTAAAAGTTTGCCATACTTATTTAAAAACATCCTGTATTGATGAAAGACATGACCTGTTTGAAGTACCTAACTTTTTATTATCCAACATAAGCGAATAAATCAGAAAACAGAATATTGAGAAAACATGAGGCAATAGTTGAGTTTTAATTTCAGTATTCTACAAATGCTAACGTGTGATAAAAAATTATTGTCACCATAGGTGGCTCTGAACGACAGAGATAGCTATACAGTGCATGTCTATTCTTAATTCAGATACACTTTCCAGTTTACGTCAACTTTGCGGTGTTCGTCAACTTAACAGGAAAAGTTAGGTTATGTAGAGATCTTGTTTGATTTTATTTATTATTGTTACTTACAATTTTGTTAATTCTTTTTATATTCGATTGACGTTCTGGTTTTGACTGATTTTTTATGTTTTATAATGTTAATCAAAATTCATTGATAAACCAATGATATAAATTCAGATTAAAACACAACATACGTAATTTTTTGCACGGCTAGCTTTGATCCCAATAATTGTGGATCGCTCGTTAGAATATTCCACAGGGTGATGCGAACTTTGAAAAAACACCGTTTGATTCGTACACACCTGGTCTACAATGAAAATTTACCTGTTTAGCAACAATGTTATTACAGCGTTATTGTTATAGATAGAGATTCACGACGACTTGATTTTCAAACTACTTGACTTGACTTGACTTGAAATTAAGACAAGCTCAAGTCAAGTATTATTTTTTGAAACTCAATGCAAGTCAAGTAGTTGCACATCAATTACTTGACAAACTCAAGACGTCCATCAAGACTACTTGATTTTTCTTGAAAAAAACTGCCAAAACTCAATAACAATAAAAATATACGGATGTAACCTTTTATTTAAAAAACATCTATAAAAATTAAAAACTTAAAAAATGTAAGTTGCATAATTAAAATGATAAATAAAATAACAAAACGAAATATTCTGAATTCTGGTAATAAAACAACAAAAAATAAAATAAACAATAAAAAAATCACCAAAAATGGAGTGTAACTATCTAAAATAAATCTTTAATGTCTTCATTTGCCATCCACGATTTCAGACACATAAGGCTTCTCACGGAGTTATCGCCTAATCGGTTTCTTTGTTTGGTAAGGGTTAGGGCAGCTCTAGAAAACTGCCTTTCGACTGGAGCTGAAGACGCTTGCGTTGATAAAAAATCTTTGGCCATTGTGGCGAGGTTTGGAAAAATGGATTCATGCCTCTTCCACCATTCTAAAATATTTTCAGTACTGTCAGCTCGTGGGTCAGAAATATATTTGTCGATTTCGTAACGCCAGGCCATATCGTCGTCTGCGTCTGCATTATGGAGAGATTTTCTACTAAACAAACTTAGTAGATCGATTTCAAACTTTTCGACTAAACTAGGGTTTGAAGATGAAGATGGTGCTACTGGAACAGATGATTCAGCAGAGTGTTCAGACATTGTCAGAGAGTCAGCCTTAAAATACGGTGCTGTAAAAATATTTTCAAAATATTTAACTGCTTCTAGCTGCAACTCTTTTCCCCAATTTGTTTTGGAGAATGTTTCCACTTTATGTCGGTGGTCTAAAATTAAGACAACACAGTACATCCAGTTGGTTCTCTTATAATGTTTAATGATTTTGTCCCTTGCCGCTTGAATGCTATTTATGATCTTTTCATCGGTTATGTCTCGATCAGGTATATTGTCAAGTTCCATAGCCCACGATTCTAGTCTATCCAACATCATTCTTCTTCAAGTGCCGTCTCCTAATCGGAGGTTGGATATCATCATCACTATCTTTACTCTATCCACCGCTGCTCTAAAGAGTTCTATAGAACTGCATCTAAACCAGTCCCTTAAATTTTTTAACCATGACACTCTCCTTCTTCCTATACTCCTTCCGCCTCTTATCTTTCCCTGTATTATCAGTCTTAGCATTTCATATCGCGGTCCCCTCATTACGTGTCCCAGATATTGTAACTTTCTTATTTTTATTGTGTTTATTATTTCGCATTCTTTACCCATTTCTCGCAGTACTTCCGTGTTCGTTTTCCTCTGTGTCCATGCTATTCTAAGCATTCTTCTGTAACACCACATTTCAAATCCAACATCATATTGATGCCAATTATTACCATAGGCAGAGTAACATATGATTCACCTTCTAAAATTAAGGAAATGCTTTTAAAAACATTAAGATACTGGCAAATTCGATCAATTAACGACAATTCTGTGTCGGTTGGCTTCAAAGTTTTTAGATTTTCTACATTATCACACAGGATATTAAGTGCTTTTCGCATATTTAGACTCCATCTCAACATGTCGAACGTGGAATTCCACCTTGTTATGACATCAAGTTTTGGCATAGTAAATTTTAGGTTTAAGGCGGTGCAAAATTTTTCAAAATCCTTACGTAAGTGTTCAGAGTTTTTTACTTTTTTAGCAAGGGAATGGATTTTTCTTACAGAGGAGGGCGAAACTTGGCTGTCAATTCTGTCATCGTCATCATCCCCTGATATATCTGTCAAAGTGTTGGCCGCCTCTTCAAGCTCAGAATCAAGGATTTTCATAAAATCTCTGGCTCCCAAGTTTAAGATGTGTGCAAAACATAAAAAGTGGATATTTTTTGTATCGATGTCATAAATAAATGTTTTTAGTTCTCTGATGAACGTGAAATTACTATTTGTATTGTCGGTAGTAATACCCTGTATGCATTTTGTAACATCGTAAAATTGTAATAATTCGAAAAATAGTTTTGCCATAGCGTTACCAGTATGTTGCCCATATGCTGGCATAAAATCTAACAGGATACAATGAAGTTTCCAATTTTTATCGATAAAGTGGGCGGTAATACCATAGTATCCTTTCATATTAAATGAAGACCATCCATCGATTGTAACCGAGATTTTTGAATTGCATGTCCTCAAAAATGTCTTAATTGTTTGCTGCGCTGATTCAAACATTTTTAATGTCAAAGATTTCATTTGATTACGACCAGGTAGAGTTGCCTTTGGATTTAAGTATTTGTACATTTTTTCACTTATAGCATCTTCAAAAAAGTTGAAAGGTAGATACTTCTGTGCTATATACTCCACTAGTAGTTTTTGAAATTTATCTTGTTGGAAATTTTCTGATCTCCTAATGGTCTGCTAAATAAACAAAACTGGAGTTAGTAAAATGCTGTAATAGTAGTAAATGTAGTAAAGTTACAATAAAGCTCACGTATAATTTGTATAATGTCTCACTTATGGAGGGTAGAGGTAAGGAGAACCATCTCTTATGGATGGGAGAAAAACTGAAAAAATATCCGTCAAAAAGTGGCAAATAACAGTTCAAAATATGACCACAGTGGCGCTAGCTTAGCAATAGTTTAATGTGAACTATGAAGATGTGAACTTGGCAGTTGTAGACGTAGTGAAGTATGCAGAATGAAAATATAACCTACAGAATCATCAGAATGTCAGAGTGACAAGTTGAGTTATTTTATAAAATTTAATTGTATTCGCCTTTGCAAAAGTCAAAACGCTCTCTGGTGGCTGAATTCTGAACCTACTTAATAAGTAATCTCGTAAGTAATAAACTGATCGTACTAGTTCAGAACACTATAAATAAGGCAAAACACTTTTAAGATAACACCCAACAGTGCTTGTCGAAGCTCGCCAACAAAACAAAAAGGTACACACACTAAATGACAGAAGTAAGCATTACTCACAATCCTCCATCTTTGTACGTTTCGCAGCGCCCTCAACGGTCGTTGAAATCGCGAATAAAATTTTGCAACAATTTTTGTGTTGAGAAAATATAATTACACGGTCCACGTTTAACAGAATTAGAACCCAACACGGCAGATGCTCACACTCCTTACACAAATGGGGGTAGCAACCATATCCTTTGTGATTGTGGAGAAATTCAACCAAAGTATTTTTGTTTCCCTGTTACCTACTTGAATAAAAACTGATACCATTCCTACAATGGCGCCATCTTAATTTGCCTCTATTCCACGGACACTTTTTAATACAGAGATGGTTCTCCTTACCTCAGCCCTCCATAGTGCCGCTCTTAAATGGCAAGGTAAGTTATATTTTTGAAATGCCCTGTAAAAAAGTATATGGCATATGGCACATGCTACACCACAATTTTTACTAGATTGCTTAAAGCCTATAGACTTTTATAGATGTACTCAAAATTTGATAAAAAAAGTTTCAAATAAAAAAAACATTAAAGAAAAAGAAGATGTGAACATTTTTGGCACACCGTGTAGATTATTTAATTGTGACACAAACGACAAACGACTACATAATTATAGTTAAAATCCTCAGAGTTAAAATCTAATTAATGTTTTACCTTCTCAAGCCAATCCGAAACTGAAAGTGTGCTAGTCGAACCTGTAGAGGTATTGGCCTCGAGATTAGTTGGGCTAGATCTACCAAAATGTTCTTTGTAGACTCTAGGGTGTCTAGCTTGCAAATGCCGCCTTAGTGAAGATGTTCCCCAGTTTTTCATTTGCAAAACTGTGTTTTTTGCCGTACATAGGGTACATTTGCCTAGTTTGTCAGTATTTTTATTACTCTTAGGATTTTGCTCGACTATGAAATAGTCCGTAATTTTTTTTGTTTTATTAGATATAGATAGACTTTTATTAACTTTAACTCGTTTCGCCTTTGATGGCGCCGACCCTGCACTTTCTACTTCTGTTTCGGTGTTATCACTGTCATCAAATTCTAACACTTTTTCATCTAGGATATATTCTGAGCCGCTGCTTTGAAAAGGTTCCGATTCCATAACGGACACATTACTTAAATCAGACATAACAATTATTTAACGGCCACTGTTTGTCCTTGATCACTTCTACTGTACTAACAGCACGTTGTCGTCGTCATCGAGCAATCGGGGTGCCCGCTTGCTAGAACCTCGATAAATCCGAATCCCCTATTTTAACGTTTCGGTCTCCTTCGGTGTGCATTTCACGGATCGCTATCATGTAATATCAAGTAGTTTGATTTTTACTTGATATCAAGTCAAGTAATTCAGTCCGTAAATCAAGTCAAGTCAAATATCAAATTATCAAAAGCTTGAATTTTTAAGTCAAGTCAAGTATTTAAGAAAAAATTCAAGCTACTTGGCTTGATGAATCCCTAGTTATAGAATAAGGCTATAACACGTTAACAAAAAATCACTTAATTCGGAAAACAAGCTTAGGAAAAATATGAGGCATCAAAAATGACCCATTTTTAAATTGAGCGATTAATTTTGGCACAGAGAATATTATGTGCAGAAATAAAATACTCAGTGTGAGATATCTTTTTATGCACCCGCTTATGATCAAATTCGATGTTTTCGAAAGTCATACCTCGTCCATTACTAGGGACGTGTAAGATATTTAAGACTTTATGAGCTACAAGTACGGAAATACCGATTTAAAGTTGCCTACTCAATTCAGTACAAGGATTAGATACATCAGTATTTTGTAATCAGTATTTGTACTCAGTACCACTGAGAACCGGTATCACAGGTAACCGTTACACGCCCGCACTGATTTTGCCCGTCTCTATTTGCCACAGCGACAGCCACCGGTTGGGTCAGGTTGGGTTCAATATGCGGTGAGCTAGATCGCTAGAAAATAAATGCACGGTTCACCCGTCCCGCCGGCGCATGTTGTGTCTCAGTTAGGTTCAATTTTCGCCAAGCCTTTACAGTTAGGAAAATTTTTCTAAATACATCTTTTTTAAAAATTGGTCAACTTTGGGGCACCATCCCCGCTAAACGCTGGGCGATGGACATATGCTGCCGGGGAATAAATTGTATCAAATATAGCCCCCTGTATGTTTCTATTATAGTAGGGTATAACTAGACCCAAACCCACACATCGAAAGTGAAAATTATCCTTCAACACCAAATTTATCTATACGGTCCACATAATGTTCAGAAAAAAGTCACACCATTTTGAGCGTCGTGTTGGGGGGCAGTGAGAGGGGAGAAATCGGTAAATTCGTAGTTTTTAGGTTTTTGTCAATATTTCTAAAACTACGCGGTTTAGCATGAAGAAACTTCTGTACAAAAATGTTCTATATTAAATTTGAAAAAAAAGCTCTATGCATACTCCTTCTAAAATGAACGGTTTCAAATTTACGGAGATATTATAATATAATTGGTCCCAAACAGGCCTAACCCAAACATCCAAAGTAAATGTTTTCCTCCAACACCAAATTGTTCTATATGGTCCACATATTGTTTAGTAAAAAGTTACGCCATTTTGAGCGTTCGGTTTGGGGGGGGGGGAGATGGGGGTGAAGTCGGTAAATTAGTAGTTTTTTACGTTTTTGTTCAATATTTCTAAAGTTATGCTTTAGCATGAACAGTGTTCTATACAAAAAGGTTCTACATTCAGGAGATTTAAAACAAAAAGGTCCTATACATAATTGTTATAAAATCAAAGGTTCCAGAGTTACGGAGGGTGAAAAATGGAGGTTTTCGATACTTTTTAAGTTATTTGGACAATTTATAATATTATTGCTGATGAAAGAAATTTTCTTTAACAGGATTGTGTTTTGTAAATAAAATTTGCTGTTTCAGTGGCCGATGGTATGTTAGTGATAAGCCCTTGAATAAACGTCAACTTCACCACACAAAATCATTATCAATTGCCCAAAAAATATACAAAGTATCGAAAACCCCCACTTTTTGCCCGCTGTAACTCTGGAGCCGTTGATTTTTTAACAATTATGTACAGGACGATTTTTTTAAATTAAATGTAGAACATTTTTGTAGAGGACATTGTTTACTCTAAAGCGTGGTTTTATAAATATTGACGAAAAACTACTAATTTACCGATTTCTCCCCCATCTCCCCCACAAACCGGATGCTCAAAATGGTGTAACTTTTTACTGAACAATATGTGGACCATAGAAAACAATTTGGTGTTAGAGGAAAACTTTTACTTTGGATGTCTGGATTACGCCTTTTTTTGGACCAATTATACTATACTACCTCCGTAACTTTGGAACAGTTCTCATTTTAGAAGGATTATAAATAGGGCTTTTTTATTTAAAATTTATTGTAGAACATATTTTATAGAAAGTTGTTCATGCTAAACGCATAGTTTTAGAAATACTCTCCCCCTCTCTCCCCCCAAACCCGACGCTCAAAACGGTGTGACTTTTTTCTGAGCATTATGTGGACCATATTAACAATTTGGTGTTGGAAGATAACTTTCATTTTGGATGCCTGGGTTATGCCATCTTTTGGATCAATTGTATCATACTAATAAGGAAATTTTTTTCAACACGTACAGGTACAACTACGTTTAGTAGTTACAACTACGTTTCGCAAAAATCACAAATTAGCCTCTTGAAATGGATGAAAAGGAAGGCTCAGGGGAGAAATTAAAAAAAAAAGTTAGTCTCATAGTAAATATCGCTTGATATACCAGAAAAAAAATAAAACCTTGTGTCCAGTTTGCGAGATTCAACCTCTGTTTTCTACACTATTCATATAATAATTATTTTATTCATTTCCTATGCTGTCAATAATTTGTAATATTAACGGTTATTTACCTATATCTGAGTAAACATTACTATTTAGTTTAATATTAGTAATTTACTTTTTTTTTGCAGGTAAGCATCAGATCCTTTATTAGTTGGATGGTTATATAGTGAGTAAACTTTGTATTATGTTAAGAGATTTAACAATTTTAAAATTTTGTGAACATCGTTTAAAATAAGTATAGTAGGCTTTGACTGAATTTATTTCTGTAAAAGTTAAAGAAAAAATTTTTAAACAAAATTGTCCCGAAAAGCAACATTAGATGCAAAATTGGAAATATCGACTCAGATAATAAAAAATCTCATGAATTTCGTGACAATTTCTGTTTGTGAGTGTCTACCAAACAAGAGCGGTAAAAAAAACTTCAATTGTCGCATTCACTGAAAAATCATCTTTAGTCCTATTCATTATAAGTGGTGTTACATCCATACTTAAACCTCAACTTTCCCCAGTTTATTATGCCAGACGTTTCTGTTCATCGTCAACAGTTAATTTGCTGCTCCGATCTTCCTCGCGTCCTAGTGCACACCGTCCCTCCATCTTAGTCTTGGTCTACCTCTACTCTATTTCCTACTGATACTGCTAATAGGGTTCGTCTAGGTGGATAATTTTCATTTGCTCTTGACACCTGTTTAGCCCATCTAGACTATCTATTTTATGAAAGACATTACATCTCTACCATTTACTATTTTCTTATACTTCTTGTATAATTCGAAACTATATCGCCTTCTTTAAATACCATTATTAACGGTTGCATCCATTATTCTTCTTAGCATCTTTCTTTCGAAGACGAGAAGACGATTTGCGTCTATTTTGGAGATGGTCCATGTTTTTAACTTATAGATCAGCACTGATAGAATTAGGCCGTCTGCACATGGGTCGATCGAAGACACGTCTCGAAGTTCGCGCGTCTTGCTCGTCTTGTACGAACCCTGCGACACAAGCGATTGCCCTCCGCACACTAGTCGATTTTGTTTTTATAAATGAACGCATTTTTGTATAGTAACCAAAACGACTATTTTGATGTGTGAAAAGTACGGTATTATTACATTTTTATACAGTTGCATTATACAGTTGAGCGTATTTTTCTACTTCCTCAACGAATTTTATAATAAACACCTAGTAACAGAAGTTCAATGTTTTCAGAATTTTACATTAAAAACAATATATTTCCACAAAGCTAATAGTACTACAATCAACGAACATAACATTGATCGATCTTTAAAAAGACTAAAATTTAATTTAGGGCAAAAATCAACGAAAACGAAGCAAACAAATAAAATAATGACTGTAAACGTGCGTCTCACTAGAACTTTCTCGTGCGCTTCAAATCGCACGGAACGAGAGTCACACAAGACGAGGAGATTTGCAATCCTAAACGCTCCGTGTACGGAGCTCAATGCCACAACGAAGGAACTTAAGTGACGGGGAGAGATCTACGCGATTGGAATCGAGTCGATTACTTCGAGCGTCGCTCCATGTGCGGACGGCCTTAGTGTTCTATAAATTATTAATTTGGATCTCTGTTATTTGGAATGGATGTCATAATTTTTGGTTTCCCCCGTTTATTTTAAGGCTCATATTTTGTGTGTTTGTCAAAAAGGTGGAAACCTCCCTTTAAGTGCTCGTGTGGTGCGTGCGATCAAATCCAGATCAGCGTGTTTCATATTGTGCGTTAACTTATTAAATATTAAATACCTTATTTTGTAACTCTGCATCTCTTATATAGACCTGGATCCAGCGTACCAAAAAAATTTGACTAATAGCAAGCTGAAAATTTGTTAATATCTTAACGGTGTCTAATTGGACAAACTTTGAAGTACGGGAACACTGGAATAGAGAAAGTTTTAATTGTGGAACAGTTTAAAAATTTGGAACGTCAGATTACTAAAACGTCTCATGTATTTTGCCAGACACAACATCCAATTGATACTGTCATGCAAAAACCAGACTGCTATTACTAACCATGATTCCTGTCATTTGACATGCTCTTAGTGTTCCACTCATTAAAATGTCCAATTGGTGATAAACACTAGTCTGATTTTTGTATGAGAGTTTAATGAAATGGTAACAAATCTGTCCGACAAAATACATGGAACGTTTTCGTAGTCTGACGTTCTAAATTTTTAACCTGTTCCACAGTTAAAACTGCCCCTGTTCCAGTGTTCCCATAAATCAAACTTTGTCCGACTAGACACCGTTAAGCTATTAACAAATTTTCAGCTTGCTATTAATCAACTTTTTTTTTGGTACGTGGAATCCAAGTCTAATAGTAGTGTCTCTCTGCGTCTCCCTGCATGCATATATTTCAAGTTTTTCTTTAGTCATAGTTGTTTATACAAGTACTACTTATTTACGGGGAACGTTAAGGCACTTTGGTTTAATGGTTTAATATAATTTACATCTTAGAACGCTATCATACGCTGACCTAAAGTCCACAAAGAGAAGAAACATAATCAATATTAAATTCATTCGTTTTATCTAAGATTTGACGTTTCACAAAAAATATAATCAATTGTTGATTTACCCACGCTAAAACCGCTTTAGTATTTACCAACGAGTTCTTTCACGTACGTACTGAAACGGTTGAAGAGGGTGTTGGAGAATATTTTGTATATTGTGTTCAGAACAGGTAATATCCCTATAATTTTTATATTTCAACGCATCCTTCTTTTTGTTCTTCGTCCCAGGCTTTGACTATTATTATGCTATGAATTCCGTACATAATTCTGTTACCTTCAGGTTTATTAAGCTCTGCAGGGATACAGTCCACTCCTTCGACGCGTTATTTTTGAGGCGTGTGGTTGCGTCTCTCAGTTCCAAGGCGGATGAAGGTTCTACGTAGTATCATTTCTTGGTTTTTGAGTGACGCATGGTTTTTCACTTCGATAGCAAGTACCTAGTTCTTTAAAATGTTAAAGCCATCTGCTTTATACTTCGTCTCTGGTATAGTCGATTCGCTAAACTCAGACACAACTGGATAGTGATTTTAGTAGGTAATTTTTTTGTTTTTTGCCAATTTTGCCAAAATTGTCAAAATTACTAGCTATTTAGTGATGAATAGATGATGATTTCTCACCATATGACATCAAGATACAAGCCTGAAGTACCTTTTCAAGTGGACATTTGCCCACGAGACAAATGGGACAGAGGAAACTCTCGACCCAGACTGCAGGGTTGCACCTGGTACACGAACGTGTCTAAAAATGCAGACGGTTCGGGCGCAGGAATATTCTGTAGTGGTGAAAATTTCAACATTTCTATTCCACTGGGAGAATATACCTCCGTATTTCAGGCAGAGATTTTTGCAATCTTGCAGTGTGCAAAAGAAGACAATCTGAGGGCATTCTAACTGCAGCGGGTTAACATATGCACAGATAGCCAAGCAGCCATTGGGGCTCTTATAAGCCCTAAGGTGAACTGTACGCTGGTGTGGGAATGTCGACAAGAATTTGGTAGACTGGCACAACATAACAGTGTTATACTGGTATAGGTTCCAGGTCATCGGGGCATATATGGCAATGAAAGAGCTGATGCATTTGCCAAGACAGCATCAGCTACAAAATACCTGGGTCCAGAGCCGGCCGTGGGAGTGCTAAAGAGCACCGTCCGTGAACGAAAAAAAGCCTGGATCCGAAGCAAACACAACTCACACTGAGAGAGTGTACCCGGTCAAACACATGACAAGATGTATATCGGACGGACATGTGCTAGTAGGGCTGAGTTACTGCTGGAAACAAGCAGGAATCAGCTCAGAGTCATAACAGGTTTCCTCACTGGACATGCGCCAGTTAAGGGTCACCTGCATACAAGGGGGCTGTTTCATAGAGACTTGAGCTGCAGACTCTGTAACAGAGCACCTGAAACAGTCAGCCATATTTTGCATGACTGTGAGGCATTGGATCGGAGGCGGCAAACACTTTTCGGAGACATCGAAATGACTCCAAATTTATATGGCACCCACCAACTAGACCTGTACAAACTGGTACAGGGTTCCAGAATTCTGGAATGGGTTTCATAAACGAATGAAACGAATGGAAGATGTACATTAAGCCAAGTGGCTGCAGTACAACCGGTTCACAACAGACGGCTTTCAGGAAAAAAAAACTATTTAGTAACATTTTTTTGCCAATTTTACCAAATTGGCAAAATTACTTACTAAAATCACTAGCCAGTTATGTCTGAGTTTAGGGAATCGACTATACTAACTTTATACTTCGTCTCTGGTGTCTGCTTTTATCTCCACAAATCGTCAATGGTGGTTTTTTTATCATATATTTGGGATATTATAGAACCTTTTAGTTTCGTTTTACCCCTTTAGCAATTGATGTTCTTGCATAATCTGGTTTTCCAGGGTCTGCTTTTTTCTCCAATGCACCCATTTTTCCCCCTTCCTGTGTTCCTTCTACTTTTACTCCTTATATCTTGTTCTTCTTTGTTGAATAAGTTGATCATCATATTTTTTTCTTTTAGTGATATCTTCACATTCATCATCGAACCCATCGTTGCGTAGTGTGGGATCTTCTGGTCCCAGAACGTTCCTTCTTTACGTGTTATTCTACATTATATCCAATTGCTACCTAGCTAGTTTTTAGTGTCTTTAATAAACTATTTCTACTATCAGTGTCCTTCCATCCCATTTAAACCAGAGATTTTTAACAAAACGTACAAAATGCAAGTATCCGCATTTTTTTCCCAGGAGTCTATGTTGAGGAAGTTAACACAGTTTTACTTCTAAACAAATTGAAATAATCTTATCAACAGATAGCGTAACTTTTTTTTATAACTTTCAAATTTTTATGATGCAGCAGAAGTCAAACTTTGCTGCAGCATCAAATCGCGCAAAATTTATTCGAAACACACTTTGAACTATTACTTGCAAAAACCTTTTTCAATTATCCATTTCACATTTGATAAATCATATAAGTGACATGTCCGACGAAATATTCAACCTTAATCGAAAAGGCCAATTGAAAAACACACATCCATATACTGCGCGAATCGTCATGGACTCGTCATACTGTCGGAATTCCCGTTTTGGATTGGCAGGTTTGTAGTTCTGACACGAATCCATTAGAAAATTTATGGGACATTTTACAGAAAAAGTCAAAAATGATGTAACCATTTCCAGAAACGATTCAAGAGCTGAAAATAGCTTTGAATGAAGAATAACAACATATACCGCATGAAGAGATTTAGCAATTTATTGCAAGTATACCTAGGCGTATCAAAATCCTCCGCAGATGTAGGGGAGGCAATACCCATACGAAACCTAAAGAACAGCCAACTGTGGGAAATTAAAATTTTATTTGATATTTTGTTTAATTTTTCCAAAAATGTTAATGTTTTGCGATACTTATTATAGGCCTGGATCCCGCGTACCAAAAAAAATTTATTAATAGGAAGCTGATAATTCGTTAGTAGCTTAACGATGTCTAATCGGACAAATTTTGATGTAGAGGAACACTGGAACAGAAGAAGTTTTAATTGTGGAACAGCTTACAAGTTTCGAACATCAGACTACGAAAGCGTCCCATGTATTTCGTCGGACAGAACTTCCAATTGATTTGTTGTCGTTTTCATTAAACTCTCACGCAAAAAATCTGACTGCTATTTAGCACCAATATAATTCCTGTCATTTGACAGGCTCTACGTGTCGGGCTTATTAAAATGCCCAACATGTTCCTCGGACAAACATTTTTTCGTATATTATATGTATAAAGTTTGCTATTGAATAAACTTAAAAACAACTTGCTAATTTTCACAATCATAAACTTGACAGGATGTCACGTTCCACAAGTAAAATCATGTTCCACAATTAAAATTTCCCCTGTTCCAGTGTTCTCGTACATCAAAGTTTGTCCGACTAGACACCATTAAGCTATTAACAAATTTTCAGCTTGTTACTAATCAACTTTTTTTTGGTACGCGGGATCCAGGTCTATCACTTTTTTGGGTTAGTTGTTTTTCCTAATGCTATCTTTTTAGTGTTTTAAATAAACGATTTCTATCTCTTAATGTTTACTTCCACCCCTTAACTCATTTAATCAAGTTAACACCAATAGAATTTTAAAAAAGCATACAAAACGCAAGCATCCTGATTTTTTTTGACCTGGAGTATATTTGTGTCAACCCTTAACTACAGAAATCCCATTGTTACCACGTAACAACAGATACCCGGTATTTTTTACTGGTCATTATAAAATAGAGTCAAAATATAAAGTTAATAATAAAAAACAAAAAAATTATGCATTATGTGTTTTTCTGGAGCCTCTAGATATGGAAAAAAAAGGTAAAATGAGTTATTTTAGTAGTATAATACAAGATTTTTAAAGAATAATCTATTTAACCAGAATTTTGGTAATATTTTTGGTCTATTAAAATAAACGGCCATAAATGTAATAAACAAAATTTTAAACCTTTTTTTACCAATAAACGTAGCATAGAATCACAAAGGAAACCTAAATAGCATTTACGAAAATCTTTACATCAATGAGAAAAAATCTGCAAGGGGTAAAATTCTCACAGAGTTAAATGGGAATTTAATTTTTGCAAAGTTGCCTCAAAATTTTTATCTTCAAATTTAACCTTCATTGATGATCCAGGATGACTTTCACAGTCCATTTCTTTACTTTTTCCATAAAAACATAAATAAATAATAATATAAACATTTCACATTTACAAATATAATACCCATATAAAAAGTACTTACCTACTTAAAACAGACATTCGGTAATTATTACCGGTTGCTTTGACCAGCACTGTTATACAGATTGCCCGAGAGGTACAGAGACACATGAACTTGTAAGTGGTGAGGTTACCACGAAATCCGCATTTTGGGAATGCCCACCGGTAAAAAATACCGGATCTCTGTAGTTACGGGTTAAGGAAGTTAACACAGTTTTACTTCTAAACAGATTGTGTAACGTTCTTCTTTTTATAACTTTCAAATTATTATGAAGCAGCAGAAATCCAACTTTTCTGCAGCATTAAATCGCGCAAAACTTATTCGAAACAAACTCTAGACCGTTATTTGCAAAACCTTTTTCAATTATCCGTTTCACGGTTGATAAATCATATAAGTAACATGTCCGACGAAATATTCAACCTTAATCGAAAAGGCCAATTGAACAACACACATCCATATACTGCGCGAATCGTCATGGACTCGTCATACTGTCGGAATTTCCGTTTTGGATTGGCAGGTTTGTAGTTTTGACATGAATCCATTAGAACATTTATGGGGCATTTTACAGAAAAAGTTAAAAACAAGGTAACCATTGCCAGAAACGATTCAAGAGCTGAAAATAGCTTTGAATGAAGGATAACAACATATACGGCATGAACAGATTTAGCAAGATTTATTGTAAGTATACCTGGTCGTTTCAAAATCCTCCGCAGATGTAGGGGAGGCAATACCCATACGAAACAGCCAACTGTGGGAAATTAAAATATTATTTGATATTTTGTTTAATTTTTCCAAAAATGTTAATTTTTGCGATACTTATTATAGTCCTGGATCCCGCGTACCAAAAAAAGTTTATTAATAGCAAGCTGAAAATTCGTTAGTAGCTTAATGGTGTCTAGTCGGACAAACTTTGATGTAGAGGAACACTGGAACAGGAGAAGTTTTAATTGTGGAACAGGTTACAAGTATCGAACATCAGACTACGAAAGCGTCCCATGTATTTCGTCGGACAGAACTTCCAATTGATTTGTGCAGTCAGATTTGAAAAAATCTGACTGCTATTTAGCACCAATATAATTCCTGTCATTTGACATGTTGTACGTGTCGGACTTATTAAAATGACCAACATGTTCCTCGGACAAACATTTTTTCATATATTATATGTATAAAGTTTGCTATTGAATAAACTTAAAAACAACTTGCTAGTTTTCACAATCATAAACTTGACAGGATGCCACGTTCCACAATTAAAACTTCCCCTGTTCCAGTGTTCTCGTACATCAAAATTTATCCGACTAGACACCGTTAAGCTATTAACAAATTTTCAGTTTGATACTAATCAACTTTGTTTTGGTACGCGAGATCCAGGCCTATTACTTTTTAAGTTAATTGTTTTTCCTAATATTACCTTTTTAGTGTTTTAAATAAACGATTTCTATCTATTAATGTTGACTTCCACCCCTTAACTCATTTAATCTACTTAACACCTAGAGAATTTAAAAAAAGCATACAAAATGCAAGCATCCTGATTTTTTTCACCTAGAGTATATTTATGTTAAGGAAGTTACCACACAGTTTTACTTCTAAACAGATGGTGTAACTTTTTTCTTTTTATAACTATCAAATTATTATGAAGCAGCGGAAATCCAACTTTCCTGCAACATTAAATCGCGCAAAATTATTCGAGACAAACTCTAGACCGTTATTTGCAAAACCTTTTTCAATTATCAGTTTCACGGTTGATAAATCATATAAGTAACATGTCCGACGAAATATTCAAACCTAATCGAAAAAGCCAGTTGAAAAACACACATCCATATACTGTTCGAATCGTCATGGACTCGTCATGGACATTAGAACATTTATGGGACATTTTACAGAAAAATATAAAAACGAGGTAACCATTGCCAGACACGATTCAAGAGCTGAAAATAGCTTTGAATGAAGAATAACAACATATACCGCATGAACAGATTTAGCAATTTATTGCAAGTATACCTAGGCGTATCAAAATCCTCCGCAGATATAGGGGAGGAAATACCCATACAAAACTCAAAGAACAGCCAACTGTGGGAAATTAAAATTTTATTTGATATTTTATTTAAATTTTCCAAAAACGTTAATTTTTTGCAATACTTATTATAGACCTGGATCCCGCGTACCAGAAAAGTTTATTAATAGCAAGCTGAAATTGCGTTAATACCTTAACGGTGTCTAGTCGGACAAACTTTGATGCAGAGGAACACTGGAACAGGGAAAGTTTTAATTGTGGAACAGGTTAAAAGTTTCGAACATCAGACAACGAAAACGTCCCATGTATTTTGTCGGACAGAACTTCCAATTGATTTGTTATCGTTTCATTACACTCTCATGCAAAAAATCAGACTACTATTTAGCACCAATATAATTCCTGTCATTTGACATGTTCTACGTGTCGGACTTATTAAAATGCCCAACATACTGGTCAGACAAACATTTTTTCATATATTATATGTTAAATGTATAAAGTTTGCTATTGAATAAACTTAAAAACAACTTGCTAGTTTTCACAATCATAAACTTGACATAATGCCACGTTTCACAATTACAATCACGTTCCACAGTTAAAATTTCCCTGTTCTAGCTTTCCCATACATCAAAGTTTGTCCGACTAGACCCCGTTAAGCTATTAACATATTTTAGCTTGTTACTAATCATCTGTTTTTTGGTACGCGGGATCCAGGCCTATTACTTTTTTGGGTTAGTTTGTTTTTCCCAATATTACCTTTGTTTACTTCCTCCCCCTCATTTAATCCACGTAACACCTTGAGAATTTAAAAAAAAGCAAACAAAATGATTACTGATTTTTTTGACCTGGAGTATATGTCTGTTTAAGAAGTTAACTTAGTTTTACTTCTAAGCAGATGGTGTAACTTTTTTCTTTTTATAACTTTCAAATTATTATGAAGCAGCAGAAATCCAACTTTTCTGCAGCATTAAATCGCGCAAAACTTATTCGAAACAAACTCTAGACCGTTATTTGCAAAACCTTTTTAAATTATCCGTTTCACGGTTGATAAATCATATAAGTAACATGTCCGACGAAATATTCAACACTAATCGAAAAGGCCAATTGAAAAACACACATCTACATACTGCACGAATCATCATGGACTCGTCATACTGTCGGACTTCCCGTTTTGGATTGGCAGGTTTGTAGTTTTGACATGAATCCATTAGAACATTTATGGGACATTTTACAGAAAAAGTTAAAAACGAGGTAATTATTGCCAGAAACGATTCAAGAGCTGAAAAGAGCTTGGAATGAAGAATAACAAACCGCGTAACCATTTTTAGCAATGTATTGCAAATATACCTAGGCGTATCAAAGTCCTCCGCAGATGTAGGGGAGGCAATACCCATACGAAACAGCCAACTGTGAAAAATTAAAATTTTATTTGATATTTTGTTAAATTTTTCCAAAAATGTTAATGTTTTGCGATACTTATTTTAGGCGTGGATCCCGCGTACAAAAAAAGTTTATTAATAGGAAGCTAAAAGTTCTTTAGTAGCTTAATGGTGTCTAGTCGGACAAACTTTGACGTAAAGGGACACTGAAACAGGGGAAGTTTTAATTGTGAAGCAGGTTACAAGTTTCGAACATCAGACTACGAAAGCGTCCCATTTATTTCGTCGGACAGAACTTCCAATTGATTTGTTGTCGTTTTCATTAAACTCTCACGTAAAAAATCTGACCGCTATTTAGCTCCAATAAAATCCCTGCCATTTGACATGTTCTACTTGTCGGACTTATTAAAATGCCCAACATATTCCTCGGACAAACATTTTTTTCATATATTATATGTATAAAGTTTGCTATTGAATAAAAAAAACAACTTGCTAGTTTTCACAATCATAAACTTGACAGGATGCCACGTTCTACAAGCAAAATCACGTTCCACAATTAAAACTTCCCCTGTTCCAGTATTCTTGTACATCAACGTTTGTCCGACGAGACACCGTTAAGCTATTACAAATTTTCAGCTTGCTATTAATCAACTTTTTTTGGTACGCGGGATCCAGGCCTATTACTTTTTTGGGTTAGTTGTTTTTCCTTATATTACCTTTTTAGTGTTTTAAATAAACGATTTCTATATATTAATGTTTACTTCAACCCCTTAACTCATTTAATCCACTTATCACCTAGAGAATTTTAAAAAAGCATACAAAATGCAAGCATCCTGATTTTTTTGACCTGGAATGTATTTATGTCAACCCTTAACTACAGACATCCCATTGTTACCACGTAACAAGAGATACCCGGTATTTTTCACCGGTCATTATAAAATAGAGTAGAAATATAAAGTTAATAATAAAAAACAAAAAAATTATGCATTATGTGTTTTTCTGGAGTCTCTAGATATGAAAAAAAAATGGTAAAATGAGTAATTTTAGTAATATAATACAAGCTTTTTAAAGAATAATATATTTAACGAGAATTTTGGTAACATTTTTGGTCTATTAAATCAAACGGCCATAAATGCTATATAATAAACAAAATTTTAAACTTTTTTTTAACAAATAAAGGTAACATAGGATCACAAACGAAACATAAAATAGCATTTACGAAAACCTTTGCATCAATGAGAAAAAATCTGCAAGGGGTAAAATTCTCACAGAGTTAAATGTCAATTTAATTTTTGCAAAGTTGCCTCAAATTTTTTATTTTAAAATTTAACCTTCATTGATGGTCCAGGATGACTTTTACAGTCCATTTCTTTACTTTTTCCATAAAAACACAAAAAAATAATATAAACATTTCATATTTCCAATATAATACCCATATAAAAAATACTCACTTAAAACAGACATCCGGTAATTATTACCGCTTAAGATTTTTGATGTGTGCTACAAAAGAAAATATTGACAGTACATGCTTTGACCAGCACTGTTATACAAATTGCCCGAGAGGTACAGAGTACAGAGACACATGAACTTGTAAGTGGTGTGGTGAGGTTACCACGAAATCCGGAATGCCCACCGGTAAAAAATACCGGATCTCTGTAGTTGAGGGTTAAGGAAGTTAACACAATTTTACTTCTAAACAGATGGTGTAACTTTTTCCTTTTTATAACTTTCAAATTATTATTATGAAGCAGCAGAAATCCAACTTTCCTGCGGCATTAAATGGCGCAAAACTTATTCGAAACAAACTAGACCGTTATTTGCAAAACCTTTTTCAATTATCCGTTTCACGGTTGATAAATCATATAAGTAACATGTCCGACGAAATATTCAACCCTAATCGAAAAGGCCAATTGAAAAACACACTCCTAAACTACCAAAGAATAGAACCAATAAAATTGCGCTTGAGCAAGATTACCCGCCAGGTCGGAAAATAAGAGCAAGACGGTCGAAACTGTGTAATTGTTTCCCGAAACAAGAGAGCCAGCTTCTGTGCAATGGTTTTCCACTGTAATTAATGGATGTGTGGGTCCGGAGCAGGGACGGCGTGGCCGCCCACCGTCGTTCATTACTTTATGCCCACCAGAAAGGGATTTAATTCTGTTATAATGGATCTCTGTATATCATGGCCTTTAATTCCGGGGAGCATTGTCCCATGCAAGAAACAGCAAGTGGCGAAAAAAGATGTTATGTTTGTAAGAAATATGACGCTTTGCAAATAATTGATGTATGTTTTTGATAGCCAGTTCCTATTCGCAATACTCTGAAAATAATTTTGTCAGTTCTTATATATAGATTTTCCGATATCAACTGTTTAGATAACTTATAGTTTTGATAGAGTACGCTTAAAATAAGCGAAAACTTATATTAGAAGAAAAAGTTATACATAGTATAAAAAGAACAAGTTATTACTGTACTCTGTTAATTGAACTCAGGCCCAATTGTGTAGTAAATTTAGTAATCAGTTTTTTGCTACGTGGATCAAATTTTGACTTAGGTTGACATAGGTTAAGATGGTTTGGTCATGTTCAACGTCGAGACGTTAATCACCCAATACGAAGAATAGCTGAAGTGCAGATTCCTGGAAGGAGTAGGAGAGGAAGACCAAAGAAAACCTGGGGGGACACGATAAGGCAGGACATGTTGGTAAAGGAGATTAACATTGATATGACCCAAGATAGAATTGTGTGGAGAAATGCAATTAGGGAAGCCGACCCCGCATAGGGATAAGGCAAAGAGAATGATGATGATCAAATTTTGACTTCGAATAAAAGGCTGAAAGTTACTATACAGGGTGTCCCGAAAAGATTGGTCATAAATTATACCACAGATTATGGGGTCAAAAATAGATTGATTGAACCTCACTTACCCATATACAATAGGGCGCACAAAAAAGCTAGAGCCCTTTGAATTATTTACAAAATAAAAATGGATTTTATCTACTCTATGTCATATTATGTGTAAGATTTTAGTTTGTGAAAACTGTCATTATAGATATCAGTGCGTGAAGTGTTTAAAGTGTGCATGAAATAACAATGTATTTTAAATGGGACTTACTTTTTCGCACTGTTTTTAACACACTTTCATATAATCAAATATCTTTAACTTTCGCGTTGTCATGGTGATGACATAATGAGCAATAAATTACGACAAAAGTTTTGGCAGTTTTGTGGTTTGAAAGAAGTTAGAATTTTTAAATATCAGAAGTTCTCAAAATTGTAGAATAGAAATGAATTCCAGTGACGAAGAGTTACAGTTTTTTTATTTGTTTATGCTACAGTAGATAAAATATTGTATGAAACTGTGCGTGAAGTACTTTTGCGAATTTACGCGATGTATAGCACTCGCTCCGCTGTCGCTCGTGCTCTAAATATCGCGTGCATTTGCAAAAAGCATACTTCACGAACTGTTTCATAAATAACTATTTTTTCATATATCAAAAACTCTTAGAGATTTTTTATTGAAAATGGACATGTGGCATTACTATGGCAGCAATATCTTATAAAAAAAATTAAAGTGAAATTTGTGCACCCCATAAAAATTTTATGGGGGTTTTGTTCCCTTAAACCCCCCAAACTTTTGTGTACGTTGCAATTAAATTATTATTGTGGCAGCATTAGTTAAACACAATGTTTTTAAAACTTTTTTGCCTCCTAGTACTTTTTTGATAAGCCAGTGTTTATCGAGAAATTTTGAATATTTGTATTTTTGTATTTTCTATATATGGTTAAGTATGATTTATAGATACCTGTTAATAATCTTAAAATATATTTATAACTTACATTTTTAGGTATATTTTAAAAAAAGAAGCCACATCTCGATAAAAGGTGACATCAAAAAAAGACTAAGAGGCAAAAATGTTTTAAAAACACTGTGTTTAACTAATGGTACCACAATAATAGTTTAATTGGAACGGACACAAACATTTGGGAGGTTTAAAGGAATAAAATCCCCATAAAATTTTTATGTAAATATATTAAAAAAAAGAAGCCGCATCTCGATAAAAACTGGCTTATCGAAAAAATACTAAGAGGCAAAAAAGTTTTAGAAACGTTGTGTTTAATTAATGGTACCACAATAATGAATTAATTAGAAGGTACACAAAAGTTTGGGGTTGTTTAAGGGAACAAAACCCCCATAAACTTTTATGGGGTGGACAAATTTTACTATAATTTTTGTTGTAAGATGTTCCTGCCATAAAAAAGGTGCATGTCCATTTTCAATAAAAACTCTAATAGTTTTCGATATATTGAAAAAAATCGATTTTCATTTTGTAACTTCAAAGAGCTGTAACTTTTTTTATGAACACAGTTTTGTACTACGGTAAGTTAGGTTAAACCGAACTATTTTTGACCGCAGAATGTGCGGTATAATTTATGACCAATCTTTTCGGGACACCCTGTATAACTAAGCACACGTGGTGATAGCCAATAATAATTCGAGCTTAAAAGTAAAAGGTATACACACACATTAACAAAATAAAATTACAGAATTAAAAGAAAGGTTTTAATGTTTATTTTTGAAATTACGCAGTTGTTTTTAGATTAGTATTAGCATCGTCTTAATACGTTTAAGCATGTTTAAAATTGTTCTGTAATATCACTCAATTTTTGGACTATTAAAAGTATTTTAAGCGCTAATAAAAAGTTAGTTATTAAACATGTATAAATAGGTGTCCCGTAACAGCAAAAATTAGAATGAAGAACGAAGACCTGTACATCATCGGAATATACGGCCCAGAAAACAACAATGGAAATCTTTTATGACGAATTACAAGTAGTAGGTCAAGTTAGAGGAAGGTTGATAATACTGGGGGATTCTAACGCTCGAATAGGCAACCAAGTGCCTAATATGTGGAATTAAGCAAAAACACAATGAGAATGTTAAAAACGAAAATGGAGAACTGGGCCCGGATTACGTACACTCGATACGCATCGTATCCGCCATGTTTTACCATAGCGCCTTATGGGAAAACATGGCGGATACGATTCGTATCGAGTGTTCGTAATCCCTATGCTGATGATAAACTTCTGCCCGAATAACAAACTTACAATAAACCACACAATTTTTTGCTACAAAACCCAACACAAATAAACATTCACACGTGAATAAAGATCTATGATAGATTACGTTGTAACCAACAGAGATATACATCGATCAATCAAAAATAGTCTACGTAAGATTCCTCAACTCAGCAGGTGTAGGTAGCGACCATAGCCTATCATTATGTAAAATAGAAAACATCATGAAGTCACCCAAGAGAGCGGTATTAACACAGACAGAAATCAAAGTCGAAGAATAGACGAAGCAATAAAGCACTAAAATCGGCCTTACGTCCGAAAAAAAAGGACAAGACGGCTCTTAATAATTTTTTTTGCATTTGATTTGTGCATGCGCCAGGAAACTTTGTGAATCGAAGCCATGATATAATATTAAAAAAGTGCATACAAAAAATGCATTCTTAAAGTGCATCTCAAACAGACAATAAAAAAATTCAGAACTCGTCAATTATCGGCGGAAATGAGTTTAATTTTGTTGCTCGGGGGTTTGCCTGTTGCCAAGGGTACCTACTGCTTACCTCGTCATTAAAAATCATTAAAAAATTAATCAAAAATCATTACTTGGGGGGTTTGTGGGGCCGCTAACGGCGAATATGACATCCCCCGAGTCCCCCGAGTAACAAAACCTAGGACAAAAACCCCCGAGTAACAAAATTGAACTCATTTCCACCGATAATTGACGAGTTCTGAATTTTTTTAAGTGAAAACTTCTTTAGGAACGTTGTGCGATTTTTGGATAGGGGAAAAAGCATTGAATTCGCGACCGTCATCGCGACCGTCATTGAGACCGTCATCACTTATGCTATATATATTATTTTTATGTATATATAAATTGTATAGAAGTATTTAAATTTAAAATGAATGTAAAACCTATTTTAGGATGGGGAAAAATATTTATTTCGCGACCGTTACCTCTTCGACGAAATAAATTTTGTACGTATCTATATTATGTGTATCTATAGATAAATTGTATAGAAGTATTTAAATTTAAAATAAATGTAAAACCTATTTTTCGATAGGGAAAAATGATTTATTTCGCGACCGTCATCTCTTCGGCGAAATACATTTTGTACGTATATGTATTGAAGTGAAAACTTCTTTAGGGACGTTGTGCACTTTTTGGATGGGAAAAAGCATTAAATTGGCGACCGTCATTGCGACCGTCATCACCTCGAAGAAATAAATTTTTGAAGTGAAAACTTCTTGAGGGACGTTGTGCACTTTTTGGATGGGGAAAAAGTAATTAAATTAGCGACCGTCATCGTTTCGACGAAATAAATTTTTAAGGTGAAAACTTCTTAGGGACGTTGTGCACTTTTTAGATAGGGAAAAAGTATTGAATTAGCGAACGTCATCGCTTCGGCAAAATAAATTTTTAAAATAAAAACTTCTTTTGGGGACGTTGTGCACTTTTTAGATGGGGAAGAAGTATTTAATTAGCGACCGTCATAGCTTTGGCGAAATAAAGTTTAGAAGTGAAAACTTCTTTAGGGACGTTGTGCACTTTTTGGATGGGGAAAAATTATTAAATTTGGATGGGGAGAAAGTAATAAATAAGCGACCATCATCGCTTCGACGAAATAAACATTTGAAGTGAAAACTTCTTTAGGGACGTTGTGCTCTTTTTGGATGGAAAAAGTATTAAATTAGCGACCGCCATCGCTTCGATGAAATAAATTTGTAAAGTGAAAACTTCTTGAGGGACGTTGTGCACTTTTTGGATTGGGAAAAATTATTGAATTAGGGACCGTCATTGCTTCGACGAAATAAATATTTAAACTGAAACTTCTTTAGGGACGTTGTGCACTTTTTCGATGGAAAAAAGTATTAAATTAGTGACCGTCATCGCTTCGATGAAATCAATTTTTGAAGTGGAAAGTTCTTGAGGGATGTTGTGCACTTTTTGGATGGGGAAAATATTATATTAGCGAACCTTCATCGCTTCGACAAAATAAATTTTTGAAGTGAAAACTTCTTGAGGGACGTTGTGCACTTTTTGGATAAGGAAAAATTATTAAATTAGCGACCGTCATCACTTCGACGAAATAAACTTTTTAAGTGAAAACTTTTTTAGGGACGTTGTGCAATTTTTGTATGGAGGAAAAGTATTGAATTAGGGCCGTAATCGCTTTGACGAAATAAATATTTGAAGTGAAACTTATTTAGGGACTAATTATTTATATGGGAAATAAGCCACAATTAAAATGAAAAAAATAATTTTATTAACGTTTCGACGCCCAAATCGGGTGCCGTTGTCAAAATACAAAATATTACTAAAATAAACTAAAGTGTTGTTGCTAAGCAAAAAAATTCTTCTAATAATTTATTTAATCTCACTCATTTATATTGGCAATTCAGACATATATTATACATTTTAAAGTAGAAGACTTTAAAATGATATTGCCAATATTTATGAGTTGCGTTCCTGGGACGACTTACTGAAAGATAGTTCATTCGATTATTTATTCGATTACATTCATTATTTAGGGACGTTGTGCACTTTTTCGATGTAAAAAAATATTAAATTAGCGACTATCATCGCTTCGACGAAATAAATATTTGAAGTGAAAACTTCTTGAGGGACGTTGTGCACTTTTTGGATGGGGAAAATGATTAAATTGGCGACTGTTATCGCTTCGACGAAATAAATTTTTGAATTGAAAATTTCTTTAGATACGTTGTGCACTTCTTGGATGGGGAAAAAGTATTGAATTTGCGACCGTCATCATTTCGCTGAAATAAATTTTGTACATATATAAATTACGTGTATGTATACATAAATAGCATAGGGCATACGCATCGCGTATGTATTATATGATATAGGTATAGCACTTCTTTTAGGATGGGGTAAAAGCATTGAGCTCGTAATTTATATACTATAAAAAGTTTTCACTTCTGTCGGCACTCCCACGAGTGCCTTCAATTTTTTTTATTGTCTCTTTGAGATGCGCTTAAGAATGCATCCTTTGTATGCAGTTTTTCAATATTATATCATGGCTGTGGTTCACAAAGTTTCCTGGCGCATTCACGAATCGAATGCAAAAAGAATTATTAAGATCCGTCTTGTCCTTTTTTTTCGGAGGTTCAGTGCTTTATTGCTTCGACTAGAACTAAATACGTATACCACGTAATACGTAATAAATGCCGAGAATGAAATATTAGAAAACGATAACATCGAGGAATGCTGGTAAAAATCAAAGATAACATAATCAACACAGCAACAGACTCGCTTGGAAAGGAAAGTAACGAATACTAACATGTCAAAAAAGCAAAACTCATGGTTTAGAGAGGAAGTGAAGATAAATGTGAAGAAAAGAAGAAAAACAAAACAAGCAAAACAGGCATACAACCACTACAAATTAATCAGAAAAGTAACGAATGTTTCGTCAGACAAATAAAAAGGGAACACTGGCAAAGTTTCTCAAAACAGGTATGGATGGAACACGATTTCCACTGAACAGCACAAAAATAAGTATGAAGAATGACCAGAGGAGAAAGAACAGAGATAAAGCTTTGCTAAAGGCGACAATAATAAACCAATTACAACTGAAGTTACGGCAAACCAAGAAATAAAAATCAAGGTGGGAAAGGTAAAGAGAGCATTAAGAAAATTAAAAAATAGAAAATCTCCAGAAGAATACAGAATACAGAAAGAATTCCTAAATTATGGAGGACAATATCTGACTAAACAATTATTAAAACTAATACAAAAATAATAGAACAAAACAGAACCAGAAAACTTTCCACAAGAAAGGAGATCAAGCATCCTAATACCCACCTCTCTTCAATAAAGGAGACAAATCGGACCCGGAAAATTACAGAGGAATTAACTTTATTAAACACATCATTAAAATTAACAACCAATGTGATAGCAAACAAACTGAATAAAATTCTATCATTAGCAGAAAAACAAGAAGATTTTAGGTCGGGAAAATCATGCACTAACGCTATATTTATATGAGGCAAGTTCAAGGGAAATCATTAGAATACAACAAACCAGCATATTATTTATATTTCATGGACCTTAAGTGGCCAAGCATTTACTCGGGTTAAAACACCTCGCCCCAATGAATTATTATTACACCCGAATGTACTTTTTCGATAGGGTGGCCATCTCTCACAGGTGGGTTAAATCAAATTGCTTGCTTGCTTGCGTGTGGCCAAGCATTTGACAGGGTCCAATTAAACTTTATACAGTTAGACTCAAGAAAGGAACCACTAAGAATAATTAAAACGATCTAAAAGGTCTACCAGCACAACACAATAAAAGTAAAAGTAGAGGATGAACTAACTAACCTAATTGAAGCTGGCAATGGGATAAAACATGGGAACTACCTAAGTCCTTTATTGTTCAATCAGGACAGGGTAGTAATCTTCCAGAGATAAATCGATTCCATCAACTGCGATATTCTAGTACCGCTCATAGGCGGCTGGGTACGGCAACGGTAATTTTATAGCATAACTTTTTTGTCTTTAACCTTTAAGCATTTTTGATACTGGAATATTAAATTATGAGGAATTCTGGTAATAAAGTTACTTTTGATTTAAGTCGGTTGGGTACATCGTTTTCTAGAAATATCGATTAAAATTTTTGTTTTCAAAAAATGGTGTTTTGAATTTAATTTTTTTTTTCAAAAAACCGGTGTATTTTACCCTCTTAAAACACGAGTAACTTTTAGTACTATATTACCTTATAATTTAGTAATCTAATCTAAAATTATTAAAAATTAAAGACAAAAAATTTAGCGATAAAATAACCGTTGACCTATTTAAAATATACGCATATGACCGGTACTAGAAATGCACAATTGATGAAATCGATTCATCTCTGGAAAATAAATAAACGTACCTACCAGTTTTCGTTTATCTAAATAGTTTTTTTCTTGAAAAACTTCAGATTCAAAAAACGAAAAATTTTTAAATCGATTTTTATAGACAACAGTGTATTCAATCGACTTGAAGCAAGAGTACCTTTTAGAACTAGAATACCTCCCAATGTAATAATCAAGTGTCAAAAATCCTTAAAAGATAAAGACAAAACAGTTACGCGATACAATAACTTTTGCCCTACCCAAAACGGACGCCTATGACCGAAATTCGCAATTATTGGAATCGATTTATCTCTGAAATATAAGTAAGAACACCAGTTTTTGTTTTTCTAAATAGAAGTGTTCTGGAGGTATTTAAAAAAACTAATTATTATACGCCACCTTCAAAGAGCTCTAGCGCCCTTAGGAAGAATTTTCGGACTATGTGAATTGGGTTACATTGGCTAAAAATTATCTGAGGAATCTCCGGCCTTCATTTATCTGAAGAGTTTCTGGACACCCTGTATATTTTGAGTATTAAAAACGTCGTGGCATCTGAAAAACATTGTTTGATTTTTTTATAAAACAAGCATTCAGCATAATAACCACTTTACCGTCTGTTTTTTCTGCAATAGCAAGTAAGGCTAGTAAGCATTTAGCTACCCTAACAATCTGCGTCCGCTTTTGTAAACCGTTTACCATTCCAACCCCAAGCAACGCAAGAGAATATTCTAAAAAATATAAATGACCGTACTTACGCAGAAAAAGTATGATACATTAATATAAAGAGTTTTTCGCCGTGTTTTTTTCAGACCGAATAAAAAAATGTTTGTTTAAACGTACTTGTACCTTGTGTTCAACATAAATCAAAACACGAAGTCCAAATGGGCGAACATTCCCCATACAAATTGATTTTTATTGCTTTTCAACGGAGCACCGAGCAGTGAATATAAAATTTCTCTGGTTTAACGGTAGACAATGAGAAATGCTGGAAATATTAGACCAGGATACGTGGCTAAAATTGAATCAACGTTTTTGACGAAAATCAATATTATACAGACATGCCGAACATGTACTTAAACAATTTGGGACATTGTGGTCTAATGTTAAGATTTTTTTATTTAGTTTAACGTGTCTCAAAAACGGATGGTGGAAATTTTTCTGTAGGCGTCCACTTATATTTTCCCCCATTTTAACTGCCTATAACTTCTAAACGGCTCAAGATAGAAATATGCGGTTTTCGCTGAAATGTTTTATTTTAGTAAAAGTTTTGTCTGAATGGATTAAGTTTTTTATATCGCTTTCAAAAACGAAAAGAAAAATGGCGGATTTTTGAAAAAAAAACGTTGTTGACTTTTTTTTAACGGAAAACCCAGTATATTTTTTTGTAAATTGAAATAAAGGTCATTCACCTATCCAGCGATATAAAGTTGTTCAAAATCTGTTATCAAATCAATGAGTAATTAATTTTTAAAATGAGTGGTGCAACGTGGATATCACATACCTAAATAACATAACTAAGCAAATTGATATTATGGTATGTGATTTCCACATTGAATTTCTAATTTTAAAAATTATTTGCTCACTCATTTGACAACCGATTTTAAAAAAATTTATATCGCTGGATAGGTAAATGACCGTTTTTCAAGTTTTTAGGTAAATTACCGTTTTTTATATCGCTTTTAAATAAAAAATGGCGGATTTAAAAAAAACGTTGTTGACTTTTTTTATTGAAACATCCAGTATATTTTTTTGTAACTTGAAAAAAACGTCATTTACCTATCTAGCGATATAAAAATTTTTAAAATCGGTTGTCAAATGAGTGAGCAATTAATTTTTAAAATGAGAGATGCAATGTGGAAATCACTTAACATAATATAAATTTTCTTAGTTATGTTATTTAGGTATGTGATATCGACGTTGCACCTCTCATTTTAAAAATTAATTACTCATTGATTTGACAACCGATTTTGAAAAAATTTGTATCGCTGGATAGGTGAATGACCTTTCTTTCAAATAACGTATTAATATACTGGGTGTTCCATTAAAAAAAATCAACAACGTTTTTTTTTCAAAAATCCGCCATTTTTCTTATCGTATTTGAAAGCCATATAAAAAAGTCAATCCATTCAGACAAAACTTTTACTAAAATAAAACATTTTAGAGAAAACCGCATATTTTTATTTTAAGCCGTTTAGAAGTTATAGGCAGTTAAATTGGGGTAAAATACAGTAGAAAACCCGAAATTCCGAACTAATTGGGGGGACAGCCTGTTTGGATTCGAAAAGTTCGGATTATCCGAAAGTTAGCCTAACTAGTAATCAGAGCTTTTATTGTCGTTGATTTTGATTCGCAAAACGTTCTCGCAAGAATGTGGACAATATTTTTGGACTCAAGTTGACTACGAGAGAACCGAATTAACCCATCAAAGACTGGCGTTGCCATATGGCAACGCAAAACACTGTTTAAAATATTAATTCTTACACGAAAAGTTGAGACCGAAAAACAGAGATGGTGCTACTAGTTATTATGTTAACGTTATTAGATTGTTTGTCTAATTTAGGGTGTCACTAAAACGAAAATTAATTTGTCAAATCAGTTGTTTGTGAGAGCGTTTGTGAAATTGTTACTTCAAGATGGACGTCAGATTTGCGTAAGTAAAATAATAATACAAAAAATTCGTATACGTGTTTGATATTAATAAAATATAAAGTCAAAATAACGTATTTAAAATACTCAATATTGTGAGACCAATTCTTTTAGTTTTTATTTGTTATATTATATCCCAAATATGAGTGTTGCCATACGGCAACGCTAGGACGCGCTATTACCGACTTTTATAATATACTGTTTTTTTTTAGAAACGGCTTAACACTTGAAGAGGCATTACAAATTACGTACGATGATGACATAGAAGTGGTCGAAATCTACATTGAGCCTACAGAGGGTGAGCTGGCAGCTGAAGACTCAGACGAGGAAGATGGTAATGGACGGTGGTCGATAATTTGTCAAAAGATCAACTTCGCTCACAGGCCGAGGTTGTTCTTTCTAACAAGAATAACACAGAAGAAGAGCGACTGGGGAGCAAAGATGGTCCATTTGAGGAGATAGATTTTGAAAGTGTTAATGATAAAGAATATTTAAAAGTTGATTTGACAAAAGTCATTTGAGTTCGTGGCGATATTGAAGCAACAAGCAAAGCTTTTCCACGACCTACTTGGGTTGTGGAAGGTGTAACCCAAAGGTGGGCTGATAACACCATAGTGACCGTCGCATCAACCTAATATGGGGTTTCACCTGTGAATGAAGTAAAACGCTATTCCCAGGTCGATAAAAAGAACGTACACATAGGCAGACCTCAATTTATTGCGAAATATAATTCTGCAATGGGAGGCACTGATCTTATGAACCAAAACATATCCAGATATCGTATAGAAATCCGTAAAAAAAACTTTGATGGTGCTTTTTTACTTGGCTAATTGACTGTTCAGCGCAAAACAGTGGGAATTTAAAAAGAAAAAAGGGGTACTATGACGCAGCTTTAGCTCAAGTGAGATATTATGAAAACATTTGTCATGGGTACAGAATCCGGCAAACCAAGGGGGTCGCCAGAGTTTAAGTATTTCCAGTAGATCCATTAGCAGAGTTTCCGGTGACGTGCGTTTTGACAATATAGGACATTTCTTAACAAACACCCCTGATAGAAAAAAAAAGAGATGTGCAGCTGAAAACTGCAAATCCATCATGTGCAAAATGTGTACTAAATGGAAAGTTGGAGTATGTATAAATAGCAACGTTAATTTTCACACACGATTTTAATTTAATATTCACTTTCTTAACTAATTAAAAACAATTCATGTTTTCTAACTTGTGCTTATTTTTTGATCCTAGAGGAGACTACCGTTTCCATATGGCAACATACTATTTTGAGAAAAATAGATAACAAACATAATTATTTCTTGTTGTTTTAAGCATTACTAATAATTTACTTAATAATTTGTTTAAAATTATTCTAATTAAAAAAAAAAATTGAAACTCCGTCCTTGATGGGTTAAGTTTGTGTTTAACCTTTTTATAAGCACTATATTATATTAAAGTACGTATTTGTGAAATTTTAAATGTTAAAGTCCTATTAAGCCTACATTGTTCAATTTTGTGGCTTACTCTGTATTCTGTATAATACACATGTTTCTATGTTTTTGTCTTGAATTTTTAAATTTTTTTCACTTTCCATTGGTTCGAATTGGCCAAACGTTCGGATTAGCGGGGTTCGGATTTGCTGGGTTCTACTATATAAGTGGAGACCCAGTATTAAAATTTTAAGTAGTAATTCTACATAAAAGAAATGACAGTTTGCTTAACAAATTTATATCCGTTAATGCCTCGTTTCAGAGATATGGGATGTTGAAATTTTTCTTACAAACTGACGATTTATTTATTGCTCTAAAACCGGTTGAGATATGCAAATGAAATTTAGTAGGTTTTAAGAGGTAGTTATTGCGCTTGTTTTGAAATATGCAATATTAAGAATTTTATATTCATCATTATTGCGCATACGTGATCAAAAATCTATCTTCCCTTTTTTATTCGACGCGACGTTTTTATTCAAAAAATACAACATCTTAACGCTTTTACAAAGTATTTGAAACAAGTTTATATACATATAAATTTATACATTTATACAGTACCTATATCGCATCCTTCTACTATTTTAAAAACATAATCCTACATCACAAATATACATGCCTATTATGATTTTATGGATTTGTTTTTTGTACTGCAAAATACACATTTAGAGTCCATCTAACGGACTAATGCAAAGATGGAGTAAATCTTAATTCTGGAGGTAGAGGTACAATACAACTTATTTTCTGTACGGACTCTCCATAATTTTCTCGATTTTCTTTTAGTTCTACTAGTTTTTCTGCAAGTCCTCCATCTATAACCCTTCTCCTAAGATCGTTTAAGCTGATAAATGGTAATTTCTTGAGTTCATACAAAATGTAGCTATGATACCAACATTGGTATTGTAATGATTTAAGTAATGTTTAATTTGTGTACAGTTATTAGAGTCTTGTAAAACTTATGGGGATGGGTACGTATTTTCAGCTGCAATGCTATTCAAATGGGTATTCATTGTTTTCGAATTCTGAGAATACTAATAAGTATTTTTGAAAAATTTAAAACGCAGAATAAAAGATTACGTTCTTACCGAGAGCTGAAAGTCCATGGAAACTTCTATAATGTTTATTTTAATAAATTACAGGGGTGAAAAACTAAGAGAAAATGTAGTGTGATTTTTAATTTCAAATGTCTCATTCAAAAGAATGAGACATTTGCTCTAAGGGACTTTCGGCCCTCGATAATTACTTATAGGTCTGGATCCCGCGTATGAAAAAAAAGTTGATTAATAGCAAGCTGAAAATTTGTTAATAGCTTAAGGGTGTCTAGTATGACAAACTTTGATATATGGGAACACTGGAAGAGGGGAAGTTTTAACTGTGGAACAGGTTAAAAATTTGGAACGGTCAGACCACGAAAACGGCACATGTATTTTGTCCGACAAAACAGACTTTAACTCTCCGAAGAGAGATTAAACTCTCATGCAAAAATCAGACTGCTATTTATCACCAAATGGGCGTTTTAATGAGTGGAACATGTAGAATATGTCATATGACAGGAATTATGACAGGTGATAAATAGCAGTCTGATTTTTGCATGAGAGTTTAATCTCTGTTCGAAGAGTTTAAGTCTATTCTGTCGGACAAAATAAATGTGCCGTTTTCGTGTTCTGACCGCTCCAAATTTTCAACCTGTTCCACAATTAAAACTGCCCCTGTTCCAGTGTTCCCATATATCAAAGTTTATCCTACTAGACACCCTTAAGCTATTAACAAATTTTCAGCTTGCTATTAATCAACTTTTTTTTCATACGCGGGATCCAGACCTATTAGTCTTTCATTCTGCGTTTAAATTTTTTAAAAATATTTTTTAGTTTTTTCAGGATTCGAAAAAAATGGACAGCATGTCTGTAGTGATATTTTCCAAATCGAACATTCGCTATCTTTGTCATACAACGCACTGAGTCAAATAGAATATGATTACAAGACAGTGACAGTTTTAAATATTTGAGATGGCATCGGGAATATTTTGAGTGGTTGATTAAATAATATTGATAGTGTATTTGATAAGTAATTGATTTAAGACGTGAACTTAATAAAAAGTTATTTATTGTTTATTATTTATGGAAGATCCAAGCAGAGAATACATCAGGATATATTCTGTGATCCAAGTATTTTTTGTTAAATATGTTCAAAATTTTAGCGTTCCATAGTAAAAATATATTATTAAAAAATCACTTTAACACTTTTTTTACAATCACTAAATACATAGTTAGTGAAAAAATTATCACATTTATTAACTGAATTAATAATTTGCAATTATACAAATAACAGTTATCCAAGAACATTCAAAAGCCATCTCTTTAAAGTTAGTGATGACATTGTCAAGTAGAATGACATTCTAGTAATGTTTACATATCCATATCAGTGTGAATTTTACTAAACCTAATTTGCCGTGTAAAGACAGAAAAAGTAGAGATAGCCGTAAAATATTTGCGAATTATGTACGGATGGCCTTAAAACTTATTTTATTTATCTTATTATTTTATTTATTATCAGTTGCCAACAACCGTTCAACATGTGATTAACTTAATTTGGGGTCAGATGGTACCCTGTTCATAATACATGTTTGTGCATCCATGAATTTAATAATTATAGCAAATGTTTTCATGACTAATTTAGTTTAAAGCGTTTTTTACCCTAATATTTTCATTTTGGTGGTTAGCATGTCAGCATCTTGCCAGCGCTAATGATGATCTGTTATCAGATTTAAAACTAGTTCTGCTTGTGATGTAGCCCTTTTTAGGGAATTTTAATAAATATACCTTTTATAAAGGACTTTACTCTTGTTTTTACTTTATTTGGATTTTATTTACACTTCATATAATTTATATATAATATTACTAATATCTACAATAAAACATAATTTAAGTAATACATATGCCTCAACAAAAGACATATTAGTTAGATGTATCGTGTTTCGTAGTTATTTGGAATTCATATCTAAAACAAAATGCCAATAATTTAGTTCCAGGTAGAATTACTTCTATCCGCACAGTGCAATGGTTCAAAATTTGGACCAACAAACTCTTTGATGATTGCAATCAATTTCAAAATAATTAAATTGTGAATCTACCAAATACTCACTGAAAATGTATACAGTGAGGACGTTTGAGTTGGAATAAATTCATTTTATCGGAAACGGGCAATTTTGGAGAGAAATCCCAAAACAGGTCGATTTTTATTTTTAAATTATGATTTTTTGTCATATCTATGATACTAGTGAAGTTATCAATCTGGGTGTGATGGCGTAATTGATGATTTTTTTTTAAATGAGAGTAGGGGTCGTGTGATAGCTTGTTTGAAAGGTTATTTAATTCTCTATTCAGTAATGTATTCATTAACATATTTATTTATACAGCGTGGCCAAAAAATAATTTTTGAATTAAATAAATTGATGCAAAAAGAAGAATATAATATTGCAATTTATTTAATTCAAAATACATTTTACTGCTGTCAGAAAACAGAACAAAAGTTTACTTCACAAATAAACATTGCTTTTCGCTTAAATTAAATGATCAAACTGGTAAGAGTCAGGTGAGTGGCAGCTTTAACATTGAATTTAGGCGAAAAACAATATTTATTTGTTAAATAAACATTTTTTTTCTGTTTTCCCACATCAGAAATAGGTTTCGTGAATTAAATAAATTACAATATATTCTTCTTTTTGCATCAATTTATTTAATTCAAAAATTCTTTTTTGGCCACCCTGGATAAATAATTATTATGTGATTGATTATATTATTGAATAGATAATTAAATAACCTTTCAAATGAGCTATCACATGACACCTACTCTCATTTAAAAAAATCGTCGATTACGTCATCACGTCCACATACAAGGCTCCTTCGTATGTGCTGCTTGATATAAATAGATTAGTAAGTGGTTTATTTTGTTGACTACTGTGCAAGAAGAAACAAAAATTTGGTGGTTCAAATTTTAATCTCGTGTGCAGAAATGAGTTAAATACTTTTAAATTAATAAACTTCAAATATAGTTTATTTAAATATTTAGTTGATGAATTAATTTATTTTTTATGTGTGTAGTAGATGAAGAAATTTACTAAATATGTAATTTTTTTTACTTTTTTTGTATATGTTATGTTTGTTTTCTCCCGTGACAATTACAAAATCAATTCTTAAATTTTTTATTTACGATAATTTAGGATAAAATTTAAATAATATATATTTAATCAACGCTTCCTTTATTATTCTAATTTTATCTAAAAACATTTAGAAACTGTTTCCGATCTCTATATGGGGTTTAATTCTAAGCGCAAGGGTTGGTGAGTAATTACAGTGTTCAGAGGTAATTTGGTCTTCTCTTTGTTTAACTAAATTAGGCATATAGCCCTTAATTTATCCAATAATTATAAATTATTATGCGCTGGACATTTATTTATTTGGGGATATTTTCTCCATAATCCCGACACTTTCTATCATTGCACAAGTTTTTTCATAAACTTTTTAACGATTGTCGCTGAATTCCATTGGTAATTGTGATTTTCTAAACTCCGTTTATTTTTTCAATTTACTATTTTATTTTATTATTGTGGGAAATAACCCACAATTTAAGTTTGAAATTAAAATTTGGCGTTTCGACTTCCAATTCGGAAATAGGTATCAAAATACAAAATTTACTAACGTTTTCTATTTATTTGTAATGTGCATATTTCACTTTTAACGTGGCCAGCACAATCGCCAGATCTTAATCCCGTCGAGCATATGAGAACCCTAGAACAAAAGGGGTGTAAGTGACAATTTTGAGGAAATTGGGCTAAATACAAAAATGAACTCCCAGACACATAGAAAACATGGTGCACTAGGGATGTAAGTGAGCAGTCTATCAGGTGCTGAGATCTAGTGGCAAATCACTTAACTAATTAGCCAACAGTGCTAAAATATTTCAGTTACCAAGAAGTGTTAGTTCTACACAATGAAAATACGTTTTTGGCACTTACACTCCTTGTGTTCTAGGGGCCTCATATGGGAAATAATTATTCATGTACTGATTGCTTCTTATCTGCACAATATTCTTACTTGACATGGTCTTCTAGATCTTCTGACATCAATCCTATTGCCTGAAAACGAAATTTATAATTTAATGTTAATAATGGCAAGGCGGTGTCAAGCTGTAATCAATGCTGTTGGAGGAAACACTTTATAGTTCAACTTTTCTGTTAAAATTTCCCATTAAATTGCTGCACTTCTTAAATTTTTTTAAAATTTCATCACAGACAAGTCATATGACACTAAAAATAGAAAGAATTCAGTGGTGATTAATCAGGCATTACAACGATATGTCACTTTTTAAAATTCAAGGAAAACTTATATAGGGTGTCCCAAAAGTAGGGAACGGTCGAATATTTCTCGAAATAAACATAGTATCGAAAAACTGAAAAATACGTTTTCAATAATTTTAAAAAATCTATCGAATGACAAAAAACACCACCCCCACTCCACCCCCTAGATGTGGGGCAGGGGGTAACTTTGAAATCTTAAATTAAAACCCCAATTTTTTATTTCAGATTTTGATTCCTTACGTAAAAGTAAGTAACTTTTATTCGAGAAATTTTTTTGAGCAATGGATAGATGGCGGTATAATCGAAAAAAATAAACCATTTTTTCTGATGTCATAGGTAAATAATAGAAACGGTCTAATATCTCGAGAAATACACATCCAAATGAAAAACAAAAAAATACGTATCTAATATTTTTTAAAAACCTATCGAATGGAACCAAACACGACCTCCCAATCCACAATCTGGAGGTGGGGGGGGGGGGTAACTCTAAAATCTTAAATAACAACCCCCATTTTTTATTGCAGATTTGGATTCGTCATGAAAAAATAAGCAATATTTATTCGAAACAATTTTTAGAATTGTTGATAGATGGCGCTAATAAATAGTCTTTTTCCAATTATAGCGCCATCTATCAATAATTCTAAAAAATGTTTCAAATCAATGTTGCTCAATTTTTCATGATTAATCCAAATCTCCAATAAAAAATATAGGTTGCCATTTAACATTTTGAAGTTAACCCCCACGAGCGTTTTTATAATTTACCTATGGTATTACAATAAATGGTTTTTTCAGATTATAGCGCCATCTGTCCACAATTCGAAAAAATTCCTCAAATAAAAGTTGCTTACTTTTACATAAGGCATCAAAATCTGCAATAAAAACTAGGGGTTTCTATTTAATATTTTAAAGTTACCCCCACCCCACCTCCAGGGTCGCGTTTGGTGTCATTGGATATTTTTTTTAAAATTATTGAAAACGTATTTTTCAGTTTTTCGATCCGTTGTTTAGTTCACGAAATATTCGACCGTTCCGCTACTTTTGGGACACGCTGTATATAGGTACATGAGAAAAAACTCTGTGTTCATGAGACATTTTTGATGTATTTATTATATGCTTTCGAGATTAAAGTAAAAAACACAATAGGACCACATAACATACAAGATGAAAATAGTTAAGATATATTCCTGTCTTCGAAAATCTTTTTAATCACATTTTCTCTTGCCTTCCTTTTTGGTCTGACTGCATGGTCCTCCCTTTTTTTAGGCTGTCCTACAAATCATCTCCCATCTAGTTTTTCCTTAAAGATATTGTTTAGAAAGCAATTTCCCTTACTGGTTATCAATGTCCGAGCCATCTTAATCTATTGGTCTTAAGATACTCATTACTTCAAAACTTTCAAAAACTAAAAAAGTCTAAATAAATAAGGAATGCGCAAACAGTATTGCCCTTTAACTACCCGCGCATCAAGTGATAACATAACTACACGCGTGGCGTACTTTATACGCCACAAGAAAATACACTTAAAAACAACGGATTTGTTTTTTTTTTTTGAAAAAATACACTTAATTGTTTGTTATAAACCTTATTCGGTATCAGTAAATACTTGGAGTTCCTTCTCAGTAAGCCAATTGGGATTTTTAACTGGAATCATGGAATAACTAGATTCCATGATAAATAAAATTACTAATAAAACATTTTTTGGAAAGTAATTTTTACAGGAGAAAAAGTATTGTTTATAAAGAAAAATATATTTTGTGCCATAATGACTAAAAGACAATTGAAATATGTACTTATATTACGACTTATATTAATTTCATCGTGGCGTAGATTGTCCACCACCGGAAACAACAAATAATAAACTGTAAATTACGATCTTCCCAGAACAGCGATTATAACGAAACTAAAACCAAATTGCAAAGCACATTCTAGTGATAGGTTAGAGAGATAAACAAGGTCAAAAATTAAATTTTTAAATATATTTGCAGTAGAATTCTTATATCTGTCGTACAAAATACGCCAGCGCGTGTAGTTAAAGGTTAATTTTGATGAAAATATGGTTCCGCTATCACGTAAAAAGTCAGAAAAGAAATTACTGAATGACAGGGAAAGAAGAGTACTTTTGAAGTGTGTAAGATATATAATTCCTAGCTGAGCGCTTTCGACTTATAAAGTCATCTTCAGAGCTATGGTCAATAATTTCAAAATACCACTATGAAGAGAGAGTGTACCACTATGTCATCATCAATGGTGCTACAGCCCTATGAAAGAGCCTCGACCTTCCCAAGTCTATTACGCCAGTCAGTCCTATCCACTGCCAACCGCAATGTAAGATTGTGCCACTATGTAAGATTGAAAAAAAAACTTTTTCCTATGCAGCTTTTTATCGATTGAAAAAACTTTGTTCGACGTTTGGAAAAAAAATTGTTGTCGGTTGTGAAATTGTGGTTATTACATTGGTTATTTCATTCATAGGAGATTCTGACCAATAGAAAGCTACAGAAATCTGAATTAAATCGATAATTTTTGATAATCTCCCGTCGTTAAGTATATTACGTCAGATGCCCTTCGTTGCTACGAAAAAATACATTCAGTGACATTAATTACAATTAATGTTTTAAAAATTATAAAAGTGATGACTTTCAATCGTCAAATATTTATAAAAACTGTGTGTTTAATGGTACTTACATAAATAAATTACAATAAAATTTTGGTTTTGAACAGTTTTATTCATGAAATAATCGCAACAAATTGCACTCGACCTCTGAAATTAATATAGAATTTTTGCTCTCGTGACACTTTGACATAATTTCACTCCCCTTCGGGTCGGGAAATTAAAACTGTCAAAGTGTCACTCGGGAAAAATTCAATAATTTCAGAGCTCTTGTGCAATTACTACTGAAAACATCTAATACAGGCACAACTAATACTCTCACAAAAAACACATTACAAAAATTTGATCATGGTAAGGCCAAAAAACTTACCATCTGAAGCGGACGTTGACACCATGCTGAATGTATATTCTGCATGCTGGTAATAACCACAATTATTTCACAACCGACAAGTTTTTTTTCCAAACGTCGAACAAAGTTTTTTCAATCAATAAAAAACTGTATAAGAAATAGTATATTCTACAACAAGTGAGAAAAAGACATATTTCTCACGAGCAGAGGTTTTATTTGGCAAATTAAGCGAGGAAGAAATATGTAATTTTCTCATGGGTTGTACACTATACTTTTTCTATGGATGCGGTTTTGTCAAGAGTTCAAACTTCAAAATTAAATAATTTAGGTGCTTTTAGGTATATTATATGCATAAATTAAAATAGAATATACAGTGAGCACGTAAAGGTTGGAATAAATTCATTTTCTCGAAAATGGACGATTTTGGAAAAAAATCCGGAATCAGGTCAACTTTTATTTTTAAATTACGACTTTTTGGCATATGTATCATACTAGTTACGTCTCCCATCTGGGCGTGATGACGTCATCTACAATTTTTTTAAATGAGAATAGGGGTAGTATGATAGCTCTTGTGAAAGTTAATTCAAGTCTCTCTTCAGTAATGTAAACATTAACATAATTATTTATACAGGGTGTCCAAAAAAATTATTTTTTTTTAATTAAATTTATTGACAAAAAGAAGAATGTATATAATTTGTTTAACTCAAAATAGATTTTACTGCTATCAGAAAACAGAAAATAATGTTTATTGGACAAATAAATATTGTTTTTTGCTTAAATTCAATATTAAAGCCGCCACCCACCTTCCTCGTGACAGTTTGAGCATTTAATTTAAGCGAAAAGCAATGATCATTTTTCAAATAAACATTTTTTTCTGTTTTCTGGGAACAGTAAAATGTATTTTTGACTAAATAAATTACATGCATTCTTCTTTTTATGTCAATAAATTTAATTAAAAAACATTTTTTTGGGCACCCTGTATAAATAATAATGTTAATGTTTATACTACTGAATAGAGAATTAAATTATCTTTTAAATGAGCTATCACATGACCCCTATTCCCATTTAAAAAATCATCGATGACGCCACCACGCCCAGATGGGTGACGTCACTAGTATAATATATATGCCAAAAACTCGTAATTTAAAAATAAAAATTGACCTGTTTCGGGATTTTTTCCATAATCATTCATTCTCGAAAAAATGAATTTATTCCAACCTTTACGTGCTCACTGTATATACATGTATGTACAGTCGGAAAAATGAAAGAATACCCATGAACGAACATATAAAACACGCTGTATTTTCCTGTCACCGTGTCGCACAAAAAATTGGCCAGCGCAATTACATGTAATAATTATTGTTACATGTACTTGCACTAGACAATTTTCTTTGTGACACGGTGACAGGAAAATACAGCGTGTTTTATATGTTCGTTCATGGGTATTCTTTCATTTTTCCGACTGTATTTAATATTCTTCAAACTTAGGTACTTACGTTATTTATTTAAAATTCTAATTAACATTTGTTATTTTCGAAAAGTTTTGAAAGGTAATTCCTGGTAAGTTTTGCTTCTATACATCTTACTTGACAACATTAATTGTGTTTGTATTGTGCATGTTACCATGGAAACGGCGATCATTTGTATGGAAAACCGTAGGACAACCCGTGAGAAAAAATATTTTTCTATGGATGCTATACAATGTGCAACTTCTCTCACTACTTACATATATTCAAAATGAACAATTTCTCAGGCAGTGAGAAAAGTCGGCCATTGCAGTGAGAAATATTTTTTCTCACGGGTTCACCGCCGGTTTACATACATATGATCGCCAGTTCCATGGTAACATGCACAATGCAAACACAATTATTTTTGTCACACAAAATGTGTTCAAACTTGTCAAAACTTATCAAAAATTACCTTTTAAGACTGTTCAACTGTGAATTATAATTTTAAATAAATAAAGTATATAAATATTAAGAACATTAAATACCTATGTGTATATATGTATTTTATTTCAATTTAGGCATATAATATACCTAGAAGCACCTAAATTATTTAATTTTGAAATTTGAATACTTGACGCATCCATAGAAAAAGTACAGTGTACAACACGAGAGAAAATGACATATTTCTCTCTCGCTTGATTTGTGGCGCTCGCCTCGTGCCTCGGCTCGTGCCAACAAACTTCTGCGCTCGTGAGAAATATGTCTTTTTTCTCTCTTGTTGTACAATATACTATTTCTACTGCAATGACCGACTATTCTCACTGCATGAGAAATTGTTCATTTTAAATGTATGTAAGTAGTGAGAGAAGTTGCACATTGTATAGCATCCATAGAAAAGAAATTTTTTTTTCAATCTTAGATGGGATCCCTCTCTCTTCATATTGGTATCTTGAAATAATTATTGTCCACAGCTCTGAAGATGGCTTTATAAACCGAAAGCCCTCAGCTAGGAATTAAATTTTTTACACACTTCAAAATTACTGTTCTCTCCCGGTCATGCAGTAGTCATACGTATGTACAAAACCTTTTCGGTCTTCACAAAGATTAGAAAAGAAATTATAATATTTTATTGAGTAATGTTTTCAGACTAGTTAGCTTTTACCGGTTTGCCTGTATTACTAACCATTTCCATAAATTTAATATGTGACACATTTTACTATTTAATGAAATTAAAACAAAAGTTAATTTTTTCGTTGTTTAGTTTGGGCTGCGAGCTAGGTATGGGAAAAACCTACCGGTTATAACCTGAAACCAATTTTTTCCTCGGCAATAATCGGTTTTTCCGGTTGTTTTTTGACCCGGTTATAACCGGTTTTTTCTTTTTAAAGTAATAACCGGTGAAAAACCGGATAATTGGAAAAAATACTAAATTCAGAGAAAAAATTTGAAAATTTTTCGCTCCCCGCGCGTAAATGAGAAATTTTCAGCTGACGGAAATCGATTTCACAACATTGATGACTGATCTCTATACTGATATAGACTAATATCGATTCGAATGGAGTATCGCAAACTAAAGCGCAATATGAATAAAAAAACCAAACACCAGTTTATGGAATACCGGTTTATGGAATAACCGGTTTTTTGACCGGTTATAACCACCAGGTTAAACCGTAAGTAGAAAAATCCGGTATAACCGAAAACCGGTGTTTTGTCAATAACCGCCATTTAAAATTTTAACGGTCGACAACGGAGAAACAGCGAAATATTCCGTCGAGGACTTGAACTGTTAAATATGCTTAGAGTATTCTAAAATTCGATTCAAGCCTAGGGAGTAGAATATTGCCGTTGTCGGTTTATCCCATATTCATTATTATCAATGGTGCTACAGCCCTATAAAAAAAGCCTCGACTTCCCAAGTCTATTACGCCAGTCAGTTCGATCCATTGCCAACTGTTTCCAGTTTGCTGCGCTTATTTTTCTATCTTCGTCTACACCATCCTTCCATCTGAGTTTTGGCCTACTCCTATTTCTACTTCCCACGGGTTGTGACATAAGGATTCTTCTATGAGGATTGTTCTGCTTTGATCTTGCCAAATGTCCTGCCCATCTTAGACTAGTATTTTAGTAAGAGATAGTACGTATTTACTACCAAATATAAATATTATGTTTATATCTGTGGTATATCTCGTCGTTGTACCTTCTCTTCCAAATTTCATTTTAACCCTTTTCCGAGCAACATATTCTACTTACGTAACCGGGCAACTCGGGTCCGTTGGGCCCACCACTGTTCTTGAATATACTATTCATATTTACCCATATATTTCTAATATTCTGTTTTGATTTTTTATTAAAGTTAAATTTAAATTGTCTAGATTAAAAAAAAGGTGCTACTATAGTATGCGGTCTACCTCGAGGGTGCGATCTACCTGAAGGATTTGCACAAAATAATGAAATGCAAGAAAACTTTTGTAGAAAAAATGTTTATTCACAAGTATAATAAACATTTGGAGTCAAATAAAAACTTAATTAATAAATAAATAAAAACTTTTGTAAATCTACCAGGCCATTTTATTTGAAAAGAGGGGTTGATGTTTACGCATACCATGGAAAAATATTACGATGTTGTTGCCTTTTATTATTGTGTGAAAACCCTTCTGAGAAAAGATTATGGTAATTAGCAGCTCATGTATAAAGTACCGACAAAAACAATGTTTACAAAATGAATAAAACGCATAAGTCAGAAGAATATTATTATTTTACTTTTAGAAATTAATACTTTGTCATATCAATTTACTATTTTAGCTGGAACTAAGCCACAAGATTAGCTTATTCTAAATTAGAATAGGAAATTGACATGAAAAATTAAATTTTTATTAAGTATTAAGTTAAAACAAACGATAATAACAAAAAAAGTTAGGCATTTATTTACTTTTAGAAGCTTAGTTGTCGACACTAACATCGATATCAAACGACTGATAGCAGATGCATTATTTATTTCAAAATATTGTATAGGTACCTACCTAACAATATTATTGCATTCCAACAATGATTATCAGTTTTTACAATTCATTGAGAATAGATATAACACCTATTGTAAGCATCTCTTTGATATTCATATCAAAGAGATGTTTACATTGTTTGTTACATGTTTAGACTTTATTATTGGATTTCCGGAATCATAAAAGTCGTTTAGATAATCCACAAAAACATTACCTGACTGCCAGATTAACTTCTGTAACAAAGATTTAGACTTAAGGTATAAATACAAATAGGGCCCGACGGGCTCGAGTTGCCGCTTTACGTGACAAAATTCTTTCGACGCAATAATTTCAAAAATGATAATGAATATTTTGAATAGCTCATGACTATGTTGAAGGAAATATACTTCTAAACAAATTCAGTGATGCATAAAATTCAATAAATTTTTTTTTATCAGTTTATGATAAAAGAATTGGCGTCTCGGGTCCATTAGACCCACCTTGCCCGGATAAGGGTTAATAAATGCCACTGAATATTTTTCTCAGGATCCTTTGTTCAAATATAAGCAGATAGATAAAAGCTCTCTTGGAGATTGTCCATGTCTCCGATTCATATATCAACACTGGTTATATAAGGGTTTTATATATAGTTATTTTTTGTTTTTTTGCTTAGGCTTCTTCTTCTCGTATTATGTCTACTCAGGTCAAAATAGCATTTGCTTGCTAGGAGGTAATAATTTTTTTAATGGTGGGCACAAGGACAAGGACTGTAATTGATGATATGATTTCGGTAGCATCTACAAAAATCAGAAAAAAAAGTTTTATTATTTTATTGAATAATGTTTTCAGAAAACTAGTTAGCTTCTACCCATTCCCATCCATTCCCATAAATTTAATTTCTGACACATTCTACTATTTTATGAAATCAAAACATAGTTAATTTTTTCGTTGTTTAGTTTGGGCTGAAGGCGCGAAACTGGTCTATAGAAAATATTTAGAATTTCAACGGTCGACAATGGAGAAACAACGAAATATTCCGTCGAGGATTTGAACTGTTAAATATGCTTATAGTATTCTAAAATTCGATTCAAGCCTAGGGAGTAGAATATTGCCGTAGCCGGTTTATCCCATATTAAATATGTAAATTATGAATGGTTTGCAGCTTAGGTAGATAACAGTCATACATGGTTCCCTTGTGACCAATTTTAATTGGATTATATGACTGTCCCTTCCAATATTCATGGTTGTTCATGGCTAGCTTCGAGCTGCTTATTTAAATATATTAGACAATGCTCCAATTGCTTGCTCTGCCATCTGCAAGGTGAGAATGGGACAGATTTATATGGGGATTTACAAGTCGCGCACATATTTCCGTTATTAACGATCCCACTTCGCAAACTAATTAATACATATTTCATTTTGACCTAAAGTTTGCTTATGGGGTCACTAAACATTTGTTATTTGTGCAATACACGATCACGATAGATAGTTTTAACAGAAAACGTAAATTAAAATAATATTGCTGGAAGAAAGTAATATGTCTCACTAAAGTAGTCCCCCAGTTTAAAAATAAATGTGACATATTTCTAAATAATAATAGCTATAAAAACCGTATTTTGATCTTCATTTGTTTATAACTATGTATATCATCAAAATCGGCTGCAGGAAACATAAAAGTTATTGTTATTATTATAGATGTCCTATTAGGTCTATTCATTCACAGTCATTTGTTTCGAGCTCCTGTCATATGTCGTATAATCCGTGTATATTAATATTGTAGACAGATTATGCAACATATGATAGAAGCTCGAAACAAATGACGATCGATGAAAAGCCCTGTAACATAACACAAAAAATAATAAAGATTGGGTAACTCTGCGTATATGCCAAATGAAAGTAGAAGAGTGATACTGTCAAAATGTATTAAAAAAAAGATAAAAAAATTATTTAATATAGTCAAAAATCCTAATGCCAAATTTTTGAAATTTGGTAGTTTAAAAACATTTGGAATAACTTTAAAAATATTGTCAGTATAAAAATCTTTTTTGACACTCACGAACACTATTTTAACATGAATTTTCAAATAAAAAAATTTAGCCTAGGTTCATTTGGGCCAAAGTTAGCCATGTTAATTTTTTAATTCACAGCTAATTTGTTTATAATAAAAAAGGAATCTCATTGTGTGTTTTTTGTTAAAAAAATTGCACAAACATTGTACCTTCACAGGATCGTCTACGAATTTTCAAAAATGTAGTTCAATTGGTTACTAGGGGGAACTTGTAAATCCACCGAGTTCAAATACCGAAAGAGCAGTTTCAAACTAATACAATTTTCTGTATATACGGATCTACTCAATGGATTTTGATCTTTCTTGTTTTAATTGTTATATTATTTCTACATACATTACAAATATGCAATTTGTTAGTAAATTTATTAATAATTAATAAACAGTCGAAATTGTTTAAACAATTCTTGAAAAAATAAATATTTTAAGTTAAAGTACACTTTAAAATAAATAAATTGTTTTTGCTAAATAATTATTTATTGAAGATAATTTATTTATTAAAGTATGCCTTAACTTTTTCTATGATTAATAAGGATAGTATGATTGAAAAACTGAATTTTTAAGGAAAAAATATATTTTTCAAAAATTGTTTAAACAAATTAGACTATTTATTAATTAATAAATGTCTGGACAAATTGCATACTTGTAATGTACACAACTTTCCACGGCTAGTGACCATTTAAACTACATTTTTAAAAATTCGTGTAAAATACTAGATTTTCGAATATGTAAAAATGTTTATTCTACGGAAAATATTTTCAAAATTATTCTAAATGTTTTTAAAATACAAAATTTCAAAAATTTGGCATTAGGATTTTTGATTGTTAGATAATTTTTTTTATCTTTTTATACTACATTTTGATAGTATTACTTTTCTACTTTCATTTGGCATACGCAATATTGCCCTATGTTCATTACTTTTTGTCTTATGTTATTGCAAACAAAGGTCTCTGGGATAAACAAATATAATAACTTTTAAACTAATTCATGGATGGGTCTCAAATTTTAAAAGTTTGTTAAGTAGTCCAATACCCAATTTTAGGTGAAACACGAAAGTTCTAAATTAGTTTTAGTAAAAGTTATTAACAAATAACATAGTTAAAGTTATTAACAATAAATTTCACTGAGGAATTTAATACTTCAAAATGCCTCCGACAAGGATGTTGTCTATCTCCCACTCTCTATAAAATATACCTTGACCAGTCCTTACAGAGGTGGACAAAAGCAGTAAAACCGATGGGACTGAAAGTGGGAGAGGACTCCCTATTTACATTAATCTTTGCGGACGACCAAGTTGTTATAGCCCAAGATCAAGATGACAAGCTATATGATACGGAAGCTAAATGAGCATTACCAACAGGCAGGATTAGTAATAAATATGGACAAGTCAGAATACTTCATAGTGGGAAACGAAGACATTTAAAACCTACCACTGGAACAAGGACATATTGTTGGTGTGAAACAATGCAAATATTTGGGAGCTATATTTAACAAACGAGGAAATAGTGAAGATGAAATACAACACAGGATCAATAAAGGTAGAAGCATCACTAGATCCCTCAATTCAATTTTATGGGACAAAGATATCAGGAAGGAAACAAAGAGAAGAATATATGAAAGTATAATGAAGAGCGTTACAATCTACGGTACAGGAGTTTGGGACATAAGTGCAAGAAATAAAAAGAAGCTACTTAGTACAGAAATGGACATTAGAAGTTGTCAGGTTTCAAGATTAGAACATGTAAGAAATGAAACAATTAGAGAACATATGAAGGTGGAAAAAACTATAATAGACGATATTGAAAAGAGAGAGCTGACATGGTTCGGTCACGTTAAAAGAATGAATGAAACTCGTTGGCCGAGAAAAATATTAGAATGGGACCCACCGGAGAGAAGAAAAGAGGACGACCACGGAGAAGCTGGAGGGACAATATTCAGGAGGCAATGGATTCGAGGCAATTAGATGAAGATATATGTTACGATAGAAAAAATTGGAAGCTGGCTACGGAGAGGCGGCAACAGGCGTAGAAATCCATTAATATATTTATTAACAAATAACGATTTTCACTTATTTTACAGTTTGCGAAGCAACGAATTAATTTTTTAACTTTCAAAAATCGGCAATTTGAAGGTTTTTCAATGTCAACTATTTAGCTTTTTAATGAAGTGCAATAAATTGAAAAAATCGCGTTGTTTGCACTAAATTGTTAATAATTAAAAAACGGACGCAAACTCTAGGCAGGAAACAGGTCATCCTATAGGTCTACAATAACTAAAAAAGTTGTCAGCGAACTGGATATTTCATTGTCCCCCACATGGTCTATTTCTTGCTTATTTCGCTGGATTATAGAGTGTATTATTAATTTCGGAGAAAATGCATGAAGTACCTATTAATAAAATAACGTATTGATCATTTATTTATGACCGTATTTTAACTAATTTAACTTTAATTAAAATATTAGTAAAATACGTTCTACTGTTTCGTTCAAACCGTTGAAAAACAGCTCTTTAAAATTCCTTTTAATTCACTATCGGCTTTACCCACTTTGTGAGAATAACAGAAGTCGTAATATCCGTGATTTAATGGCGTCGAAAGAAACAGAGAGGTATAAAAAGGAACAGAGTGAGACACACAAACAACACAACTCTCCTCGGTTGTTTCCTCGGCCATCCATACGACTGGCCAATTTATTGTTAGCCAAAGAAGGAAACAGCCACTATAACCCGTGATCCATAAATAGAGCACGATATAAAAGAGATTAGAACTCATGCAAACAGAACCTCAAACCTCATTGAAATTTTAAACCACAGAAGATGTACCGCAGATTTAATCGCGACGTGACCCCAATTTTACTGGGGATGGTAAATATGATTGTCTTTCTATGTTCTATATTTGTTCCTATTCTACTTAGTTTGTAATTCCAATTTCATAAGTAATTACTGTTGACTTAGAAATAAAATAGACATTTATCTTTCGCTAAAAGAAATGAATTAACCACAGAGCATAGTATGTTGTATGTGTGGGGTAACGGTTTCTGAATAAAAGTTGATACATTTGGGTAGTACATCGGATGCAATTGAATTAATAGTATGGTATAACTAGACCCAAACCCAGACATCCAAAGTGAAAATTATCCTCCAACACCAAATTGTTCTATATGGTCCGCATATTGTTCAGTAAAAAGTTACACCATTTTGAGCGTCCGGTTTGGGGGGAGATGGGGGATAATTCGGTAAATTAGTAGTTTTTTTATGTTTTTCGTCAATATTTCTAAAACTATACTTTAGCGTAAACAATTTTCCATACAAAAATGTTCTACATAAAATTTAAAACAAAAAAGGTTCTATACATAATTGTTATAAAATCAACGGTTCCAGAGTTAAGGAGGTGAAAAGTGGAGGTTTTCGATACTTTTTATATTTTTTGGGCAATTTCCTACTGATTTTCTTTAACAGGATTGGGTTTTATAAATCTCAAATTTGCTATTTCAGTGGCCGATGGTATGTTAGTGATAAGCCCTTGAAGAAACGTCAACCTCACCACCCAAATCATCATCAATTGCCCAAAAAATATAAAAAGTATCGAAAACCTCCACTTTTCACCCTCCGTAACTCTGGAACCGTTGATTTTATAACAATTATGTAAATGACCTTTTTTGTTTTAAATTTAATGTAGAATATTTTTGTATATAATATTTTTACGCTATAGCATAGTTTTAGAAATATTGACGAAAAACTTAAAAAAACTAGTAATTTACCGAATTCTCCCCCATCTCCCCTCCAAACCGGACGCTCAAAATGGTGTAACTTTTTACTGAACCATATGTGGACTATATAGAACAATTTGGTGTTGGAGGAAAACTTTTATTTTTGATATCTGGGTTAGGCCTTTTTTTGAACCAATTATACTATACTACCTCTGTAACTTTGGAACATTTTTGTATAGAAGGTTGTTCATGCTAAACCGCATGGTTTTAGAAATATTGACGAAAAATGCAAAAAACTACGAATTTACCGATTTCTCCCCCCTCTCCCGTCCAAACCCGACGCTCAAAATGGTGTGACTTTTTTCTGAACATTATGTGGACCATATAGAACAATTTGGTGTTGGAGGAGAACTTTCACTTTGGATGTCTGGGTTATGCCATCTTTTGGATCAATCTTATCATACTATAAATATAAAATCGAAGTAAGTTTCACATACTTAGAATGTTTATTTGGATGCACAATAACTCCAATAGTATAAATAGATATTTGTCCGTTCTTTAACGGTAAAATATTGCAAAACCTCTAAATTTTAAAGAACCGCTTGGAATTACATGAAATTTGGCATACACATAGCTAACAAGTCAAAGAAAAAAGTGATATTGTGCCGATTAGCAAAGTTATAATAGGTTTTAACCAAAAAGTGCGTTATTTTTTGGATATTTCACGTTGAAATAGCCTATTTGAAATTTGGCGAATATAAATCTATTTTTAATTGGCTACAACTCTGGTTCTACGAGGTCCAGAGACCTCAAGCGTACATTATTTTTTTTTTATTTTTTTACAGGATTTATTTTTCCTAAGAACGTTTTTTTCTACAAAATACTTACTTTTTGAGTTATTTGCGAAAAACCGTCTAAAAACGTGGTTATTTTGTTGAAAAATTAACATATTCACTCGCAAATAACTCGAAAAGTGTTGACTTGGCGAAAAAACTCTATAGAACAAAAGTTACTTAGAATTAGTCAGTTTATATATTTCCAGATTTATTTTTGACATATATTTTTCACCCTCAAGAGGGGGTGACAGTCACCCCCAGGGCAAAAGCACACATCGGCACAATATCACTATTTTCTTTGACATGTTAGCTATGCGTATGCCAAATTTCATTTCAATCCAAGCGGTTCTTTAAAATTTACCGCAAAAACCGTGAAAGAATATACCTACTATATGACAATATAAGTCGGTTCGCTAAACTCAGACGCAACTGGCTAGATATTTTAGTCGATAATTTTTTTGTTTTTTGCCAATTTTGCAAAAATTGGCAAAATTACTAACTATTTAGTGATTATTAACTATTTAGTAATTATTTTTTACCAATTTTATTAAAATTGGCAAAATTACCGACTAAAATATCTAGAAAGTTGCGTCTGAGTTTAGCGAACAGACATACATTTCTACTCCAGGGAGATAAGCAATTAATAGACCATGTTCAGGATACTGAAATATCCAGGTAGCTGACAACTTTTTTAGTTATTGTAGACCTATAGGATATTTCAGATATTTGTAAAGTATACTCAATACAAATAATTTTTAAATTCTGAAATCATCATCATTGCTCTTACATAAATATGAAATATTTGTATCCAGAGTACTTTAAAAGCATTTGACATATCCTTGTCATACTTGGCAAAAAGTGTAGGTATTGTACACTCTACTAAAATAATATGTTAAATACACATTTTGGCTACTACCAGAGGCGTACGACAGGCAAAAGTAAATGGTTGACCCTGCCCACATTCTACGCCACTGGCGGAATTACTATTTTAGTTCAATTTTTCGATTCTACTATACTTTCTATGCAAATACTATTCTCTTCATTCTTACCAATAAAACATTAGTTTTCGAGATATTTGAAGTTAAAAATAAAGGGGCACAATACATCAATCAAAAGAGCAGGACCTCGGTTTTTGACCCTTCGCTTCGTTATCGAACGTATTCGCTTCGTATCTGTTTAGTGTACAGATAGCGAATGATCGATAACGAAGTGAAGGGTTAAATATAGAGGTCCTGTGTCATTGCATTTTCAACTTCAAATATCTCGAAAACCTATTCCTTTCTCGTTACGAATAAAGAATATATTATTTACCTATAAAGTATTGGAGCATAAAAAAATTGCGCTAAAGTAACAATTCCGCCAGTATGGTAGAAATTGGGAAGGGTAAACCATTCACTTTACCCTGTCGTACGCCTCTGGTAGTAGCCAGAAACGTTTTTTTATTATAATTTAATAGGGTGTACGGTAGCTACACTTTTCTACTAAGTAAGGCAAGGATATGTCGAATAGTTTTAAAGTACTGGGTAAAAATAGTTATTCAATTTTTAAATACAACACAAATTAAGTACAACACCCTGTAACTCAATAACGAGGCACATTTTATTTAAATGATTTGGGTTAAATCTTAATATTTTGAGGTCTAGAATATACATAAAACTCAGAGATTGGACATTCTTAATGAATCACCCTGTATATACATATATGAACAAACATATATACCTCGTCCAATTTACTTACCGTTGCACGTCATCTGCGCCATAGCCTGTGACACGATACCAACACGAAATATCTAGGCGGTAGGTGTGTTCCCCTTTAGAATCATTTTGATTCTAAAAAATAACACACTCACCGCCTACATATTTCGTGTTGGTATCGTGTCACAGGCTATGGCGCGGATGACGTGCAACGGTAAGTAAATTGGACGAGGTTATATTTGTCTTTTATGTCAAAGAGCCTAGCCGGGTAAGATGATGAAAACTGCCTCCAACAAGGTCACCGTTTAGCATATATAGTGAAACTCACTTTCTGAAATTTTTAGCCCCCTAGGTGGTCATGTGACCCACCTAGAGCCTAATTAGGGTTTTTAGGTTTTTATTTTTTATCTCAGCCGCATCGAGAACTAGCGAAAAACTTTAAATAAAAAAGTTGTAAGCTTTAAAAAGTTCTGTCCGAAAAAAATTTTTTTTTTAATTTTTGGCGGGAAATTTAAATTTTAGAACGATGTTAAAATTTTAAATGAGTATAACTGAGACATTCGTTTTCACAAAAAAATATATTACGTGTATTTTTGCATAATGTTTCACCCTGAATTTTTTCAAATTTTTATAATTGGTGAAACGCACCTTTAAAAATAAAAAACCGCATTTTTTCGTTTTTTTTTCGTTTTTTGATACAATTTTATACATATTTTTCAAAAAACGTAACACCGTCACTAGAATAGGTAAAAAACTGAAAAATAATTGGGGTTTGTTTAATAAAAATTTTTTGTAACGCCACCCATTTTCAAGATACAGGGCGTTGAAGAAAACAAAATTTTACACATTTTTTACGATTTTGTCGAAACTTCTGGCAACATTGTAATAAAACTTGGCGGGTTTTAAGCGGTAGTTATTGTGCATGTTTTGACATACAATTAAGGATTTGATATATTATCATTGGCGCGCATACGGGTAATGCTCTTAATTTTGAAAGAAAAAAAGGTAGTACGCCACTGACATACTTCAAATTAACAGTCATTTTTGGATTCCTCGTTCAATTTGCGATAAAAATACTATCTTCTCATTTTTTCATACGACGCGCCGTTTTGCTGCAAAAAATAAAATATCTTAACGCTTCCAAAGTATTCGAATTAGTTTTTATAATGGATGTGTACGAGTTTATGTAGATGTAGAAACTACTAGAAGTTCGAATACTTTGTAAGGGTTAAGATGTTTTATTTTTTGAATAAAAATGGAGCGTCGTATGAAAAAATAGGAAAAAAAAATTTTTGTCACAAATTGAACGAGGAATTCAAAAACGATTGTTAATTTGAAATATGTCAGTGGCGTACTATCATTTTTCTTTAAAAAGTTCAGACCATTACCCCTATGCGCGCCAATGATAAACATACAATTCTTAATTGTATGTCAAAAAATGCACAACAACTACCTCTTAAAACTCGCCAAACTTTATTACAGTGTTGCCAGTAGTTTCGACAAAATCTTAGAAAACCTGTAAAATTTTATTTTCTTCAACGCCCTGTATCTTGAAAATGGATGGCATTACCAAAAATTTTTATTAAGCAAACCCCTATTCTAGTATTATTTTTTCAATTTTTCAAGTTATTTTTCAATTTTTTACCTATTTTAGTGACGGTGTTACCTTTTTTGAAAAATATGTATAAAATTGTATCAAAAAACGAAATAAAAACCGAAAAAATGCGATTTTTTCTTTTTAAAGGTGCGATTCACCAATTTTAAAAATTTGAAAAAATTCTGGGTAAAACAGTATGCAAAAATGCACGTTATATATTTTTTTCGTGAAAACGACTGTCTTAGTTATTTTCTTATACTTATTTAAAATTTTAACATCGTTCTAAACTATAAATTTCCCGCCAAAAATAAAAAATAAATTCGGACAGAACTTTTTAAAGCTTACAACTTTTTTATTTAAAGTTTTTCGTTAGTTCTCGATGCGGCTGAAATAAAAAATAAAACATAAAACCCTAATTAGGCTCTAGGTGGGTCACATGACCACCTAGGTGGTTAAAAATTTGTGTCTAGTGTTAAAAGAGCTCTAGCTCCCTTTGTAAGCATTTTCAGACTAGGTGAATTGGGTTAAATTGTCTTAAAATTATCTGAGGAATCTCCGGTTTTCGTTTGTCATGAGAGTTTCTGGACAGCCAGTATATTGTATGCTAATATTTTACTTAAAACGTTTTAAAAATCGATGCATATTAGAAGCAGCAAACTTGCCGTTAAAGTTAAATACCTTCTTAATTAAACCTCATCACTGAGTCAGTCATCGCTGTGGATCATTAATTAATATTTTACGATTCGACAAATGAGGAATTTTACCATGTTTGTTTTGGGTAATAATGAGCAAATATTTGAATCTCATACGGTTTATTTTATGTTTCATATAAAGCTAAATAAGAGCAAGAAAATGTTTAATCAACCGGAATGCTGAAGCTGTATTTTACAAAAAGATGAAGAGAGTGACTAGTAGGGGGAAGGCGATGTGTATGAGGCAGTGTATTTTAAAGTAAATATTAAGGGAAGCAGCCAATCTGTATTTTTATAAAGTCCTTTTATGTGGTTAACGTTGATCTTGGGGTCTATAAAACAGACTTTGTCTGTTTTATTAAACAATATTTAATCTGACCTCGGTGTAACTACTTCTTTTTCGTTACCACTTTTATGGTTACCAAAAAATTAAAACAAAAGAAGTATTATGTTTTCCATTTGTAACGTCAATGAAAACAAAGTGAAACATTAATAGAAAATAAAATTTGACACGATGTTGATATGTTATATATAAGGATGTGACGTGCTCAGTGTTGCCAATCGCATTTCTCTAGATTATCCGGTGATCGCTCGAAAAATATCCGATTTGTCACGAAAAGGTACGCTAGGTCAAAAATTATTCTGTTATTAAAATCAATGTTGCCAATGTTATTCTTTTAGTCCCCTTCACAACTACCAAATAAAAAAATCCGTTTTTCGTACGTCAATCAGTTGATTGTAATCAATTATCATTATGATAATTAACATAATTGATTGATTAATTAATTATTAATTATCAATTAACGTAACAATTATTAACGTAATTGATTAATTAATCAATTAATCTCATAATTGTAATCAATTATGTTTTCAGCAACCTAATCAAAGTGGACATTGACAGTAATTAAGTATTTGATAATGATCAGTTGATTCCATTTCTGATTAGCGTTCGAACAACCGGCCCTTTAATCTACTTAATTCTTTATTTCACAGTTTAAAAATTTTCGTTTATAGATGAAAATCTCGTCTCCTAGCTGATTATTACCTAATTCATGATTCATGTATGTAATAGCTATTTGTATAACAAGGGAGGAAAGTGTAACTTTTCCTCCCGAGAATGAAGTTTACTGCCCGACGCGTAGCGGAGGGCAGTAATCATTCAAGGGAGGAAAAGGCACTTTACTCCCATGTTATACATATGGGTTTTCCACCTTCCTCAAATAACAAGTAATTTTTTCATTTTTACTTAATTTATTTATGTAACTAACCAACAAAATTTATTAGAACTAAAACAACAAGTAGGTACACTATAACTGTCAACTGTCAAATATAAGTCGAATTATTAATGTAAACATTGTTAAATCAAAATAACAATTTACTGTTTTTTACCAATCTGCAAAATACAGGATGTTTTATAAATAAACGTTAAAATGTATAGATACTTCGTAATAGAAAATAGATATTATACAGGGCGTCAATAAGTTATATTTCATGAATGAAATACCATGACGTCACTTTTACTTTTCCTCCCTAGGGAGGAAAAATATTTTCCTCCCTAGGGAGGAAAAGTACAACTTTGCTCCCTACAATCAGGTCCGAAAAAGTATACTTTCGGTAGAGGTAGGTGGAAAAAACTATTTTCCACTTACCTCTACTGAACGTATACTTTTCCGGACCTGATTGTAGGGAGCAATGTTGTACTTTTCCTCCCTAGGGAAGAAAATATTTTTCCTACCTAGGGAGGAAAAGTAAAATTGACGTCATGGTATTTCATTCATGAAATATAACTTATTGGCGCCCTTTACAATATCTATTTTCTATTACGTAAGTATCTATACATTTTAACGTTTATTTAAAAACACTCTGTATTTTGCAGAATGGTAAAAAAGAGTAAATTGTTATTCTGATTTAACAATGTTTACATTAATAATTTGACGTATATTTGACAGTTGACAGTTATATTGTACCTACTTGTTAGTTTTAGTTCTAATAAATTTTGTTGGTTAGTTACATAAAAGTAAAAATTAAAAAAGGACTTGCTATTTGAGGATGGTGGAAAAACCATATGTATAACATGGGAGTAAAGTGCCTTTTCCTCCCTTGAATTATTACTGCCCTCCGCTACGCGTCGGGCAGTAAACTTCATTCTCGGGAGGAAAAGTAGCACTTTCCTCCCTTGTTATACAAATAGCTATTACTTACTATTATTATATTATTCGTATTTTGTATTATCGTAAGTGTTAAATTCTAAATAAATAAATAAATCTAAATATTTCATTATTTGGATCGTTATATTAATTTATTATAATTATATGTAAAAAAACACTTTTAAATATTATTTTATTAAAACGTAATAACTACCTAAAACTAGGTACTGGAAAAATAAATAATAAATAAATCAATACAAAATAAACTACAGCTACAATAATAGCATAGGCGCAAAATTTCTGGTCAATGCTTTTAAAATGCATTATTTTTTTCGAGTCCTGAGAAAGCTAGTAAGTATTATTTAAAAATTTAAACGCAGAATGAAAGATTATATTATTACCGAGGGCCGAAAGTCCCTGAAGACTTCTATAATTTTTATTCTAATATGTTACAGGGGTAAAAGGAAAAGATAATATTGAGTGTGATTTTTAATTTCAAATATCTCATTCAAAAGAAACATTTTGTTTATTCTAAGGGACTTTCAGTAATAATGTAATCTTCTGCGTTCAAATTTTTCAAAAATATTTATTGGTTTTCTCAGGATTCGAAAAAAATGAATATGTTTAAAGATTATTGGTCCGAAATTTTGCGCCTACGCTCTTTTAACAACTAAAGATTTATTACAACTAAAACAATAGAAATGTATTTGACAGTCTTGTAGTTATTAAGGTATCAAAGTTATTATCCATAATACCCGTGGTGCGTTCAACGTTAATGCCCGACTAAATAATTTTTATAGGCAAAAAAATTGAAGGATTTTTGGGTTAATTAGATAGATAGATAGATAGATACATTTATTTCCTTTTAAAATTTTACAATTTTATGGAAAGGGTGAGAACAAATATTTCGTTCCTTTTTTTCATCCCAAGAAACACACAATATGTTTATTTTAGGGATAAACAAAAGAAAGAAATAAATAAAAAAAAAAAAAAAAAAAACAACGAGTTATATAAGAATTAATTAAAGATACAAAGTATAATTTACGTATTTAACTATTCATTTATGATGAAAGACCTAAGTTTTAGAACATTCCAGATATAGCCAGCTATTATTTTAGCTGAATATACTGTAATGTTATTTAAGGTATGAGTTACAGTATCAATATCGGCTATATAATTAATGGATGATTGTTTCATACAAGAATATATTGGACAATCAAAAAGTATATGTTCAATTGTTTCTAACTCCTTATTGTTACAAATAGTACAGATTTCATTAGGATTAATTTTATATGTAGAATCCTTATAAGTGAACGTTAAGCAGAATGAATTACATAATCGAAGCTGTGCAATAGTTCTTGTAATCTGGATGGGCATTTTTAGGCATAAGTATTTTTGACTTAATTCGGAAAGAGCTAGGTGTTTATATAAGGGGAGAAAATTGGATTGCTGACAAAGAGAAATATCTAATTCTGAGAGCTTATTTTTAAATTTGATTAACAAGGCTTTTCTATTCAGTTGTAGGGAATGAAGGGAGAGATTATTCCAAATAGGTTCAGCATCAATAAAAGTAAAAAGTGATTTTACCTGCGCTGCCCAGTTATACCTGCTATCGGTCTCCATCAGTTGTAGTTGACGAAAAAAGCACATTTTGGGGTAACGGGAATCGTCCATCATATAAATTTTCTTTAACCAGTTTAGTGTCCACTTGAATATATTATACAAGAGTTTGACTCTGCCGCATTCTACTCTGACTATGTAACCGGGTGTGGATATGGGAAGCATAAGAATTCGTTTTAGGAATTGTACTTGAACTTGTTCGAGAACATCTACATAACGGAGTGCCCATACAGAAATACAATTGGAGATTGTACTTGTTACTAATGCATCAAAAAGTTGTAGCCTCGTTTGCATGCAGTCAATTTTAAGTTTAGCTAGAACAGGTATAAGTGCTCCAGTTGCTTGTTTAGCTTTCGCATTACTCACATCTGCCATTTCACGGAATAGAGACGAAGAGGCAAAAGTCACTCCAAGGTAATTATAGGTGTTAGTTAATAGAATGGGATATTGATTGAAAGTGAATTTAATATTATTTTTTAAGTTATAAGGACCCCTAGAGAAACACATAATTTTAGTTTTAGCAGTATTGACAGTAAGTTTGTTTTGTTTGCAGTAATCCTCCAACATTTTTAATTTTTTTGATATATCGATCTCCGAGTGACCTAATATTACCAAATCGTCAGCGTATAAAAGCATAAGAATTTCATTTACGTTATTAACATTGATGCCTTCTGCTCCGCGGCTTTTAAAAAAATCTTCGATGTCTGCAAGAAATAACGCAAATAACAAGGGACTGAGGACTTCTCCCTGTAACACGCCCTCACAAATGTTAAACGATTTAGTATATTGCTCGTCAGCATTAACCCTAAAGGTAGCATTAGAATAGAAAGATTTAAGTAGAAGTACAATTTTAGAGCTAATACCTAAAGCAAAAAGTTTAGACCAGAGCAACGCGTGGTTAATGCAATCAAAAGCCCGCTTAAAGTCAACAAACAATACAAATAGCTTGCGCTTTTTAAATCGGAGACGAAATTGAATGATGGATGTAAGAGTATAGACATTATCGTAACAACCACGTTCTTTACGAAAACCAGATTGGGATTCGGGAAGTATATTAAACGATTCTACCCAATTGACTAAACGGTTCAAAATAATTTGCATGAATACTTTAGTAATGCAGTTTACTAAAGCAATTCCCCTGTAATTGGAAGGATCGTTAGAGGGACCTTTTTTGTGGAGCATTTTTAGAGTAATTTTCGACCAACTATTAGGAAAAGTGGAAGTGTTGAAGATAGTATTGAAAAATGAGTTAAGGTATAAGATCCAGTTATTTGGTAAGTATTTGTAAAACTCATAGGGAATATTATCAGATCCTGGAGCTTTGTTGTTTTGACAGGAATTTAAAGCTAAGTAAATTTCATTGGTGGTAATAGGATTATCAAAATACGGATTCCTCGCATCGAAATAGAGGGTTGTGTCCACTATCCCGGCTCCCATAATTTCAGAGTAGAATGTTTCCCATGTTGCAGCAGGTAAAGATATGTAACTATTTGAAATATTTCGAGCTCTTTTAATATGAAACCAAAAAGTTTTTGAATCAGTAGAGTTGGAAATATTACCAATAATATTTTGTTGAAATTCAGTTTTTTTTACTTTTAATAATTTTTTATACTCTGCTTTAATAATTAAGTATTCGTTTTTAGTTTGATTTGAGAAATTGTTTTGTTGACAAATTTTGAGTTTACTTTTAACTGATTTCTTTAGATCTCTACATTGACAATCATACCACGGTTTGTGTTTATTAGGTCTGTTAGGAGCGATTATACTTTTTGACAGCCCAAGATTATCAGCTGTTTTATAAATATTATCCAACAGGTTTTTGTTTGCCATTTCGACATCATGAATTATGTGCACCCCCGCCGAATTTTGCATGTTTAGTTTATAAGACAAAACTAAAGATTCATTTAACTTAAAAATAGTTTTATTTTTTATTATAGTTTCTTTCATAGGTGAAAGATACGTTTGAGTTATAAAGCATGAAACAGGAAAGTGGTCTGATAAAGTACACGTTGTATTTACGTAAACATCATTAACAAAGTGCAAATGTGAGTTATTTACCCAGACTAAATCTATTGTACTCTTGCCCATAGGGCCGACGAAAGTAAATTTTGCAGGCCGATCAGAAATACACCTACCATTTAACAGACAGAACCCGTTAAAATTCATGAAATCAAGAAGGCATCTACCTTTTGCATTAATTACAGTATCTAAACTTTGTCTCTCGTCAAAAAAATTTGTGTTTTCAAATATTTCAGGAGGGGATACGTCATTGTCTGAAACACGGGAGTTAAAGTCTCCTCCAATAATTATAGGTGTATCATTAAATTTCTCTAAAATATTAGATAACACCTCCTGAAATAGTGACAATAAATATTCAATACTTAGACTAGGTTTAAAATAAACGTTACAGACTACAAATTTATAATTATTGCTAGATATTAAACAAAAGATCCACCAAGGTGATTTATCAATACAAACAGAAGAAAGGTTGGGATTACAAAAAATTGATAGACCACCGCTAGCCCTACCCAAGGATTTTTCTTTTATGGCAACTGAACTGGCACATGAGTAAGTAGATAAATAATTTGAAAATTTTATATTTTCGGTAATAACCCATGTTTCCGATAAACAAAGAATGGGTATATCATTGAAATCACTTAAAAAGTCATTAACACTATTAATTCCTTGTGAGTTCCAAAAAACAATGTGTACTGATTGCTATTCAGATTTCGAGGAGGCAGGTTTTACAACTTTTAGGCCAGACTCTCGATTAGGTGAAGACTCTTCCTCGCGAACTCTTTTGTTGGATAGTATTTGAACGATTTGCGGAACTCCATAAACATATTTAATAGTGAGATTTGTTTCAGTTTTTAATCGTAACTCTAGTTCTGCACGTAAATCATTTAGATGTTGACGCTGTTTAGGTGTCATATCAGAGATTATCTTAACTGAAGGATATAAATTACGAGAAATATTCTTCTTGTTTCTCAAAACGTCCAATGCAGCCTTAGGAGTCCCAAAAATAACACGATAAAGACGAGGTTTGTTATTATTAGTATTTTTTCCAAGACGATAGCCGGACTGGATACAATTCGCAGAATTCGGAGATAAGTGCGTAATTACTTCTTTAATTATGCGAGCGTCATCTTCGGGTGATCTTTCAGGAATTCCTAGGAGTAGGACGTTCTTTTCCCGCTTCAAACGCTGAGTAGTTTCGTAATATATATCATCTTGTGACGGAGTTGTAGAGTTCACTAGTTTTTCCAAGGAACTAACTTTTTCACGAAGAAGATTATTTTCATCACGAAGAGCGGATACATCCTTCATGCAGTTTTCAAGCATTTGTGATTGTGTAGAAAACTTGTTATTTAATTCTGTCACAGAATTTGTGAGAATGGATAATTTGTCCATAAGTAAATCAAACTGATGGTTGCTGAGTAGCGAGGCTGAAGACATAGATGGCTCATTCTGAAGAGTAATGTTATTCGGAGAGGCTCTACAGGTATTACAATGCCAGTTCTCAAATGATACGGATGTTTCATTGCAACCATTTAATTCTGATCGAGCACATCTTTTATGGCATAATTTGTTGCAACTTAGACAAGAGACCTGGCTATCGATCTCCATTAACAAATTATTGCAATATAAGCACAGAGATTTTGAAGACATTCTTCTAATGAGGTGCAGGTTTATGTTTTTTTGAAGTTGTTAATTAAACTAATGTATGTAGTAGATCCAAAAAAGACTTACTGTTTGATTAATTAAAAACAATCAATGGCACGAAACTATATATTTTAGAGAGCAATTGTAAACACGTCTGTACACCACGGACTTTCAGTTCTCACTTCGAGATATCTAGATATTACTAGTTTCAAATAAATAGATTTTTCTACAACCACTATTCCTCATGCATTTTTCTGCACAATTTTATGTTAACAAACTTAATATTTTCTCACAGAATAACTGACAGTAGTGTGCAGAAAAGTGACGTTTCTGTGCCGGAAAGTTCTTTTCTGCATAGTACCATTACATTCCTCAAAAAAATCATAAATATAATTAGGTAAGTATAACATGTTTTGATGAAATGGTTTTGTTTAACATATTAGATTTGATAGAACTTTACCAAAAAGAACTAGATTTAACTACATCTCATGTCAGAGAAATCTGAAAACGTTTACTTTAAGCACTGCACTACATAAAATAAAAATAAAACTAAATCGTGCGTGAATTAGCTTTCATAAGTTTAAAGAATAAAAACTAAAAACTCATAAATAACATCGGACGGCAGACGGTTTTTGAAATTTGAATTGAATTAGTACGCCTTAAGTGTGCATTTGTGCACTTGTGCATTTAAATTCTAAACAAAAGAATCGGTACATGTCCCTTTTGTCAAAAGATGAAAAGTATCGGATGTCACTAACATTCATCCAGTATAGACTATTTATAAAAATTTGGGTGGAACCAAACCAAATTAATGTGTTGTTGGTGTTGGGAATTTATGGATGCGACAGTTTTAGTCGATGGTAGTAAATACACTGAAAAATATCCGCAAATATCGGATTTATTTAAAGATACGAAGAAGATACGACAACTCTCAAAAAGGTACGCAAATCGGATAATTATCCGCAGATTGGCAACACTGGACGTGCTACACAATTTGGAGAACAAGTCCACGGTTGCTCAGAATCGGAAGAGATATGGAAGTGATTCTTAACAAGCTGTTATTAATATGCTCTTATTAGCTTAGAAATAAAAAAAGTCAAAATAAGAATGCCAAATAAAAAGAAATAAAATATTGGGCGCCACTGGTTACCTTATGGGAACCAAAAAAATTACAAAAATAGAAACGTAAAACAAAAGATAGCTAATTCAAAAAAAAATTAAACAAAAAACTAGTCATAAAATATACAAAATACTTTATCAAATGAAAGCAAATATGGCGTGACTTACCTTTACCTATGTCTTTACTCAGCTAAATCTTTGTTGTACTTATGAAACAAGCGAGAAGGAAAAGAGAAATAACAAAATTGTATTTTGCAAATCAAACACTATTTATTGAAACAAAAAGAAATTAAATTTCTGATCTCTTACGGTCGGTGTTACAAATAGAGATAATTTTTATCAAAAAGAAAATGAAATGTTTTAACATAGAAAAAATAATACCTTGTACAGCATTGTCCTGAATCTTCTTGGGTGGTTTTAAGTCCAACGCTCAATTATTCACTTCGTCAAATGTCACTATACAAATGAATTGATACAATAACAGTACATCAGGTTACTCCCATAGTTCATAGAAAATTTATATAGACAAATTCAGCATTAGATTTATTTATCAAAACAAATTGGCACTACTCGAACAAAAACATAAAAACAATTCGTTTTCTAGTTTACTAAACGGGATCAAAAAATACTAAAATAAAAAACTCCGTGCTTTAATTGTGGTGTTAAAACTAGTAACATAGAAGAAAACTCCTAACTTCTGCTTGCATGTAAGAAAAATTTATTATACCGATATTAGTATAAGATATCGCGTTCACCTAAAAACAGCGGAACGCGGTGGCCTGCGGCTTGTTTAGACCATACTGGAAAAAACACTTTAACTCCAACACAAAGACTTCAGAAACCGCTGTAAGCGGTCTCTGCCCGAGGCTACAATTACAACTTGAGTTCTTGACGGCTACTACGTAACTGCTTCACGGCCCAAACGTAACTTACTTTCTTGGTATCCCCAAACTCCAATCTTCCTAAACCCAATGCAGAAATTTACACTCCCATTCTAGCAATTATCAGATAGTTTATCCAATAAAAAGGAACCAAGGTTCCTAAGAACATCACACTAAAAGTTGTAAAAATTCTTCTTAACCAATTAGAAAATACTCATTACCCGTAAACAAGCTTTTCGGTTCTCAGCAAAATTACTAGCTCAGCTCTAACGACTAATCTAAACTCAAAGTCGCTTGAGAATTTTATCGCTACTATGGAATTTATTATATCAACATTTCGGCTCTAGTAGACAGAATTCAGTCTCAAAAAAACATGAAATTCTTTTGATAACTCGCCGAAGATAAACAAATGCTCTACTTCTGTATCTGTAGAGTAGGGAGTGTGAGTCAAGTCCCACAGCACTTAGGCCACAATTGACCCATTGTACATCCTCCCAGGGGGTTGTCGTCCTTAGTTCATTATCCATCCTGCCATTTCCAGGAAGGTGGACAAATCACCTGGTGACATCTCCCCTATATCGGCAGGTGTAGGCCAAGGCTCGCCGAACGCATACTCTCGTATTGACGATAACTCCGGACATTCACATAGGACACGTTTCGTCATCTCGTTCACACCTCCTGCATAGAGATATGTCTACTAGCCCCAGTGTGTGGAGGTGTTTTCTTAGTTGACAATGGCCAGTTAAAAAACCAACGGCCAAGCGTAGGTTTTTCCTGGTCATTCTCAAGTACTTTTCTGATGCTGACTTCCCAAGGTTCCTTAGTGTTACCTTGGCAAGTCTACATCCTGGCCCTTCTTCCCATCTTCTTACGGTTTGCGTGTGGGAGTGACATTTGAAAGTTTCCGAGATTGTTGTAGTCGACAAGCCAAAAAGATCACAAGGTCCTAAGAGTCTTAGACCTGCTGCCCTTCTAGCCAGCTGGTCAGCAATGCGGTTGCCTTTATTTCTGTTGTGTCCTTTAACCCACCTCAGGATGATGTTGTTACCATCCGAAGCTTGGGCTAGTGATTCATGACACTCCATTACTAGCCCTGATATGACGCGTGGTCTGTTCAGGGTTAGTAGCGCTTGTCTGCTGTCTGTGCAGATTATTACAGTTTTGCCGGCTATACCTTTCCCGATTATCTCTTTTGCGGCTATGGAGATACCAGCCAGTTCAGTCTGAACTACGCTGACATTTTTGCCCATGCCCCATTTTATACTAAGGTTCAATGATCTGGAGTATATTCCACATCCTGAGCCTTCTTTCGTTTTGGAGCCATCGGTGTAGATGCAATATGCATTTGCCACGTTTGACTCCCTATGTTGTCTTGTTTCGATTTTGTAGGGTTTGTCGAAGACAAACGTAGGTTTAATTGAGTCGCATCCATGGCCCGCATGCAGCTGGGGCAGTGCCTCCAGCTCACCCCGCCAGAAACGACATCTCAATTGTCCCATTCCTACATCAAGGTTTGCACCCGCTGAGCGTAACCTCATCATCGTCATCAGCGACACCTCTCTGACATATATGTCTAAAGGGGTAATGCCAATGAGCAACTCCATTGCAGCAGTTGGTGTTGTTTTCATGGCACCTGTTATATTTAGGCAAGCCATCCGTTGAATATGGTTTAGTTTGTTGATCGCTGTTGCCTGTGGCACTTTTGGTACCCAAGCAATGGCTCCGTAAGTTAGCATTGGCCTAATGACAGTAGTGTAGATCCAGGCGACCACCCTGGGCGAAAGGCCCCAAGTGCGTCCGACCGTTCGCCGATGCTCTACTTATGGGCAAGCGGAAAATATATCATAGAAGAATTTATGACTTTGATTCCGTTTGGCGGTTTTAAAATAACGTAAACACTTGAAGAAATAAAAATTTATCGATTCACGAGAAACACAAGATCGATTCAATACTGTGAGAAACAAAAAATCAGGTGATCTAATTCCACACAATACACGGTACAATTCCCGAAACGGATTCAGCATACAGGGTAAACCGATAATACTAAGGGCGTACTATAAATACGGTCTTAACACAAAAAAAATAAGGGGTGATATATCAGTGATCTTCGTACCGTTACACAGTTAAAATGAAGAGTGTGCATATGCAGATGATCTCGTGATACTTGGAACAAATGAAGAAACACTCAATCGAAATATACAAGCATGGAAGGCTGCAATAATGAAACTAAATTTGAGGATCAATGATGAGAAGAGGAAAGTAATAGTAACTATGTACAAAAAATGGAAAACAAACGAAGATAAAAATTAACGGAAATACATTTGAGCAGGTCGAAACTTACAAATACTTGGGCTACAAATAGAGAACAGATAATCTGAAGAAACTGAAATAAGTTCGAGAACAGAAAGTGCTGCTCGGATCTTCCACGCAATTATAAGTACGTTTTTGTCTAAAAAAGAAGTATCCCAAAACCCCAAAGTGACCATTTAAAGACAATATTTGTGCCGATTTTCACTTTTGGTAGTGAAAGGTGGACGCTTACTGATAAATTAAGATCGAAAATACAGAGCATAGAAATGAAGTTTCTTAGAAGAATAAAGGGCATAACCAGATTAGTCGCTTAGTCAGAATTAGAAATAAGGCAGTTAGAGAACATCTTAAGGTCCAACCAATTATAAATAAAATTTAAGAGGCCCAACTGAGAAGGTATGGATACATGAGAAACAAGAAGACAAATTAAGAGACCAAAAGGCAGGCCAATGAAGATATTGGACGATATTGTAACCTGAATCCTAGAGACAAGGGAAATTAGCAAAGAACAAGCTATAGACCAAGCAAAGAATAAAAAGCAAAAAAGATATTAAAGTAACTATCTATGCTGGGGATACCCAATAAAGTTAGTTATGCTGATATGAATGACTTTGGACAGAATAGATGGAGACATGACAGAGGCATTTGATATTGAAAATGGAGGTAGGCAAGGTAATGCCTTATCAGCAACACTTTTTAATCTAACTTTGGAAGCTGTTGTTAGAAAATTGGATATGAGCGGTTGCATAATACAAGATCTATGCAAATATTCGCATATGCCGATGATGTTGACACAATAAGCCGTAACGAAAGAGTATTATGCGAAAAAGCTATAGAGCTGAATCGGGAAACTGCTACATATTTGGTCTATATAAGTACATATAAATGAGAGTAAAACAAAATATATGGGTGCACAAAATCCAATCAACACGAGAATCTGAAGGTGAACAATCATACCTACGAAAAGGCGTCCACTTTTCCCTACCTAGGCTTAACAATAATGTACTTAACTTTGACGATATAAACATAAAACATAACATTAAAAAAGAATTTAACAATAGAATAAAAAACATCGGAGAACAACTAGAAGATCCAGAAGAACTATGGACTGAATTTAAAAACCAAGTTAACGAAACCTTCACAAACAATGATTATAGAAAAAACTTAATCAAGAAAAATAAATGGATGACGGACGACATCTTGAAATTGATTGAACAACGTCGACTAATAAAATCTAATGAAACAGAATATAGACACATACAGAGAAGAATAAAAAATGAGATCAAATTAGCGAAAGAATAATGGATGAGAGAACGGTGCGACGAAATGGAGGATGTGATATCTAAACACGACTTATTTAATGTGCACAAAAAACTAAAAGAAATAAGTAATATATTTAAAAAACGAGTTCCCTCTGTACTCGTTGACAATAATAACAAAATTATTGTAAATGAGCACGAAATAAGAAAAGAATGGCAACTATATATATCAGAGTTGTTTGAAGATGACAGGAATAATATTGCCGAATTCTACCAAAACTGTACTGACGGCCCAGAAATTATGAAGTGCGAGGTAGAACACGCTAAATAATGCTAAAATTAGAAAAGCTTGTGGTCCAGATGATACACCAACTGAGTTCCTGAAACTAATAGAGGATAATAATATAAAAGTAGTGGTAAGACTTTTTAATTCAATATAACACCGGAATAATTCCCACAGATTGGCTCAAATCCATCTTTGTCGCAATACCTAAAAAACACAATGCGAGAAAATGCTTAGAATATCGATTAGTTAGCCTAATAAGCCACACGCTCAAAATCTTCCTAAGAATACTTAACAACAGAATTAGACCCAAATGCGAAGAAGATCTCGAAGATACCCAATTTGGTTTTAGAAATGCTATGGGAACAAGGGAGGCACTTTTTGCGCTCAACATCCTATTACAAAAATGCCGTGACCAAAGAAAAGATGCATTTGCATGTTTCGTGGGCTTCGAAAAGGCATTCGATAAAGTACAGCATGTAAAATTAATGCAAATACTGAAAAATATCGGAATAGATGACAAGGATATTCGTGTCATTAAAAATTTGTACTGGAATCAAACTGCTATCGTAAAAATTGGAGATAAATACACCGATGAAATCTGAATTCAACGAGGAGTCAGACAAGAGTGCATTTTGTCGCCAACATTGTTCAATATTTACTCGGACCAGTTATTTAAAAAGGCACTTGAGAGACAGCCATATGGAATAAAAATCAACGGCGAACTACTTAATGTGATTAGATATGCAGACGATACAGTAATTCTGTCAGATAATATTGAAGGTCTCCAAATTCGCTTTATCGTATTCACGAGGTAGGAGAGGAAATGGGCATTAAAATAAACTCAAACCAAACCAAATTTTTAGTGTTTAGTCGTGACTCACATCCCGATGCAAAGCTTCAATTAAACGGAGTCCAAGTTGAGAAAGTTCACAAAATGACATATTTGGGAACTGTGATAACGGACCAACTAGATCCAGACATAGAAATAAAACGTAGAATAGCAATGACGAAAACTGCTTTTATGAAAATAAAGTCATTTCTTTGCAATAACCATCTCAGTTTAGAACTAAGACAAAGAATGGTTAAGTGCTATATTTGATCCGTACCTTTGTATAGTGCAGAAGTATGGACGCTAAAAGTATCGATCGTGAACAAAATTGAAGCATTGGAAATGTGGATTTATAGACAAATCCTGAAGATACCTTGGACAGCAAGCCAAACTAATGAAGAAGTACTAAGGAGGGTCAACAAAGATATAGAACTACTAAAGACTGTTAAACATCGAAAAATGTCTTATCTGGGACATATAGTGAGGGAAGTCGATATAAAATATTACAACTGATTCTTAAAGGTAAAATAGAGGGCCGTAGAGGTGTAGGAAGAAAACAAGTTTCTTGGTTAAAAACCATTCGAGAATGGACTCAGATACCAAATGCTGGACAATTATTCCATATTGCAGAAGACCGAGAAGCCTTCGCACTGGTGATCGCCAACGTCGGATAATTCTGATACGGCACGTGAAGCAGAAGAAAGCTCAACAATAAATGACAACAACAACGCCAGTCAAGAAATACAAGCAAGGATTCTTAGAGGTAATAAGTACTATTATGCATACAAAGACTTAATAAAAAGTAGTTACGAATCGTGAGTCTAAGCTTAGAATCTACAAAACAATAATTAGACCAGTAGTCACATATGGATGTGAAACGTGGACCGTCTCAGCCATTGATGAAAATCAACTGAGAATATTTGAGCGCAAAATACTAAGAAAGCGCAAAATACTACCTGATATACTTGAAAATGAAGTAAGACTCGCGATCAGTAAGCTCAAATATAATAAAGCACCAGGTCCAGATATGATAACAGCAGAAATGCTAAAAGCCACAGAAGAAACTGGCGTAAAATTACTTCATCTACTCTGTAACCAAATGTGGCATTCAAAACAATGGCCTGAAGACTGGACAAAACCTACAATAACCACAATTCATAAGAAGGCAGCTTCCATAAATGCGACAATTATAAAACTATTTCTCTTATATCACATGCCAGTAAAATAATGCTACATATAATCAACAAGAGACTAAAAACATTCCTTCAAAGAGAAATTCCACAAGAGCAAACTGGATTTACCAAAGATAGGGGTACTAGAGAACACCTGTTAAATATAAGACAGATAATCGAAAAATCTAGGGAATTCAATAATCCACTGTACATATGCTTTATAGATTATCGTAAGGCGTTCGACAGGGTCAAGTGGAGACACTTATGGCAAATACTAAAAGAAATGGGCGTACCTTAACACCTTACTTCGCTTATAACTGAACTATACGAACACACTACTGGATCAGTTAAAGTGCTTGATACACTTTCAAATGAATTTCATCCAGAACGGCGTGTCAGACTGGGATGTATACTATCGCCACAATTATTCAATATATATGGAGAGCATATTATGAGAAGAGCACTTGAAGGATGGGAAAAAGGCATCTCAATAAATGGTCATAAAATAAACAACCTACGTTTCGCAGATGGCACAGCCCTTCTTGCAAATAGTCAAGCAGAGCTGATTGATCTTATATGACTGGTTGAAGACGAAAGTCAAATATTTGGTCTGCAATTAAACATATCAAAGACATAGATCATGATAGTGGATAGACTACATAACAATCATCCACATAAAACCACAATTGATCTGTTTGAGTTTGTGAACTCATACTTATATCTGGGATCATTAATCACAAACACAGGGTCACTACAGGAGGAAATAAAACGTAGATGTGACCTAGCAAAAGTCGCCACAGCAAAAATGACCACAATATGGAAGGACTGTCAAATTTCAAGAGCGTTAAATATGAGGTTGATCAACTGCTTAATATTCCCAATACTGACTTACGGATGTGAGTCTTGGAACCTGAGAAATTCGGAAAGAAGAAAGATAGATGCCACTGAAATGTTCTGTTGGAGACGAATGCTACGAATTCCTTGGACCGACCATAGAACAAATAATTCGATTTTAAGAGAGCTAAAAGTTAGCCAACGGCTCTCCAGTAAAGTCTATCTCCAACAATTAAAATACTTTGGACATGTTATGAGAGCCAACACAGAAAACATGGAAAGACTCATTATACAAGGAAAGGTGGAAGGCCGAAGATCACGAGGAAGATCCCCAACAAGATGGATCGATGGATCCCCAACAAGATTACAGGAATATGCAAAAGACCTATGCATGAGTTAAAAGAAATGACCAGAGACAGAGATCTTTGGAGACGGACAATACACGACATCACGTCGACCACTACACTCCCTCCGGGGGGTCAGGATTGAAGAGAGACTAAGAAAGATATTTGGACCAACCTATTGCACCGATGATTCGTGGAGAATTAAATAAACTACGAGCTGGATAAATTAATGCAGAGCTCAGATATTGCTAAATTTGCAAAGTCACAAAAACTAAACTGGCTTGGTCACTTAGAAAGAATGCCAGATAATCAAGCTATAAAAGTATTCCAGAGATGGAAGCCCCAAGGAAATAGAACAAGAGGAAGGCCCCGTAAAAGATCTTAAAACCATAAATATCAGTCTGTGGCGGGGGAAAGTATCCGACAGGGTAGAATGAAAGAACATTGTTAAGCAGGTCAAGACTCACAAAGAGCTGTAGCGCCAATAGAAGCAGAAGAAGACATTCACTGTGTAAATTACCAGAATAGTCATATTATAAATCTGTAATACCTTATATTTCTTTAAAATTATACATCTCATAACTAAAGTGGTTTATCTAAGTTATTGATAAAAAGAAACACTTTATGAAAGTTTTAGAGCGATAAATCAAAAGGAAAAAAATCATATATTGCACTTTCTGTAATCCTCCAGTAAATCACTCCCACTGTGTAAGATTTAGAGCGGTATATTAATGATTTAATTTCGAGAGATATAAAGAAAGGAGTGAAAGGTGAGAAATAGGTGGTTATATGAGAAATTTACTGAGAAAAACTATAAATTAAGATGAAATGTGGAATGAAAGAAGCCGCAATAAAGCGAGCAATAGGCTCTGGGGAGTAAGCGACTAACTGAAATGAATGACGTTCGCTGAACCACAGATATTAAACCGTAACCCCGAGCCACATGCCAAATAAAGTTCACTTAATGGTCCCCAGAGTCCATAAGGGGTCTCTTTATTTCAATCTTAATACCGCACGGGCTCGCGTCGAACAAATATAACAGCAAACTTTTTTAAATTCAAATAATGCCTTCAAGTTGAACGTTAAGTGGGCGTGGAACGGACATGAAAATCGTTTTATTTAATAATATTGCTCTAGTTCTTGCACAGATTCTCAACCATTAAATATACCAGGGGTTTTCAAAATAAGAAAACATTCTAAAAATATGGAAAAGAAATATTATTTTAATGCTTCTTGCGGTACTGTCTCCTTTGACATTCGGATGACCAAGGGGGTTAAATTTGGACCCCAGCATATGCTTTTCTTTAATAAATTTATGAGTATTTTCAATTTTTAACTGATTATTTTTTTATTTGACTTTAATATCATTCTAGATATCTTCTAATTTTGAAATAAAAAAATCCCTATATTTTACGAATAAAAAATATATTCTGAAGTTGAAGTTTAGTAAAATACCGTCTGTTATGTGGAATTCCAAGTAGTTCTACACTGCTCGTTATCAAAATCTATTTTTAGACTGTGGTGCCTGTTATGTACGAATCACGACATTCCTGTCTGATACAGTTAGTCGTCATTATTATTTCCTGGCGTATATTATTACAGTTTCTTAGTATTTTGTGTACATATAAGATATGGCCCGCATATACCTTACTGAGGCTGAGTTACAGGAAATTGTTACTGCTAGCGATTTTTAAGAGGATATAGAAGATGAAATAGTATCATAAAACGAGGATGTAATGTTAGATGAAGATTTAAATGCTGAAAACATTCATTCCAGGTAATGACCTAGGGTCATTTTTTACCCCCGTTGGTCATCCGTGTAACAAAAAAAGGTTGGTCATCGGAAGGTTATAGAATAGAATAGAAATATGCTTTATTGTCACTGAAAATTATACAAATTTTATGGACAAAGCTTAATATAAAGTCAGAAAAAATAAATAAATAATAACAATAACAATAACAAATACGATTTTCTGAAATTTGATAAATCGTCAAAATAAAAAAATACAAAAATACAAAATATAAGTTAGTAAAGTAAAGAAAAAAAAAACAAAATCGATATATTGCAACAATTAATAGAAATTGCAAAGTGAATATACAAAAAAGTAAACTGTAGACATACATAGGAACTAATAAGTTTAAGCTGCTGCAGGTGACACCCTAATATAGATAAGTTTGGTTACTTGTACATTACTGTAATTTCCTAGTTAGTAATTAAGAAACTCTTCTACTGAATAATATGGTCTTTTAGATAGATGTGCTTTTGTCATTTTACGGAACTTGGGGAAAGATGTTGCATATTTGAGTTGTAAAGGAAGACAGCTGTATAGTTTTTTTGCGGAATATAATATAGATTTCTTTACTAACTCAGACTTTACTAACTTTTAATAGACCTCAAAAGTTGAATTTCTGGTGGAGTAGTCATGAAGAGGCCTTGCTGGAAAGACATGCATGTGTTTAGAAATTAAGCAAACAGTTTTTAAAATATTTAAAGGTGGAAGGGATAAAATGCCGTGATCTTTGAAGTAACTTCTGCAATGTGTTGTTTTTCTGAGGCCAAACAATACCTTATTGCTCTTTTTTGTAATTTAAAAATAACATCTAATTGGGCAGCTGTACTAGAACCCCAAAAAGGAAGACCATATCGAAGATGAGACTCGAACAAGGAAAAATATGTTAGTTTAGAAGATGCTAAATTGAGTTCTTTTGAAACAGATCTTATAGCATAGCAGGCTGAGGCGAATTTCTTACTTAACAAATCGATATGAAGGGACCATTTAAGGTTACTGTCAAAAAAAAATACCAAGAAATTTTACAGAATCAACGGTAGAGATCTGGCTGTTATTAACAAGTAGGGGCTGAAGAGCACTTTTATAGGATAATGCTACTGTTTTATCCACGTTAAAATAGAGTAAATTAGAGTCAGACCAGGTTTTTATCGTAAGTAAATCAGAAGTTATAGTTGCATGAAGAGATGCAATAGTTGAGTTGCTCCAAGTGATACTGGTTAATGGAGGTTAGCGACTACACTGGCAAATTTGCCACTATCCAATGCAGCTCTAAATGAAGATGTTGAATCAAAGTCGGTCCAGTCAAATCTGGCTCATACCGAAATCCAGTTTTCCTTCAATATTCATATGGATGATCAGTTGCGCGAGGCGGTAATTTTCGTTACTCATTTATCCTAGGTAGTCAACTTTTCTAAGTTTAATAATCTTTAGCAGCTTCCTATCTGTACCTATTCTCAGGACATTTTCGTTGGTGTTGTGGGTTGCCCAAGGTATTTTCAAGATCCTTATATGCCATAGTTCAAATGCTTCGAACTTGTTTATCAGCGTTATGTTGAGCGTCCAGGCCTCGGTTTCATACAATTGTATTGAAAATATTATGTAGCAATGTAGAAAATGACATATATGACTGATATTAATGCAACTGTTACAAAATAAGCTTTTCATTTTGCCTTGTAGCGCTATCTCTATAATCGCTTTTACTTCTTGTATACAGGGTGTTTAATTAATAATTATTGTCTATATAGTAACTGAAGAAACCTTAGCACAAAATACGAAGATTTAACCTAAAACACTTAAATATAATATGGTTCCTTCCTGAGTTACAGGGTGTTTTATCTAAGAATTTAAAAAAATTTTTGCTCATAATTTTAAAATTATTCAACGTATCCTATCCATACTTGGAAGGAAGTATAGGGACTGTACAAACTACTAAATTACGTTAAATAAACGTTTCTGGCTATTACCAAAGGCGTACGACGGGGGAAATGAATAGTTAAGCTTCTTCAAACTCTACGCCACTGGCGGAATTGCTTTCTTAGTCCAATATTTGGATTCTCCAATACTTTCTATGAAAATAATATACTCTTGATTCGTAACGATAAAGTCATTAGTTTTTGAGATATTTGAAGTTGAAAATGCAACGGCACAACTCTTTTGGTTAATGTATTGTGCTCCTTTATTTTCAACTCCAAATATCTCGAAAAATAATGATTTTATCGTTACGAAGGAAAGGTATATTATTTACATAGAAAGTATTGGACAATATAAAAGTTATGCTGAAATAGCAATTCCATCCGTGGTGTCGAATTATGAAAGGGTCAACCATTCACTTTTTCCTGTACGCTTCTGGTAGTAGCCAGAAACGTTTATTTAACATTCAATAGTAGCGTCTACAGTATCTACACATTTTGACAAGTATAATAAGGATATTTGAAATACTTTTAAAGTACTGGGTAAAAATATTTAGTAGTACTTTTAAAGTATTGGACGTATCCTTATCATACTTGGCAGAAGGTGTAGGTACTATACAACATATTAAAATATGTTAAATAAACCTTTCTGACTACTACCCGAGGCGTACGACAGAGGAAAGTGAATGGTTGACCCTTCCCACATTCTACGCCACCGGCGGAATTACTATGTAGTACAATTTTTCGATTCTCCCACACTTTTTATGTAAATAACATACTCTTTATTGGTACCAATAAAATCATTAGCTTTCGAGATATTTGAAGTTAAAATGAATGGGCACAATAAATAATTAACCAAAATAGCTGTGCCGTTGCATGTTCAACTTCAAATATCTCGAAAACTAATGACTTTATAACAGTATAATAAACAACTTTATATAATAAACTGTACATTATTTTTATAGAAAGTATTGGAGAATCCAAATATTGGACTAAAATAATAATTCCGCCAGTGGCGTAGAATTTGGAAAGGGTCAACCCCTCACTTTCCCCCGTCGTACGCTTCTGGTAATAGCCAGAAACGCTTGTTTAACATAATTTAGTAGTTTGTACAGTACCTATACTTCCTACAAAGTATAAAAGTATACGTCGAACAGTTTTAAAATGCTGAGCCAAAATAGTTTTTAATTTTTTAGATAAAACACCCTGTAACTCAGTAAGAAAGCACATTATATTTAAGTGTTTTAGGTTAAATACAATTAAACAATTGATAATGAAACACCTTGTATAATCAAGTTGATTGTTACATCAGCAACCAATATATTTGTATTGGTCTACGAATTCAAGCTGATGGTAGTTCACAAAGATTAGAAGCGGTAAATTTGTGTCCTTTGATATTTTTCTAACTTTGGTTTTCGAAGTATTGATCCTCATCAACATTTTTTTACAACTCTCAGTGACCCTATTTAACAATATCTGGAGACTATTGGTCCTAATTAGCCATTAAAACAGTATCATCTACATAACGGATGTTATTTACTCTGTGTACGTTTATATCTGCTGAAGATTGCGGTCAAGCGTTCGTGAATATTATAGAATTTGGAAAGGGTCAATCAATCGCTTTCCGCCGTCGTACGCATCTGGTAATATCCAGAAACGCTTGTTTAACATAATTTAGTAGTTTGTACAGTATCTATACTTCCTGCAAAGTATAAAAGGATACGTCGAACAGTTAAACAGTTAAAATGCTGAGCCAAAATAGTTTTTAATTTTTTAGATAAAACACCCTGTAACTCAGTAAGCAAGAACATTTTATTTAAGTGTTTTAGGTTAAATACAATTGGACAATTAAAAATGACACAACTTGTATAATCAAGTTGATTGTTACATCAGCAACCAATATAATAATATTTGTATTGGTCTACGAATTCAAGCTGATGGTAGTTCACAAAGATTAGAAGCGTTAAATTTTTGTCTTTTGATTTTGGTTTGGTTTTGGTTTTCGAAGTATTGCTCCTCATCAACATTTTTTTACAACGCTCAGTGACCCCATTTAACAATATCTGGAGACTATTGGTCCTAATTAGCCATTAAAACAGTATCATCTGCATAACAGATGTTATTTACTATGTGTACGTTTATATCTTCTGAAGATTGCGGTCAAGCGTTCGTAAATATTACCTCCGAGTTGACGTTAAAGAGTATCGGTGATAGCACACAACGTTGTCTGACACCTTGTTGTATTTAAATTGGCCTTGACATATTACCATTGGTCTTTATGATTGCTCTCTGATCCCAATAAATAGGTTCTATAATTAGAGAATCTCTTTTCTCGATTCCGATGTTGTAAAATCTCTCTATCAAGGTCTTCTGCTGCACCCGGTCCAACGCCTTTTCAAAATCTTTAAAACAGACAAAAAGGTCTGCTTGTTGATCTCTGCACCTTTAGGCCAGAGTTTGAAGACAGAATATTGGTTCTCGTGTCCTCATGCTTTTCTTGAAGCCAAATTGTTCTTGACCGGTGGCTTCGTCAAATCTTCTATACAGTATGGTGCAAATGTCTGGAATAAATTCGTTATTTCGCAAACCTGTGACTTTAAGGGAAAATACCGAAACAGGTCGATTTTTATTTTTAAATTATGATATTTTGGCATACATATATCATACGAGTGACGTCATCCATATAGGCGTGATGACGTAACCGATAATTTTTTTAAATGATACTAAGGGTCGTATTATGGCTCATTTGAAATATAATTTAATTTTGTATTTAGTAATATAGCGATACGCTTTAATTACTATTTTTGCTAATTTTATTTTCTTAATTTTTAATAACTTTTCTCAAAACGAAACAACATTAGTCATTTAAAACTCACATGTAATATACAAACCATATGCCAACAAGGCCGCTGATTTCGAGAAACCAAAATGTATCCCTAAACAGATTGTATACAATTATTGTTTTTTTCAAGGAAACACTAATGGATTACGATGTCAGATCGCCACACTCTTTATGTCAATTTCTTAAAATACAAAAAGGTTCTCATCTTTTAAAAGGCAGATGCAGTAATTTATGGCCCTTTCTGGCCATTATCGCAAAACCGCAAAACCAGTTGACATAATAGTTGGTGGTCCGAAAGTCAGTCTCTACACAGTATGCGAACGATGCAGACACACCCTCGCTCGCGCTAACAAACAACCCTCTTTCGAGATATAAACAAAACACCGCTTGTTTACCCAAAATAAATAAATATATTACTGTTTGTTTTTACACTTATTTTTATTAATTCCGTCAACCTCACCACTGGAATAGTAATATAAATATTTATATACTTTTTTATGCAGGGTGTCCAAAAAACATTTTTTAAATTTAATTAATTGACACCAAAGAAGAAAGAATGTATGCTATTTTGTTTAATTCAAAATACATTTTACTGTTGTCAGAAAACAGAAAAAAATATTTATTTAACAAATAAACATTGTTTTCCACTTAAATTCAATGTTCAAACTAGATTCCGCCAACCACCTTCATCTTGGGATATTGAACATTTAATTTAAGCGAATAAAATAAAAATCCTATCCGAATTATGGACTATTAGACCTCTCGTCCCATTTTAAAATTTATGAGTGGTTGCAACTCCCAGCTGAGTGTTAAACTTGTAACATATCTTCTATTCTTTTCTATTTGCTGCCATTTTTTTTTGGTTGTGCCTCTCTTTCTTTTTACGACGTTATTTCGTTTGTGGGCTTTCCTTGTCATTCTATTGGGTTAAATCTTCATCAAATTCCCATACCAGTTCACTTATCTCTTAGCTATTTTATTCATTATTGGTTCTTGTTTAGCCATTCTCCTAGTCGTCTCGTTGTTTAATCTGACCATTTTGTCTGCCTAGCTATCATTCTTAGGTATCTGTATATTATTATATATAGATATATCTTATATCCATTGCATTTTTAGGCTCGTATATTTTTCCAGAATTGTCCAGTTTTCACTTACTTAGAGCACAGTCGGTATCACTATATTCTCTTATATAGATTTTTATCCTTGTCACTTGGATTTTCATTAAAACATTTGTTTTATCGAGTTTTAGAGAGATACAAATTTTAGTTGGGACACCGTGTATATATAAAATTTTAATAAGGTATAAATATTCGATTTAACAGCAACATAATATAAGTTATTGTTAAACTTTAAAGATACCATGTACTAGGGACTTAAATTCAGCGTCCATAATGTGGCTTAATTCATAATCCATAATCCTGACCTCTGTACTCACCCGCTGAATATCCAATATTTTCTGAAAATTCAGTTTCACAGGATAAATATTAATCGAGATAGACGTTGGAGTAATTGGCCTTAAGGTCTCAACCATATAGTTTTGATACGGCTGGTACAACCAAGCTAAACAACAGAAAACGAAACACCACAATATACCATTAACATGACAAATACCGGAGAAACCATAGAAAGAACGCAAGACACTACAATAACATGGGAAGAATATACACAAGGACTGACAAAAATTAAAAACGGAATGTCATCAGGGCATGATAAAATAACAACGGAGATGCTCAAATATATGGGAGTGCAAGGACAAGAGGTATTATTAAAATTAATCAACAAGATATGGAAAGCTAAAAGAATACCAGAAGAATGGAAGATCTTGTTGATACTACCCATATTTAAATCTGGAGATAAAACGGAATGCAAAAACTATACAAGCATAATGCTCTTGTGCTCAGCGATGAAACTGTACGAACAAATATTACAAGAAAAGCTGACAAAGATAATCGATACAACATTACCAGAATCTTAAAGTGGCTTTAGAAAAGGAAGAAGTGTGCAAGACCATATCTTCACTATTAAACAGATCATTGATAAAACGAAACTCAAAAGATGAAAAGCATATTTTGCGTTTATAGACTTACAAAAAGCGTTTGAACCCGTTCCTCGGCAAAGAAAATGGTCGCTCCTAGAACAAAGAGGAATAACAACCAAACTAATGAAGAATATCGAATGTCTATAAAAATTTACGACAAATTGTGTTATAACTAGAAACCACAAATCAGAAAATTTTATAACAAAAGATGGTGTAAGACATGGAGAGGGACTAAGTCCAACATTGTTTACGTTATTTATGGACGAAATAATTAAAAAAGTAGTCAGAGAACAGAACATCTATTTGTAGGATACAAAAATTTGCAACTGATTGAAATATCAGAATGTGGGTTTGCCGATGACATCGTTATCATGGCAGCAAAAGAAAAAGACCTACAAAAAAATTTAAAAAGGTGAAATGAAATTCTAGAAGAAAATGACATGAAACTAAATATAATAAAATTAAAAGTAATGGTAGTAGCTGAAACTAAAGAAACGTGAATATACAGATTAACGGTATACATATAGAACAGATAGAATGCTTCAAATACCTGAGTATAAAAATACAATAATCAGGTCAACACGATTTGGAAATCGATAAACGTATAGAGAAGGCAATAAATTCATATTATGCAATGAACACATATTTTATAGGAAAAAATGAAAAAAAGCGCAGAGTACAAAAATGAAAGTATTTGAAGCAATATAGACGCATACTTACCTTCGATGGCGAATCGTGGACATCAACAAAGGGGCAGAAGAGCAGAATACAAGTAACGGAAATGAAGTACCTAAGAAAAACGAGAGGAGTCACAAGACTTGACAGGATAAGAAATGAGCAGATAATAGAAGACCAGGAGGTGGAATCAATCTTAGAATTCATAGAAAAAAGACAAATCAGCTAGTGGGGACATTTACAAAGACTAGACGATAGAAGACCAGTAAAAGTGATTTGTGAAGCGAGAGTAAATACCAAGAGGAAGAGAGGAAGACCAAGAGAAACATGGACAAGCTATTGGAAAAGTTCTGCAAAAGAGAGGCAAATCCTGGAAAGAAGCAAAAGTCTTGGCATAAAATAGAAAAAAGTGGCGATGGCGTAAATTTGTACACAATATCTAAGTTCTTATTGTAATCCCTACACCAATAGGGTAGAAGGGAATTTTATTATATATATTTATATTATCGAGTTTTAGACGGGTACAGATTTTTGTTGGGACACCGTGTATATATAAAATTTTAATGAGGTATAAATATTAGATTTAACAGCAACATAATATAAAGTTATTGTTAAACTTTAAAGATACCACGTACTAGGGAATTAAATTCAGCGCCCATAATGTGGCTTATCTTAACAATTCATAATCCATAATCCTGACCTGTGTGCTGCACCCGCTGCATATCCAATATTTTCTGAAAATTCAATTCCACAGGATAAATATTAATCAAGATAGCCGTTGGAGTAATTGGCCTTAAGGTCTCAACCATATAGTTTTGATACGGCTGGTACAACCAAACTAATTTCATACGAATTATCGATTTTACATAAAATGAATTAATTCTATCGCCTCTATAAATCTTATGAGTGGACTCGCTCTGCGCTGGTTTCAGCCGTTTGTTATTAGCATAAAACGCCATTAAAGAAAATTTAGATGGGATTAGTCATCTAATTAATATACAAGGTAGAAGACAATTAAATAACACAATGGGTATTATGTCATTGGATAAACGATATGGAGAATCAATTTCTTTTATTCTTTCGTTACTCTGATCTACCAACTAATAGGTCTGGATCCTGCGTATGAAAAAAAAGTTGATTAATAGCAAGCTGAAAATTTGTTAATAGTTTAAGGGTGTCTAGTCGGATAAACTTTGATATATGGGAACACTGGAACAGGGGTAGTTTTAATTGTGGAACAGATTAAAAATTTGGAACGGTCAGACCACGAAAACGGCACATTTATTTTGTCCGACAGAATAGACTTAAACTCTCCGAACAGAGATTAACCTCTCATGCAAAAATCAGACTGCTATTTATCACCTGTCATAATCCCTGTCATTTGACATATTCTACATGTTCCACTCATTAAAACGCCCATTTGGTGATAAATAGCAGTCTGATTTTTGCATGAGAGTTTAATCTCTGTTCGGAGAGTTTAAGTCTATTCTGTCGGACAAAATAAATGTGCCGTTTTCGTGGTCTGACCGTTCCAAATTTTTAACCTGTTCCACAATTAAAACTACCCCTGTTCCAGTGTTCCCATATATCAAAGTTTGTCCGACTAGACACCCTTAAGCTGTTAACAAATTTTCAGCTTGCTATTAATCAACTTTTTTTTCATACGCGGGATCCAGACCTATAAGCCTGTTAACATAGACAGGAAGAAACGAGCTGGTTTTATTTTAAACAAAATATATAATCACAAGATTTTTTTCTTAAATCAGACCATCGAAAAAAGTTAGGCAAGGAGAATATAGGCAGTCATCGCAAATGAGAACCATTGCGGTTAACTCCAGGGGTGAAAAGGGTTGACTTATGTTTTGTTCTGATCTTTGACTTTGGACTTATCCAAGTTTTTCTTATGTATTTTGACCCGTAGAACACGAATTTTTTGGGTAACAGTTAATCCGGATGCCGATAAGATGGTTATAAACAAAGAACTTTGCAGAATTACATAACAGGGTTTTTTTGCAAAACAAAATATTTTTATATTTGTGGGGTCATTTTAAGAAAAAAATGCTCTTACAAGTTTTTTCGTAGGATGTATAGTTTTCGAGATAAACGCGGTTGAACTTTAAAAAAATCGAAAAATTGCAATTTGTGAACCCGAATAACTTTTGATTAAAAAACAAAATAGCAATTCTGCTTACCGCATTTGAAAGTTTAAGTCAAATTATATCGGTTTTGATTATTTACATTGCTAAAACTTAATTTTTTTATTCTTAAACAAAGCTATAAACAAATAGGGTGTACTCAAAGTTAGAATCAGTCGTTATTTTTAACTTATGAATATTTAATATAATTTACGATTTATTTTTTTGTTGCATATGCATATATCTACATATTATATCTTAATCATTTTCTTATTAATCTTCTATTCCATTTAGCTGCAAGCACTTTTCTCAAACGACACTCAGTACTCTGTAAAACGATCTTACTCTTCCTCTCATGTTTCCCCGATATTGATAAATTAAAGTATAATAGCCCAGTAAATGAACGGGAAATTCGGCGATACCGTGTAATTTTCAGGGGCAACTCCGAATTGCATGAAAATTTGGATTTAGGTTCTACTTAACCTCCACTTCAAAGTTGAATTTGTGCCGTTGGGTGCTTTTACTTGGGGAGTGACAGTCACCCCTTCTCGGGGTTGAAAAAACATACGTTCAAGATAAGACCGGAAATGGATAAATTGACTGATTTTAAACAATTTTTATTCTATAGAGTTTTTTACGTAAGTCAGTACTTTTCGAGTTATTTGCCATTGAAAATGTTGATTTTTCGACAAAAAAAAACTACGTTTTCAGACGGTTTTTCGCAAATAACTCAAAAAGTAAATATTTTATCGAAAAAAATATCCTTAGCAAGAGTGTAGCTTATAAAAAACCCAAAAAAATGGTGTATCAGTAAAGTCTATCAATCAAATAAAAACAAAGTTGTAGCTCATGAAAAATACGTTCTTATTCGTCTAATTCCAAATCGAATATTTCAAGATGAAATCACCGAAAAATTAAGCACTTTTCGGGAAAAATCCATTTAACCTTTGTTAAAGTGTTTATAAAAAGCTTTTTTTTAATTGTTATGAAAAGTTTTAGCATTAAAAATAAGCGAGTTACGCTCAAAATAAAGTTGGCTCTCATTTTTTTTTGTAAAAAATCATGAAAATCTCGCCGTGTTTAGCTCCCCAAATAAAATTAATCGCTACCGCTTTACAAACAATTTACTTACCTATCTTTTTTTTATATGATCTGCCAGTCTCGCCGGTTTAAAGTGTTTATTTTTGAAAGGGTTATAATTGAAAAAGCTTGAATGGGTCACTAATCACGAGTGTATGCAAATTTTGAACAGCCATATCTTAACCAATTTTTGTCTTACGGAGAAACAAAATCAAACTAGCATGTTTATAATAGCAAAACCTACATTTTTTTACTCTTTAAGATTTGTCTTATCATTAATACTTTTTAAGTTATTTTGAAAAAATGAAATTTTTCAAAAATTGTTAGAAACATTTTTTTACTATAAAACCAAATATTTTCAAAAATAAGCAATTCAAACCAATCAAACTTACAGATCATATAAACAATACACATACAGTTAAAATAGATGGTAAAGCCAAACGATTAATTTCATTTAGGGTGCTAAATAGAGGGAGGTTTTCACGATTTTTTTTTACCGAAAAAAAGGGGCCAACTTTTTTTTCAGTGTAACTCGTTTATTTTTGATGCTGTAAACTTTTGTAAAAAACCAAATAATAAGCTTTTTTTCGATACTTTAAAAATGTTAAGGTTTTCCCGAAAAACCCTTCTTTCTTCGGTGATTTCGCGTTGAATTATTCGATTTGGAATTAGACGAATAAGAACGTATTTTTCATGAGCTACAACTTTGCTTCTACTCAATTTGTAGACTTTACTGGTACACTAATATTTACTTTTTGAGTTATTTGCGAAAAACGGTCTGAAAACGTAGTTTTTTTGTCGAAAAATCAACATTTTAAATCGCGAATAACTCGAAAAGTATTGACTTACGTAAAAAATTTATAGAACAAAAGGTGCTTAAAATAAGTCAATTTATCCATTTCCGACCTTATTTTAAACACGCGTTTTTCACCCCCGGAGAAGGGGTAAATGTCACCCCCCCAAGTAAAAGCAACCAACGGCACAAATTCAACTTTTAAGTGGAGGGTAAGTAGAACCTAAATCCAAATTTTCATGCAATTCGGAGTTGCCCCTGGAAATTACACTCCAAAACGGTCATTTATTGGGCTATATTATAGGTTGTAGCCATTATGCTGTAGCCATTGTATATTCAGTATTGGATTCAATAATAGATTGCTGTACTATATTATTTATCCGCGGCTTTGCTCGAAACAATTAATTGTAAGGATTTGCCCATTCATTGAAATGGCTACATCCTGTATACATATAAACATCGGAAACACGCAGAGGCATAAATATTATCTGTAGTTCTCGAATGGAAAGTCACAATTCACTCCCAACATTTAAAACATTCCATTAGCCTGATGATCTTGTTAATATTCACGGAATACATCACTTTATACGTCTAAAAGAAGCAGATCATTTATATAATTGCCCCGTATTTTATAAAACACATAAATTCGATACACTTTACACAGTAAAAAATATTTTTTATTTATTTAAATAAAGTACCTCGACAACTATGGCCATTAATACAAGAACGCAAACATTGGATACATTATTAAATAACGAAAACATATTTTATAAAAATTATACAGGGTGTTTCATTGGGAAACGGAAATATTTTAATGGTGAATAAAGGTCACCAAGCCGGTTCAAGATATACTACATTTTTTGCCCTACCGACTTTTATAACCGAGTTACAGGGTGTTTTATCGATTTTGCCCATTTTTTTCCTAATCCATAACTTTAGAACCACCCTGTATATCTTTTTAAAATTTGGTACACATATGTCTCATTGAAAACCAAAACGACTGATATACTAACCATAAGAAAAATCCAGGTCCGGATTAACAAAAAATTATAAAGTAATTGTTACCTTAAAACAACACCCTGTATATTGAAATTTTGAAAATCTGTTTGCATATTTGAAAAGAGCACAAACAACTTAGTTTAATGGTTCGCTTTAATTTTTCGGCCAGACAATTTTATGACTTTAAGTTTGAAATTATATTGAATTTTTTAAGAACTCTAGACACTAAAAAGCAGATATTATTAACTTTTAGTTATAAATTATTAAAGTGAATGGATAAATACTCATTTTAAAAATAATCAATACTTATTTACTACATTGTAACGACCCAATTAGTAATCACAAGAAAAATCCAGGTCCGGATTAACAAAAAAATATAAAGTAATTGTGACCTTGAAACAACACCCTGTATGTTGAAATTTTGAAAATTTGTTTGCGTATTTTAAAAGAGCATAAAAAACTCCGTTAAGAGGTGCATGTCAAATTTTTGCGCAAATAATTTAATTACGGCAATTTTGAAACCATATTGATTAATTCTGTGAAGGTGACAAGAAGCTGCCAGAAAAATTAAGAAAATCCCAATGTAATTAGAAAATCGATTCTAAATGTTTTAAAACGAGCAAGGAAATGCATCGAACAAAATAGCTCACATTTTGAGCAACTGTTATAGTTCAAATATTTTTAATTTATGTTAAATTGTTGAATTTTTTTAACGAATTTTTTCTTATTAGATATAGCTGTTTTTTTTAATTTTTTACTAAATCATTAAAAGATACCAATTCTCGCAATTCTAATTTTTAATGATGTGCATACAGCTACAAATCCAGAGAATCCATGAAGCCAGCGTAGTAAATAAGTATTAAGTATTTTTAAAATAAGTATTGATTAATTAACATTAAATTATTAAAATTTAATAATACCTGGTGTTTAATCTCAGAGTTCTTTAAAATTTCAATATAATTTCAAAATTGATGTAATTAAATCAACGGCGCAAAAAATTAAAATGAACCTTTAATCACAGTTTTTATGCTCTTTTAAAATACTCAGACAAATTTTCAAAATTTCAATATACAGGGTGTTGGTTCAAGGTCACAATTACTTTATATTTTTTTGTTAATCCGGACCTGGATCTTTTTTGTCATTAGTAATTGGGTCGTTTCAATGTGGTAAATAAGTATTGATTATTTTTAAAATGAGTATTTATTCATTAACTTTAGTAATTTATAACTCAAAGTTAATAATATCTGCTTTTTAATGTCAGAGTTCTTAAAAAATACAGTATAATTTCAAAATTAAAATCATAAAATTGTCTGGCCGAAAAATTGAAGCGAACCCTTAAACTTAGTTTTTTGTGCTCTTTTTAAATATGTAAACAGATTTTCAAAATTTGAATATACAGGGTGTTTTTTAAGGTCACAATTACTTTATAATTTTTTGTTCATCCAGACCTGGATTTTTCTTATGTTTAGTATGTCGGTCGTTTGGATTTTGAATGAGACATATGTGTACCAAATATCAAAAAAATATACAGGGTGGTTCTAAAGTTATGGGTTAGTAAAAAATGGGCAAAATCGATAAAACACTCTGTAACTCGGTTATAAAAGTCGATAGGGCACAAAATGTAGTATATCTAGAACCGGCTCGGTAACCTCTATTCACCGTTAAAATATTCCCGTTTCCCAATGAAACACCCTGTATAATTGACTAATGTCTATTATATTAAATATTCTTGTAGAGCTGAGCGGTTTTTAAAAACGATATAGTTTTCTTGATATCTGTAGGGTTGTTGAGCATTTCTTTAACAGTAGGTTTCATATCAAGTGATGTATACAGGTTGTTGAATGAATTACAGGCGGTAACGTTGTTCAGTCAGGTAATCATTGCAATGGAGGCAAGTTGGACGAGTTTCTGTTTCTGAGGATATCAAGAAACCATGAAAAAGTTTCTTCTTCTCCTTCCTCTTTATAAGCAATTCTGCTTGTTCATTGGCGGCTTGATACCTCTATGGAAGGTTGTCACTCCATCTTTTGCGCGGTCGGCCGATACTTCTTCTACCGATTGGTGATTTATCTCGTGATATTTTGACCACACGTGTCTCCCCCATTCTGGTTATATGGTTGTTCCATTTTTTTTTCTATTTAGTGTTCATTCGTTTATGCACTGTACGTTACATTGTCTTCTAATATCTTCGCTCCTCTTTTGATCTCTTAGTGTATTTCCTGTAATTCCTTCCAGTACTCTCATCTCTGCCGTTTCCAGTAGTCTTTGTGTTGTGGCTGTATCGGGTCTTGTTTCTGATGCATATGTCATTATTGGTCTTACACTGGCTTTATAAATTCTTGACTTTATCTCAGTGTTAATATGTCGGTTTCGCCATATAGTGTTATTAAGGCATCCTGCCAATATATTTGCTTTTTGTACTTGATTTCTCACCTCCCTGTCTAGGTCTCCGCAACTTGACAATGTAATTCCAAGGTATTTTACTTCCATTACTTGTTCAATACTAATACCATCAATTCCTATTTTGCGTCTGACTGGTTCTTCACTGATTATCATTGTTTTGGTTTTCTGAGATGAAATTGTCATATTGAATTCTTTTGCCCCTATGTTAAATCTGTGGACTAATCTTTGCAGACTATCTTCATCTTGGGCTATCAATATTGCGTTGTCTGCGTAGCAGAGTATCCCCACTTCTTTGTTTCCCTTCTATATCCTTTTCCTTTGTTGACGTTTTTGATGATTTCATCCATGATTAAATTGAAAAGCATAGGACTAAATGAGTCTCCCTGTCTTATTCCGCTGCCTATATCTATAGGTTCTGTAAGTTGTCCATCTATTCTGACTTCCATTATGTTGTTTTGGTAGATATTCTCAATAGTTTTTATGATATCTAGAGGGACTTCTCTATTATACAGAAGATGGATTACATCTCTGAGTCCTACTCTGTCAAATGCTTTCTTTAAGTCAATCAGACATATAAATGCTGGTCGATTATACTCTAGCGATTTCTTAGCAATTTGCTTTATGACGAATATTGCATCTGTACACGATCTTCCAGTACGAAAACCCTGTTGTTCATCTGCTAAACTTATCCTTTGATTCATTACGTCTTGTAAGATTTTAGTTGTAAGTTTTAGGGCAATATTTAACAAGTTGATACCTCTGTAGTTTTCTGGCTGCTTTTTATCTCCTTTTTTGAATAGTAGAATTAGTTCGCTCGTTCCCCATTCTTCCGGTATTTTATTGTGTTTTATGATTTTGTTATTTAATGTTGTTAATTGTTCTGTCATTTCTCTTCCACAATATTTCAGTAATTCGTTTGGTATTCCATCCCTACCTGCAGCTTTTCTGTTCATTAGATTTTCGAGTGTTTTTAGTACTTCCTGTGCACTTATATTAACATCTTCATTTGTGGTAATTTCTGGTGTTTCCGGTTCTAGCATCATTTTCTGTTCTTCCTCTGCATAGAGCTTTTTTAGATAGTCAATCCATGTATCCTTTTCTATGTGTTTTGGTTCTATTAGGTTCTTTACCTCCGTTCTTTAACCTCTTATAAAGCGCCATATTTGCTTTTAGAGACCATAAAAATCATATTCCATTTCTTTCGAAAAACGTTCCCAGTGATCATTTTTTTATTCTTCTTGAGTAAGTTTGGTGTGATTAATTCGGAGTCTTCTAATAATCGATGCTTCTCTTCTAGTTAGAAAGTCCAAGAATAAATGACCAATATATGGTTAAAGTTCATGTAGAGTTGTTTTACTCTGTTGACATAAGTTTTACCAGGCATCATTTACTGACTTTTTGAAAACGAGTGTGAGATCGCTAGTTAGTTTAATTGTGGTTATTTCAATATTGTGGTTGTTAGCTTCTTTGGCAAAATGATCTGCTGTTTCATTACCAGTAATTTCAGTATGAGACTGCAGCCATATGAGAGAGACTGTAACATCTTAAGCAGAGAGATTTTGGTAGATATCATGGATGTTTTGAACCAATGGGTGGTCAGTAAAAATTGTATTGCTTGAATGGACAGATGAAAAGGAATCCGTGTACAAATGGCAATATGTCTGTTTTGATGGGAGATGCATTTAAATGTCAACTAGGCCAGGAACCGAAGATTTTCATCTCGAAATTTTTACAGAATAGACCGATTTTCTTGAAAGTTTGAGAATAAGTACTGGATAGTCCAAGGATCAAAATCTATATGATTCTGAAAGGCGCTTTTACCATGGGGGTGGTTGCCACCCCGTCCCGGGGGTGGAAATGTTTTATTATATTTTGACCGCAAAAGTTAATAAAAACATTCATTCTAAGCAAAAAATGTTCTATAGATTTTTTTGATAAAATTAAGTTTTCGATTTATTCGGTATCGAAAGTGTTAGTTTTGTATAGAAAACATCAATGTTTTTCGATATACTCATTTACGATTCACTCAATTTTTGCTGTAGAAAAAATTTTTTCAAACCAGGTTCTTGGGAAATTAATACCTACAATTTTATATTGAAACATTTTTTCGTATCTCTGATGCTAATCTTTCTTATCTGAAGAAAATTACATTTTTTACCAAACTACCAAAATTCGTTATTCGTTTTAACTCCAGTTTTTTTAAAACTGATCATTCTAAGCCAGTCAAACTTCTAGAATCTATTAATAATACATAAATAAATAAGAATGAATAAGGCTAACTACTAAAAACGCTGCTAACTTACATTATTATGCTTCCAATTGGATTTCTCCTTTTTTTTTTTCAAAAAAGTCTATTGATTTTTAACCGTAACTTTTTGATTTTTTATCTTAGAAAGTTTGGTAAATAACAACTTTGTAGGTTTTTACAAGATCTATAAGCTTATTTATATTAAATCTTTGTAAAATCCTCAATCGCAAAAAGTGGTGACTTTGAAAGGGTTGGTAAAGGTGGTTTGTGCATGTTATTACAAGTTTAAATTGTCAATAGCTCACTCAATTTTTGACGTAGAATAAATTTTGTTAAACCAGTTTCTTAGGAATTAAATTAGCTACAATTTCATATTAAAATATTTTTTCGTATCTCTGATGCTAATCTTGCTATTCTGAAGAAAAAGCCATTTTTTCCAAACTACAAAAATTCGTTATTCGCTTTTAACTCCATTTTTTTTTTTTAAACTAATCATTCTAAGCCGAACAAACTTCTAGAACCCATTGATAATACATAAATAAAAAAAAACCAAATAAGGTCAATGACTAGTTTTAATAAAGGGGTGATTAGGGGGTTGCCTGCGATCACTTTTTCGCTAAAAAAAAAATAGGGACTGACATTATTTTCATTATGTCACTTAATTTTTGAGCTATTGACTTTTTTCTTATTTCTGGAAATAGATATTTTTAAGTACTTTAAATTAGTTTAAACAAGTTGTCTTCGAAAAATGCATAGTTTTCCCGTCTTTTGACTTTGAAACTACAATATTTAGCATTTGACGAAGACGAGCCAACATATAATAAAGTATAGCTCGATTATTATTGGTCTTAAAGAAAATTAAAAAAAAGTTTTTGTTTAGTTTTCTAAAAGGTACATTTTTGTTAAGTAAAGTTGTTTTGATAAAACGAAAACTTTTGGAGTTATTAGCAGAAAACGTATTAAAAACATTAATTTTTTCGATATAAAATAACTTTTTCGATAGCTAATAAATCGAAAACTATCAATTTTTTTCAAAAAAAATATATAGAACGTTTTTTGCTTAGAATGAACGATTTTACCAACTTCTGCTATTAAAATATAATAAAAAATTTCCACCCCCGAGATGAGGTGGCAATCACCCCCATGGTAAAAGCGCCTTTCGACATGATATAGATTTTAATTCTTGGACTATCCACTACTTATTCTCAAATTTTCAAACAAATCGGTCCATTCTGTAAAAATTGCGAGGTTTTGTCCTATTTTAAGGACTAAACAGAATGCTATATAGTTCACCTGTGTCAACGCTATAATATGTTGATGGTAACCGAGAACATCTTACAAGTTCATGTTTAATGGTGAGACTTTTGGGCAAACAATTGATATTATTTAGAGTACAGTCTTAATTTAGATTGAGTTGGAATAAAAATTGAAATCTGAATTAAATAAACCACATTAAAATAATTAAATAAATAAAACAATGTATGTATTTCTTTTCTCAAATTTAATATGACATTAGTTAAACAAAATGCAACGCTTTAAAATGTTCCTCAATACCTTTGCGTTACAATGTGTGTTGTGTCTATTAACGTTGATTATGATTAGTCTAATGGAATATTATGACCGTTGAGAATGTGTTGTAAGCCATTGGACGTAATGTACCCCTTTAGGCACCCATTCGGTGTAAATTAACATTATTGCGTCTGCATTCTCTCATTTTATAGTAATATAAGGATAGTGCTAGGCTGGTAATGGCATACGGAAATTGCGGAGGCGTTAAAGTACTGGTTTGGGATTTCTGTACTATTTTCTGATTTACTTTATTTCAGATTTGTTTTGACTCAATACTATTAAAAAAAAAGTTAGTCCATTCACTGACGGTAAAATATTGCAAAACCTCTAAATTTTAAAGAACCGCTTGGATTGACATGAAATTTGGCATACACATAGCTAACATGTCAAAAAAAAGTGATACTGAAATGATGCGTGATTTTCAGGGGGTAATTTTCACAATTTCTCGGACGTGAAAAAATACGATCTGATATCGTTCTAAGTTATTTGCGAGTGAATATGTTAATTTTTCAACAAAAAACCACGTTTTTAGGCGGTTTTTCGCAATGAACTTAAAAAGTAAGAATTTTATCTAAAAAAAAAACATTATTAGCAAAAACATAGACTGGTGTATGTATAAGGACTCTAGATCCAGCAGAATCAGAGTTGTAGATAATGAAAAAAATAGGTTTATATTGTTCAAATTTTAAATCGAATATTTCAACGTGAAATAACCAAAAAATTAAGCACTTTTTGAGGAAAATTTATTATAAGTTTAAAGGGTTTTAAAAAATTTTTTTTCGATTTTTTAAAAAAGTTTTTAGCGTCAAAAGTAAGCAAGTTATGCTCAAAATAAAGTTGGTGTCTTTTTTTGGTACAAAAATCGTGACAATCACATCCTAACTAATCAACTATTTTCAATGGCAAATAAGCCACAAGTTTACCAAAAAATGATTTTATTAACGTTTCGACGCCCAAATCGAGTTTCGTTGTCAAAATAGAAAATACTGTATTTTTGAATAATATACTTTGACAACGAAACGTTATTAAATTTTTTTGTAAAGTTGTGGCTTATTTCCCATTGAAAATAGTTGATTATAAAAATGCCACAAGGAAATAGCTTCAGAACAACATCAATCCTAATTAATAACCCAAATGAAATTAATTCTTAGCACTTCACAGGGTGTTTCACTCGTGTATGTATTGTTTATATAATTTGTAAGTTTCATCGGTTCAAAGTGGTATTTTCGAAAAGGCTGTAGCTGAAAGGGCTTGAACGAGTCACTAATCATGAGTGTATGCAAATTTTGAACAGCCATATATTTTAACCAATTTTTGTCTTACAGAAAAATAAAAATTCCAAAATATTTAATAAAGCAACATCTACATTTTTTTACTCCTTGAGAATTTTGGTATCACTAATAATTTTTAAGTTATTTTGAAAAAAGAAGCATTTTTTTAAAATTTAAAATTTTAAAAATTTTACTTAAACCAAATTTTTCAAAAATAAGCACTTTGAACAGACGAAACTTACAAATCATTAAAATAAAAAAGTAAAGCAACTTGTGACGTGGTAACGATTAATTTCATTTGAGATGCTAATTAGGGGGTGATTTTCCCGATTTTTTTAACAAAAACAAAAGGGACCAATTTTATTTTGAGCATAACGTGCTTACTTTTAATGCTAGAAACTTTTTTAAGAAACAGAAAAAAATATTTTTTACACAGTTTAAGAAAGTTATAATAAGATTTCCCCAAAAATTGTTTAATTTTTTGGTTATTTCACGTTGAAATATTCGATTTGGAAAGTTCAATTTCTTTTGGTCAAAATACACTTGATTTATTAAAAAAAACTATTAATCAGACAAGAGATCTATTAATGTAAATTTTAATTAAACACCTACATAAAAATAATTATACTCACATACATTTAGACCTTGAGAGTGAACTAAAATGTCTTTAATGTCCTTTCAACATGCATGTAACCACTTTATTAAACCGTGTTCTTATTGACTAGTAATCTAATAAATATTTTATTGGGGGTTTCAATGATTGTACTTTTAAACAATGGTACTAAACAACACCTATCGTGTTTACTTTTATTTTCCATAGTAAACACCCACACAATCCAATAACATCTCTTAAAAACTGTATCAAACACAAATGTAAAAAAATAGTTTATAATTTTATACGAGACAGGGGATTTGTCATTATAGAATATAACTTGGTGACGTCACAAGTGTTTGCGCGCTTTTCCGATCGTTTGAAATGATTTAAATACACAAAAGATTTTAAATTTGTATTGCTAGGATATTATGAGTTTTTAAGGCGTGAAATTTTGTAAATCTTCGAAATGTTATATTAATGAAACTTAAAAGCATGTTGGAGATTTATAGATGCATTTATTATACAATTCATGTAGATACAACCTAGCATGAGCACGCTGTGATCTAGGGCTTCCTAACCTCTAAAAACCCCTCTGTCATCCTCCTAACCCCATGGCCTCTACCAACCAAGCCAGCCAGGAAGTAACGTGCGGGGTGTTGCCTAATGTAGGAATACCTAACACAACATCCTCCTTTTTAAGATTATAAAAGTAACAACATTCTTAATACTAAATGATACAATAAAACACATTATGTGATATAGTCTGAAAACCAGTTGGGACGTTTTTTATTTCTCTTTGCAGTAATTTTTTCGGATGCACTTGGAGCTACACTGCTTGGTAAAGCTTCTGCACTCTCACTGATAGATATTGGTTTGTCACTACACTGTACACTATCACTTTCTACAATTTTCTCCCCAGAAGATGAATCTTTAGGATTCTCTGAATAATTAGCCCTTACAATAGGCAGGGGGTAACATTATTGGCGTTCGGAACATAATATGGAGCAGCTATCAAAAACCACCTATTTCTACGATAAGCAGTACCATCATTAGTTTTAACAATATAAGCACGAGGTTTTGAACATACCTCTGATACCACTCCATATTTCCGAAGGTCAGTAATCCACACCGTATCACTGATTTTTAAATCAGACATCTCCTTAGAATTGTGTTTTCTGTTATAATTGTTTTCCTGAAGAGTTTTACGTTTTTCTTCAGTGTTAATGAAAGTTTTCCTAGCATTAACCACTTCCTCAAGTTTACTAGGAAGCATAGGCAACAATGTTTTTAATTTACGCGACATTAGCAATTCTGAAGGACTGAAGCCACATTCTAAAGGAGTTGATCTATAGGCCAATAGATCCAAATATATATCCTCATTTTTCTTCAGCAAATATTTTGCGACCTTTACCGCTGCTTCTACACAGCCGTTAGACTGCGCACTGCGCATAGTAAGGACTGCTAATAGTGTGAATAAAATTGTATTCAGCAGCAAATTTGGAAAAACCTGAGCTGAATTGAGGACCCTGATCCGATCTGACAACGTCAAGTATTCCATATCTTGCAAATTCTTCTTTCAACTTTTCAACAATGACACTTTCAGTTAGACTAGTCAAAGGTATGATTTCAAAAAACCTAGAATAGTAATCTGTTAGAATTAGAAACCAATTTTTTTCTTTAAACACATCAACAGCTACCTTTTGCCATGGTGTCGATGAAATGGTATCCTTGACAAATGTTTCTTTAATATTTGTGCGTTCCTCAACACAATTCGGACAAGACCTAACAAGATTTTCAATCTGAGATGAAAGTCCTATCCACCAGACAGACATGTTTGCCCTTTCCCTGCATTTTACGATGCCTTAATGGCCTTGATGAAGGTATTCCAGGGTTTGTAATTGTAAGGCAGGATGAACAATTAACCTGGAATTTTTTGTAAGAAAGTTCTCATTAAGACTAATCTCATACCTATATTGAAAACAAGGGCACATTTCTGGCAATATATGTTTTTTGTCAGGCCAGCCTGAAATACAATATTGTTTAAGATTCCTACAAATAGGATCTAACTCTTGATCATTAAGAATTTTATTAAGAAAATGATTTTTTATAGGCAAATTTTGTATAATTAGACGAACGTGTGCATCTACTTCTGAAGTAAGTTCTTCACTATTGTGTGACACCTGCAATGGATTACGACTTAAAGTGTCAGCTACTTTTAAGTCTGTCCCTCGAGTAAAAAGTACAGTATAATTATATCTCATAAGTCTGAGACGAAATCTTTGTAGACGAGGAGTCAAATCATCAAGATTTTTTGTCTGTAATATTTGTAGAAGTGGTTTATGATCGGTTTCTAAAATTACAGAAATTCCTGTTATGTATTCCTGAAATTTTTCGCAAGCCCATGTTAAACTCAAACACTCTCGCTCAATTTGTGCATAACGACATTCAGTAGGAGAAAGTGTTCGAGATGCATATGCTACTATTTCCGTTTCATTGTTTGCATTAATTTGCATCAGAGCGGCCCCTAAACCAAATGAAGACGAGTCTCCACTGACAATTACCTTTGTAGTTGTGTCAAAGTAAGAAAGACAGGGTGCGTTGATCAATGCATTTTTTATTTTTGAAAAAGCTGCAGTTTGATCTTTACTCCACCGAAATAAGACATCATTTTTTAATAAATAGTTGAGGGGCTCAAGAATATCGGACTTATTTGAAATAAAACGACCAGAATAATTGATCATACCTAAGAGCTGTTGCAGTTCTTTTTTACTCGTAGGGTTAGGAAATTCTGTAATAGCTTCTACTCGAGATGGATCAATCATACATGGCCTCACCTGAAATCACATGGCCTAAAAATGCAATTTTATTTACACCTATTAGACATTTCTTTTTGTTGAGTGTAATACCTTCTTTGCTGAGTCTCTGCAAGACTTCCCTAAGAATACGATCATGTTCTTCCACTGTGGGTGCATGTACTAATATATCATCTATGTGGGTAATGATACCTTTCAAACCTAGGAATAACTTAGAAAATTTCTGACTGAAAAATTCCGGAGAACAGGATATACCGAAAGGTAACCTTGTAAACATGAATCTGCCAAATGGGGTAATAAAAGTAGTTAAAGCTTGAGAGCTTTTTGAAAGTCGGACTTGGTAAAATGAAGAAGTAGCATCTAATTTGGAAAATATACGAGATCCCCCAAGTTGTGCCAATGAGGTTTCTACTTTAGGTATAGGGAAATAGGGTCGTAGAATGCTTTTATTTAAATGATTATAATCCCTACAAATGCGCACCGTTTCCCACTTTGGAACAACTACAATTGGAGCTACCCAACTTGTATGTTCTTCTACTGGTTCTATGATCTTTAAATCGTGAAGCCTTTTTAATTATTTCTCTAATTTACCTAGTAAAGGTATAGGAACTACACGAGGAGTAGTCTGTACAAAAGGTTTAGCTTCTTCACAAACTTCAATTTTAATTTCATCTTTGAAGTTGTCTATTTTATTAAATATATCTGGAAATTCTTTTTTTACCTGTACATTAGTGCTAGAAGTTTGATTCATAGAATTTATTGAAAAGTTTAATACCTCGAGACATGAAATACCCGTCCTCCCCAGAATAGGCATTTTTAGATCTTGAATTACAAATATGTCAAAAGTACAAGATTTGCCTTTAGACGGATATGTAAGTCTTTCAGTAATTTTGCCCAGAACTTTTAGTTTGGTACCATCAGGGCCTGATATTGTTTCAGAACAGTTGTTTAAACTCTTTAATAAGATTGATTCTAAATTATTTGATGGAATGCAGACAATATCAGCTCCTGAATCAACTAAAAAGGGAACTAATTTCTTATTACGACTTATTTATAAGTTAACTAGCCATTGATTATGGTTATTTGTAAATACATTTCCTAACATATGTTTAGTCAAAGTAACATTACCTAAGAAAAGAGGATCCTGAATTTGAACACCACCTTCTGAAGAGGTGGTAATATGGTGTAGAGATCTTGAGTCCTTCTCCTTGGACAGACATACTCTATCCCAGTGACCAAATCTTCCACACCCTCTACAAGTAGATCTTCGAGCAGAACAGATTTCTCGTTTATGTTGTGCCAAACCACAGTATTTACACTTTACCTCAGGATGTTGAGGACGTTTACTCGTATTGAAGCTTTTTGGAGTGTTTTCTTGTTTAGCTATAACATTAAGTGATGACTGTTGTTGTTGTAGTACACTGTTTTGCTGGGACTGCAATTCAGCTTGGCGTGCATATAATATTGCATCTGATAATGTAAGTTTGGCCTCTAATTGCATTTTTTCACTAGTCTTCTTGTCAAGCATACCAACGACAATCCTATCTCTTATAAACTCTTCTTTAAGTGCACCCACGTTACAATTAGCTGCCAGAGCATGCACTGCTGCTATAAAACTATCAATGTTTTCCCCTGGTAATTGGACCCTAGCGTTAAATTGAAATCTTTCGAATATGATGTTTCTTCGTGGTATGAAATGGCTGTCCAGCGCTTGTATCATTTCATCATATACTGTAGGGACCTTCTGCATTTGTAAGAGGATTTCTTCACTCTTCTCACCCATTATGTACAGGAGAGCATCTATCTTCTCTGAATCAGGCTTTGTTGACAAACCACTTAATTTTGCATACCTTTCAAACCTCTTTGAGAGACCAAGACCTTTCAAACCTCCACTGAGAGCAAGAAGCTGGATTTGAAAAATTGAATGCTTCAAGAGTTGAGACATGGAACCCTGATGAGCTTCCACTCGACGCTCCCGACAATTCCCCAGGAGTAGGCATCGTTTTTTATTTGGTATTTATAGTATTTTACGTAGTTCACCTTATTTCCTGCAGAAATTTGTTTTAATCTTTATTTACCTCTGCCACCATGTTGTATTAATAAAACTTAAAAGCATGTTGGAGATTTATAGATGCATTTATTATACAATTAATGTAGATACAACCTAGCATGAGCACGCTATGATCTAGGGCTTCCTAACCTCTAAAAACCCCTCTGTCATCCTCCTAACACCATGGCCTCTATCAACCAAGCCAGCCAGGAAGTAACGTGCGGGGTGTTGACTAATGTAGGAATACCTAACACAACACATTAGTATGTAAAAAAATGTGAAAAAAAAATTTTAGGAAACGCTTTTCTTTAGTTACGAGTGACTAAAATTAAAAATATAAAAAAATCAACCAAAAAGCAAAAAATAAAAAAATTGAAAAAATCTTACACATTCGTCAAAGAAAAGCGTGGCGCGTCTTCATCGAATAAACGGTTTTCGCTCCACGCTTTTCTTTAACGAATGTGTTAGATTTTTTCAATTTTTTTATTTTTTGCTTTTTAGTTGATTTTTTTATATATTTAATTTTAGTCACTCGTAACTAAAGAAAAGCGTTTCCTAAAATTTTTTTTCACATTTTTTTATTTTTTACTTTTTAGTCTTACACTTTTCAAACATTAAAATAGATCGTCATGTTTCTTAAAATATGTATAAAACATATGATGTACTAACATGAAAAGTAGTCGGAATCGGCAAAAAATTTGAAACTTTATTGTTTATTTATGAAGCATAACGTAAACAATTAACGTAAAAAGTGAAATTATGTATAGTTCATATCATTAGCTACAATCCGTAAAAGTTTCAAGTTTTTACATTGTAAAAAACAAGAGAATTTAAGCGTTTTCCATTAAAATCGTTTTTTTTTTATTTAAACAATAAACATAAAAAATTTTTTATTGATTATTCGTGTATTGTTCCCGCGAATACATATGTCTGAAAATTTTCATTCAATTTCATTGGAGAGAAGGCAGTCAAATTAACGTCAGAAAATTTGACGCAAACTATTGAACTAAATAAAAGCGTTTAATAAAACAAAAATGTGCAAGTTCCCTATTGTGACATGAGGAATTACTACATGAGGTAATTTGACTATGTATTTGTGAAAACAAAGTAATTTTATTTTGAAAACGGTTACTCACATTGAAGTCTGACCATTAAATAAATAATATATATTTTGTGATTTGTTTATTGCATTGATATAGGAAAACAGTTGCCACAAAAAATAATTTCAGCACAAAAATCGGCGTGTGTAATTTCCTTACCAAAATAGTCTTTTGCCTGCGTTTATAAGGGTATGTCATAATCCCACAGGTATTTTCCTCACCAAGAGCAAAATGGTTATTTCAGTTATTTCAGGTAGATTTTACTAAAAGGGATTCAATTGAATTATTTATCTACTATTAAATTACAGTAGGTACCTATAAATATAATAATTAATTAATTAATTATAGTATTTTATTTTTAGTCACAATTGGAATTTTGACAAAAATGGCATGTTTAATAGAAAGTGATCGCGGTAAACCTTACGCGGTATTGGTATTTGAAAATTTAATTTTTTATAAAGTGAAAGTTTTAAAAATTGAAGAAGTGTTCTGGAGGATAATACAACTTGTAGGGCGAATTTTTTTACTATTGGTGCAACTTTTACAATACCTAGAAGTAGCCGAAAACATAGTCATGAACCAGATTGTCAGAAGTTAGATCGAAAAATTGTTTCCAACTGTTGTAAACGTAAAGCCGAAGAGAATTGAAAAACCAGCAAAACTTATACGCCAAGCACTTGCAGCTAATTTGTCTGAAACAATTATTACTACGATTGTTGTCAGTTATATAAGAAATCAAAAAAAAATATGAAAAAAAAAATTTAAGAAATGCTTTGAGTGACTAACGTTAAAAATATTATAAAAAAAATCAACTAAAAAGCAAAAAATAAAAAAAAATGAAGAAATCTAACACATTCATTAAAGAAAGGCGTGGCGCGTCTTCATCGAATAAACGGTTTTCGCCCCACGCTTTTCTTTAACGAATGTGTCAGATTTTTTCAATTTTTTTTATTTTTTGCTTTTTAGTTGATTTTTTTTTATAAGATTTTTAACGTTAGTCACTCGTAACTAAAGAAAAGCGTTTCTTAAATTTTTTTTTTCATATTTTTTTATTTTTTACTTTTTAGTCTTACACTTTTCAAACATTAAAATATATCGTCATGTTTCTTAAAATATGTATAAAACATATGATGTACTAACATGAAAAGTAGTCGGAATCGGCAAAAAATTTGAAATTTTATTGTTTATTTATGAAGCATAACGTAAACGATTAACGTAAAAAGTGAAATTATGTATAGTTCATATCATTAGCTATTTTCCGTAAAAGTTTCAAGTTTTTACATTGTAAAAAACAAGAGAATTTAAGCATTTTCCATTAAAATCGTTTTTTTTTATTTAAACAATTAATAAACATAAAAAAAATTTATTGATTTTTCGTGTATTGTTCCCGCGAATGCATATGTCTGCAAATTTTCATTCATTTACATTGGAGAAAAGGCACTCTAATTAACATCCAAAGATTTGACGCAAACTATTGAACTAAATAAAAGCGTTTAAAAATATGTAACTATCGACGAAAAATAATGCCTGGTCGACTTCCTTCCAATATTAACAGGTTCAAGAATTTGTGACAGGCTGTGCTCAAAAAACAACCAAGAGGGAAAATTTTCTCTTTATAAACTCTGTCAAAAGTAGGGTAATTGTATTTAGTTGTGAAACAAATATAAGACTTTTAGCCACATTGAATTTTATTATATGGATGGCACATTGCAATTATTCATTATTCATGGGCTAATTAATGGGCATTATATTTCTTTATTATACTGTTTACTGCCAAACAAAAAAACAGAAATTTACAACAATATTTTTTATTTGTTAAAATCAGAAATTTTTAAAGCTCTCAAAATTGAGTTTAATGCTTGTAAAATTTTTGAAGATTTTGAAAAGGAATGCAATCATTGAAATGTGTCGGAACACTGAAATACATGGTTGTAAATTTCACTTACACTAAGCTTGGTATAGAAATGTCTTGGTCTCTTGATTATAAAAATGATTCTGAAAGAGGCAAGTGGCTCAAACATACTTTTGGCCTTACATATAAAACCAGAAGACGTATCAGATTGTTTTGTGTTTGATTTAATGTCATGCAAACCAGGAAATGAAATTTAAGATAAATATGTTGATTATTTAGTTGAAACTTATATAGACGAAAATGACATATTCTCCCCATATTTGTGGACAGAGGCAAATTCTTCTGTTCTTCGTATTACGAATGCTTGCGAATCTTTTCATTCGCATTTTAATTTATCGTTTTGTAATACGCATCCATCCATATATATTTTCTTTGAAAAAATTAAAGAATTTCAGGTAGATACGTATGTTAAAATTTAAAGTTTGCATATTGCAAAACCTATCAAAGATAAACAAGTTAAACTGAAATTGAAAATGTAGTAAATTTATTAATAAGATATCAGTCTAATCAAATGACTAGAATGGATTTTGTAAAGTGTCTGTCTTATTATAGTAAATATTAAATAATAATTTATACGTCTTGCATATTATCTATATTATAAACTATTATTATAATGTAAGGAAATTAATGTCTTGTATTCGGATTTTGGATGCTTTCATAATAATAGACATTCTTAAATTAAACCTATATTTGTATTTTATTACCTGAGTGAGTTGGTGAGGAAAATACCTACCGGATTAATAGGAAACTTTAAATTTGGTGAGGAAAATACCTGTAGGATTATATGTTTTTACTGGTTGGTGAGGAATTTACCTCCGCCCACAAAAATATTCTTTAGCAACATACATGTATGTATATTAAAGGTCCTAAATTAAATTACTTTGCTTAATTTGTTCTTCAGATGGATAAAAAGCACCTGTAGTTTACCGACCTCCTCGTTTACCATATTGTTATCATGCTGAAAATATGTACAAAATTGTAATCCGTTTTTAACGCAGATATGCCTAAAACTTACCTTAAAATATTATTTAATATTTTTCTTCAAATTTACGTGTTATGTAAGGTAACAAAAACATATTTGTGGTTAAAACAAAATATTTATGTAAATTAAGTAAAAAAAATTCTGTACAAAATATGGTACACCAGGCATATAACTTACTATTAGGTTTGGGTATAGTATAAAACAAAATATTTGAAATTCAAGCATATGTTGCATTTTGAACACCTTATTTATGAAATATTATGGCACAAATGATACTATCGAGTTCTTTTTTCCTGTGGAATCGCCAAGTATTCTAGTCGATCATAGCAAATTGACTGACCAATTGACTTCTAAATTATAACTGATCCAATTTTGTAAGTAAGGGCATCTGGCACAGCTTTAAGTCGATTCCTAGGATCTCTTTCACGTTGCCAAAATATTCTCCTCCAAGGAATGTTGACATGACCACTCAATAGTAGAGTTCCCAGATATGCGTTGACCTCATACTCGCGAACTTTATGTTGGCGATCCTTCTGCGAAGCATATTGATTAGTTGCTGACGGCATAAGCTTTCTTCTTCTTCACGTGCCATATCAGAATTATCCGACGTTGGTGATCACTATTGCGAAGGCTTCTAGATCTTCTGCAATATGGAATAATTTTCCAGCATTTGGTATCTGAGTCCATTCTCGAATGTTTTTTAACCAAGAAACTTGTTTTCCCCCTACACCTCTACGGCCCTCTATTTTGCCTTTGAGGATCAGTTGTAATATTTTATATCGACTTCTTCTCACTATATGTCCTAGATGACATTTTTTGATATTAAACAGACGTTGGCAGTTCTCTATCTTTTTAAGCTTTATAGCTTTCTTTTTAAGCTTTAGTATAAGTTACTTATCAACGAAAAGCGAAAAACATTTAGCGGAACGCTTAGAATCATATTTTGGAAGTTCCTTTTTCACCAATACATTGACTTTCTCTCTACATGTTTTCTTTTACCTATTGATATGTATTTTTTCTTTGATTCTTTACCTGTCCATTTAATATCTCTCAGCTCTGTGAATAGAATATTTTATTGAGAATCTGGTAACAATATGCCTTGGTCATTATTTTGCACATATATTTGAGAACGAGGTTATAATTGCGAGCCACGTAGATTATCCATTGCATTTATATCTCTATCATCAGCCTTCGTCTGTTAGGACATCCCATGCATTTACAGAGCAGTAACGGCATAAACGCTGGCCTCATACGCCAGTGCACGTGTGTTCGAGCCCTGCCAAAGACAAACCATTTTCATTTCCAATAATGACACGAGCCGTCTCACCGTGCCTCGGAAAGCACGTAAAGCCGTCGGTCCCCCTGGGCTAGAGTACATCGGCACTAGTTACTTAAAACAGGGTTAACTATCCGAAACTATCCGAAATGATCTCCCCGGCAAAAATGCCATACGATATTATTATTATTATGCATTTACTGGAGACTCCAAAGCGATACTGTCTACAATTGCTACTAAATTTTCATGATTCTCCAACATACCAAGCGCATCCTCCAGTGGAAAGCCCCTAATAATAAATAGCATGGTATTTTCCTGGCGTACAATATTTTGTACACTAAAATGAAATAACCCAACGCATGTTGTAGAATAAAAATTTAAACAATTTCTAAATCTAAATAGAAATATATACGTGATCTCTACCGGTATGTACAAATATATATACAGACAAGGCGAAAACGGCGGGTTCGTTGGGAAAAACATTCCCATGAGATTTTTTTGAATAATTACATTCGTGAGACATCCCAGAATAAGGTTCAAGAAGTCGCCCACGTGAAAAGTGGGCCAATTTTTTTTTAACAATTTTTTTTAATCAAATTGCAAAAATGAATATTTTTGGCCCGGACAATTTTTTTGTAGGTTTTTTGGACCATTCTGGATAAAAAAGGTCTCTTATAATTTTTCTCTAAAATTGATCGTTTTCGAATAATCAGCAATTTAAAATTGAAAAAAATGAAAAATGGCGATTTTCAAGGCTTAATAACTCGATTAAAAGTTATTATTATGAAAGTCAGAAAGCGACTAAATCAAAGTTTAATGTCCCCCCTACAAGATCCCGAAGAAATTTTTGTCATTATTTTATTACCAAGCTGTTATTTTTAAGTAATAATATTGAGCGCCATGCACGCCGTAAATATGAGTGCAAGTAAGATGCACAATTGGACTGCCGGAGTGGCATCTCTCTCGCACTCAGCATTTACGAGCTGCTACCACGTGCATGGCGCTCAATATTATTACTTAAAAATAGCAGCTTAGTAATAAAATAATGACAAAAATTTCTTCGGGATCTTGTAGGGGGGCATTAAACTTTGATTTAGTCTCTTTCTGACTTTCATAATGATAACTTTTAACCGAGTTATTAAGTCTTGAAAATCGCCATTTTTCGATTTTTTCAATTTTAAATTGCTTATATCTCGAAAACGATCAACTTTAGAGAAAAATTATGAGAGACCTTTTTTATCCAGAATGGTCCAAAAAACCTACAAGAAAATTATACGGTCCAAAAATAATTGATTTTTGCAATTTGATTAAAAAAAATTGTTAAAAAAAATTTGGCCCACTTCTCACGTGGGAGACTTCTTGAACCTTATTCTGGGATGTCTAACGAATGTAATTATGCAAAATAATCTCATGGGAATATTTTTCCCAAAGAACCCGCCGTTTTCGCCTTGTCTAATATTTTTTCTGCATAAATATGACAAATATTTAATTATTTAGCAAATTGTTTTCCAAATTCAGCCGTATTATAAAACTTATAATTTTTATCACAAAATTATCGCCAGATAGCACAAAGTGAGCAATTCACAACTACATCTTATGGTTGGTTAGGACTTACTGAAAGTATTTAAGCTGTTGCCAAGACAAAGAATGTGCATATATGTACAAGTCAAAACATGTTTATGGTGTACAATTTATTGTACGTCAGGCACATCTGGGTTAATTAAATTTAAAATTATCCTTAACCGTCTGGTAGTAAAGTTTCAATACTTAATTAATTCAAAAATAATAAAATTTTTCATTTGGGCTTATTTGTTCCCATTTTCGAGTTCCAAAGTTAATTTTTGTTGAACGCTCGAATGATAATGTCCCAGCCTGGCTAATGGACTTATAAAATAACTCATAAATAAGGAAAATCTTAATTGGGGAAATTACGTATTTTAATTTCCGAGCCTTTCGGCATCATCAAATGATTCTGAACGTCCTCGTTTCATTAAGCAAAGGTTGTGTTTAGTTAGGGCGAAACAGCAATTTTGGCTGAATGAAAGCAAAATACCTATAATTTGCATCAAAGAGAAAGAGGAATTCCAAAAAGAGGTCTCCGGTTTAAACAAATACACTGAAAGAACATTAGAAAGTGCTGCTACGGATATCACTTTTAATCTTTTTGTTTTTTTTTTATTTAATGAGTTCTAAGTAGGCAAATATTTTAAATGTAAAGAAAAACTTCAACGAAATATTACTAATAATCAGGCAGTCATCTAATTTTTACTTCAATCACTTAATAAATATGGTTTTTTACTTGATGGATTTAGAAAATTGATAGTTTTCTTCGGTTAGGTGATGCTGACGTTAACTCTTCATTTTTGACACGTCGGCGTCGCTTTTAGTAGTACAATAAGGGCATATACATTAGGGTGGATTAGGGTGGAGCGTCGGTATATGTGAAAAATTACGTCTGCGGTCCCTCCGGTGAGTACCGATCCCACAAGGACAGAAACTATTTTCATTTATTAATTTATAATCAACGAAAAATCCCTTACCCTTGTGAGATTCAAACTCACGACCATTCGGATCTTTTGATCCAAAGGTAGGCGCTCTTACCACTGAGCCACAAAGGGGGTATTAAATTTTATCGAACCCATAAAATGTATTTTATCACATCACAGAACATGGGTAAAATGGAACATTGTAACACTCATCAAAATATTGGTGCATCAAAAAAGGGGCGCTCTATGCACTACTTGTATTTTTAGATACTTTATGTTTCTAAAAACTGAATAACGTGTACTCTCTAAGTCACAACAAGTTTTTGGGATACAGGGCCGGTCTCATATTAAAGGTATCACTCTTTTGTGATTACTACGTAATTATAACATTAAAAAAACATTTTTTCGTAAAATTTAGGGAAAAAGGACTTCTGAAAATATTTACTAAAATAAATAAAATAATAAATGTTAATAAAAAAATCAATCCAGACGCTCCTTCCACCACCACATCAGTCTCAAACTAAAAATAAATTGAAAGTGAGGTGGGCGGTCGAAGCCTTTGACATATATTTTTGTAATTTTCTGAACATATTTGTTTTGTACTTACACAACTTTCTGTAACTCAGGCATAACTAAAAAAAAACATCGCTCCACCCTAATATACATATATGAAATTATTAATATAATTTCAATTGTGTGGACTGTATGTTTTAGTTTGCTGGTTCAAGTATAAAATTTAGAAAGGAATTATGATATACAGACAATGTTATAAGTTCCTAAAAAATCTTACTCAAAGCCCTGTTCGGTCACTGTTCACTGTTCGCGCTTTAATTAAACACATATGCTGGTTTCACGCGGGGATTAACTGGTTCGTGCACGAGTTTTAATTGTTTATATCGAATTAGTATCGTATATTATTTGCGCGGGTAATACGGGTAGTACATACTAGAAAAATCTATTCGCACTTCTGGTGCCTTTGTGGATTAACAGTGGAAGTGACCCGAATCGCGCGTGGCAATGTGTAAGCAGCCTCTAGTTAGGTAGGGGTGGAGTGAAGTTTAGTAGTAGGATATTATTAAGGTCGAAATACTTTAAAATTGAGGTCGAAATTATAATTATTTGAGATTATTTTTTGATGTGAAAAAATGAACACTTTCTCAATTAATGAAAGTGGGATATCATGAAGGTAATTTGATCTCCGTATTGTAAGGTTCTTAACAGTTCATATTTATTCATATCTACCTAATCTCATCGTCATCAAATGATTCTGAACGTTCTGGTTTCAGTAAGCAAAGGTTGTGTTTAGTTAGGGAGAAACAGCAATTTTGGGCTAAATGAAAGCAAAATACCTGTAATTTGCATCAAAGAGAAAAAGAAATTATAATATCTATAAATAAGTATGGATTTTGGCTTGGCTGGTTCAAAAATTAAAAGTGTGTTACGGTGGGCTGCTCCTGAGGTGAACTCTTTATTTTGGATACTTCGCTCTCAGTTCCCATTCCATTAATTAAAGTTGGATACCATCAAGGTAGTTTGAAATTTTGCTCCTTAGATAATTATAACTGGATAATCTAGATCACTTCTTCTTCTTCTTCGTCTTCTTCTTCTTCTTCTTCGTCTTGATGTTCTTCTTCTGACTATTCGTGATGAATGTTGGCGCACATATGTTGTGTTAAACCAGGTCCTGAGGTTTTTCAACTAGGATATTCTTTTTCTTTCTATACCTTGCTTTTCAAATATTTTTCCTTGCAAGATGGCTTGTAGAAGGCCATATCTGGATTCATTTCGCATAATGTGTCCAAATAATTTTAACATTCCAGATTTGATGGCGGTCATTTTCTCTCAATTCTTCTTCATTCTTACGAGGACTTGCTAATTTGCGACTCGGTCACCCAGACTATTTTAAGTATTCTATTAAATAGCCATATCCCAGAAGGTCCCCATCTGATTGAAGGTGGAGATCTAGCTTTTCGATGTGATGCATAATATTTTCTCTTGGTTGTTGATCCATTCTTCATTTCTTATAGTGTCGAGGTAGTTGCAGTGCGTCACTCCTTTTAGATAGATTTGGTTTACGTAGAGTTGACCTTCTTCTGTCTAAACTAATGATCATACGCTTTATCTTCTTTACATTCATAAAAATTCAATATTAAATCTGCCATCCACCTACATCTTGGCAACTTGAACAATTAATATAAGCCAAAATCAATGTTTATTTGTTAAATAAACATTTTTTCTCATACAACAATAACCCATAGGTACTTAATAACCAAAGAGCTACCACCACAATGCTCATACTGTAGATGCCTGATAACAGACCAGCACATTCTTACATAATGTCCACTTTACTCGTATGAACGAAGCATCAACTACATTTCTGAAGAACCAAGTCAGCTGAAGAATATGTTAAATTATAATTTATTCAGTACAATTAATTATCTTAAAGATATACATTTATTTCATAAAATGTAACAATTATATTGTAATTGTTCAACATCCGCTAATAACCTTCCATGGTTGATGCGGCTTTATGTAAATAAATAAAAAAAGCTTTTTTTTCTCGTTTTCTGGTGGTAATAAAAAGCATTTTAAATTAATTAAATAAAAAAAATTGGACACGCTGTATAAATAATTATGTTAATTAAAAATGAATAACCATTTTCAATTTCGTTGCAAAACAAAAATACACCCGCATCGTATTCTAGTCCAATCAGAGATTGCAGCAAGCACCTCTACCGGTTTCGAAACTTATTAGTCTCTCATCAGGAGGCACATATGCTGCTCTCTCTGATCCAACCAAAACAAACCTCGGCGTGCGAGGTTTGTTTTGGTTGGATTAATTAAAACTCTATTGTTTGGTTCAAATACATTATATTTACAATCACCTCCATCAACGACTAACCATAACAATATGTTTACATTTAACAGTAACGACCTACTACAACAATAATGATGATGATATCATCGGGCGTTTACTTATATATTAGAATGAACTTTCGCAACCTCACGCTCGGCCTTGGTCAAGGGCGAACGATGAATGATATATGTTTTTCTTTGAATAACACATCTTTTGTACAGGGTGATATTATAATACCACACCTCCCCGTTTTGTTAAAATTACATATTTTTAAAATAAGATTGATTGTCTATCATCGCCGTTTTAAAAAAAAAAAAAGAAAGTCCTAAGAAGAGAAGAAGAATATCTGAGTGTATATCCCTCTTTCCCTTTCACAGAGTGTTTATGATTACCTAATACTATTTTCAAAAATTAAATTTCCTAACTATCCTAACTAACTGTAACATGGTACATTTCAGATCAATCGATTTTTCCCTAAACATGTATATTCTTTTTCCTATTTTACACAAAGTTTCATATTTTCCCTATACTAAAACTGGTATTTTATAACCTATTACTAGTTCACGTACTTTCACGTCGTGTCTTTCGTCCTTTTTCCCGTTCACTAATTCACTTCATCAAAACAGTGTCCACAGTGAATGAAATTGATCCTAACTTTTAAATAGTCTTTTAGTGCCTATAGGCATCTCATATAAGCGGGGGAATACCTAACTAAAAATCTCGTATCTACCTAAAAGCCCTAAGCTAAGCTAATATTACTCGAATAAGTAAAAAAATGTATCCTTTACTCTATTAATAATTCCTATTTCAGTCTTCTTTTGATTTATTTATATATGTCTTACTAACTCTAAAATAATGTACCTATAATAAAAATGTAATCTCTCTAAGAACTTCTAATATTTCTCTAAAAAACTTCTAATAACTCTTTTGTAGCTATAATAAAGATTTAATCTCTCTAAAAACTTCTAAAATGTCTCTATAAAACTTTCAATATCTCTCTTGTACCTATAATAAATATTTAATCTATGTTTCTGAATGTCTAAAAATTTCACTTTCTGTGTCCCTTTGCTTACTATCTACTAAAACTTATTGTAAGGTATTGTCTATCCTTAATTCAAACACTTCCATTTTCCGCGAAAATTTAACCTGAATTCATTATCTAAGTTTAAAATTTATAACTTATTTAATTTACGTTACTTTAGAAAAAAAATTTACAATTTTAATTCTTAGACAAAAATTCAATGATTAGCTACTTATTTGCTTAGTATCTTCTTAATTTTGCTTGTTTATTTTGGCATTTTTTATGTTTCTTCTTTCATTTTTCCCACATATTTTAATAAAATTATTTTTTTTTCTCTCTCTTCTTCTTGTCTGGTACTATAACTATATTTCTTCATTTTTCTCCACATAATAACACTTCTACAGTGTACATAATTCATCTTCATATAACAATCATTTGTCATTTAATCATCAATATATCATTTCATAATATAACATCATAATAATCACTTCCTTTACTTATCCCTCAATGCCTACGTTCGACTAATCAAAGTGGCTTTACTCGAGAGAAAAGTTCCAATTCTTCTACATATTCCATAAAACAATCATAATACTCAATACTAGCCACGAAACCTCTACAATCTACCTTAACAGAAGCGGGTATAATATCGTTGGCTAGATCAAATTCTTTTACAAATTTCACAACCTCAATCCCTTGCTTTGAGGCCGTTGTTTATTCACGAATAATCATGAATAAAATAGGTACTCTCAAAACACAGAGTGGGTCTCTAATAAGCTTTCAAGCTTCTATAAATCACTAGTACCTTCCTAATTTGACAAGAGCCGTGGGTTTCTTATTGTCTCAAGTTGCCTCATAATATTTAGCTTATAATATTGTTAGTTCTTCTTCTTATCTATATAGTTCTTCTCCAAATTCCTTATCTCGACGCATCAGGTCGGTTCGTTAAAAATATATATCTTGCTTATAGCAATGTTTATCGTATGTCATCACTAATCATTATTTATTAAAAAAATATCATTTATCACTCAGAAAATATTAATTCAGGTTCATATCATACAAAATTTAACACAAAATCGATTAAAATGTATCTATCAATAAAAACAACTGGCTAATAAAAATTCAATAATAGTATACATATTCGTCAATAAAAAAAATAGCATATGCAAAAGTTAGATAAAAATATTCAAAATAAGTTTATATCTCAAACTTCGATAGAAATTTTTGGAAAAAATTCGATATTCCATAAAATATTCAAAAATAACCGTACTAAAAATCGAAATCGGATAGAGATTTTTCAAATAAATTCAATAAAGATTCAAAATTCAATAAAAATTCAAGAATAGCATATAAACTTTGATAAAAAATATTCAATTCAAAAAATCACTTCATATTTCAAAATTCATAGATATTCTTAAAAAAAAAATCGATACTTCATAAATTATTCAAAAATCAGCAAAGATAAATATTCAATGTTCAATAATAATATAAAACGAGGGAAGCATTTTTAATAAAGATAGACATTCTTACTTACATTTTATCACTTGTGTCTTTTTTCACTGGGTTCTCTGCATTCTTCCCGTCCTGGTCTGGTCCATTTTCCGCCGTCGGTGTTTCCAATCTGGTGCCGCCATCTTTGTTCCTTACAGAAGATTCTCCTCTAATCTGCAGGATCAGCCATGTATTAAATAGTGTGATGTTAAGCCTTCTGGTCCCAATTAATTAAAACTCTATTGTTTGGTTCAAATACATTATATTTACAATCACCTCCATCAACGACTAACCATAACAATATGTTTACATTTAACAGTAACGACCTACTACAACAATAATGATGATGATATCATCGGGCGTTTACTTATATATTAGAATGAACTTTCGCAACCTCACGCTCGGCCTTGGTCAAGGGCGAACGATGAATGATATATGTTTTTCTTTGAATAACACATCTTTTGTACAGGGTGATATTATAATACCACACAGTCACGGATTGCAACGAACGAAATAGCATAGATGCCCTAGCGGCAACTACTAGCAAAACACTAAGTTTTTAATAAAAAATCAATGGGAAAATCCCAATAGTTGGCTGTATACCATAGTTTAAAAAACTCATACAGAAGTAAAAACTTCGAGATGTATTCTGGTATAAAATCGTTTATTTAAAAACTATTTAAAATGTCATGGATTGCGAAACGTTTTCGTTCTATACAGAACATCTTCAGTGCATCCTGCCGAGTAGTTTGAAACTAGCACACTGTATATAGTGTTAACCCAATCATATATGGTTTACGTAATATAATATATTAAAATTTTTTGACTACATGTCGATGTTAATAGATATAGTGGAACAAATGCTAAAAGGTTGGTATGTGCCCATTGAATTGGCAAGTACCTAGCATCTTCGAGCAGGGAACCATGGCACCCTTTTAGCATGTGTTCCACTATATCTATTAACATCGACTTGTGGTCATAAAATTTTAATATATTATATTATGTAAACCATATATGATGGGGTTAACACTATATAGAGTGTACTAGTTTTAAACTACTCGGCAGGATGCACTGAAGATGTTCTGTATAGAACGAAAACGTTTTGCAATCCATGATATTTTAAATAGTTTTTAAATAAACGATTTTATACCAGAATACATCTCGAAGTTTTTACTTCTGTATGAGTAAGTTTTTAATCTAATGGCATGTAAATCAACCTAATGTTACCCTACATCCCACCAGACTGAAAACAATGGGCAACTTCTCTGGTTACACCTCCGAGGCTTCTACAATTTGTTGCAAGCCATAACGAATGCTCAGACTAAGGAAGATGAGGGAATTTTACAATTTATAATTCACGTTCTATCTGCTCAGCGTGGTAAAGTTCTAACGAGAATGGTTCCAGTCTTACTCCAATCAGAGCAAACAGGTAAATCATAAATTAATTACCAATTATGTTAATGTTTATATTAATAACGAGAAAATTGAATAAATTTTCAAATAAGGTAGCACACGACCCCTATTCTCATTTAAAAATCATCGGTTGCGTCATCACGTCCAAAGAGATGACATCACTGGTATGATGAACATGCCACAAATAATAATTTACAAATATAAATCGACCTCTCCTGTCAAAATATTTTTAGTTACAAAAATATTGAATTTGTTCAAACTTTCACGTCCTCACTGTGCTTACTAATACCAGAATTAAAATTATATTTTATTAAAAATCCTGCTTACTTGACTGTTAGACATTGGCCATAGGTTGTTCATTCCTACCCCCGAAGTGATTCTGAGTATTTATCGGTTCATGTTTCTCTAGCTAGCGAATCTCAATTTGTTTACTGTACTTTAGTGAAAGTAAGAGTGTCAGGGCCTCGATTTTTGACCCTTCGCTTCGTTATCGAACGTATTCGCTTCGTATACTAAACAGATACGAAGCGTATACGTTCGATAACGAAGCGAAGGGTCAAAAATCGAGGCCCAGCCCCGTAGCACAGGAACGATAAAGTAGACTGTTTAAAAAGTGTAAAAGGATTCATCGTTCATTTCTAGGTATGGTATGTTAAACAGTAAATGGTTAAGTTCAATTAGTTACCACTATAAACAGCCCGGATTAACCGATAATAGTATGAAAGGTCCGGTTTCAGGTAAAATTTATTTTAGGCTTTATTATGGGAGTACCGTCTAGTCAGTGTTAATTGCAAAAGACCAACTCTGTCTACCTCGGTGGCTTATCGCTCCAGGTGGGTCTTAACAATGGGCCAGGTCAGATAAATTTAATAATATTTACGACCGCACTAATTGAATTCAAACCATTTGCTGTTGAACAAACTATATGCGTACGTTGATCACCTGAAAAACTTTAATTTTTCTTTAATCTTTTTCTTAAAAAAAGGTTTACGTGGTTAATCCGCCGAAACTTTGCACATCGTCGTCATTCGTATTATAGGAAATACTTTGATCTGTCTCCCTTTTCTGTTTCCTTCATGAGTATTGATGCGTCTTACCACTGTGAGCTATGTTCATTGTGGCAGGCATGTTTGCACATCTATAATTTGTCGAAACCCTGTTTTTGATGTATGTTTCATGTTCGTTTATCCTGGCGCTTAGTGGTCTCGCCTCGCAATTTCTCACACGTAGAAAATGTTACATTCACGGGGTATTTTGTAGATGCAGTTCGTTGACCTCTTCTGTGTGTTGTTCGGTTTCGTTTTCGACAGGATAGTTAATAAAACAATCTATACAATCAGATATATATCTCTGGAATACATAGTTGCTTCTAATGTGAGTTCTTCAACTATTTTTTCTGCTGTGTCGTGCATTATGTTATCTTCTTTTCTCCTTTTTATCTTATGGGCTTGAAAGTTGGGCTTAAGTATTGAACATGTTCCTTCCACCTTTTTAGAAGTTATGTTTTATTACCAAAACATTAGTAAAGAAGACCAAAGACGAATACTGACGGGTTTTCTGATCAAGAATGGAAGCCGACTACTACAGACTGCAAAGGCAAATAATATGGAGATTTATTAGAACGGAGAGAAAAGAAATAAGTGAAGTAACAGAAACCAACAACATAGATGTCGATACGTGGACCACTTATCTCACTCAATTAATAGCTCAACCATCTTAATGTTTAAAAAGGGTCGTAAAACGGTACCCGAAAACTACAGAGAAATAAACCTGCTTAGTACCGCTCTGAAATTGACCACAAAGTCATACCCACCAAAATAACCAACTAAATAGATCTAGCAGATGAACAACAAGGCATTAGATCCGGACGATCCCGTAACGTTGCAGTTTTTGTCGTCAGGCAAGTCATGTAAAAATCACTAGAATACAACATCCCGGCTTACTGTTGCTTCGTAGATCTGCAAAAGTCATTCGATCGTGTAGAGCTGAATGAAGTAATTCACCTGTTATATAAACGAAACGTACTGTCAGATGTTATCGAGACTATCGAAAACATATACAGCAGGAATAATATACAGGCCAGAACTAGTAACAAACCCATTGAGCCCAATGCTGTTTAACATTAGTGATGGGAAAAACCTACCGGTTATAACCTAAAACCGACTTTTTTAATTCGAAACAACCGGTTTTACCGGTTGTTTTTTGTCCCGGTTATACCCGGCTTTTTTTGTAATAACCGGTGAAAAACCGAATAAGTTACCTGTGGAAAAAAATTAATTTAGAGAAAAATTAAGAAATTTCTATCTATTTTAGATCTCAACCATATGTATTATAAATAATATGCGAAGTAATTAACCCAAACAACCATAATTCAACTTTTATTTACTAATAGAGAACTGGACGAAAGTGTCACATCAGGGTTTATGAAACAATTTTGGGAATATGTAGTTATACGATTAGGAATCTCCATTATGTAATTTTTAACCAATAAATAATTCTTAGGAAATAAAAGGAAGTTACTATACAAACGTATTAAAAAATATTACCTACTGAAATTTTTTGATGGCAATAGAGAAGTAAATAATAAATTGGTTTATCGAATTTATTTTTAAGTAAAATATAAGTCATTTTGATAGTTTTTTAAACTCGATAGATCCAAGGTACATTTCGGTAGATCGGTAGGATCATCACTTTTGGGAATATCGCAATTATTGACAACGCAATATACGCCGACGCCGTCTACAACGAGCGACGAATCAGAAATTGGGGTACTTTCGCCCATTTTTAGGGTAATTTGAAAGAGCCTGGGAAAATTTTTATAGGTTGAATTGGTTGGGGAATTTTTCAGGAGGAAAATTGAGCAAACTAAAGTGCAATATAAATGTAACATTATAACCTATTGAGTATTTGTTTTTGATCAAAAAAACCGAAAACTGGTTTTTGGAACAACCGGTTTTTTTGACCGGTTATAACCGCCAGGTTAAACGGCAAGTAAAAACAAGAATGTGTGTGTACTTTGTACGCACGTAAGAAGTTATACTTCTACTACATATTATGTGATTTTTAAGACTATACCAAAAATTTAAAAAAATAAAAGAATAAAACGCACACAAACACATTGAAAAATGCCACAAAGAAAAAATGATTTCTGGACGATAATAATTGTTGGCAAAAATTTTAAATACGCATTTGCTGAAAAAAAAATTATATAACAAATATACTTACAATCATAATATGCATAAAAAAATAAAACTTGCATCGGGAATTGAACCCTTGAATTTCGTGCCGCTTTGACTCGTAATCGAAGCGTAGACTCACTCGTCCAATCGCACATTATTTATCATGTGGAAAAATACGGTAACTGAACGTTTTACTGTTTGACAATTGTTTTGAAAATTATGTAGTTTTTTAAATTTTGTGGAAGAAAATATAAAAATATAACAAAACAGTAAGAAAACAATATATTAGATGAAGGTTGGTAGAACTTTTGTTGGTAATCAAATTAAGTATGTAAATCAAAGCATTACATACCTACTAGATAAATAAATCTACGCCAAAAAATCATAATTTAAAAATAAAAATCGAACCTAATTTGGGATTTCTCTCTAAAATCCGCATTCTTGAGAAAATAAATGTATGTATTTCAACCTAATCCAAATGTATAATTACAATATGATTATAATAAAAACTAGGTACTTACCAAATTAGAATGAGTTTTCCTTGTCCAAAATAGTCCAAAAGTCCAAAAATATAGGTATATGAAAACTATTTAAAAAGGCAGTATAACTATTAACTAACTTTTGTTTGTTGTTTCTTTTCACACAAATTTTAAAACGCAACAACCATAAATAATCTAACTACAGCTGTGCCACAGACACCATATTGAATAATTTTTGACATGTCATTTGAACATCCAATCAGAACAAAGTTATAATGCGCATGCGCCCGGTCGCTAGGTTTTCCCATATAAAAATTTACTCTCTATCGCCGGTAAAGAAGTATAACTTCAAAAACGGTATAACCGAAAACCGGTTTTTTGTTCAACAACCGCCATCCCTATTTAACATCATTACGAATGAAATTATTTATAAAGTCAAAAACCTGAGTATAGCGTACAGAGTGGGTGAAGAAATTATCTCTATTATGCTATGTAGATGATGCTATACTTATTGCAGAGGGTGAAGATGATCTTCATAGATTTTATATCAATTTACGATAACAGCAAGAAAGTTCCACATGATAATATTACCAAATAACACAAAAAGTATGATAATCTCTAAAGTCCTAATAAGGTGCAAGCTGGAAGGGGACAGAAAAAAATCCAGCATGAAAAAAGTATCAACTACCCGATGAGTTCTAATGCACAGTTATGGAGACACAGAAGCGGAAGTTGTTCAACAAGTAAACAAGGCCAACAGGATGTCTTAAACACACTATTTGGCGCAACACACATCTACGGACAGAAACAAAGGCCAAGATCTATGGGACAGTAGTTAGGCCAATTATGACTTACACTGTAGAAACAAGACCTGACATCACAAGGACAAAAAGACTGATGGAAACGTGTGAAATGAAAATAGTCCGAGATATCACAGAAATAGCATTATGGGATAGACAACGTAGCACAGACCTCAGGCAAAGCTGTAATATAGAGAATACAAATGACTGGACATTGAAAAAAAAAAGAATGGTATATCCATATAAGCAGAATGGGAGAAGGAAGACTCGTAAAGATAGCACGACATAGATCACCAAATGGCCGAAAGAGTATAGGAAGGCCAAGGAAGAGGTGGAGTGAAAACCTGGATATCTGATGAGGAGGTATCCGAAGATGGAACAGGCTCGAGCCTATTAAGAAAGCAGGAAGAAGAAGAAGAAGATGTTTTCAAATCATGTGCTAATAATAAATTATTGACAATAAAAAGGAAAAAATCTCTAATAGAAGCGGATACACACCTTTGGTTGAACAAAAATCAATAAGCTGTCACTTTTTACACTAGTTTCCCATCACAATATTAAAACGGAAAAAGTAATAAACATTCAAACTTTAACAAAAAATGTTTTAATTAAATTAACAAACGCTTTCAAATGCTTGCGTAGAACATACCTTCCACCTATGCCTTTATTTATTATTTTTCGCAGTGTGAAAGTCAGATCAAAGCAAATAGAATTCCAGAAAGTGGTCTGTGTTTCAAGCAGCAAATTCCTAAAGAATTCAAAATATTGTTCGTTTCGCTCTTCGGTCTTTGTAAATTGTGTTCGGTCTGGAAAAATTCTTTATGTTCCGTCGAAAAATATTTATACTTATTAAACTAATAAAATCTGTGAGCTTTCACAGTCAATTAGAGTTTATTTTTATGATTTTCGTTTCGAAATAAGAAGGAATTTAACGTAAAATGTCGTAATGCGATCAGAATTTGTAAGTGAATATTTTTAAGAGCCGAATTTAACAAAATAAGAAGTATGTTTTATGTTTATTTCCTGTCGCATGTATGATAATGTGTGTACAGTTTTGCTCTGTATTAGATCATATTAATTATTACTCTCATTGTCTTGTAAAGAAATAGATTATATTTTCTTCTTCTTCTTCTTCCTTTTTGTATGTAGGCTTTAAAGCCTGTTTTTTTTTCAATTTAGCCTCCTAAATTGTTTAAATTATCGCACCAACTTTTTCTTGGTCTGCCAATACTTCTCCGTCCATTTGGTGACTTATCTCGTGCTATTAGTACTATCCTATCCTCATCCTCTGCCATTCCACTAATGTGTTCGTTCCTCTCCTGTTTCCGTTTTGTCACCCATCCATTAATGTCTTGCACATTGCATGATCTTATGTTTTCGTTTCTCTTCCTATCCAACAGAGGTTTCCCTGATATTCGTCGAAGTATTTTCATATCTATTGTTTCTAGTAGTCGTCTCATTTTAGATGTGTCAGGTCTTGTCTCCGCCTTGTATGTCAATATAGGTCTAATTGCTATTTTATAGATTCTTGCTTTTGTATCTTGACTTAGGTGTTTGTTCTTCCAGATTATGTCATTAAGAGATCCCGCCACTTTACTTGCTTTTAAGCTTTGTTGTCGTACTTCCTCTTCAACATCTCCGTAACTGGTTATATCTATTCCCAGATATCTAAACCTTGCTTCCTGCTTTATTATTTTCCCATCAAGTTCGATTTTACATCGTAGTGGGTATTTAGATGTTGTCATACATTTGGTTTTTCCTGCTGATATTATCATATTGTATTTCTTGGCTGTTGTATTGACGATGTGTGTTAATCTTTGGAGATTGTCTTCTGGCTCGGTGATTACTGCGGCGTCGTCTGCATAACATAATATTTGGATTTCTTTGTTCCACATTATGTACCCACGATTAAATTTTTATGTCCAAATTTTTACATAATAAGTAGAAATCGGAATATACGCAACAGGAAATACAACAAATATGCACATAATAGTATATGCACAACATTGGGAAAAATATGCAATTTTTTTAAGAATATGCGTTATATGCAAATAAGCAGACACAATGCATGCATACACAATAATCTACAATGCCTTCTTGCCAGTTTTAAAAAGTCGTATTTTTATATAGATTAAACTGCAATAAGATTGAGATACAATCTTGAAATTTATTTATTTTATTATACACAAAATAATAATATTTTAAACAATACAGTAACCACAGATATTTATAGTAGATACGCAATTTCTCAAATTAATAGTGTTATAGTTTATTCTTATCCTTATCAAGATAACAATTGACAATAATTTGTTTTTCAAGATTTGAAATTAAAATATTATGCTCTCTATTTGTGTAAAAATGTCTAAATCGAAAAATTTATTGAGAACAGAAGTTATTGGTGAATTTTTAAATTTGTTTATGTTGGAAGGCAGTAGTTCAAGATCTGGTACAGGATCACCTTGATGAACTTTTGCAACTTTTTCCAAAATGGAACTTTTTCCAAACATGTTGCAATTTATTTCCTACAGATATGCCTACGTTTCCTTTAACCATTCGAATAGATTCCTTAACATCAATAATTCTCAAAGAGCTAGAAAATCTACTAATTTACAAAGAGCCAAATTTTGTTATTTAGTTTGTTTAAGTCCCCAATAAGAAATTTCAAGAAATTCGTCCGCATTCGTAAGAAGAATAAAAAGTGATTGTTGGTGACATTTTTGGAAAGAAATGGAATATGATTTTTATGGTCGGAGATAAAGGAGGAACAACAAAAATATAATATATTTTATATTCTAAATAGATTATATATTTTAGAAAAAAATACATAAATTGACTATCTAAAAAGACAAGTCTATATGGGGCCATTATTTTCAAGGTCTTCATTTTAATTCTGTATGCGTCGTTCCATACATATTATCCTCGTCCAGTGCTTTTTATCAAGGTCTGCCATTTTCCCTTTTTCTCTCGTTTTATTTTATTATTTAATGTTTGGTGGTGCCTAGGTAGCCTAGAAGTATGTTTAAAGTGGATTACAAAATTTGCCGGACATAGTGAAATAGTGACATAGAGACATAGTGACATAGTGCCAAAGATCAAGCCAGGTATATAAAAACATTTTAAAAAATACGCGCTAAGATTTTTATTTTTGGCATAAAAACGGTGCATCATAAGAAAATAAGGCAAGAGAGGTTGTGTCACAAATTAACCATGGAATTTAAAATAATTTTTAATTTGGGATATCACAGTGGCGTACTATTTTTTTCTTTAAAAAAATTCTGACCATTACCCGTATGCGCGCCAATGATGAATACAAAATTCTTATTTGTATGTCAAAAAATGAGCAATAGCCTCTCTCATAAAACCTACTAAATTTCATTTTCATAGCTTAACCGGTGTCAGAGTAAAAAATAAATTGACTGCTTGAAAAAAAAAATATCAACACCCCATATCTCGGAAACAAAGCATTTGCGGACTTATGTTTATAGAACAAACTGTCATTATTTTTTATGTAGAATTACCCCTTAAATTTTTACAGACTTATTTAGAAACACCCTGTATAAATTTCTGATTATTACTACTACTGAAAAAAACGATTTTTTGTTTCATTCTTGATTATTGATCTTAATATGACATAATAATGAGGTTATATTGTTGATAATAAAATAGAGCACCACATAGTAATCCATTTTTTTTTTATTTCAGGTAAGCATTTTTGTCCTTTCGTTCTCTTAAGAAATGATTTTAACACAGATTGAGTAAGTACCATTAAACCATTAATTTTGGTTAGGTAATAAAATTAGAGTTTTCTTATACTTAATGATTATAAAAATGTTTATATACAAGGTGTCCCAAAAGTAGTGGAATGGTCGAATATTTCGCGAACTAAATATCGGATCGAAAAACTGAAAAAAACGTGTTAAATCATTTTCAAAAATCTATCCAATGACACCAAACACCAACCCCCACTACACCCCCTGGGGGTGGGGTGTGGAGTAACTTTAAAATCTTAAATGGAAACCCCCAGTTTTTATTGGAGATTTTAATTCGTTACGTAAAAGTAAGCAACTTTTATTCAAGACATTGTTTTGGAACTGTGGATAGATGGCGCTATAATTGGGAAAAACGATTTATCCTGATACCATAGGTAAATTATAGAAACGGTATAGTATCTCACGAAATGCACTTCCAAATGAGAAACTAAAAAAGAGATTTTTAATCTTTTTTGAAAATCTTTCTAATAACACCAAACGTGACCCTCCAACCAAACCTCTGGAGGTGGGGTGGGAGTAACTTTAAAATATTAAATAGAGATTCGGATCCGTCATGAAAAATTAAGCAACATTTATTCGAAACATTTTTTAGAATTGTTAATAGATGGCGCTTTAATTTGAAAAATACGATTTATTAGCGCCACCTATCAAATATTTAAAAAAATGTTTCGAATAAATGTTGCTTAATTTTTACGATGAATCCGAATCTGCAATAAAAAGTGGAGGTTGCTATTTAATAAAGTTACCCCCCACCCCACCTCCAGGGGGTGGGTTGGAGGGTCATGTTTGGTGTTATTCGATAGGTTTTCGAAAAAGATTAAAAATCTGTTTTTTGGTTTCTCATTTGGAAGTGTATTTCGTGAGATATTAGAACGTTTCTATAAATCACCTATGGTATCAGGATAAATCGTTTTTCCCAATTATAGCGCCATCTATCTACAGTTCGAAAAAATGTCTTGAATAAAAGTTGCCTACTTTTACGTAACGAATCCAAATTTGCAAGAAAAACTGGGCATTTCTATTTGGGATTTAAAAGTTACCCCCCACCCCACCTCCAGGGGGTGTAGTGGGGATTGGTGTCATTGGATAGATTTTTGAAAATGATTGAACACGTATTTTTCTGTTTTTCGATACGATGTTTAGTTCGCGAAATATTCGACGGTTCCACTACTTTTGGGACACCCTATACAGGGTGTTTCAATAATAATTGTCCATATAGTAACTGGAGAAACCTTAGCACAAAATACGAAGATTTAAGCTAAAACACTTAAATAAAATGTGGTTCCTTACTGAGTTACAGGGTGTTTTATCTAAAAATTTAAAAATTATTTTTGCTCAGCATTTTAAAACTATTCGACGTATCCTTTGCATACTTGGCAGAAAGTATAGGTACTGTACAAACTACTAAATTACGTTAAACAAACGTTTCTGGCTATTACCAGAGGCGTACGACGGGGGAAAGTGAATGGTTGACCCTTTCCAAATTCTACGCCACTGGAGGCATTGCTATTTTAGTTCAATTTTTGGATTCTCCAATACTCTCTATGAAAATAATGTACTCCTCATTCGTAACGATAAAGTCATTAGTTTTCGAGATCTTTGAAGTTAAAAATGAAACGACACGGTTATTTTGATTAATGTATTGTGTCGCTTCATTTTTAATTTCAAATATCTCGAAAACTAATCATTTTATCGTTACGAATGAAGAGTATATTATTTACATAAAAAGTAATGGAAAATCAAAAAATTACACTAAAATAGCAATTTCGTTAGTTGCGTAGAATTTGGGAAGGGTCAACCAGCCACTATCCCCTGTCGTACGCCTCTGGTACTAGCTAGAAACGTTTATTTATCTTAATTTAGTAGGGTGTACAGTGCCTACACTTTTTGTCTAGTATGATAAGGATACGCCAAATAGTTTTAAAGTACTGGGTACAAATAATTTTTAAATTTTAATCATATGAATCATATCCTAAATTAATCAAAATAACTGTGCCGTTTCATATTTAACTTCAAATATCTCGAAAACTAATAACTTTATCGTTACCAATGAAAAGTATATTATTTACGTAGATAGTATTGGAGAATCTAAAAATGGCACTAAAATAGTAATTCCTCCAATGGCGTAGAATTTGAGAAGGGTCAACCATTCACTATCCCCTGTCGTACGCCTCTGGTAGTAGCTAGAAACGTTTGTTTATCATAATTTAGTAGGGTGTATAGGAGTCGCACTTTCTGCCAAGTATAAAAAGGATACGTCGAACAGTTTTAAAATGCTGAGCAAAAATAGTTTTTAAATTTTTAGATAAAACACCCTGTAACTCAGTAAGGAACCACATTTTATTTAAGTGTTTTAGGTTAAATCTTCGTATTTTCTGCTAAGGTTTGTCCAGTTACTATATGGACAATTATTAATGAAACAACTTGTATATACTGTATGGTATGGTTATCACTTCCTGAATACTTTACCGACCCCACTATTGTCTAATATTACGCAGACATGAAAAATTCTTACGACAAATCCAGGCTCTTTCCCTCCACTTTTGCTTGTATTATAAGGCTAAGTAGATGGTATTTCATTTATTCATTTATTAAGAATTACAATTCCTAGGGATTATAGCTAACGCCATGGCGTGTAAAATCCTATTCTTGGTGGAGGTGGATTACTCCTATGTCATTTATAGCTTGTGTCTTTGCTGTTCTTGTGACTATTTTCCATTTCTTCCTGTCCTTGCACTGAACTTTTCAGTCTTTCACATTCATTGCCCTTATGTCTTCTTCTACATCATCGAGCTATCTTCTTCTAGGTCTTCCTCTACACTTGGGCCATAGCGGTGTCCAGCTAGTTATCCTTCTCAATATATTATCTGATTATGGGCGTCTCTGTGTATGTCCTATCCACTCTAAGCGAAGAGTTTTTATGTATCTGACTATATTTTCTCTCTTTAATTCTTCTTCAATTTCGGCATTTGTTTTCATTCGTATTTCTCCCTCTCTTGATACATTATGTCCCAGTATTGTTCTCATTATTTTTCTTTTAAATTTTTAAATTCCAGAAGGGTATCTTTCTCTTTCTTGTTAATCGTTGTTGTTTCCATCCCATATGTAACAACAGGTCTTATTACGGTGTTATATATGTAGGTTCACCTTGGTTCTCTTTCTTAGGTTCTTGCTTCTCGACAGATTTATATTCATTCCATATATTTTTTTGCCTTTCATAATTCTTTCCTCTCTTCGAGAATTTCCGGTTTTCCCTATTGTTTCTCTCACGTAACTAAAGGTGGATACCAGAGGCGTGCGGTCCATGGAAGCGGGGGAAGCGCCGCTTCCCTATTTATTCGTCGATATAAGAAAATATATTATTAATTAATATTTAATAATAAAATTTTTCCCTAATCCAAATAATCTACATATTACCTAGCCAATAGGCATTGAAAAATATTAAAAATTAATCGCGTACGAACGAACTCAATATGCACACAATTCAACTATTTGGTCCACTCCTGGCAGAAGCGCATCTCAAAATCGCCGCTTGTCATGCAGTTGTCCCTTTTAAAATTGGTCAGGGTTCAATGACCGCAGCCACTAGTCGCGCGAATTTTGGTATGCCATGGAAGCGTTCGTCGTATCGCCTTCCCGAAAGTGAGATGCTCCGACTGTTACTGCTGCTAATGGGTGCATTAATGCATAAGGGGTGCTTAGGTATTACATACATTCGCTTAAAGAATATTTCGATTTAAATTTTTTGCAGAGATATTTCCTTTTACTGATCTTTTATTTGACATTTTACAGAAATCAAATGGTATTGCATTTTGTATAAGACAAATTGATGACTTTATTAATACGATAATTAAGAAAACGAGAGCAGTTTAAAAATATTTGCGATAAAACTGAACATATGGGTTTTGAACATGAAAGAAAAATAATGAAGATTGATAATTTCGGAGACAGAGAGACAGAGAAAACAGAGGAAACAAAGAGACTTTTGATAATATTCTACAACAAATGAATTCTAGCTTTCAAATTTTTAACGATTTAAAATTTGTAGAATTATATATAATCTTAATATTTCTAATTATAATTCATCAAAATTTCCCACAGAGGAATTTATGTCATTACGATTAAATAATGAAAATTTTTTGATATCCCAGCTTTGCATTCTCAGTTAAGTATCATTTATGAAACAACTGACATGAATGATAAAGAAATACCCAGAAATCTGGGATTTCTTTATAACTACTGGTTTAAACAAGTCGCTGTGTGAAGTGGTCAAGTTGTGTGAATTAGTACTACTAACTATCCCAGCCTCAAGTGCATCAGTTTGACGAAGTGTTGCAGTATTAAGATGCATTAAAAGTTTCAAATTAAGAGTTTAAAAGAAATTCAACAAGCGAAGACAGACTTTGAAAGTTAGCCCTATTATCCATTAAACAAGACTGCATTCAACAATTATCAGAAGTTGATAGGAGAATAGACCTCGAGTATAAATAAGTGTCATTTTAGTGAAAGTTGTGTGTTGTGGAAAATGCCTCGGAGTATATTTTTTTTAAATATGATTCTTCTTTAGAAAACCAAGCCCGGCGCGAGGACTCAAGGCCCGAGCTAGCAATACAGATCAATGATAGGTCACTAGTCACTAGAAATAGCGGGAATAGAGTGCCTCAGGCATTCACGCGTCACGGATTTAGTGTGTGAGTCCTTGTACTCAGGACGTCTCACATAATTAAGTACTTTGCTGATAGAGAGCCCCTGCGCATCAGAGTGTTATTAGGTGGAAAGTTGCTCGACCCTCGACCCTTAAGAAAATATTTTTATATCCTTATTGAATCGCTTCCCCTTTCGAAAAAGTCACCGCACACCACTGGTGGATACAGTTTCAAATGTAAATGTAATTCAAATGTAAAGATGATTCAGATTCGATTACAGAATAGGGCGTTTACTATAGTCTAGGCGCCAGAGGAGTCCCCGTGTCATATTCAATTCTGATGGACAAATTCAACGGTTTCTTATGGATTTTTGGCTGCTGATTACGAATTTCGAGGGGGATTTCCATCCGAGTGGTCAAAAAATTGTTATAAACAATTTAATTGTTTATAAATTGTTTATAAGGCTCTGGCTCATAAACTAAAAGAGATAAAAAAAATGTTTCAAATAAAATTTGTTCCTTAATAAAAACACGAAGAAAAAACCGTTTACTAAACTTAAATCGAACAGTTAGAACTCAAGATATTGTAGAATTAGTGCACAATGCAAATTGCAAATTGCAAAATAAGTATTTTTCGAAGCTTTATCGATCGTAACTCGGCTTCTACGTATGCAAATAAGTCTTAGAAGGTGTCGTTTTAAAGCCTAATTAACAGGCTTCCAAACAAAGTTTGTTAAATTACTTGATCTTCATTTGTTTTAAAGTTATACCCGTTTTAAGTTACAATTTTCTTAAAAATATTGTACATTCATTTGTTTATAAGGGTTTTAAGCAAATTTGAGCTATAAACATTTATACTTTAATGAACAATAATGAAAGAAAAACTCAAAAGGAACAATTTGAGGTTTGAAAATGTTCATAAGTTTATTTTTGGCCAAGATGTCGATATTTTAATGGCGTGCGCTATGAGGCGCAAGATCGGCTCACCGCGTAAAGGTTCACGCGCTAACTTCTCGATGCAAATTATAATTTCTATGTATACATACGTTATCTTCATTTTTTATTTTTGAAGATCCTAATAAAAGTTTATCATATAATTCTTATAATTAAATCATCATACTGTACCTCGTATCACCTTTCATTATATTTACATTGTCTTCTATTTTTTGCACTAAATGAGAAAAAAACATTAAAAACTAATATTTCAGAGGTATAACTAAAAAGTAAGTTGATATTATTTATTAATACTATTTTTACAAACATTTTTTTCTTGCATCTGCAAATCTGCATAGAGATATACAGGGAATATCAGCTTTTTTACATCTGCATAAGTTCTTAGCGAAATTTTAACAGTTACATGGTGGTACAAGTCTGTTCTTGTAGGCAGTAAAACTAAAACTTTTTGAAACTTCAGAGTCTAATTATCTATATGATATCCATATAAAGTGGATCTAGTTCTTTTGCAGCATCATCAAGTCCCGTCAATTGTGTGTATGCCGCCACATCATAAATGCTCGTTTTATATGCAATGATGATGCTGCAAAAGAACTCGATCCATTTTTATATGGATATCACATATTGGCTCATTTTCATGCGTAGAAGCCGAGTTACGATCGATAAAGCGTCGAAGAATACATACTTACTTGACTGTGAGCCAATCTTGCGCCTCATAGCGCGCCATTGAAATATCGACATCTTAGCCAAAAATAAACTTACGTGCATTTTCTAAGCTCAAATTGTTCCTTTTGAGTTGTTTTATCATTATTGTTAATTAAAGTATAAATGTTTATAGCTAAAGTTTGCTTGAAACCGTTATAAACAAATTAATGTACAATTTTTTTAAGAAACTTATAATTTCAAACAGGTATAACTTTAAAACAAATGAAGATCAAATAATTTAACAAACTTTGTTTGGAAGCCTCTTAATTAAGCTTTAAAAGGACACCTTATAAGGCTCATTTGCATGCGTAGTAGCCGAGTTACGATCGGTAAAGCTTCGAAAAATACTTATTTTGCAATTTGCAATTTGCATTGTGCACTAATTTTACAATATCTTGAGTTCTAGTTGGCGGATTTAAGTTTAGTAGACGGTTGTTTCCTCGTTTTTTATTAGGGAACAAATTTTATTTGAAACATTTTTTTAACTCTTTTAGTTTATGAGCCAGAGCCTTATAAACAATTTATAAACAATTCAATTGTTTATAACAATTTTTTGACCACTCGGATCGAAATCTCCCCTCGAAATTCGTAATCAGCAGCCCAAAATCCATAAGAAACCGTTAAGTTTGTCCATCAGAATTGAAAATGACACGATGACCTCTATTTGGCGCCTAGACTACTATGTGCTAAGGCGTATTCGAAATACGTATAATGGTAGGGGAGCCCAAGCGGGGATTTTTGCAGTTACTCAAGCGCGTCAGAAAATCATATATGGAGAGATCCTTGTATCCTGTAAATGTACCGCTACCTTATATTGGCTTTTAATGCTGGGGAGTTCGTTAAGGGGGATCCGAAAAAAAAGCTATCCTTAGAAAAAATCTAAATCGTCAGATTAAGATAAGGTAAGTTAAGTACAAGCAAAACAGTGTATATTTCAAAAATCTGACGATTTGAGCGAAGGAATTGGGTGAGTCCCAAAGTTTCACAAGAAAAAAACGAATATTTCGCGAATTGAATGACAGATCGAAAAAGTAAAAAATACTTACTCAATATGTTTCAAAAATCTATCGAATGATACCAAGCACCCCTTACCACGGAGAGGGGTAAGGGGTAAATTTAATATTTTAAATACGAATTCCGCGATATTTCGCGAAATGAACATCAGATCGAAAAACTGAAAAATACACATTCAATATTTTTGAAAAATGTATCGAATGGCACCAAACACGAACCCCAACGAAGGTGGGGTTGGGGGTTACTTTAAAATTTTAAAAGGGAGCCCCCATTTTTTATTGCAGATTAGGATTCCTTCAAAATAAGTAACTTTTATTCGAGACATATTTTCTAATTATGGATGGCGCTATAATCTAAAAAAGCGATTGTTGGAAATGGAAAATTAAATTAAAAAATGGAAAATCCCCACTACAATGGAAAACTTTACTTAACTTTTTTTGGTTTTAGGACCTACTCTTCACAACTCAATAGGTCCCCAAAGCGCTCGAGTGACTTCACATTTAGCATACTTGGCTCCTCTACCATAACACATAGTAGACGCCCTATACTGTAAGCAAGTCTGAATCATCGTTATTAGTTTATATTTTTATTCACTGTTGTGGGTATAAAAGGAACAAGTTCGCTAAAGATTATTATCACGATGAACGACAGGTCCTGAATGCAATAATTATAGATTCTCTTGTCGAGATTTTTACCACTCTGTTCTGCTCTATTTTTCCATTTTAAAAGCGCAGAGGATAAATATTTTTACTTACGATAAAGAAAAATTTATTTTTGAGTAAATGCATTTGAGCATATAAATATGCATTTGTATATTTTGAAAATTTGCAAATTTAGAAAAAATAGAATAAAATGTATATTGTTAGTAAAAGTAATGCATAAATATGCGCATATTTTGGTAATGTTGTGTTGCATATATTCCGCCCTCTAATGATAACTAACCGAACTGTTTAATTAGCTTATACAATGTTGCAAAAAATGGCTGCCATAGTTTAATCTAATCAAAAAATAGTCTTTCGCATTTATCGTTGTACATTTTTACCGATTACACTACAGGCACAAACTGGCTGCATGTTTCATTCAATTAGTATGAAATATCAAAAGAAATCCTATATATATTTTGCTTTTCTACCTTAACGAAATTAATGAGACCATCATGATGAAGTTTACCTTTGTTCATATCGCTACGGAGTTATTTGATGTGTATGTGTGTATTTCATTATATCCCTGCCTTTCACTCGGTGCAGTTTCATGCAATTAAAACTCTTTTTGGGCTTTCTGCTAAATTTGTTAATGGCGATGAGACCTCGTTTTGTCATTCGACGGTACATTGAGAAATATGACGGAAAATGTATGTGGCTTTTTGATTATTTAGTTTTTTAATATCCGTGTAGGATTTTATAACGTAATATTTGCTTTGTAACTGTATATGACGGTCCTTTTCAATTATTCATTTAATAGTGTTCCTAATGAAATTAAAATTAAAGGACAAAGGAATTACAATAAATATAATAAAGGAAGATAATAATTGTACAAACATGTTTGAGATATGAAAGTATTAAAATATTTACTGAAAGCGTTTTTGTGCATGTCAATTTGCCTTTAAACCTCTTTCTACCAAGTTTCACTATTACATAGTAATTATATCGCACCCTCAGTGCAAGACTGCAGTAAGTCAAAATAAGTAAGTTTCGAGATAAAGACGATTTTGTTTATTTTCGTGCTAATATCGGTGAAATAAGACACAAATTTTAAGAAAAATTAACATTTAATTATGATTTTGCATGCTTTTTATCCTATATTACGTTAACCAAAATAGAAATTTAAATAAAATAATATTAACGCAAAAAAAATTAGGAATTTCAAAGTTACAACACTTTTGCACGGAAATAGTACATTGTTTACCGGGTAGGAAAAGCTTAACATTCCTGGACGACTGTGAAGATTGCTAAGTCGAGGCGCAAGCCGAGACTTAGCAACACAGAGTCCAGGAATGTGGCTTTTCCTACGAGGTAAACATACTATTTTTCCGCAAATCGTTTAAAATTCGACAGATATTGATTGATTTAAAAAAAAACGCGATAATTTTATTCCCAAATAAATGGTGCTTTGAAATTCCTAATAAAATTACTTGGGTTACTATGGAAACGTATTGAGGTTGAATTTATGTAGAACACTAACAACTGTACGGAAATATCATTTCCTTACAGTAAGGAAATGACATTTCCTTACAGTAAGGAAGTCCTGACTTTTTCTTCAAGAAATTTTGACAGGAATGTCAAAATTTCCTGGCGATTTGCGGAAAAAATTGTTAATCACTACACATTTAGTATTAGAATTTCAAAGTTACAACAGTTTTGCACGTAGAAAATTGTAAAAAGCGTAGACACAATTACTTTTACAGTAAAACCTGTGTTACCGGCCACCTGCCAACAACGGCCACCTGTACTAACGGCCAGTTTAAAAATTACCCAAACCAATTATTTACAGTAAAACCTGTGTTAACGGCCACCTGTCAAAACCGGCCACATGAACAAGCCGGCCAGCTTGAAAGTTCCCCAAACCAAAATTTTTGGACTACAAAACCTGGTATTAGCGGCCACCTTTTTATATCGGCCAATAGTTCTGTCATTTTTAGTGACCGTTATTGACAGGTTTTACTGTATATCTAGACTGCAAAAACTGGCATTAATATCGGCCAATAGTTCTTTCATTTTTAGTGGCCGTTGCTGACAGGTTTTACCGTAGTTGGTGTCCTCTTCTCGTACATCATCTTGTGCCAAACTATTTTTATAAAAACTATGGTGGCCTTCTGGTATCATACCCGAATGGCATAAGTATACCAAATCTTTTTTTTGGCCATTTGAATTTTTATATAGCCAATTTTTGAATAGCCAAAAATTCAAATGGCCAAAAAAAAGATTTGGTATACTTATGCCATTCGGGTATGATACCAGAAGCCCACCATAGTTTTTATAAAAATATTTTGGCGCAAGATGATGTACGAGAAGAGGACAACAACTCCGGTAAAACCTGTCAGCAACGGCCACTAAAAATGAAAGAACTATTGGCCGATATAGAAAGGTGGCCGGTAATGCCAGTTTTTGTAGTCTAGATATACAGTAAAACCTGTCAATAACGGTCACTAAAAATGACAGAACTATTGGCCGATATAAAAAGGAGGCCGCTAATACCACGTTTTGTAGTCTAAAAATTTTGGTTTGGGGAACTTTGAAGCTGGCCGGCTAGTTCATGTGGCCGGTTTTGACAAGTGGCCGTTAACACAGGTTTTACTGTACATAATTGGTTTGGGTAATTTTTAAACTGGCCGTTAGTACAGCTGGTCGTTATTGGCAGGTGGCCGGTAACACAGGTTTTACTGTAAAAGTAATTGTGTCTACGCTTTTTACAATTTTCTCCGTGCAAAACTGTTGTAACTTTGAAATTCTAATACTAAATGTGTAGTGATTAACAATTTTTTCCGTGCAAAAGTGTTGTAACTTTGAAATTCCTAATTTTTTTTGCGTTCATATTATTTTGTATAACAATGTAGTAGTAAGCAGGCGTAAAATTTCATTAAGGGGGTGGGCGCAAAATTTTTCACTGATGCTATTCATATGCATTAATTTTTTTCGAATCCTGAGAAAACTTAGGATTTTTGAAAAATTTAAACGCAGAATGAAAGAGTACAGTATTACGGAGGGCCGATAGTTCATGATAACTTCTATAATGTTTATTTTGATAAGTTACAGAGGTGAAAATATAGAGAAAATTAAGTGTGATTTTTTAATTTCAAATATCTCATCTAAAAGAAATTTTTGTTTATTCTAAGGGCCTTTCGACCCTCAGTAATATTGTAATCTTTCATTATACGTTTAAATTTTTTAAAAATATTTATTAGTTTTTCCAGGATTCGAAAAAAATGAACACCATGTCCGTTGTGATATTATATTTAAACATTCGCTATCTTTGTCATACAGGGCGCTCAGTCGAACATAATGTGCTGACAAGACTGACAATTTTAAATATTTGACACGGGCGGCGTCACAAATATTTTGAGTTGTTTATTAAATATTATTGATAGTGTATTTGATAAATAATTGATTAAGATGTGAAATTAATAAAAAGTTGTTTATTGTTTATTATTTACAGAAGATTTAAGCAGAAAATACACCAGGATATATTCTGTGATCCAAGTATTTTGTTGTTAAAAATGTTCAAAATTTATATAACCTTTCCGTAGTAACAATATATTATTAAATAAATCACTTTATCACTTTTCCTCATTTCTAGATTAAGTAATAGTTTTTATTGTATAGTAAAAATTATTGTAATAACTAAATACATAGCTAGTGAAAAAATAATCCTATAATTTAAGCGATTACACCAGTAGGTAACGGTTATCCAAGAACATTCAAAAACTAAACGAAAATCTCTATAAGGATAATGACAATGTGTTTGTCAACTTAATACTAATGTTTACATTTGCAGTTTCCATAAAAGTGATAATTTTACTATACGTAAATTGCCGTGTAAAGAGAGAAAAAGTAGAGAGAGCTCCGTAAAATATTTGCGCCTACACTCTTAACGCACATATAGTAGTAACACCCTATAAGAAGTAGTCGCTTCTGTCTGCACTTCCCAAGAGTAACGCACCCTTTTTAAATAGGTGTAACTAGGTGTGTCGGTACGGTCAAATTTATAAGAGTATCCCAAAAAATGCGAGTGTAATATCCAGGGAGAAATGTGACAACACTGCCTCACACATAAAGTCTTCCTCTCTCTTACCCTATCAATTTCGCCTCTCTGCCTTGCTGTGTCGGCCTAGCAGCGTTCGAAGATGGAGGTCCCGGTCAATGTTACCGCCAATGTGAAATTCATTCCATGATTGTATTCTATGTGAAATTTTATAAATGCAAAATGGATTTCATCTATTGACATTCATCGTCAGTTAATTGGGGCAGTGGAACATCGAGAACATGCAAAATGAGGAAATCCGAGGAAATTACGAACAGGAAATCAAACAGCATCTAAATACAGTAGACCAGAGCAATGATGTGGAAAGGCTATGGTAACAAATGGAAAATTCAATTACGGAGTCGGCAGAACTAATAATAGGGAAAAGCAGGAAGAGAACAAGTAAATGGTTTGATAGAGAATGCCAAGAAAAACTACAAGACAGACAGAAAAAGCAAAACATTATGCTTCAACAAGAAATAACAGAAAGTAAAGAAAATTATGTATCTTCACGCCGAGAAACAAGAAAATTAATCAGAGAGAAAAAAAGGAAATACGAACAACAGCAATATGAAGAAATGGAAAGGAATAGACAACAGTCAAATAGTCGAGCATTTTACAAATCAATGTCAAACGAAAAGAAAGGTTTCAGACCTAGATGCGTGTCTGTACTCAGAAAAATTGATGAATTAATAATCAACGAAGAGGAACTGCTCCAAACATGGCAAGACTATTTCAGCAATTAACATACATCAAGAGGAAGAACATGGAGAAGATATATATCTTGGAGTAGACCTACCGGTAGAAGACCCAAACATAGACGAAACATTGCAAGCAATTAACAAATTAAAGAACGGAAAAGCTCCAGGCTCCGATAATATACCGTCTAAGTTCCTTAACTACGGAGGAGAAACTTTACATAGACAAATACACAAACTAATAACACTTATATGGAAAGAAGAGAAAATACCAACAAAATTGCACGAAAGTGTAATAATTGCCATCCATAACAAAGGACACAAAACCAAGTGCTCCAATTATAGAGGCATCTTCTTACTTAATACGGCGTATAAAATCTTATCTAACATCCTATTAAGTAGGCTAACACCGTTTGTAGAAGATTTAATAGGGAAATACCAAGCCGGCTTCAGATAAAATAGATCGACCATAGACCAGATTTTACTCTAAGGCAGCTGCTTGAAAAAGGATGGGAATTCAATAGAACTATCCATAATCTCTTCATAGCTTTCAGACAAGAGTACGATAGCATTAAAAGGAGTCAGATGTGGAATGCAATGGCAGAACTTTCAGTTCCAAAAAAACTTATCCAGCTTGTTAAGATATATGTAAATGGCTGTAGATCCAGAGTTCGTATAGGTAGTAAACTCTCAAAATCATTCGAAATAAGCAGTGGCCTGAAACAAGAAGATGCGCTGTCACCTCTCTTTTTTAATATAATCCTGGAGAAAGTAGTAAGAACAGCACTTTAGAACAGAATTATTGACAGTAAATGGACCAAAATTACTACTAGCATACGCGGATGATATTGACATTGTGGAAAACACAGTCACCAATTTGAATGAAACTTTTAATAAATTGGAGGTAGAGGCAAAGAAAACTGGTTTAAGGATAAATGAAGCGAAAACCAAATACATGTGCATCAACAGACAAAAGGGACGAGATAGAATAGCGCAAAATGTTACGATAGACCCATATAACTTTGAAAGGGTGGAGTGTTTTAAATACCTCGGAGCAACAATCACTGCAGATAACGATATCACGGAAGAGATTAAAGGCAGAATTCAGGCAGGTAACAGATGTATGTATAGCCTCCACAATACTATTAAATCTAAGAGCCTAACACGAGCATCAAAGATCAGAATATATAAAACAGTGATTAGACCGGTGCTCATGTATGGGTGTGAGACGTGGACTCTGACCAAAGCAAATGAAAGAAAACTTAGATGTTTTAAGAGAAAAGTCCTCAGAAAAATATTTGGACCTTATCACGACCCTAATCTGAGCTCAAGCAGACGTATAGGGCGAGCGACATAGTCCAAGAAATTAAATCTCAGCGTCTAAGATGGGATGGGCTGGCCATGTCCATGGACTCCCTAATAACCGCCTTGCCAAACTGATCTGGGAGGAAGCTCCCACAGGAAGAAGGCCCTTACGACACCCACGAATGCGATTAAGAGACAATATAATATGGTCAGATCTAAGAACAATGAGGCTATCCACTGAGCCAACTATCATGGACGACCGTTCGAGATGGAAGTGAGTTGTGCAGTCAGCCAAGACCAACTCCAGGTTGTAGTGCTACTAGAAGAAGAAGAAGAAGAAGTCAGTTAATCGAAGTTTATGGGAAAAAAGTGCGTATCTGTTCAACATGTTCGCAATTGGTGTTAGTCCAGAAAGCCACTGCGCATCCGCTAGGAAAAATATTCTGATTCGGATTTTTTGCAAAATCTTACTCAAAATGGACTCTTTTAACAAATTTGCATGTTGCCAGGACCAAAAGGTGGTCAAAAATTTTTTAAACTTTTTTTTTCCTAAAATTATTTTTTTTGCATCGAAAAAAGTTTTTTTAGATTTTTTGGATCATTCCAAACAGAAAAGGTCTTTAGTGACTTTTCTCTAAAAATGATAGTTTTTGACATATAAGCGATTAAAAATTGAAAAATTGCGAAATCGGCCATTTTTAACCCTCAAAAACTATGTGAAAAGCTGAAAATTTGAATGTTGCCAAGGTAGGTAGATATTCTTTAAACACCGATTGATGAAATCCCGAAGAGTTTTTTGCAATAAAATATTCAAAACTCATTTGTTTTTTAATTGCTAATCGGCGTGCGCGACACTATTTTCCACCGACAGTATGGTGCAAATGAAAGGAATAAATTTGTTATTTCGTAAACCGGCGACTGTAAGGAAAAATTCCGAAACAGGTCGATTTTTATTTTTAAGTTATGATATTGTGGCATATATGGTATACTAGTGACGTCATCCGTCTGGGCGTGATGACGTAATCGATGGCGCGTGGTAGCTCATTTGAAAGGTTCTTCAATTATCTATTCAGTAATGTAAACATTTACATAATTATTAATACTTTCTACTTCGTTTTTTGTCAAACAATTTAATTTAATAAAAATTTTTTGACACCCTGTATAAATAATTATGTAAATGTTTATATTACTGAATAGAGAATTGAAGAACGTTTCAAATGAGCTAGCACACGGCCCCTATTCTCATTTAAAAAAAATCATCGATTACGTCATCACGTCCAGATGGATGACATCACTAGTATACCATATATGCCACAATATCATAACTTAACAATAAAAATCGACCTGTTTCGGGGATTTTTCATTAAAGTCGCCGGTTAACGAAATAACGAATTTATTCCATTCATTTGCACCATACTCTCGGTGGAAAATAGTGTCGCGCACGCTTGATTAGCAATTAAAAAACAAAGGAGTTTTGAATATTGTATTGCAAAAAACTCTTCGGGATTTCATCAACCGATGTTTAAAGAATATGTACGTCCCTTGGCAACATTCAAATTTTCAGTTTTTCACATAGTTTTTGAGGGTTAAAAATTGCCGGTTTCGCAATTTTTCAATTTTTAATCGCTTATATGTCAAAAACTATCATTTTTAGAGAAAAGTCACTAAAGACCTTTTCTGTTTGGAATGATCCAAAAAACCTAAAAAAACTTTTTCCATGCAAAAAAAATGAATTTTAGGAAAAAAACAAAAAAAAACGTTTAAAAAATTTTTGACCACCTTTTGGTCCTGGCAACATGCAAATTTGTTAAAAGGAGTCCTTTTTGAGTAAGATTGTGCAAAAAATCCCAATTAGAATATTTTTCCCAGCGGATGCGCAGTGGCTTTCTGGACTATGTAGAGAATTCAGGGAATCACGATGAATCTGAAGGCTTTCCACTCCGGACTTTTGCGATATTTTCGGACAATTTGCGAACATGTTAAAGAGATATGCACTTTTACCCATAAACTTTGATAAACTGACAATGAATGTCAATAGGTGAAATGCATTTTACATTTTAAAAAACGGATCACAGCATGATTTTCACATTGGTGGTAACAGCGATCCTGACCTCCATCTTCGAAGGCTGCTAGGCCGACACTGAGCTATGCATGTAGGTGAAACGGGTGGGATGAGATAGAGGGAGGTTGATGTGTAAGGCAGTGTTGCCAGATTTCTTCCAGCATGTCGCATTCTTTCTCAACGGCATAGGGAATCTTTTTTACGAATGAGCCTCGTATAAAATATTAGTAGTTTTTCTTTAAACTATTTCACAAATATCTCCATATTCACGATATCGTGATAATCGACTCATTTTTATTTTGACTTAAACAGAAAATCCTATCCATCAATAAAACCATGTTTTCCATCCGCATACAATATAATAAATATGTCTCCTTCTCTCAATATCGGTATGTTTTATGGATTTTATGCTTTCGTCCTGTCAAATATGTTTTATTCCATATCACCGTCTCTACAGAAACATGTTATTTCTTTTTACGAATTTTATATTATAATGTCTTGAGTTTTAAACTTACAACCGTCAGGAAGATCTTTAGTCTTTAGAGTCTAGCTTATAATGTGTGACCTCTACTTCTGTATTTACATTTTTTCTGTTTTTCAAAACTATCTTGACTTTTGTCGCAAAGGGCCTGCATTGGCTTTTTCAGCAGTAAAATAAGTGTTTAAATAGAATATTATTTGACTTAGTATATCTAAAACACATCGTGCCATTTTCGCTGTCAATACGTAAACAAAGTCTTTCCAACCACAAGTAATACTATGAGAAACTTATTAGGATACCATTAATTTGCAACCCGTTTGTGAGTATCGCTAAAATAAGGTTTCTCCTTAGTTTCTCCGAATGGTCAAAACTCAATAATAGGAGAACTAGGGAACCCTCCGACTAACGGTCGTCCTGTAAGGCTAGAAATTTGTATAATAATAACTCATAGCACACCAAGGCTAAAAAGCATGACCTGGCAGGCATCAGCCCTGCACGTGTATCTACCAGGTGAATCGAAAAGTGCATAGTTTTGGGGTAAAATAAACTATCTCCTGTAATGTTTAAATTTAAGTATGTGTTTGAGTAAGTGATTTAAAAGAATTTCGTAGAAAAAATTTTTGCGAAACCAGGTTCTTGGAAATTAAATAAGCTTCAATTTCATATTGAACCATCTCTTCGTATGTCTGATGCTAATCTTTCTATTCTGAAGGAAAGGCCATTTTTTCCAAACTACAAAACTTCGTTATTCGCGTTTAACTCCATTTTTTTTTAAACTAATCATTCTAAGCCGGTCAAACTTCTAAAACCTATTAGTAGTACATGAATAAAGAAGACCAAATAAGGTCAATGACGAATTTTAATTAGGTTGGTGATTAGGGGATGGCTTTCGATCACTTTTTCGCTGAAAAAAATAGGGACTGACATTATTTTTATTATAAGTCACCTAATTTTTAAGCTAGAGATTTTTTTTATTTCTGCAGATAGATATTTTTAAGTATTTTAAATTAGTTTAAACAAGCTATCCTCAAAAAATGCATAGTTTTCCCATTTTTTGAATTTTAAACTACAATATTTTGCATATGACGAAGAAGAGCTAACATATAATAAAGTATAGCTCGATTACTATTGGTCAAAAAGAAAATTAAAAAAAAAACTGTTTTGTTCATTTTTTCAAAAGGTACATCTTTGTTAAGTGAAGTTGTTTTGATAAAACGAAAACTTTTGGAGTTATTAGCAGAAAACTTATTAAAAACATTGATTTTTTCGATGAGATTCGATAGCAAATAAATCTAAAACTATTAATTTTATCAAAATAATGTATATAACGCTTTTTGCTTAGAATGAATGTCTTACCAACTTTTGTGGTCAAAATATAATAAATATTTCCTCCTTCGAGATGGGGTGGCAACCACCCCCATGATAAAAGAGCTTTTCGGCATCATATAGATTTTGAAAACTACTAGATTTGTTGTAAAAGGTATATTTTAAAATACCCTAGATAAGGGTCACAATAAGACAAAACGTTTTTGGGATTAAGAAATCCATCATCAGTGTTCTTAAAGCCAAAAAATAGCACCACCATAGAGCCACCAAAATGTGTTGAGTAAAAACCCTTTAAATGTAAACGAATATGTTATATTACATATTTATATAAAATTTAAATGATGTTTTAGATATGCCTGGATGATACCCAAGGCAACAAAGGCAGTTCCCTGTGTTGCCTTTTTGCATAGAAATTGAGTCATATTTCTGAGCTCGGTAACTTTTCAATGGTATAACCGATTTTCAAAATTAGATATGCGTTCGAAAGGTAATGATCAGTACTATCAGTAGCCGCAAAGGTCGGACTTAAATTTTTGGAAATTTTGAGAATTTTGGGGACAAGAACGAAAAACAGACCCTAAATATGAAGGGCCGTAAAATCCACACCCTTGGACCAAAATGGATGGTTGACATATGTATGAGTGAGTCTTTTCCCGAAATTTAAGATGCGATTTGGCCCAATTTTCAATTCTGTCAGATTTATAAAATCTAAAATTTCGTGTATATATAGTGTCGCGTGTAGGGGGGTTGTGCGCCACTGGCGAGAACTGCCGTTCTCTTGGGACTAATATTAAAAGTGACATTCGTCACATGAACTTAACTTCAGCCCGTGAGTAACGACCCGTGAGTAATCAAGTATTACTCACGGGTAAAGTAATGGGTTAATGTTATTATCTATTCAAAAATAGTGAGTAATGAGCATTTTATTAAACGGTCGTAAAAATAATAATTTATTTTGTATCGATCACATGTACAAAAAAAACAAATAAAAATACACTTATTATATTGTGATGATTGGCATTTTTAATTAGTACATTGGCAATGCGGCAAATGCGGTATGTCATTAACCAATAAACGATATATTAACGGTATATAAACGATATATTTTGTTGTAAAACGTGTTTTATAAAAGATTTCTAGGAGACCATCTGTGTACCTACGACCGTAAAGTTTTGTTGCGGTATCAAGTACCGCATGTAAGTGTTTACTTTTCAGTATTCTTTAGCTATGAGTATGGCAGCAAATTCATGCAGTTGTTCTTCCTTCAACTGGAAACCAATGTTTTACTATTTTTGAGTTGGGAATACTCAACTTTTTTGTAATTCAATTTATACCCCAGGCTGTGGGTGAAAAAATGTGATATAATTCAGGAATTTTTGAAACCTATCAGGTGTTGTATAGGACGATGCCAGGAATAACTTCTACTAAAATGTGACCAAAATATTGTGAGCTTTTTTTGTTATTGCGATTTTCATTTATTAAATTTGCAATTTTTAAAGATTTTTAAGTTTGCAGCTTAGGATATTGATTCTAGAGAAAATATTTTTAATATAAAGTTGTAGTAAAATAAAAAACCTACAATTTGAGCTATGGTAAGTTTAATTTCGTTTATTGGTTATTGCAAAACAACCCGCGAAAGGTCCAAAGTGGCCGTTTTTTACAATTGCGGTATTTATTGTACAAATAATTTTTTTTATTTTTTAAAGCTTTAAAATGAAGATGTTTCAATTCCAAATATAAAAAAAATTGTAAGGATGGATTAACGAATTTGTTGCTTAGATATTATAAATTGTTTATCCCAAGAGGTCAAATGTCGAAGGCTATAACTTTTTGAAAAAAAATCGTAGAGAGTTGGTGAAACATCCAATCTCCTTCTAAAGAGTTACATTTTCATACTCTCATGTAAATAAATGCGTAAAACATTTTTAAACCTCTAATTTTTGGGTTTGAAAATAAGGGGGCAATTTCGTTATAAACATGTAGAGCTGAAGCGGTCCTGTACATCCTGTGAGTTTTTAACTTACAGATTATTGTTGCTGAAGTCGAACCGAAGATTTATAAAAAAATTAAAAATTTTTACGACCAACTGAAGCCGAGCTAAATGTTGGGTTTGAAAATAAGGGGGCAAATTTCGTTATAAACATTTAGAGCTGAAGCGGCCCTGTACATCCTATGAGTTTCTAACTTACAGATTATTGTTGCTGATGACGAAACGAAGATTTATAAAAAAAGTAAACATTTTTTACAATCAACTGAAGCCGAGATAATTGTTTCTTTTTTCTTAAATCGTAGTGCCTTTATTTATAACAATTAAGAAATTATTTTACAGTCATTGACTAAGGAAAGACTTATATTATCTTAAAATAAAAATTATTATAAAATATAGTTACATATAATTATTAAAAACTATTTGTAAAATCGGTGCTTTTGCGAGCGGCCGAATTTTGCAAATCGCCCGGCTCGCTTCAAATCCGCGCGCTCGGAAAATTTTTACGTAACTTGTATTAAATTTTGACCGAAAACAATTTAATAATATTACCATTATAATATTCAGTCTATTTACCACTGTACTTGTTTTTCTTGATAAAATTTTATATGTGAAATCTCATTTCTGAAGAAATAATATTACAAAAATGATACATATATATGAAATATATAACTATATTTTTAATTTTTTATTGTTATATAAATATAATAATAATAATGTTACTTCTTATTAGACAATATAAAACTTTTTCTTCTTGTAGTAACTATCCGTTTTGGATGTTCTCGACCATCATGGCAATTTGGCAAACCCCATTTGGAAACTGAGAACCAAGAAGGCAAAGGATTACCTTGCTAGAAAATTTACTTACGTCGTTCAACACAACAACTACAAATCTTTTTAAAGCAGCAGTACCGATTTAGTGAGCAAGTACAGATTGCCATGATTGTCGTTAACATCCAAAACGGATAGTCACTACAAGAAGAAAAAGTTTTATATTGTATAATAAGAAGTAACATTATTATTATTATATTTATAAAACAATGAAAAAATTTAAAATACAGTTATATATTTCATATAATGTATCATTTTTGTAATATTATTTCTTCAGAAATGAGATTTCACATATAAAAGTTTATCAAGAAAAACAAATACAGTGGTAAATAGATTGTATATTATAATGGTAATATTATTAAATTGTTTTCGGTCAAAATTTAATACAAGTTACGTAATAATTTTCCGAGAGCGCGGATTTGAAACGAGCCAGGCGATTTGCAAAATTCGGCCGCTCGCAAAAGCACCGATTTTAAAAATAATTTTTTAATAATTAAATTTAACTATATTTTATAATAATTTTTATTTTAAGATAATATAAGTCATTATTTAGTCAATGACTGTTTTTTACTGTTTTTTGACGGTCAAAAAAAAATATTTTTTTAATTGCTATGAATAAAGGCACTACGATTTAAGAAAAAAGAAACAATTATCTCGGCTTCAGTTGGTTGTAGAAATTTTTTATTTTTTTATAAATCTTCGTTTCGTCTTCAGCAACAATAATCTGTAAGTTAGAAACTCATAGGATGTATAGGGCCGCTTCAGCTCTAAATGTTTATAACGAAATTTGCCCCCTTATTTCCAAACCCAACATTTAGCTCGGCTTCAGTTGGTCGTAGAAATTTTTAATTTTTTTATAAATCTTCGTTTCGTCTTCAGCAACAATAATCTGTAAGTTAAAAACTCATAGGATGTACAAGGCCGCTTCAGCTCTAAATGTTTATAACGAAATTGCCCCCTTTTAAAAATTAGAGGTTTAAAAATGTTTTACTAATTTATTTACATCAGAATATGAAAATATAACTCTTTAGAAGGAGATCGGATGTTTCACCAACTCTCTACGATTTTTTTTTCAAAAAGTTATAGCCTTCGACATTTGACCTATTGGGATAAACGATTTATAATATCTAAGCAACAAATTCGTTAATCCGGCCTTACAATTTTTTTTATGTTTGGAATTTAAAGATCTTCATTTTAAAGCTTTATAAAATAAAAAAAATATTTGTACAATAAATAACGCAATTGTAAAAAACGGCCATTTTGGACCTTTCGCAGGCTGTTTTGCAATAACCAATAAACGAAATTAAACCTACCATAGCTCAAATTGTAGGTTTTTTAATTTACTACAACTTTCTATTAAAAAGTTTTTTTCTAGAATCAATATCCTAAGCTGCAAAATTAAAAATCTTTAAAAATTGCAAATTTAACAAATGAAAATCGCAATAACAAAAAAAGCTCACAATATTTTTGGTCACATTTTAGTAGAAGTTATTCCTGGCATCATCCTTTACAACACCTGATAGTTTCAAAAATTCCTGAATTATATCCCGAAATCGACCTATTTTTCACCCACAGCCTGGCGTATTATAGATTTTGTAAGATCCTCCACCATTTTTGTAAATATGCATGCATTCATAATTTTCTTGAAAAAATAATAGTTCAGACCAATAAGGAAAAAAATATCCTGTTGGTGACACAACCCTCTCCAGGCCCAAACCAAATTTTTTGAGTAGTAAGGATATCTATAATATTAACCTATATGTTTCCTGCAGCCGATTTTGATGTTATACATAGTTATAAACAAAAGAAGATCAAAAAACGGTAAATTTTCGCTTTTTTCGTCTATTACCAAAAAGTTAAGCATTTTAAACAAATTTGAGAGTAAAATACTCCTAAATTGTATAAAAAAACTTCAATATGGCGCTCGTTGAATATGTCTATCCTTATTGGTTGCTTAGAAAATTGCAAAATAAATCATAAATTTTAAGTTTTTATAAATATTCATAACTTATGTAAAAATTAACTGAGAACCTTCTGATTACATGAAAAGCTGAGACTTCTGGTGCTTAAATCGTATCCTAAATTTTAAACGAATTGGTATAATAGTTTAAAAGATATATAATTTGTTTATCCCAAATTAATTTGTGTTTGCAACAGTATAAGTCAGAAAATGATGAAGTTACAGTAATACTTTGGATAGTTTATGAAAGAAGAATATTTAAACTATTAATTTAATTTAAAAGAATGACAAAAAATAATTCTAAATATTGCAAAATTATTTTGCAAAAACATGTGAATTAAAAAAGGGAGGTTTTAAAAAGGGAATTAAAAAAAGGGAGTAACGGTTAAAAAGGTATTCTAATTGTTTATAAGTAAGCAAAAAATCGACATGTTTTTACAAAATAATTTTACACTGTTTAAAATTACTTTTTGTCATTTTTTTTTAATTAAGTTTATAGCATAAATGTTCTTTCATAAACTGTCCGAAGTAATACTGTAACCTCATATTTTCCCACTTATAGTGTTGCAAAAAAAATGAATTTGGGATAAACAATTTAAATAACTATTAAACTATTTGACTAATTGCTTTGAAATTTAAAATATAATTTAATCACCAGGTGTCTCAGCATTCCATGTAATAAGAAGGTTCTAACTTAATTTTTATCTAAGTTTTTTTATAAATATTATTAATGGTTATTAATATAGATGTCCATACTACTCAAAAAATTTGGTTTCGGCCTGGAGGGGGATGTGTCACGAGAAACATCTCATTTCTCTGGACTATAAAGTTTATTTTATTTGGAGCAGTACTTTATTCAATAGCAGTGTAAAGAATCATTCCGTAGTTGATGTAAAACAAATAGAGTGATATGAGACAAATTCATATTAAAAGCAAAGGAGATTAGGTAACGGTATGACATATCGAATAAGCTCCGGTTGCTCTTTAAAACCTTGATGTTAATTGTTTAAACTTCCAATTTAGGCACTTATCAACCTCAAAAGTTACCTTGAGTTTTCAAGACTCGAAAATGCCCATTTTCGAATTTTTCAAATTTTAAATTGCTTACAACGACCGGAGCTAAAAGATTGATAGGAGACCTTTAAAATGACCCACAAATTGTCCTGGAAACAAAAAGTTTTCCGTAGAAGAGCCAGGTGAGTTTTAAAATGGGTTTAAAAAAATTATTTAAACAATTTCTGTAAAAAATTTTCCCGGTACCCTTCATTTGTTTAACACGTTTGGTGCCCATGACGCATGAGTAGCGTCACGAAGGTTTTATCAAAGGTAGCGATGACACATAATTGGCGTCAGTAGTACTGTCTTACTAAATGAACGATTTAAGTAGGTCAGCCAAGTGGTGCTTGTTCAAGATGGGCACCAAATATGTCAAAGGGTACATTTTTGAACAGAAATCAGCAACAAAAGAGAATCAGCAACATTTTTCATACGGGACCGGCCTTACAGCGTGACCTAATCAGATAAATACGGCATATCAGTTGTAGTCTGGGCAGATTATCGAAGAATAGGCCATTTTTGGGAAAAGTTATTTACCAGCAATTTTATTGCCGGAATCGAATCTTATGATTGTATATATTAATAATATAGGTATGCAAAGTCCGCAGATGGTGTGCTACTTTTTTTATAAACAAAATGGCGCCCGAAATTTGTGTTTTTTTCAATTTTTGCTCTATAGCTCTAAAGTTAAAATATTTTAACTTTACACCACAAAAACCGTAATTAAATTCTGCATAGAGACGTGTTTTTCCCGATTTACTTCAACGAAAATTTTCCCCGGAAAAACAAAATCTTTAATTTTCAACTAAAATTTTAGATAAGTAATTGTTTATCAATAATTAAATAACTTGGTAATATAAAAGTTATTTTTGTACAGATTATAATTCCAGAAGCCGATGTTAATTGAATAAACAGTTTAGCAACAATTGAGTTGTTAATTAAAAATTTACGGTCGCTATAATAATCTCAATAATCATGATACATAAGGATAACTATGATTTTTGCCTAAAAAGACACTGTACCTATCTAATATACTTTACAGGATTGAAATTGGACTATTTAAGCGGCCTCAGGAATATTTTAACATTATAAACAATTTTTTGGCTTATAAACAAATAGAATATCTCGGGAAATACTAAATTAAATCATGAAAACGGTATTGCAAAAAAAGCGGCAGGGCGCTTCTTTTAAAAGAAAACCGTTTAATTTTGATAAGTAGTTCCTGAGATACAACCGGTTAAAGTTGACCTGCATTTACGGCAAAGATATAAACAGTAGGATCATAATTTTTGAACCATCGCCTTTTAATTTCAGTCCTCTTTCTCCACACCAATTTTCATATCTTTAAAGTACTCATAACATATACTATTATAATAAAAACTATCGATATTACAAGTGAAAATTGACAAAAATAGCAAAATTCAAATCAAAAATTAGGTTGGAGAAAATGTAATCTCAAAGTTCAAAATCGGTATACGTTAAAAAAATGCATTTTCTCGGCTTCTAATTGGAGCTATTTTCTTCATTCTTTTTTGTTACCAAGTAACTCGCGTAGAGCCATCTAACTAACTCATTATTAAATGTCAAACTTGCTTTTGTTTTTTTATAATAAATTTATTTATTTATTATATCAGAAATTTTTAGTTTGTTTAAATAAAGATTGTTTAAATAATTATACAGCTTTCAAATGAGAATATTTGTTTTTTAACGTTAAAAGGTTCACTTCTAGTAAGTTTATCTAAAAAAAGTCTACAACTGGAAAAAATATGTAGTTTTCTTTTCTTATCAATAAATTAACATATTATAACAAAACAAAAGCAAGTTTGATATTTAATAATGCGTTAGTTAGATGTCTCTACTAGAGTTGCTTGGGAATAAAAAAAGAATGAAGAAAATTGTTCCATGGGAAGCCGAGAAAACACATTTTATAACGTATACCGATTTTGAACTTTGAGATTACATTTTCCCCAACCTCATTTTTGACTGGAATTTTGCTATTTTTGGCAATTTTCACTCGTAGTATCGATAGTTTTTATTATAATAAAATATATAAGTATAATATGTTATGAGTATTTTAAAGATATGAAAATTGGTGTAGAGAAAGAGGACCTAAATAAAAAGGTGATTGTTCGAAAATTATGATCCTATTATTTATATCTTTGCCGTAAATGCCGGTCAACTTTAACCGGTTGTTTCTCAGGAACCACTCATCAAAATTAAACGTTTTTTCTTTTAAAAGAAGCATCCTGCCCCTTTTTTTCCAATACCGTTTTCATGATTTAATTTAATTTAATATTTCGCGAGATATTTTATTTGCTTATAAACCAAAAAATTGTTTATAATTTTAAAACATTCCTGAGGCCGCGTAAATAGGGCATGTTCAATTCTGTAACGTAAATTAGATCGGTAAATTGTCTTTCTATACAAAAATTATAGTTATTTTTATGTATCGTAATTATTGTGGTTATTATAGCGATCGTAAATTTTTAATTAACAATTCAATTGTTTCTAAGCTCTTCATTCAATTTCCAACGGCTTCTGTAATTATAATCTATATGAAAAGAGCCTTTATATCACCAAGTTAGTTAATTATTGATAAACAATTACTTATCTAAAATTTTAGTTAAAATTAAAGATTTTGTTGGAAAAAACCGCATTTATTTTGTATAATATTATTAATATCGAGGGGTATAGCAAAGAAGAAAAAAGAAAGGTAGACCACGACAAACCTGGGATAGAACACTAGGCAACATAATCGAGAAAAGGGGAACAACGTGGATAGAAGCAAGGACGCTGTCTAGAAATAAGAAGGAATGGGTCTTTGTACATATATAAATGTATAGCATTAGTTGTTAGTTAAAGGGAAAAATAAATCCACCCGTTAAGATAGGCAAAATGCCCTCACTCTCAGAATTCAATATTTTTAATTTTTTTACGTTCTGTGCAATTAAAAAATGAGATAACACGGATTTTTAGCTCGCCACCCCCTTACCCCCCCCCCCCACAGCCAAAAAGTAGATTTTTAGATTTAATTTTTTTAAGTTGGGTTGAAATTGATTTAAAAATTTCAAAAAATTCACACGTGTAGCTGAGGCTTTTACAAAACATGTCCATTTTTTATGGACCCTTAGGTTGCGTGTACATAACCTCAAATTTTTTTTATCTTTTTTAAAACCTATAACTTGTTTTTGGAGGGGGCTGCAGGTCCAATATTTCTTTGGATTTTGTGTATTTTATCAAAAGCTATATATCTGATTTTTTTCAGATTTTTCCGTCAGGTGCGCATTCTTGAAAAAAACGTAAAACTGTTTTTTGGGGGGTTTTTAGGGATTTTCTTCATTTTATAGACTGGAACATAGATCAACTCAAGGTTTTGTCAATAGATTATGTATAATTTGAAATAAGTGAGTATTTTAGGATTATTCAAAATTGGGCAAAACACCTTTAAACCCCCCAAAAACCATGTTTTTTTTTTAAGTTATGTAAGGGTTTTTGCGGGCTTAATGATATTTTTTGAAATCGATACAGCCTGAATATTATTTTTCATTTTTTACGATATATGTGATTAAAAAATAAGACTAATCGCATTTTAGCCCACTAATCCCTCCCCCTGCCCCACAAGAACGTCAATTTTTCTATTTTTTTTTGTTTAAAGTTGCAATTTTTTTATGAGGCTTCTACAAAACATATCTATTTTTTATAGACCAGTGTAGGTCGAGTGTACAATACGTATAACCTCAAAATTCCTTTTTTATTTTTTAAAACGTATTTTTGACTTCCAATCGATATTTTTTAAAACGTCCAATCAATATTGTACATCTCTCTCTCGCGGACGGCCGCTTCAATACATGCTTGGCGCTCATTTTTAATTATTAAAAATAATAGTTAGTAATAAAATAATGAAAATTTCTTTAGGCTATTGCAGGGGGGGTGCTTTAAACTTTGAGTTGGTCACTTTATGACTTTCATAATAATAATTCTTAATCGAGTTATCAAGCCTTGAAAGTGGCCATTTTCGCGTTTTTCAAATTTGAAATTGAATGTAACTCGACAACAGTCAATTTTATAGAAAAATCACAAGATACCTTTTTAGCTCAGCTTGATCCAGAGAATCTAAAACAAATTTGTCCGAAGTGAAGAAATTGATTTTTTGGATTTGTTAAAAAAATGTTTAAACAATTTTCCGACCGCGGCACTGCCTGGCACCTTGTGGATTTGTTATAAGGACCTGTTTTTAAGTAAGTTTGTGCAAAAAAATTAATCGGAATAATTTACCTAACGGGACAAGCATACAGCGTGTCCTATTTGCATTATGAGCCAAACGTAGATGGTTTGTAAAATACACAAAACACAAAAAAAATTAGCAGCTATCGCCAAAAAAAAGTTATACGTACCTACCTATTAAGAAACAAAAAAAAAGAGGTTCTAATATGTACACTCGACCGTCGGGTCCATAAAAATAGATGTTCTCTAAAAGCCTCAGCTGTGGGTGTGAATTTTTTGTAATTTATAATTTAATAATTATTAACTATTCTAAATGCGAAATAAGCCACAATTTAACTAAAAAATAATTTTATTAACGTTTCGACGTCCTCCACGGACGTCGTTGTCAAAATACAAAATATTAATAAATTAAACAAAAATGTTGCTTGGTAAAAAATCTTCTAATAATTTAATTTAATCTGACTCATTTATATAGATGTCTCAAACCATTTTTTCAGTGCCTCACAGATTATCGAATTCTCTACATCGCATTACAGATGGAAAATAAAATCATTTTTTAGTTAAATTGTGGCTTATTTCCCATTTAGAATAGTTAATTACAAAAATGCCACAAATAAATAACTTCAGAACAGCATTTATAATTTAATTGCAAACCCACTTAAAAAAAAATAAAATCGAAAAATGATATTTTTGGCTGTGGGGAAGGGGGAATAGGGGAAGTGGGCTAAAATTGCGGTGAGTCCTAATTTTTTAAAATCATATCGAACGTAAAACAAAAAAAATATTCAGACTGTATCGACCTCAAAAAATATAATTAGACCCGCAAAAATCCTTACAAAACTTTAAACAAACATGGTTTTTGGGGGGTTTAAAAGTGTTTCGTACAATTTTTGAATATCCTAATATACTCAGTTATTTCAAATTCTACATAGTCTATTAACAAAACCTTGAGCTGATCTATGTTGCAGTCTATAAAATGGAGAAAATCCCCAAAACCACCTAAAAAACAGTTTTACGGATTTTTCAAGATGACAAACCTGACGGCAAAATCTGAAAAAAATCAGAGAGTTGATAAAATACACAATTTGCAAAAAAATTGGACCTGCAGCCCCCTCCAAAAAACAGTTATAGGTTTTAAAAAAGTTAAAAAAAATTTAGGTTATGTACACTCGACCTAAGGGTCCATAAAAAATGGACATGTTTTATAAAAGCCTCTTCTACACATGTGAATTTTTTGAAATTTTTAAATCAATTGAAACCCAACTAAAAAAAAATTAAATCTAGAAATCTACGTTTTTGGCTGTAAGGGGAGGGGTAAGAGGGGTGGTTAGCCAAAAATCGGCGTTATCTCATTTTTTAATTGCACAGAACGTAAAAAAATTTAAAAAATTGAATTCTGAGAGTGAGGGCATTTTGCCTATTTTAAGGGGGGTACCCTTTAAGATTAAGTTGTTTCTTGTATTGTATTATAATGTAACATAATGTAATATATTGTCGCCTTACACCACTATGTAGTAGAAAGGTTTTTTTGAAAATATATTGTTATATTTCTATTTGATATGAAAATTAAAATTTGATAATTATAAACAAAATTCAATTTAATATAAAATATTTTCAATTTTCTCAACCACGGGCATATAAATTTAGAACAACCTGTATACAACAAATTGTTATATTTAATTTTAAGAAGTGATTAGAAAAAGCTTACGGAACTCGGGACAATGCGCTTAGAAAAAAACAAAGTGAATGGCGCGTACCATTATCGTTGTTCGCGGAAGGTTCGATCATTAGCCTATGCTAAATAAAACTCAAGTGAAATCGATAATAGGTCATTATCGTTGTTCGCGGAAGGTTCGATCATTAGCCGATGCTAAATAAGACTTAGTGGAAATAGAGAATAGGTCATTAAATTTTGTAAATAGTAGAAAGTAATTTTAGAATGGGAATTAACTATTTTCTTTGAAATCCATTAAGCATATTTAGAAAGATTAAAAATTGGTTTTGAGGAAGACTGCGAATGAGAGTTGGGGGTGGAAGGTTGATTTGTGAATCTGGAAGGGATATTTAGAAAGTAGGGGAATGAATGACAAATAGAGATCAGAATGTTTTGAGCTGTCGAGAAGTGAAGTCCAGTAGTAGACGGTAGTGTACGGAGAGTGAGAAAGCCGGTGTAGTTCCGTGAGTGTGGATTATCTATCGTGGAACGAGAGGTAGGCCAGGTTGAGAGTAAAAGAACCTCCTTGAGCCAAGAGTGTCCCGGTAGCTGATTGCAGTTTCGAAAAAGGTAGAATACAGCATCACGACAGAAGCAGGAACGAGAGCTATACGAGCTAGTTTTCAAAGGAGAACATTACTGAAAGCCAGGACGAGGTTTTGATCGCAGCCAAGGATAGCAGGAAACGGGTCTTGTGTGAAGACATTCTCAGTTCACCAGAAAAAGGTCAGTCTCATTTGTTTGGACATGAATGTATGGGTTTTTCGTATTAAATACCACATTATAAATTGAAGAACATAATAAATAATATCAGAAAAGCTTCATCAAACTTAAATAGAATTGTTGCTAATAAATCCTAATAGTTAAATGTTAATGGCTGCGTTCACCAGAAATAATCGGTTTAAGTTTCAACTAAACAGCTATGTTGCAGCGCTTTAAAACTACGTTTAGTCTGGTGAATGGTATTTTTCCGTTTGACACTTTCATAGTTGGTTTTTTTGTGTTCCCACCTGTTCTATGTATGAACCTAACCTAAAACGAGATTCGTTGTTTTTGTTGATTTATTATACTTATCGTTCAACGATAAATTGGACGTATCTTAAACAAATTTAATTCAAAAATGGATAATATACTACCTTTATTGATGTTTGAGAATGAAATGAACAAGAAATAATTTTTGGTGCTGCTGGCTGTGCTGGACTTGGCAGAGCAGAACCATTGGATGAACCACCATAAATAAATAATAATTATCACGTAAATATGAATTATGTTGAAAATATTGTTCATTAATACACAAATTTACAATTTCGTGAGCATATACAATTATGTATCTCCTAAGTTTCAATTACTTTATAATTAAAACCATTGTAAAATAAATATTTTCAAATAATCGCGCCATTACAATATATTTCTTAAACACGTTCAATATTGAAGCGATACAAATACTACGTTCAATAAAATGGCGACCGCTTCGTCAATACGTTGAAGTTTAGCCTAAATTGACGTGACGTTCACCCGAAAAATCTTAAACAGTTTCAGAGCGCTGACGTAGCGCACTGGTCTGGTGAACGCACCCAATAAAATCTTTCAATTGGAAACCAAAAGGAAATAAGATTCCCATTTGTAAATGTTATGTTTAAGAATAATAAGATCTAGCAAATATTAAGCAGTGATTGCCATTTAAATAAAATAAACAATATTTTGATTATAATTGTAACCCATATGTGTGTATTATTTTACTCTTTTCTTTCCTATCCCGATTAGGAACCATTGAGAAATACTTAGAAGCCACGAGAGTAAGTAATTAATTTTATAATTCGCCCTGAGATTGAAAACATATTGATATGTGATCTGGTAAATTAATTAGATTATGATTAATGCATTGATTAAAGTAAATGACATATAAGAATATTATCTCATATCAATAATCAAGATCACATCAACTGTCGTCCAACGTGGAGGGCATTGAAAAGTATTTCTAGTGGCAAATTTGAAGGATAGAAAGAGTAAAGCCGGTATTTGAAGATTTATATGCCTGTGGTAAAAAGTGAGATACTTACATTTGATAACATAAAATTTTAGATCTCTTTAGGTACAAATTTTACATAACTGATTTAATAATTTACTTTTACGATATTTACATTTGATATATTTATTGACAATTTATAATATTTGGGTGAGAAAAAGTCGTCTTGGTAACATACTAGTAAAATTTCATATTTGGCGGGGATAGTACTTCTTGAAAACAAATGTCTGTGACAAGAAGCCAAAGCAAAGACAACAAAAAACAAAAAGAACATTCAGACCAAGAAGATATTTTAGACACGACAATCATGGCATCAGAACAGCAAGAATTATCAGGAATAGATAAACTATTACAACTTATGCAACTCCAGTCACAAAAAATGGATGAAGCAAAACGAACAATGGATAAAAATCAGGAAGAAACATCAAAGAAAATGGATGAATCAAATCAAAAAATGGATGAAACATCAAAGAAAATGGATAAAGTGGATCAAAAAATGGATGAAACACAACAAAAAATGGATGAAACTCAACAAAAATTGGATCAAAAAATGGATGAAACACAACAAAAAATGAAACAAGCAATAGAAGAGAACAACAAGAAAATGGAGGAACGCATAGGAAAGTATGAAAAGGAAGTAAAAGGATGTTTGACAATGATCAAGAACGATATGGGACAACAAGAGACAGAGATTAAAGAAATCAAAAGCAAAATAAAGGAAATAACGAATTGCCAGAAAAAGGAAATAGAAAATTTGGAAAATAAGTTGGAAAATGCTATTCAAGTAGACAGAGAAGAAGTGGAAAAAAGAATCACAGAAATAGAAAAACAAGTCACCGAAAACCGGACGCAACAAAATGTAGGAGAAAGAAGAGAAATGGTTATACATAGCACAGATGACGTGAAGATAAGGTTTGGCGGGGATGTAAGAAGATTACACCCAGTGCCGTTCATAAATAGCCTGAAAAAGAAAATACAACACATCGGAAATTTCGAAACAGCAAAAGAAACTATCAGAAACCATCTCAAATATGAAGCAAGCCTATGGTTCGATAGTAAAGAAGAAGAATTCGGCAATTGGCAACAATTTGAACAAAAATTTTTGAATTATTTCTGGGGAAAAGTCCAACAATTGGAAATTAACAAGGAATTGCAAAATGGGAAATACAATGATAGGATGGGGGTATCAGAAAGGACATATGCTTTACAAATTTACAATAATGCAAAACATTTACAATATAATTACTCATCGGAACAATTAGTCGAAATGATTGCAAGACATTTCGAAGAAACGCTGGAAGACCATATCACATTGCAAAACTACAAAGACATAGATAGTCTATGCCAATTCTTACAAATAAGAGAATCACGTCTAAGAGAAAGAAAATCAAGAAGGTCGCGAGAAAATTACAGGCCCCGAGAAACACAAGATTACAGAGATAGAAATCAAAATAGGAGGGACTATACAAGACGAGATTCTAATCCCAGAAGGGAAAACGAAAATAGAGACAACGGAAGAGGAAATTATGAACAAAGAAATAGGCAATGGAATGAGGACAGAAATCGAGAATACCAGAATAGAAACACCACACGCTCAAATCAAGAAAACAGGAATAATGGTAGACAAAATGAACAGGGATATCGAGAAAACCGAAACAGATCCGACAGACCAAGAGAAAATAGAAGGGAAGTAAATAATACCCAGACAGATGAATATGACGGAGAGAGACATTATGACGAAAATATAAACAACGACGAGCAACCGGCGTCTTTTCACGACGGCGCTCACTAAAAACCAAAAATCAAACAGGAATCTTTTGTCACCCCAAGGAGTTTATTAAATTGGCAGGAAACAACGAAAAGAGAAATGGAGTTAATTTAAAATTTGTGGATGGATTTATCAACGAGAAACCAATTAAAATTATGATAGACACTGGATCTGAAATAACATTGGTCAACAGAAAACTAATAGAAGAAGTTAACTTAACAAATTTAATTTACAAAATACCTAGGGTAAATTTAGTGGGCGCAAACAAACGGACATTGGCAACTATAAATGAAGGCATACGAGTAATGGTACGACTGGGTAAGAAGAAGTATGCACTACAATGTGTAATAATGCCAAACATGTCACATGACATGATAGTAGGAGTTGACGAATTGGCAGAAAAACATGTAGTGATAGATTTGAAAAACAATACGATGAATCTAACAGAAGAAAAAGAAGAAGAACAGGACAAGGAACAGGAGAAACAAAATACGGACAAATCAGGTAAAGCACAAACAGTGGAAATGAATTTGGCAACGAAGCAAGGACAAAGAAGAAAAGGGAGAAAAAGTCAGAAAAAGACAAAAGAAAATGAAACCTGTGGCTCCTCAAAAAAAGAGTTGAGCCCAGAAGAAGAAAAATTGAGAGTATCAAAAGCAAAAGAAAACTGGGATTCCTCAAAAGAAGAGATGAGCTCAGGAGAAGAAAAAATAAAGCTAACAAATGACAGCGAAAAAGATATAATCGAAACAGTGGCATTTGAAGAGGAGGCATATGAAAACGAGGATGCAGAATACACGGTAAAAGTATGTGAAAAATCTGAGGAAAAAGACAGAAGATTGATATGGGAAAAAGGGAAAGACAACATAATAGCCGACACTCTAACACAGGATGAGGACACTGAAAATAAGGAAACAATTACTCTACAGGTGGGACTAATTAGAGTAATACAAGAAGAAAGGGTATAAGACGTAGATTAAAGTAAGGAAATATACAGGGAGTTGGTTTTGCCTCGAGAAAATTTATTTAAAAATGCAGATAAATTTTATCGAATACAAGGCGGGGATTTGTTATATTTCTATTTGATATGAAAATTAAAATTTGATAATTATAAACAAAATTCAATTTAATATAAAATATTTTCAATTTTCTCAACCACGGGCATATAAATTTAGAACAACCTGTATACAACAAATTGTTATATTTAATTTTAAGAAGTGATTAGAAAAAGCTTACGGAACTCGGGACAATGCGCTTAGAAAAAAACAAAGTGAATGGCGCGTACCATTATCGTTGTTCGCGGAAGGTTCGATCATTAGCCTATGCTAAATAAAACTCAAGTGAAATCGATAATAGGTCATTATCGTTGTTCGCGGAAGGTTCGATCATTAGCCGATGCTAAATAAGACTTGGTGGAAATAGAGAATATGTCATTAAATTTTGTAAATAGTAGAAAGTAATTTTAGAATGGGAATTAACTATTTTCTTTGAAATCCATTAAGCATATTTAGAAAGATTAAAAATTGGTTTTGAGGAAGACTGCGAATGAGAGTTGGGGGTGGAAGGTTGATTTTGTGAATCTGGAAGGGATATTTAGAAAGTAGGGGAATGAATGACAAATAGAGATCAGAATGTTTTGAGCTGTCGAGAAGTGAAGTCCAGTAGTAGACGGTAGTGTACGGAGAGTGAGAAAGCCGGTGTAGTTCCGTGAGTGTGGAGTATCTATCGTGGAACGAGAGGTAGGCCAGGTTGAGAGTAAAAGAACCTCCTTGAGCCAAGAGTGTCCCGGTAGCTGATTGCAGTAGCAGGAACGAGAGCTATACGAGCTAGTTTTCAAAGGAGAACATTACTGAAAGCCAGGACGAGGTTTTGATCGCAGCCAAGGATAGCAGGAAACGGGTCTTGTGTGAAGACATTCTCAGTTCACCAGAAAAAGGTCAGTCTCATTTGTTTGGACATGAATGTATGGGTTTTTCGTATTAAATACCACATTATAAATTGAAGAACATAATAAATAATATCAGAAAAGCTTCATCAAACTTAAATAGAATTGTTGCTAATAAATCCTAATAGTTAAATGTTAATAAAAACTTTCAATTGGAAACCAAAAGGAAATAAGATTCCCATTTGTAAATGTTATGTTTAAGAATAATAAGATCTAGCAAATATTAAGCAGTGATTGCCATTTAAATAAAATAAACAATATTTTGATTATAATTGTAACCCATATGTGTGTATTATTTTACTCTTTTCTTTCCTATCCCGATTAGGAACCACTGAGAAATACTTAGAAGCCACGAGAGTAAGTAATTAATTTTATAATTCGCCCTGAGATTGAAAACATATTGATATGTGATCTGGTAAATTAATTAGATTATGATTAATGCATTGATTAAAGTAAATGACATATAAGAGTATTATCTCATATCAATAATCAAGATCACATCAATATATTGTATATATTATATACAATCATAAGATTCGATTCCAGCAATAAAATTTCTGGTTAATAACTTTTCCTTGTATTTTGCTAATTAGCCCTGAGTATTGGGAAAAAAGATTCTACCGAAATCCCAAAATTATTAAATACGTTTCCATGATGCTAGGCTTAACGACACCAACTGGCGCTGTCGATAGCAGATCTCCGCACAACAAATTATAAATTGATAATCGCAAATGACAAAGCAATGTCGGCGGTGTTTTGCAATTTTAATGTTCGGGACTAAGATCCTTGATTAATTCATGATGTTCTTCTGTTGTTTTTCCTTTTTTTATGGGTTATAACCTTTATCCCTTATACAACAAACAAAGGGAAGGTTTTCGAAGCCCTGCCACGGTTTCAACTCCGCAGGATTTCGGCACAATTAAAATTAATTCATGTGCATATATTCATGAACTCCGTATATAAAAATGGGTCACATCAACAAGTCTAAAAATAGCGGACCGAATACATTGACAATAATATATATCCAATATAGTGTGATGACAGATGGTTAGCTAAATATAATCATATTTATAATAAACATGGCGTAGTTAGCAGATAAATAAATTAGTTTATATATTTATTTAATATTCTATATTTTGTAAATTTTATGTGAGTATGAATAAACTCAGGTGTATTCAACTGAAATGTCCGATTGTTGATTATATTCTGCAGTATTTGGGAAAATATATCTAATAATTCGCTGAACAATGTGTTCCAAGTATGCAATTTTTTGGCTTCTTCACGTAACTGATCATTGAGGCCAGCGGAATAAAGGAACTATAGCCCATTCCTTTACACAAATATTTTTGATGATATAGTTCTTAGGGGAACAGACAAGGAAAGATTACAAGAAGTAGTAACACTCCTGGCAAAGGTAGCGCGGGAAAGAGGTCTAGAAATTAATGAAGTAATAATTATTTAAATATGAGTTTTTGGGTCTCGAAAATGCGCATTTTCGCATTTTTCAGATCAGATTTAAATTGCCTATAACTCGAAAACTATCAACTTTTCAGAAAAATGATAACGAAAATTTTTTTTAAAATTACCAAAAACGCCTAAATAAATATTTCTCGGAACAAAAACGGTGATCTTTTGAATTTGCTTAAAAATTGTTTAAACAATTTCTGCCCAAAAATATTGCCCGGTACCCTTTATATTTGTTGAAAGGGGACATTTTTGAATGGGAATCTATAAAGAAACCTAATCAGACATTTTTTCAGCCAAGAGCGATCTCACAACATGGACTACATGGTCAGTCATAACAAAATTACATGATTATATGAATAAAAAATAAAAAACCTGACTTATGTTTAATAATTATTTAGTGATTTTAGTAATAATTGAAGACCTAAGTGGAAGAAGCGGGTATGTCATACTGTACCTCTAAAAAGCTTAATAAAAGATATTCTAGTGGATGAAGGTTGTATGTAACATGTAAAATACGATTCCTGAATGTAAGAAAGAGGTATGAAACATTTTTCGTTTTTTTCAGGCTTAAATTGTTTATAACTCGAAAACGATTAACTTTAGAGAAACATTACATAAGACATTTTTTGTTTTTACTGATCAAAAGAACCTTAAATAATGTACCCGGGCTGAAAAAATTGATTTTCGTAATTTGTTTAAAATTGTTTTTAATAAATTTAGCAATAACTCCTAAAATATGGTATTTAGGTATATGGAATATAACAAAGAACTAATCAGCATTTCTTACGGACTTCAAAACGCAAAAAATATTTGAAATAAGAAAGTTCATTAGATTACCAGAAAAACGGAAGATCTGACAACAATGTAATTACCACTATAATATCGTCCGTATTAGAAACCCTTACTCAGCAAAATCTACAAAAAATCGTGCAAGCCGTTTCCGTGATAATTGAGGCTTTCCAACATAAATGATTCATTTTAAATGTCACACTTATAAATGTTTAAGTTGTGAAAACTATTGTAAAAATAAATAAAACACCTTCAAAAATGTCATTATAATTCTCATAGAAAACCAGAAGAAGCCCATCGGAAATTTTTCGCAATCTTTTCGATGACAAACAATTTCAGTGAGAAACTGGGTTTATTTTATCATCATCATTCTCTTTGCCTTATCCTTATGCGGGGTCGGCTTCCCTAATTGCATTTCTCCACACAATTCTATCTTGGGTCATATCAATGTTAATCCCCTTTACCAACATGTCCTGCCCTATCGTCTCCCCCCAGGTCTTCTTTGGTCTTCCTCTCCTACTCCTTCCAGGAATCTGCACTTCAGCTATTCTTCGTATTGGGTGATTAACGTCTCGACGTTAAACATGACCAAACCATCTTAACCTATGCTGTCTCATTTTGGCACCAATTGGTGCCACACCTAGACTGATATACTCATTTCTAATTTTATCCTTCTTTGTCATTCTGGTAACCATTGCTGTTACTATCTCCGTTAACTCCAAAGACTGTCTGTCAAATTCTTCATTTAAGAAACTGTCAAAATACTTTCTCCATCTCTTTTTGACATCCTTTTCGTGAATTAATGTTTTATTATTTTTATCTCGGATACACCTAATCTGATTAAAATCTCTTGCTTTCTTTGCTCTACTACTACATTGTTTGATTTGCTTGTCTGGATAATGTTCAGAAGAAATGCGTTCAATGTGCTTCCCCGTTTAGGATTTTGTCCTCTTCAGGGTTTGAGGTGAATGTTTAGTGTTGGCAGCAAAAGCAAACAGTCCGAAAAACACACTGGGGCAAGCGCCGTGTCCTGGTGTTCTTGGATCCTGGGTTATGCCGGACGGTGGTGTCCAGAAGGCTAAGAAGTCAACAGAGAAGAAAGTTTGATGAATTGTTGTTGGTTCCATAGACATTTACGTGTATTGTCCGTGCTTTGCTCTCGACCAGTCTCCCTAGAAACCATTGTACAACGACAGGCGAACCTGGGTCCCTCGTCGGCGGTCAGGAGGTGGCTTTGAGCGCAGCGTGGACAGTGAGCGTTCGAGTGGAGAAAATAGTTGCGGCTATTTTCTTGGGACGAACAGGTATAATTGTGCAATGAAGTTGGGAAACCGCAAAAAACCAACTTCTCCCTGAAAAGCTCTCTGTTTGGCTATTTTATATATCTTTGCTTCGCCTTCCCTGGTATCAAGTTGATGGTATAGGTTTAAATACGCTTCTGCTTTAGCTTTTGCTACTGCTACTTTCGCTTCATTTTTGGCGACCATGCAGTTTTGAAGATCTATGTCCGATCTGGTTTCTTGTCACTTTTTATATAATTTTCCCTTCTCTTTTATCTTTCCTTGTACTTCATTTGACCACCACCAAGTTTCTTTATCCTCAAACTTCTTTCCTGACGTTTTCCCAATTATTTCAATAGCCGTCTCTCTCATAATATTGGCCATTTTTCTCCAAATTGTGTCAGGGCTTCCTTTCATGTTCCAACATATTTTTTCTACTATTCTTTCCTTGAATACACCTTCTTTCTCATCTTTTAGCATCCACCATTTGATTTTTTGTGGTCCTCTCCGATATTTTTGTTTAGTTTGATTTTTACTTCGATCTCCAGAACAAGCAGCTTATGTTGTTGGCTTACTGTCTCACTAACTATTACCTTACAGTCCTTGCATTCACGTATGTCTTCTTTCCTTATCATGAAGTAGTCTATTTGTGATTGATGTTGTCCACTTTTGTAGGTAATAAGTTGAGTTTCTCTCTTTTTAAAGAATGTGTTAACAATCGCCATATCCAATGCTGTTGTTAATTCAACCATGTCATCTCCAGCTTCATTTCTAGTTCCAAAGCCTAATCCCCCATGTGTTGTTTCATATCCTGTCTTGGCTTGGCCCACATGTGCATTGAAATCCCCTCCTATTATCACTTTCTCCTCTGCTGGAATATCACTCAGTACGTCTCCTAATTGGTCATAGAAAGCTCTTCATTCATTCTCACCCAGACCCGTTTGAGGAGCTTACACACACACACAACAATCAATACCTCTTTATCAATTACAAATTTCACTGACATCATTCTATCACTCGTTCTTAAAACTTCTACTGAAACTGGGTTTATTTATTACCTGTATTATTAGTTGCTACAAATAAACTATATTATTATTATTATTTATTATTATTATAAAACTCACTATATATAATATACTCCATTTAATAATACAAGGCAAGGTAGACGGAAGAAGGGCCAGGTCGAAGAAGACCGTCATGGCTTAGAAACCTGTGAGAATGGTTTAAATATCCTCTGCATTACTTTTCCGAACTGCCGCTAACAAAATTACTATAGCCAATTTGATAGCCAACGCTCTATAATCGAGCACTGCACATGAAGAGGAAGATTGTTTTGTGTTGAAATACATAAATTTCTGTAGAACTGATTACAGAGTATTATTTTATGCAACATACGCCCTTCATCCATTCAGATAAAGGATATACAAACTAAACTTAATGGAAAAAGGCGGTATGTACAGGTTTTATTTATTTTTAGAAAAAATACTAAAAATAAAAACAAATTATCAACATTAATATTAGTCCTGTCGCCAGGGGGGGTACAACGGCCTCGTTAATTCAGATGGACTTACTCAAGTTTTTTTTATGTATTTTGACCCGTAGAACACGAATTTTTTGGGTAACAGTTGATCCGGATGTCGATAAGATTGTTATAGACCAAGAACTTGAGGAATCAAATAACAGCGATTTTTGGCAAAACAAAACAATATTTTGTATTTTTTGGGCCATTTTAAGTAAAAAATATTTCTACAAGTTTTTTCGTAGGATGCACAGTTTTTGAGATAAACGCGGTTGAACTTTAAAAAAATCGAAAAATTGCAATTTTTGAACCCGAATAACTTTTGATTAAAAAATAAAATAGCAAGTCTGCTTACCGCATTTGAAAGTTTAAGTCAAATTATATCGGTTTTGATTATTTGCATTGGTAAAAATTTGTTTTTTTATTGTTTAACAAAGCTATAAACACGTAGGGTTTCCCGTGCTTTTACATGCGTTTTAACGCATGTAACGTAGAAATAGACTTGATTGCACTAGTACCTATTCTACCTACTCGTTCGATTTTAAATGAGAAATCATAGAAACATCACTCACGCACTAGTTGTTTGTAGCTTTGTTTAACAATAACACAATAAATTTTTAGCAATGCAAATAATCAAAACCGACATAATTTGACTTGAACTTTCAAAGGCGCTAAGCAGAATTGCTATTTTATTTTTTAATCAAAAGTTATTCGGGTTTAAAAATTGCAGTTTTTCGATTTTTTGAAAGTTCAACCGCGTTTATCTCGAAAACTGTGCATCCTACTAAAAAACTTGTAGAAATATTTTTTGCTTAAAATGACCCAAAAAATACAAAATATTGTTTTGTTTTGCCAAAAATCGCTGTTATTTGATTCCTCAAGTTCTTGGTCTATAACAATCTTATCGACATCCGGATCAACTGTTACCCAAAAAATTCGTGTTCTACGGGTCAAAATACATAAAAAAAACTTGGGTAAGTCCATCTGAATTAACGAGGCCGTTGTACCCCCCCTGGCGACAGGACTATATGTAAAGGAATGCTGATAGCAATATAAATAAAGCCAAATAACACTAAAAATAGTTTCATGATAAAAGTAGAGGAATAAAAACTTTAACTGCCCATATCTCAAAAGGTACGCTTTGTAACATACCCCCTTCTTCCACTTAGGTCTTCAATTATATGATTAACAATTCTGGCATTATCATATATTTCATTGAAATGTCTACTATATTCAGTGACAACTATCCGTTTTAAACTAAAATTATACAGAAGTTACATTAAGCTATTAAAAAGCTACCATCGTAAAATGTTAATGTCAGAACCTCCACTAAACATTAAGACATAATTACAGATAAAGTGCGATCATGCCTGCAATTATATTTTCACACTTTGTATTCACATCAAAATTCAAAATGTAGGAATATACCTACGTTCTTGCTTTCGTGTACCTAACGTCGATACCTTCATAGATTTAGCTTTTTCTTTTACTAGTGTTATCAACACACTTTTAGCTCGATAAAAATAAAATAAATTGCGTATATGGCCACCCTGTTCCTTTGTTCCTTTGTAGACCTGGATACCGCGTACCAAAAAAAAAGTTGATTAATAGCAAGCTGAAAATTTGTTAATAGCTTAACAGTGTCTAGTCGGACAAACTTTGATGTATGGGAACTCTGGAATATGGAAGTTTTAATTGTGGAAGAGGTTAAAAATTTGGAACATCAGACTACGAAAACGTTCCATGTATTTTGTCCGACAGAACTTCCAATTGATTTGTTACCATTTCATTAAACTCTCATGTAAAAATCAGGCTGCTGTTTATCACCAACTGGGCATTTTAATGAGTGGAACACGAAGAACATGTCAAATGACAGGAATCGTGTTGGTTAGTAATAGCAGTCTGATTTTTGCATATTTTAATGAAAGGGTAACAAATCAGTTGGATGTTGTGTCCGACAAAATACGTGGAACGTTTTCTTAATCTTATATTCCAATGACATAATTTGACATAATGTGTTTATAATATTTTAGCTTTCTGCAATATATCTTTATATATTTTCTTTTATGTTACCTGTTGGTTGTGAATTTTTTTGAAGGGGATCGGTACATAGTTTCGGTTCCAATGCTATTTAAACGGAATTCATTTTTTTCGAAGCCTGAAAAAACTAATAAGTATTTTTGAAAAATTTTAATGCAGAATGAAAGATTACGTTTTACCGAGGGCAGAAAGTCCCTGAAAACTTCTATAATGTTTATTTTAATAAGTTACAGGGGCGAAAAACTAAAGAGAAAATGTAGTATGATTTTAAATTTCAAATATCTCATTCAAAAGAAACTTTTTATTTATTCTAAGGGAATTTCGGCCCTCGATAATAATTTAGTCTTGCAGAATGCGTTTAAATTTTTAAAAAAAATTTTAATTGTTTTTTTTAGTTATCAACTATTTTGAATGGGAAATAGTTGATTTTTATAATTTTTAGGATCCGAAAAAAATGCACACAATGTCCGTGGTGATATTTTCCAAAAAATATCCTTGTCATACAATAAAATAAATAAAAAATTATCAGTAGTAATTGCACAAGAGCTCTAAAATTATCGAATTTTTCACGAGTGACACTTTGACAGTTTTAATTTCCCGACCCGAAGGGGAGTGAAATTATGTCAAAGTGTCACGAGGGCAAAAATTCGATAATAATTTTAGAGATCGAGTGCAATTTTCTGCGATAATTTCATGAATAAAACTCTTCAAAACCAAAATATTGTAATTTATTTATGTAAGTACAAATTAGTACAATTAAACACACAGGTTGTTATAAATATTTGACGGTTGAAAGTAATCAATTTTATAATTTTTAAGATATTAATTTTCATTAATGTCACTGAATGTATTTTTTCGTAGCAACGAAGGGTATCCGGCGTAATATACTTGACGACGGGAAATTATCAAAAATTATCAGTTTAGTTTAGATTTCTGTAGCTTTCTATTGGTCAGAATCTCCTATGAATGAAATAATCAGTAGTACTTGCACAAGAGCTCTAAAATTACTGAATTTTTTTCTAGTGGCACTTTGACAGTTTTAATTTAGTAGCATTTTAAATTATGTCAAAATGTCACGAGGGCAAAAATTCTATATTAATTTTAGAGATCGAGTGCAATTTGTTGCGATTATTTCATGAATAAAACTGTTGAAAACCAAAATTTTATTGTAGTTTATTTATGTAAGTACAAATTAGTACAATTAAACACACAGTTGTTATAAATATTTGAGACGGTGGAAAGTCATCACTTTTAGAATTTTTAAGACATTAATTGTCATTAATGTCACTGAATGTATTTTTTCGTAGCAAAGAAGGGCATCTGACATAATATACTTGACGACGGGAAATTATCAAAAATTATCGGGTATAATTGACTCTAACAAGAGAGTGAGAATAAATTGAAAATAATGCGACAGTTTTTCGAAAATTTGTTGTCTATCAATAAACACGAGAGCCCGCGGGGCTCGAGTGGCTATTGCCCAATGACAACAAATTTGAGTAAAAATTAAGCATTATTTCCTTATTTATTCTTACTGTCGTGTGATATTCGTAAGATTATTTTTTAATATGTATATTATGGATATTTTCTTAAATGTGACAGTTGACAAAACTAGGAACTGGTTGCCATTAAACAGAAACAATCTACTTAAAAAATTCTATCGGTAATTTTCTACAGTAGATAATTCTCAGTATAATTTTAATCTGATTGGACAGAATTAAACACGTGATCAAATATCTTACTATACGATTAGAAGTTAAAATCATTAAAAAATAATCAGTTTAATTTAGATTTCTGTAGCTTTCTATTGGTCAGAATCTCCTATGAATGAAATCATATTAATTAACTAAATTAATAATTTAGAAAGTAACAGTTATCCAAGAACTTTCAAAAGCCATCTCTTTAAAGTTAATCATGACATTATTGAGTAGTAATGTTTACATATCCATACCAGTGAGAAGTTTACTATACGTAATTTGTCGTGTAAAGACAGAAAAAATAGAGATAGCCGTAAAATATTTGCGCCTTTACTCTTAATCATTATTTTTACGTTTTAAATTGTTTAATTCAACAGTAATATTCCTGTTAAATTTTATAATGGTAATTATGAATTACTCATATTACTACACAAATATTAAAAACTAATTATAATTTCCCCTGTATAAAATACCGACAAGCTTTGATATATATTTATAAACATCATGATCCTTTCCATTTCCGGTCACCAAATCAAACTAATAATAGCATTCCCAACCCAGTTACCTAATACCTATGGACCCAACTATCCATATCCGTAATAATACATTCTCCTCGATTCGTGATGTAAATGTACTCCGTGAGCAGGGTAAAAGCGACAATGGTGACCACCACAACAGTGTGACAGACTCCTGCAGGGCTATATATCAATTAGGCCCGATTCGGAGGTAAAAATGTCTTTCGCTAGGTATACGTTGTGGGCAGATGATGCTGCTCTCTCGCGCACATCAGGTGATTTAATGTTATCGCAGGATGCAATTAGGGCCTATCTAATGGAAAATTTGCAAAGGGAGGGGAATATTATAGCGTTGGGCGTCTATAGCTCCCTCACTGCGTGTATGTTTGTTATGTGGAACTAGTCAACTGGCTAACCTAGTACATACAAGACCAAAATTTAATTAGACTGGGCGGTGAAATGCCCTTGTTGCTTATCGGGACATTAGTTAAGGATGCTGCAGCACACGGGAGCATCTTAAGCAAATAACATGTTTTTAGTTAAACGTCATTCAAAAAATGAAATATGCAATTATTTTTAACAGATATAAATTATTTTTATAATTATATGTATACATGTTTATACAGGGTAGCGAGAAAGTATGGAAACACGGTAATTTCTCGGAAACCGCTTAAACGATTTTTGTAAATTTTGGTGAGTAAGGCTGTTCTAATGCGGCCGAGATTATAGTGGTAATTACATTGTTGTCAAATCTTCCGTTTTTCTGGAAATCTAATGAACTTTCTTATTAAAAAAAGAGTAAAATTCTATATAAAAGGTATATTTAACATCTTTCAAAAGGGCTACATCAAAATCACATAACTAGTTTTCGACTGGTTTACCAGTCATCATCAGTGTTTACCTATAATGAATATAGCGTGTAAAAATAATGCAAAGATATTGAAATTTAGAACAAGTCAAATTCACAGCTCAGATGTTACCTGGGCAGATTAGCAAAATATTTTAAACATCCACGCTTAATGTAGCATTTTAAAATAATGTTTCCTTGACTGACTACTTTTACTGGGCTTTGACCCACATATTTTTGTTAAATAATATCTTGGTGATTAGCATGTACATTGCACGTGAGTATAACCTATAACTCTTCTTAACCGTAGTTAAAATTTCAATATCTTTGCATTATTATACCAGGTTATATTCATTTTAGGTAAACACTGATGATAACTGGTAAACCAGTCGAACACTAGTTATGTGATTTTGATGTAGCCCTTTTGAGCGATTTTAAATATACCTTTTATAAAGGATTTTACTGTTTTTTGTATTACATGGTATACAGTCAACTACAGGAAAATTTTTCCTTGTGGATTTTTTCTTATTTTAAATAGAACACCCTATATATTTTTTGCGTTTGAAAGTCCTTAAGAAATACTAATTATTTTTCACGTTTTATTTTCTATACCTAAATGTCATAATTTCAAAGTTATTGCTACATTTATTAAAAACAAATTTTAACAACTAATAAAAATCAGTTTTTGTGGCCCGGGTAGACATTATTTTAGGTTCTTTGGATCATTGGGAACAAAGAAGGTCTTTTGAAATTTTCCTCAAAAGTTAATCGTTTCCGACTTATAAACAATTTAAACTGAAAGAAATCGAAAAATGACGATTTGCTAGGTTCAAAAACACAAGTAAAAAATCATTTTTAAAATTAGGAAGTACTAAAATTTAATCTGAAACCATTTTCTATCAGATCCCTGTAAAAATTTTTGGCATAGTTTATTCTAAAACATTGCTTTTTTATTTTTAATTAAGCCCATTATTAACAACTAAAAAATAACATTATAAAATGAAATAAGACCAAATCACTTATCGGCATCTGATACAATAAGGTTTTATCTTGAATTTAGGCACTTCGTAGTTTCAAAAATACTATTTTTTACTAGTTATTTTGAACTTAAAAAATCGTCATTTTTCGATTTTTTTCAGTTTTAAATTGTTTATAACTCGGAAACGATTAACTTTTGAGGAAAATTAAAAATGCCTTTTTTGTTGCCAATGATCCAAAGAATCTAAAGTAATGTCTACCCGGGCCAAAAAAGTTGATTTTTATAATTTGTTAAAGTTTTTTTTTATAAATGTAGCAGTAACTACGAAATTCTGGCGTTTAGGTATAGGGAATATATCATTAAAAATAATCAGTATTTCTTAAGGACTTCAAAACTTAAAAAATATACAGGGTGTTCCATTTAAAATAAGTAGATTTCAAGAAAAATCGATGATTTGACAACAATGTAATTACCACTATAATATCGGCCGCATTAGAACACCCTTACTCACCAAAATTTATAAAATCGTTCAAACGGTTCCCGAGAAATTACCGTGTTTCCATACTTTCCCACTACCCTGTATAGCACATAGTAATCAAAAATAATTACAAATGTAAATAAATATTTAAGTGTAAATTATTGTTATCACGGTAGATAGTATAATATTAACCATAGTCAATGTTTGTAAACATGTCTCTAGAGCAAAATAAGTTCGGCTAATGGATTAAGTCCACAGTCAAGAAAACCAAGTACACACAATTATTTTTATTTGAGACTCATTTAACGTTCATTGAAAATTTTATGAAGAATTACGAAATTACGAATTTTACATTAATATCTCGGTCTAGACGGCTGAGGCGCAGTCGATCGACAAGTTTTGTGGATTTGCGATCGAGGTTCGAGCCCCAGCCAGGTCATTTGAAATTAATAAAAAAGCCAACGTCGTAGTATAAAATTCCATAGAATCAACGACTTGGTCTGGAATAAACTGGTATGGGGGAGCGGTACGGCAAGGGATAAGGGCTTGCGGCTTGGTGATATATAGGGCCATAGATCCCTACAGAAGTGCGTTGGCGCCTAATAATGGTATATACATACATTAATGATGTGTAGAACTTTTTGTGTATGT